>NC_090439.1:482746752-483371752 GCF_031143425.1 Pleurodeles waltl
AGGGGGGCACCTGCGTTTTTGGTCCTGGGCTCAGCAGCCATCTAGGGAAACCTACCAAACCCAGACATTTCTGAAAACTAGTCACCTGAGGGAGTCCAAGGAGGTATGACTTGCATGGATCCCTTAGTGTTTTCTTACCCAGAATCCTCAGCAAACCTCAATTTTAGCACAAAAAAACACATTTTCCTCACATTCCTTTGTGGGATCACCACCTACCGTTCCCCTCAGTCTCCCAGTAAAAATGATACCTCACTTGTGTAGGTGGGCCAAGTGCCTGTGACAGGGAAGGGCCAAAACATGTCAAAATTGAGAGGGAACCAAAGCGGGTCCAAAAGGGCAATTTGAAAAAATAACGTTTTTAGGCAGACAAGTCGGGCAGAATTTATATTGGTATAGATGCGACTATGCTAGGTGGTAGGAATTTTGTGGATTCCTGTAGGTTTCAGAAGGTTCCATCACAAAAATGGAGGGAAAATGCATGATTTCAAGCAAAATTGGAAGTTTGCAGGTCATATTGGTTAACAAAATGGTGTGGGGTGCATGTGAACCACACCACCCTGGACTCACCCAAATGTTTAATTTTCAGATGTGTGTAAGTCTGGTAGATTTTTCTAGGTGGCAGCGTCCCAAAGTCCAAAAAGTGCAGCTTCTCAACATTCCAAGTGGGACAATATTGAGAGTTAGCCATACCCCCATGACCCAAATGTAAAATCAAAATCCCCCAAAAATCAATTGTCCTCCTGTTTGCCGTTGGGATAAGATCATTTAGTTAGCAGGGGGGTGGGGTGGGGGGCATTACCATGCCCATACTGGTTGAAAGCTCCCACCTCTCATTTTTTTTTTATTCCCTGACATCTAGTGGGCTTTTTGCTCCCCCCCCAGGGGGGTGGATCGGGGTAATTGCTCCATCTGCCCACAGGTAGGCAGAACAACTTTGTCACCATTTAATTGGGGTGGGGGCATGTCCATACTCCCACCCTCTTTTTAAAAAAACAAAATCTTCCCTAGTTTCTAGTGGGCTTTCTACCCCCTTGGGGGCATATTGTCCTAAAATAAAATTGCCCCCAGGGGACCGTCTCTTGTTTAAGGGCGCCTTCCTCTGAGTAGAAAACAAACAAAAAATATCCTTGGTGTCTAGTGGTTTCTGCTCCCATTGAGGGCAGATCGGCCTAATTAAAATACGCTGATCTGCCCCCCAGGGGAACAGAAATGGCCTAATACATAAATGACCCCCTTGGGGAGCGACCCTTGTCCAGGGGGCTGCTCCCCTCATGTTATTTCAAAAATTAACTAAATCCCAGGTGTCTAATGGGCATTCCTGCAGCACGATCGGTATGCAATCGTGCTGCAGGAATGCTCAAAGAGGCATCAGCTGAAAGGAAAAGCCTTTCCTTTCCTCCAGTGCCTCTCTGACCTGCCCCCTTCACCTGTACAAGGAGAAAGAAATCATGGCCTCCAGCATGATGGGGCAACCTCTGATGAGGTCAGTGTGCGATCGCGTGCTGACGTCATCAGACGTCACCGGGGGGTGTTGGATGCCAATCCAGCCATCCCTGCACAGGGGAGGTGGGTGGGAGCCATTACATCCATGGCACGCAAGGGGTTAAAAAATGTAAGGTTGAATGGGGAGGGAAAAAAAAATAACACCTGCGATGGTTTACATAGCCATGAAAGATATGTTTAGACCCACACGCATGTGGCATGTACCACAGTGAGTCATCATCTGCGAAAAAGCTGGACGGGTTTTCATTTGCTGAGATGTTGATGGTTCCGCTGATGCTCCTCCAGATGATGATTCTCCTGCCTTCTCCTTCACCATGCAATGGCAGGTTCTTTGGTGGATTGCCTTCAAGTGATTCCAAATGGATGACTTTCCATGGGAACACGTTGTCCCCTTCCTTCCTGATAACGTCTTGCAACGGACAATTCACTGCACAATCTTTACTCTCGCTTTCTTCTTGCCAGATGGTGTCATAAAGTGCTTCCACATGCCTGACTTTGGTGGTGGCATGTCTTCCTCCTGATCTGGAAGAGGTTCAGGGTCTCTTTGTACTTCAGAAGACATAGCTGCAGCAGCAGAAAGTGGTTTAATGCAAAGGCAAAAAAACATAAGGTCACTGATTTCATATTTTTCTGTAGAGATCTGAAAGGCAAATGACTGATTTAGGGTATGGTTTGCATGGGTGAGGGATTACTATAGCAAATCACAAGTTGAGCTTTGGGGTGTGCTTCTGTCATCACTGCAAATCTGCAGATCCAGCCTGTGGATCCACTGAGCTGGGAAAAAATAAGTATGTTTAAAAACACACATAGGCTTCCAAAAATGAATCCATGGAAATGTTTTCTCTGATATCCACCTTAAAATCAGAGGGGCCGGTACAACATATTTATATATTTTTTGTAACATTTTGATGAATCCTTGATTCCTATGCGATTTTGTCACAGGAACTAATAACCATAAAGCACTGATATCTGCACCTCTTTTTCAAATTTTCTGGGGATCCGTGGATCACAAACAAGAAAAACTTGTTTTACTGAATTTAAAAAAGGAGTACATACATTAGATTACCTTGAATTGTGATTTGTTACTCTTAAAATGTATAGTAATAATAAATGTGAGATTAAAATGTATTTATAAATTTTAAAATAGTATTACTAAATTGAATTTATACGTAAAATTGTAGTACATTTTATATTTAAAAAATAGAGAAATTCACTGAAAAAAACAAAGGTTACAGGGACATTATTGTTAGGGATTATTTTTAAAAAACATTGGAATTTCACTGAAAAAAACAAAGGTTACAGGGATGTTATAGTTAGGTTCAAATTTTACACACATACAACCATAGATAATCAGCAGTTACTGTATAGTTACCTGACTTAATTATAACTTACATCCCTCAATCATGACATGGTCAGTGACATCACTGACGACAACACTGATCAGGTCTCAAATATGATCACTGATAACATCATCCACCAAAGTGAACTTTAATATACTTTATAAAATAGTAATATATTTTATTTGCAGATATACAGCACAGGGCTCGCTGTAATCTTATCAACTATGACACTTAGCGCCTCATCTACAAGGACATGGCACAGAACGGCGCCACAAGCAATCTTGCTGCTCCAAGCTGCGTTATTTACAAAATGCAAGCTTTGTTGTATTTAAAAGAATACAGCACATCCCTGTGTTTCCCTTGCGATGGCACTAAATTAGCTGCCTAGCGCCAAAGCAGCCACCCATGCCCCATGGTGCACAGATGGCTGCATTACGTGGAGATTGTTTTTGTGCAGGAAGGTACACCTTCCTGCACAAAAACAATCTTTAATGGTGATTTGCTCCTTCTTTGTGTGCTGCAGAATGCTGCACACATAGAAAGAGCAAAAAATGAGGAAAAATAAAATACAAGTATTTCTCCTCGTTGCGCCACTCTAACCCCTCCCCTGGAGAGGCCTTAGTTCTTGGCGTTGCCTCAGGTTTACGATTTCTCACAAATCTGAGGCACTGTAAAAAAGCAATGGGTGTTGCTTATGTATGCCCCAGCAACACCCATTGCATGCCCCTTAGCTGCAATACCTGTGTTGTGGCGGCCCATATCTACAAGGCCTTGTTAAGCCAGGTAAAGTAGATATGGTGCATTGCACAGCGCCACCAGAGCAATGCAAAAAGTAATATTTCAGTGGTGGTAGGGCCTCGTAAATGTGTAGTACTATTACACTCACTCCGTCAAGCAGTCGCTCCTCTTTCCAGTGGGTGCAGCATTACATGGGGGTGGACCCACGTTAAACTTTAACCACACTCCAAGAATGTGCACTCTCACGGGCTAATGTCTTTCGTATAAGTTTATTCACACCCAACTACAGCAATACAACTTGACAAGCCCATTTCGGCGGCACGCCTTCCTCAATGTCAAGATATGGCAACATATTGCCGTCCTTTAACTCTTTCCACCACAGTTCATTGTGTGATGTTGCAGGACAAAAATGATGCACACCAATTTCCATCGCAGCTAAAAACCCTACCACCACCGAAACATCACTTTTTGCATTGCTTTGGTGGCACTATATATATATATATACATTGTAAATTTACTTGTAGAAAACCATAAATATTCAGAAGTTATAATTAGAGTTAGTTACCCCAGATACTACAGCACTCATGACAACTTCTATATCATCATTAGAAACATTAAAAACAAAAATGAAACATTAGCCCTTAAATTACTGAAGAACAAACTGCATGGTGGAGTTTCGAATTATAGTTACTTAAGGGCGCTAGTTTTAGTTACCTGAAATAACTCTAACTATAAAAGCTGAATTTCTATGGTTTTCTACAAGTAAACTCAGAACTATACAAAATAAAGCCATAAAAAAATACAAAGCATTTAATATGAAAAACATATTAATTAATCTAGGCAAAAAATGAGATATTCAAAATTAAAAACTCCAAAAACACATTTACTAAAAATACTATAAACATTCAAATACTTTTAAAATTAAAAGCAAATAATATGAACAAAAAAAACAAGTAATGAAATAAAATCTATTTAACCATTATTATGGAAGCTATTGGCGTCTATGAATAATAAACAAAAGATTCCCACTCTACGTTATGCAACAGTAGTTGGACTTTGGTTGAGTTAGATTTTCTATTCCTACTCCAGTCACCGCAACAGCAGGGAATTTTTTGGATTTCGGAGGAGTTCGTACTCAAGTCAGTGCAATGGTAGGAAAATTGTTGAACTTCGGGGGAGTTAAATTTACTAATCTCACTCCAGTTTAAGCAACAGTAGGGAAAGCACTGGACTTCAGTGGGGGAAATGTACTATTCCCATTCCAGTCTAAACAACATGAGGGAAAGTGATGGTTTTCGAAGGGGTAAATTTACTATTCTCACTCCAAATAGCACAACAGTAGAGTAAGTGTTGGATTTCAGAGGGGTAAAATTTACTATTCTCTATTTAAACAGTGCAACAGTAGGGAAAGTGTGGAATTTGGAGGGATAAATTTTAGTATTCCTACGCCAGTCTGTGCAACAGAAGGGAAAGCACTGGATTTCGGTGGGATTGCATTTGTTATTCCCACTCCAAACAGCGCAACAGTAAGGAAGTGTTGGACTTTGTAGGGGTAAAATTTAGTATTCTCACTCCAGTCTGTGCAACAGTAGGGGACGTGTTACACTTTGAATGGGTTAAATTTATTATTTCTACTGCAAACATCTCAACAGTAGAGAAAGTTTTGGACTTCGGAGGGGTAATATTTACTATTACCACTTCTGTCTGTGCAACAGTAGAGATATCGTTGGACTTCTGATGGGCTAAATTTATTATTCCCACTCCAAGCAGCACAACAGTATGGAAAGTGTTGTACTGTGGAGTTGTAAAATGTACTATTCAGTCTCTGCAATAACAGGGAAAGTGTTGGACTTCAGATGGATTCACTTTATTATTCTCCAAACAGTGCAACGGTAAGGAAAGTGTTAGACTTCAGAGGGGTAAAATTTCCTATTCTCACTCAAATCTGTGCAATAGTAGGGAAAGTGTTTAACTTTGAAGGAGTAAAATTCACTATTCTGACTCCAAACAGTGCAACAACAGGTTAAGTATTGAATTGCGAAGAGGTTGATTTTATTATTCCTACTGCAGTTTAATCAAGAGTAGAGAGAGTACTTCACTTCAAACACATTACATATTTGAGTAATCCAATGAATGTAGAAAAAGTATTGTACTCTTAATATAAAAATTATTAATTAACAAATATATATGTACACTAACACAATTAATCAATTTACAAACTCGCTATTCAATAAATTGCTTGATTATTAATTCCTTAATAATTGGATTCAATTATTACTTAATTAACTTCCAACCCTAGATGCATACAAACGTAGCGACCCACAACCAAAATATAAGTAAAATAAATACGTATTCCATAATTTACATGTTCAAAATTCAATTAAATATTTAATTTACTGATATAATTAATAGATAATTAATTATTACTCTATCCTTACAAACAGTTATAACTAAAATATCAGTAAAACAAATATGACATAAATTACAACATTTCTAATTAATTAATTATTTAATTAACAATTAATAATTAATTGTTAATTACTTAATTAACTTCCCACTCTATTAAATATAACCTATTAGGTAATCATGAATTATTTTTGACCTAATTAACTTCCCACCCTAGCTGCCTTCAAACCCAACAACCCGATGTGTGACTATAAATGGCTAATAAAAACTAAATAAAAAAATCTAAATCATTTAAAATTACACGCTTTGTTTTTAAGTTAATATCATTTATATAAACAACATTAACATAAAATGAATATATCAACACTTTATTTTAACCACTACAACAACTATATTATTTAAAATTATATTACTTATCTCAAAAAACGATATCCTTGTCAACGATATTTGTGCACCACAATATTTTTGTGCACAATATTCCATTTCCAATATTTATGACGTTTTTTAACTCCGTATTTTGTCCAAAACTCCCTACATTATGAGTGTGGGAGCAGCAGGATTCTCCTCCTGGTAGTACATAGCTTTTTATCACAGTTTGCTCCATGCAGAGGAAAGTGACCACACAGGAGGGGTGCAACAGTTCCCACAGCTGGATATAGCAACTCAGTGCTCACCCGACAATAGCATATTCTCCATGTAATCTTCCATGCCCTCGTCACTTCATTTCTTGTGTAGTAAAATGCATTTTTAATATGGTCAGGCAGCCTTGTTTTCTTTGACAACATTCTTCACTGTGAAGGGCCTTTTAGTTCTGATCGTGCCACAAATGGCAGGTATATGCTCAATTGCATTTCATCGGGGATCACTTGGGATGCAACAAAGCTGTTAACGTTCACCTAAAGAAATCTCTGAAAGGAGCTGTAGTGTTTGGGTGAAAGTCTACGGTTGAATGAGGAATTATAGAGGCTGAGGGATCGAAAATTACACATTCCCATGATAATTCCAGGTTGCTCCTCCAGACCTTTGAGATTCTGCCTGTAATCCATGTTAACTCACCAAATTCCCCCCTCCTTCTGATGACTTTCTAGAACCTTAGTGCAAATAACTTAAGGAGGCAAAGCTAATGGAGATAAACCAGCACAGTTCATAATGATGGCCAAAGTTTTCACAAAAGTGACTTATGTCCTTAATCCTTGATTAAAAAGCATGAACAGTTTGCAAAATATCATCGTCACATTTATGAAAACATATGGCCTGATTTACAGTCTAGCAAGGAGGGTACACAGTCATGACAGTGACGGAGTACCCTCTCTGCCAAACTCTCAGTTATGCCCGGCCTCATATGCAGGCACGCAGAACTTCAGTACAGTCGCGGCTCGCAGCACGTGGTGGGGGGGACAAAACATGGAAAACATTAAATACAAAAAAAATACCTTACCTAATTCCCCGCCACTGTGCCATGCCACGCTGCTCTTCTGCCTCCACTGGCAGGCACAGGCTCTCAGCATGCCCTTTGGCCAATCCTAATGGTGCTCTCATGCTGTTGGAAGAATGAAAGCAGTGTAAGGAGTGTCCGGAGTGCCCTGGCTTTGTGCTCCCAGGCAATCTAGGAGCCTGGGCATACTGTCTCCAAACCAGCAACACAGTGCCGGGTTGGAGAGCGCTCATTGTCCATGTGTGTAATATGTATATGTAATTTCTTCTTGTATGTTTTCACTCACGTGCGTGGCTTCAATGGAATGTTTGTTTCATTGGCTGGAGTTAGGTGGGCTCGAGTCCGAGTCGGCCGTTATTCGAGACTTGGGACGGAGAAGCAGCTATGTGCGTGGGTCCCTTTTTTTACGATGAAATAAACGCAGCAACTTATTTTGAGACTCCAGTTTCGTTTGTTTCCAAGTGTCCTGCTACATATTTGGTACCAGGAGTGGGGTTCGCAAAAAAAAAAAAAAACGGGACCCATCGGGAAGTTGCTGCCTTTTGGTGTCTGGTGTTCCGGCGTCTTTTCATCTTTGCTGAAAAAAAGGGAAATCTCCAAGAAGAGACTTGCGAAGCTATTGGCTACGCTGGAAGGTGTGAGTAGGAGGGGCACATTATTTTCTTTAATTGGACAGGCCTTACGCTTTACGTTACTTTACGTTACTGTGAAGGCCATGGTTACTATGGTGATGCAATCCTCGTGCTCTACACGTGTCATGCGGAGATGCTTTTAAAGTTACCTTGGTTACTGTTTACTCACGACTCACCGCGATACGCAGGAATGTTTTGTTGTTGCCATTGGTAACGGATTTCTTGCGATTCTTTAAAGACGTAGCTTTGTTTAAGCTGGAGTTGCTAGCTGCTAGTTGAAAAACAGATTCTTTGTGTTGGTGCACGCACCCCTACGTGGTTCTTCAGGCTTTGCCTTGGCTACTGTGTTCTATTATTTTATATTACATTATTATATATACATGTATTTATTTATTTATTTTCAAATTTATAATGGCATCCAATCAAAATATTGTACAACCATCAGTATTTCTACAGAAAGCAGGTAAACCTGACATTAAATGGGCTGAATGGATCCGCATTTTTGAAAACTATCTGGCAGCCTTTGATGCTGTGGATTTTTCTCCTAACAGAAAGAAGGCTTTATTTTTTAACCATCTTGGAATTGCAGCTCAAAGAATATTTGATAATCTACCAGCTATTTCATCTCCTGCTGCAGGCGACGCATTATGGAACTGCTATATTGAAGCGAAAGAACGTATGGCAAAGCATTATTCTGGAGACTCTGATGTACTACTAGATGTACTACTAGAAAGGTTTAATTTTGCCATGCGCAAACAAATGAGTGATGAATCAATTGAGGAGTATATCGCTAATCTGAGAGTCTTAGCAGCTAAATGTGAATTTGGTGCAAATATTGATATTTATATTAGGGATCAGTTTGTGTTTCATTGTTTTCACAAAAAGATTCAAGAAAGACTTCTGTCATGTTGTAATCCAATCTTGGATGAAGTGTTGGTTTTGGCCAAAGGGATTGAAAGGTCCATAAATACTTCCAAAGTTTTAGCTAGTCAGAACAGCACTGTTGATCTTATTAGTGACAAAGAGGATGTTTGTGCCATTCATAATAAACTGACCAAACAGGCAAAGACTAAAGGCGTTAAGTACTCAAAACTGTGTTTCCGTTGTGGCTCAAAATTTCATATTGGTAATGACACTTCCTGTCTGTCACATGGCAAAAAATGTAATAATTGTCGAAAAGTGGGGCATTTTCAAGCTGTGTGCCAGTCACAACCCTTAAATAGAGGCTCTTATAGTAAGGTTAAGATCAACAGTGTTGATGTTGATGGAGAAATTACTCAGTCTTCTAATCAATTTTCTAATATGTTATTAACCATTGACTTTCCGGTTGGTCAGGGTGGGAAAACTGAGAAAGTTATTAAAGGGGCTGTGTGTGATGTAGTGATTCGTTCTCAAACCATTCCTGTTTTGGCCGATTCAGGAGCCCCCATTACGTTCTTGGCAGATCACACGTTTTTTAACTGGTGGAGAGGTTCTATCGACTTACAATATCCTGATGTTGCTCCTAAAGAATTTGGGGAACAAGACATTAACCTTTTAGGTTATTTTGTGTCAGATCTACAATGTCTGGGTAGATCCATTGTAACAAACATTTATGTTGCTGTCAAAGGGCGTAACATTGTGGGCTGGAAGGATTTAGCACGTTTGGGAATAATATTGCGTCCTGGCCATTATGTTCCTGTGATTTTAGGGGATTTTCCTGATTTATTACTATCAGACTCAGTAGCCAATGTATGCATATCTAAAGACACTACGCAAAGCATTATTGATTTGTTTCCAGAAGTTTTCAAAGACCAAATTGGGAAAGTTCTGGGCTATGAGCATAGTATTAAACTCAAGAAAGGTGCAACTCCTGTTGTGCATAAGGTGAGACCCATACCCCTGAGTGTAAGAGCAGATTTGAAATCCTTATTACATAAACTTCAATCTCAAGGGATAATCGCTCCTGCAGATGCCTCAAAATGGGTATCACCCATTGTAATTACCAAGAAACAAAACGGCGAGTTGAGACTATGTGTTGACTTGAGATCGGTTAACCAAAATATTGTCATAGATAGTCATCCTCTTCCACGTATTCAAGAAATGATTACGAGTCTGGGTACATCCAAAGTATTTTCAACCATAGACCTTCACTCTGCGTACCACCAAATTCCATTGAGTGAAGTTTCTCAAGAAATAACCACTTTTGGAACTCCGTTTGGAGTATTCAAATATTTACGCTTGCCTTTTGGTCTGGCTTCAGCAGCAAGCGTTTTTCAAAAGTTGATGGACAATCTATTTGCTGACTTGCCTCAGGTCTTGGCTTTCCAAGACGACATTTTGATACACACAGTGTCAGAGAAAGAACATCTAGAAATTTTAAAAACGGTTTTAAGTATCCTTAGGGAAAAGGGCATGACAGTAAAGCCTGGGAAGTGTAAATTGTTTGTCAATGAGGTAGAATATCTTGGTCATGTCATTTCTGGTGAGGGAATCAGACCTAAATTTAGCAATGTGGATGCGGTTAGAAAGGCATTTCCACCCTCTGACAAAGATGCGTTAAAATCCTTCCTGGGGCTTTGTGAATATTATGCTAGATTTGTTCCGGGGTATGCCATGGAAGTGCAACCTCTTAGATCATTACTTAAAAGAGGAACTAAATTTGAATGGACAAAGATTTAAATTCTACATTCGATAGGGTTAAGGATTTAGTTATCAATACTCCTTCATTACAACCCTTTGATCCTGAGGGTAATCCGTTTGTCATGGTAGACGCCAGTTTAATTGGAATTGGAGCTGTGTTTGGCCAGTGGGTGAATGGTGGTGAAAATACTGTTGGTTTTGCGTCTAGGATGTTATCGGAGGCAGAGAAACATTACAGCACCATCGAAAGAGAGGCCCTAGCTTGTGTGTGGGCAGTTCAGAAATTTAGAACCTATATTTGGGGCAATATGTGTGAGGTGTTCACAGATCATAAACCTTTAGTTCATTTGTTGAATGGTAATGGTCTGGGTAAGGCATTGGCACGATTAGTTCGTATTCTATCCAAGTTGCAAGAATACAACCTGGTACTGAAATATGTGCAAGGAGGCATGAACTTTCGTGCAGATTGTTTGTCTCGTTTGCCTTTACCCTATGAAGCCTCAGTGGAAATTGATGCAGAGAAAGAATGTGTGGTAGCCCTGTTGAACATTTTGGCTGTGTCTAACAATCATGTTTCGGAGCAAGAATGGGTGTCTGCTATGTCCTCTGACTCTATTTTGTCTAAGGTAGTAGGATTTTTGAAGACCAAATGGCCAGCGGAGAGAAGTATGTCAGGGGAACTTAGAGCTTTTTATCATGTGTCTAATGAGCTCACAGTTGAAAACGGTATTTGTCTGAGGGGTGATCTCATTGTTCCTCTCACCAATATTAGGGACAAGATAATTAAACTAGCTCACGAGGGTCATTTGGGTATTTCTGCTACCTCCAGAAAAATTAAAATGTCTTTTTGGTGGCCAAGTTTAGATAAGCAAGTTACCTCCTTTATCAACAGGTGCCCCGAATGTATTGTTTCAGATAAACATTGGAGGACTGTCCCTAAGCCTTTAAATCCTGTTCCTTTGCTGGAGAAACCGTGGGATAAAGTTGCTTTAGACTTCTCGGGCCATTTCATTTGTTACCAAGGCACATGAGATATTTAGTGATGGTGGTGGATTATTTTTCAAAATGGGTTTATTATTCTTTCACTTCTGAAACTGATTCGGATGTGGTTATCAGTTTTTTAAGCAAATTGTTTAGGTCAGAGGGGCCTGTCAACACAATTGTTACGGACAATGGTTCACATTTTTTGTCTAAAAAAATTTCAGATTTTTTGACTTTACATGACATCAAACATCTCAGAGTGGCCCTTCACAATCCCTCAGCGAATGGATTAATAGAAAGGGTCAATCGGATTCTTAAGGAAGGAATTCAAACAGTTTTAGCATCAAACGTTGATGTTGCAGAATTTCTGCTAGAGAAAATTTGGGCTTACCTATCTACTCCCCATTCAACTACAGGTTATTCTCCATTCAAATTTGTGAGGGGAAGGGATCCCAGAACCAAACTAGTGCCAAGGTGGATGTTTCATGTTTTAAGTGATATTGGCAAAAAATCTCAGTTGGGGGTTAATAACACCATGAGAAGTACTGTTTTTGATAAACAACTTAAGCAGAAACTTAATTTTGATCACAGGTTCACTACTAAAATAGTTGAATTAAAGGTCAATGATTGGGTTTTACTTAAAAAACCTTTTAGAGTAAGGAAAGGAGAATCTAGATATTATTTTCCATCTAAAGTTCTCAAAGTTTCCAGAGCTTCTGTATTTTTAGATGGACGAGGTTGGTGGAGCAGAAGTTGTGTAATTCCTATTAATTCTGAGCAACTCAAGATTTTCAGGGACATGTCTCATTTAAAGGAAGAGGAAGATTCAATGTTATCAACAGATTTGCAAGAAATTGCATGTGGGCGGTCTTTGAAATCTTATAATTTAAATTCTGGTCACATGAATGATTTTGAGGTTCAAGGTTATGTTCCTGATCATCAGTCTAGTGCTAATGGTTCAGATCTGGATGGTAATGATGGTGACAAAAACATTGTTGATGCTAATTCAAAATGCGTTACAACTAGAAGTTTGAGACAAATTAACTTAACTGTTAAATTTCGAGTTTTTATTCTGTCTTAATGTTTTTTGTTTTTTTTTCTAATTTATTATAAGGGAGGGAGATGTTGTAATATGTATATGTAATTTCTTCTTGTATGTTTTCACTCACGCGCGTGGCTTCAATGGAATGTTTGTTTCATTGGCTTACCCTCTGGGTTCTGGAGTGCAGTGGGCTGAGTCCGAGTGGGCCGTCATTCGAGACTTGGGATGGAGAAGCAGCTACGTGCGCGGGTCCCTTTTTTTACGATGAAATAAACGCACCAACTTATTTTGAGACTCCAGTTTCGTTTGTTTCCAAGTGTCCTGCTACAATGTGTGTTTGGCCGGCCCGAAACGGCCGGCATACACACCTGCGCACTGAAGGGAGTGCACAGCACTCCCCCTCCATCTCTGTCATCCCCAAATGCCCTGCCCCTTTAAAAATAAAACAATAATAAATGCTGTTTATTATCGTTTTATGTTCAAAGGTTTGCAGCAGCTGCTGCTGGCGGGGTGCAACGCTACTCCGCCATAGCGGAGGCGCCACCGCTGCTTCAGTATCTCGGGGAGAGAGCTTTCTCCGGCTCTACCATTGAGACAGTGCCGCTTTGGGAGTTTGTTTTTAATAAAAACCACAACCATGTTAAAAATTTAAGGTATGTCTATCAATTTGACAGCACTATCCGTCAAACTTTTAAATCATTGATAGGGTGTCACAGTGGCTCGTGCCAATGACTAGAGATGTCCATGAGACGGGGGGACATCTCTAAACATGGAGGGTGAGGCGTTAAGGCGAGGGAGAATTTACACTATCTACATGATGGTGTACAAACTGTACTCCGCACTATAAATCAGTCTCATAACTCTGGCATTGCTTGTATGAGTACCCTGAAAAAGTCTAAAGATAATGGAACTGCCTTGAACACATTGTAAAGGAAGAAATAACCATGCTGAGAGTTCGGTCCTTTTAGATAAATAACTTGCCAACGACTTATGACACCTACTAATGCGAATTAAAGTTGAAAGATATTATGGGGGTGATTCTAACCCTGGCGGTCGGTGTTAAAGCGGCGGCCAACCCGCCAACAGGCTGGCGGTAAAAAATATGGAATTCTGAGCCTGGCGGGAACCGCCAACACAGACAGCCACTTTAACACTCCGCCCGCCACGGCGGTACAAACAAACAGCGCGGCGGTCACCGCCAACAGCCAGGCGGCAGACAATGTACCGCCCACACTATCACAACTCACCAATCCGCCACCTTTTCCGGGGCGGGAGCACCGCCGATAAAAACACGGCGGAAACAGACTACGAACGGGAAAACGCACACCACTACGCACTCCAGGAGGAAGGAGGACAGCATGGAACCCGAATTAAACATCCTACCTGCTCTCGTCTACCTTCTCATCTACCACGAGTACGAAGTCCGGCGCAGACGACAACGGTGAGTACTGCACCTACGACACACGGGAGGGGGAAGGACGAAAGGTTACGGGCACACACATATGCGACCCCCACTCCCCCCAACTATGTACACACCAATGCAGAGCAACAAGTCACAGTGACACCACCCAAACACCCCTGAAAAATGCTAGGACATAATCAAAATTGGAATAAATATTTATGTACCAAAAAGCTCCTGAAAATTATCGTACAACCATGAAAGATATTCACAAGAAAACAAATGACATACACATCAGTGTATAACTGAAGTAACAAGTCCTGCACATCCTACGAATTCATCATGTCCGTGGGGCAAAGTTTTGAGAAACAAGGGCAAAGCCCACACAGGAGACCTGAGTCCTTTGGAGAGAACACTGCAGGGGCATCAGATGTAAAAACTACAGGCACCTCAGGGGGAAGGGAAGGGGGGGGCACCACAGCCACATGAGTCCACGACGCCAGATCCACGAGGAGCCACCATGCCCACTGTACCATCCTGGGGAGTGCAAAGCCACAGTCTCTCAATGTCTCTACAGTGGGTGGGCTGCCCACTGTACCATCCTGGGGAGTGCAAAGCCACAGTCTCTCAATGTCTCTACAGTGGGTGGGCTGCCCACTGTACCATCCTGGGGAGTGCAAAGCCACAGTCCATCAGGTGGATGACAGTCTCCACTGGTCAAGGAGGAGGCATGGTGGGCACAGTGAACCATAAACAGTGATTGAGACGGCGGTGCCCAGCGGAGCGGTGCTTGAGATGAAGGGCCCAGCGGAGCGGTGCTTGAGAAGAAGGGCCCAGCGGAGCGGTGCTTGAGAAGAAGGGCCCAGCGGAGCGGTGCTTGAGAAGAAGGGCCCAGCGGAGCGGTGCTTGAGACGGCGGGGCCCAGCGGAGCGGTGCTTGAGAAGAAGGGCCCAGCGGAGCGGTGCTTGAGACGGCGGGGCCCAGCGGATCGGTGCTTGAGACGGCGGGGCCCAGCGGAGCGGTGCTTGAGAAGAAGGGCCCAGCGGAGCGGTGCTTGAGAAGAAGTGCCCAGCGGAGCGGTGCTTGAGACGGCGGGGCCCAGCGGAGCGGTGCTTGAGAAGAAGGGCCCAGCGGAGCGGTGCTTGAGACGGCGGGGCCGAGCGGAGCGGTGCTTGAGAAGAAGGGCCGAGCGGAGCGGTGCTTGAGAAGAAGGGCCCAGCGGAGCGGTGCTTGAGACGGCGGGGCCCAGTGGAGCGGTGCTTGAGAAGAAGGGCCCAGCGGAGCGGTGCTTGAGATGAAGGGCCCAGCGGAGCGGTGCTTGAGATGAAGGGCCCAGCGGAGCGGTGCTTGAGATGAAGGGCAAAGCGGAGCGGTGCTTGAGACGGCGGGGCCCAGCGGAGCGGTGCTTGAGAAGAAGGGCCCAGCGGAGCGGTGCTTGAGAAGAAGGGCCCAGCGGAGCGGTGCTTGAGAAGAAGGGCCCAGCGGAGCGGTGCTTGAGATGAAGGGCCCAGCGGAGCGGTGCTTGAGATGAAGGGCCCAGCGGAGCGGTGCTTGAGATGAAGGGCCCAGCGGAGCGGTGCTTGAGACGGCGGGGCCCAGCGGAGCGGTGCTTGAGAAGAAGGGACCAGCGGAGCGGTGCTTGAGATGGCGGGCCCTCTTCAGCGGTGCTCCTCTCCACGGCGGGCCCTGTTCAGCGGTGCTCCTCTCCACGGCGGGCCCTGTTCAGCGGTGCTCTTCTCCACGGCGGGCTCTGTTCAGCGGTGCCTATCTTCACGGCGGGCCCTGTTCAGCGGTGCTCTTCTCCACGGCGGGCCCTGTTCAGCGGTGCTCTTCTGCACCGCGGGCCCTGTTCAGCGGTGCTCTTCTCCACGGCGGGCCCTGTTCAGCGGTGCTCCTCTCCACGGCGGGCCCTGTTCAGCGGTGCTCTTCTCCACGGCGGGCCCTGTTCAGCGGTGCCTATCTTCACGGCGGGCCCTGTTCAGCGGTGCTCTTCTCCACGGCGGGCCCTGTTCAGCGGTGCTCCTCTCCACGGCGGGCCCTGTTCAGCGGTGCTCATCCAGCAGGTCAAGGGAGCCAGACCTGGCCTGGACTCCCTGCTCAGTCGCCCTCGGACCGTGACGTTTCTGGACCCTTCGGGGACGGACTCCTGGCCTCCTTAGTGTCCTCCTTCCCAGCTGGGATGTGACATGTGGGGTCTACCTTCTCCGCGCTCCTGCTGCCCTTCAGCTCCTTTGATGGGGCTCTCCGGCCCTTGCCTCCCCTAGATGGTATGGCTGGTGAAGTGGCCTCACATTGCTCCTTGGGGGCAGCCCTGTCGGTCCTCGCACGGTGGCCCTTGTTTTTGCGGGTCCTCTTGCCGGGGGGGGGGCTGGACGTGTCCTTGCTGCTGATCGATGTGTCACTGCTGGCAAAGGGTGGACTCCAGATCCCATGCACAACAGTGACACGCGAAGCTGGGCTGGTGGTGGCTGCGGTGCTCTTGGGACTCTTTGCAGATGGAGGGGGGAGCTCATCGGAGGGAAAGAGGTCAAGATTAGCCAGGAAAAGCTTTTTAGGTCCAAGGTAAAGGGTAGGAGAAGTGGTGATGGGAGTGGAGGAAGAGGATGTGGTTGTAGGAGAGTCAGGTGTGCTGTCATTGGGTGAAGGTGCTGGTGCTGTAGGCTGTCGTGAGGTGGATGTCTGTTGGGTGGGTGGCTGCCTGCGTTTGTGTGTCTTGGAAGAGGGGGTGACAGACACAGTGGGAGAGGACACAGGGGACGTGTACATGGCAGTGGGGGTGGTGACTGCACGAGTGTGGACTGTACTGGAGGGTGAGGTGGTGATGGAAGCACTGGCTGATGTTGGGGTGCATGCAGGTGTGAGTGTAGACATCACAGGGAGGGAGGTGGGAGACGAGGAGGAGGGGGACACAGAGGTGGTTGTGACTGTTGGAATGTCTGCATCTGGGTGTTGCTTGGGTGAGTGTTTGTGGGATCTGTGGTGCTTGTGTCTGGATGAGCTGCTCTTGGGTGTTGAGGTGTGTGCAGGCTGGTCTGATGGTGTGGATGGGATAGGCTGAGGAACAGGAGACAGAGAAAGGCTGGAGGCAGTAAGAAGAGGGAGGCTGGAAACAGGGACAATGGCTGCCGTCAGTGCTGAGGCCAGAGCAGTGAACGCTCGTTGATGGGCAGCCTGACCCTAATGAATGCCCTCCAGGTACGCATTGCTCTGTTGCACCTCCCTTTGCACACCCTGGATGGCATTCAAAAGGGTCGTCTGCCCAACAATGAGCGTCCTTACCAGGTCAATGAGCTCCGCACTGAGGGCAGCAGGGGCAACAGGGGCAGGGGCTGAGGTGCCTGGGGCGAAGGAGACGCGCGCCTTCCTGGGCGAGCGGGCACGGAGCGTAGGCTGAGGGGCTGCTGGGAGGGCGGGGCTGGTGCGCTGGGTGGCGGCTGTACCTGTAGAGGCGGGGGGCACGGATGTTGCCGCCACCGCTAGGGAGCTCCCATCCGAGGACGTGTCGCTTTCGCTGCTCTCACCAGCGGTCCCCGTCGTGGTGCTCCCCTCGCCCTACGGATCACTGGTGCCCTCAGTGTCTGTTCCTGGGCCCACCGGGGCCTTGTGTCCTGCAGCTCCCTCGTGCTCCGATGCCAAATCTCCTCCGCCTGATGATGCTAATGCACACATGCACAAGAAGATGAAGAGAAAGGGTGGGGGGAGAAAAAAGAAGACCAGGTTGAGTGCATGCAATGTCAACACCGTTGGCGGAGAGGACAGACACAGGAGCCTAATGCACTAAGCCGCGCATTCGGGGTACACTACTCAGTACTACTGACTAGGACAACAGGCCAAGAGACGTCAAACGCGCACATGGGAGATGCTGGACCCTCAATGGCTGTACTTGTCACCCTACAGAGGTGGGGGCCGGGGGCACAGGGCCATGCCTAAGGGAGAGATCTACACTACAGAAAGCGCCCTGGCCTAATGTCACCCACAGCCCTCCTCCCCCACCCAGACGCCTCCACTGCGCAGAAAGATAGGAGAATGTGCTGATACTCACCCCCTTGTGTCTGCTGTGATGTCTTAAAGCGCCCATCCAATTCAGGGTAGGCCACCGCCAGGATCCGGGACATCAGGGGGGTCATGGTGCGACTGGCACCCCTCCTAGGTTGGGAGGCCATCCCCAGCAGTGTTTCTGCGGTCTTCCTTGTTCCGCGGCGGATGTCCTCCCACCTCTTGCGGCAGTTGGTGCCCCGTCTGTTGTGGACCCCCAAGTTCCGGACTTCCTTGGCGATGGCACGCCAAATCTCGATCTTCTGATGGGCGCTGACCTATTTGACATGTACAGGGTGGAAAGGAGGAAATCATCAATGACCTGCATGTTAGATGTGATTGGCCCCCCCCACCAACTTTGCCATATGGCACATGCTCTCATCTGTCGGGCGTTGCACTCCTCATTCGCCCCCCACCCCACCAACTTACATCCACCCCAATCCACACAGGCATAGCCCATTCCATGTGCACCCGGTGTACTCACTTGTTGCTCTGGAGGACCGTAGAGTAGCGCATACTGGGGGAGGACCCAATCCACGAGCTTCTCCAACTCTTCAGACATGAAGGCAGGGGCCCTTTCCCCAGTCGCAGCAGCCATTGTCACTTCCAGATTGAGGTCACAGCAGCACTTGCAGTATAGGTCCTCTCCTGTGGATGATCAGGTCTCGAGTGATCAATCAGCTAGGAAATGGCGGTCACGCCCGCGGCGGTGCGTACCGCGGCGGTGCGTACCGCGACCGCCGGCGCACATCGTCATTGGCTCCTGAAACCCATAGGGTTCAATGTTAACCAATGCGGCTTTGCGCCGCGGTCTTCGACCGCCTACCGCCACGGTGTGCCCCTCCAGCGCATTGACCTCACATCCCATTGTCCCACTTCACAGGTCAGGCAGCCGCCATTTCAAGGGCCTATATGGCTTAATTTTGACTGCGACACACAGGCCTAGGCCTTGCATTGCCACACATACACGCCTTTCAACCCATTGCCATTCTTTAACTGTGCAAGCTGTCTGTACGTACCTGTGGTTTGCCTGACTCTGTGCTCCATGTTGTCCTTCCTAGGCACCGTCCGCTGGGACTTGCGAGGAGAAGGACGAATCCTCGCGTGTACCGACCGCTGGTGGACCTGTCGACAATGGAAGAACGCCATATAATACTTCTATACAGACTTGACCGTGCCACTATCCATGAACTGTGTGCCCAGCTGGAGCCAGCCCTGATGTCCCCCATCTGCCAACCCACAGGGATTCCCCCTCTGGTGCAGGTTTTGTCAGTCCTCCATTTTTTGGCAACTGGGTCATTCCAGACAACAGTGGCCATGTCATCTGGAATGTCTCAGCCTATGTTTTCAAAGATTTTGAGCAGAGTGTTGTCTGCCCTGATGAAACTCATGCGGAGCTACATCATTTTCCCAGATGAGGGTGACTTGCCTACAGTGAAGGGTGATTTCTATGCCCTTGGACATATCCCCAACATCATTGGTGCCATTGATGGGACCCATGTGGCTTTGGTACCCCCAAAAGACGATGAGCAGGTGTACAGAAACAGAAAAAGTTACCATTCGATGAATGTCCAGGTGGTCTGTTTGGCTGACCAGTACATCTCCCATGTAAATGCCAAGTTCCCAGGGTCAGTGCATGACGCGTATGTGATGCGAAATAGCAGCATCCCCTATGTGATGGAGCAGCTAAAGAGACAACGTGTGTGGCTAATAGGTGACTCTGGTTACCCCAACCTGCCTTGGCTACTGACCCCAGTGAGGAATCCCCGGACCAGGGCAGAGGAACGGTACAATGAGGCCCATGGGCGAACTAGGAGGATCATCGAAAGGACCTTTGGCCTCCTGAAGGCCAGGTTTAGGTGCCTGCATATGACAGGGGGATCCCTGATGTACTCACCAAAGAAGGTGTGCCACATCATCGTGGCCTGCTGTATGCTTCACAATCTGGCATTGCGACGTCAGGTTCCTTTCCTGCAGGAGGATGGTGCAGATGGTGGTGTTGAAGCAGCTGTGGAGCCTGCGGAGAGTGAAGAGGAGGAAGACTCAGAGGACGACACAGACAACAGGGACAGAGTAATAGAACAGTATTTCCAGTAGCACACAGGTAATAATCACCCATGCCATTTTACATTTCCTGAAAGCCTCCTGCATCTCAACTTTGTCGATTTCCCCCCAGAACTATAAACATGATGTTTGATTTTCCCTTCCCTTTTCTGTGCTGTATGAGCCACTGCGTGACCTCGGCTTGGTTGGCCCATGGACTAATGCTAAGTTACCTCGGTATGTGTAATTCACAATGTTAATAATACGTAATTGATATGTAATGTGTCATACATTTGTAAATAAGACAGGCTGAGTCCTGATTGATTTCAGTGCAATGTGTGATTTATTATTAGTGCATAGATATTGGTACATGATAGTGAAACAGTGATGGGTGGGGGTGGAGTAATGTCCATGGCGGAGTCCAGTTCTCAGTCTCACAGGTGCATTGTCCATATGCCTGTGGCAGGATGGAGCAGGGGCAGTTCAAGGTTTGACAGGGTGGCAATGTGGAACAGTGGGAGGACTTCAGGGGGTATGTGATGCTGGCGGGGGACTAGACATCCTACTCTGTCGGTTTTTTTGATCTCAGGCTACTTTTGCGTGGCGGTTGTTGTTCAGCAGGAGGTGGGGTTCTGGTGGGCTGTCGTTGTGGTGGGGCCTCCTGTCCACTAGCGCCGGCGGAGGTGGTAGGCTGTTCCTGTTCCTGGCTAGTGACAGGGGCCCTGTGTGATGCCACATGGTCCCGAAACGTGTCCTCTATACGGTTCAGGGCCTGGACTATGCTCCCCATAGCGGTTGAGATGTTGGTGAGTTGGTCGCTGAACCCCATGTAGCGTTGCTCCTGCTGTGCCTGGATCTCCTGGAACCTGGCCAGTACCGTCGCCATCGTCTCTTGTGAGTGGTGGTAGGTTGCCATGATGGTGGTGAGGGCCTCTTGGAGAGTGGGTTCCCTGGGCCTCTCCTCCCCCCCCTGTCGCACAGCAGCCCTCCGAGTTGCCCTGTTTCCCTGGGCCTCTGTCCCCTGGACGGTGTGCCCACTCCCACTGCCCCCAGGTCCCTGTTGTTGTTGGGTTGGTGGGTTACCCTGGGGGCCCTGTAGTGGTAGACACACCGCTGCTTGACCTGTCCTAGAGACAGAGGCATGGGCCCGCTGGGTGGGAGCTGTGCTGTTGTTCCCAGAGGGGGTTGGGTCTGCAGTGGCCTGTGTCTGGGTGAGGGGAACCGACTGCCCAGAGGTCCCCGATGGTCCGGGCTGGTCGTCAGGTTCCAGGTCGACAGAGCTGCTGTCATCACTAGGGGCCTGTTCCGGGGGTGGCATGGACATTTCTGGTCCCTCCTGACCGGTGTGTTGTCGTTCGGGTCCTGCATGGGGTAAGAGGGTATGGTTATTGTTTCTGTGTGTGCATTAGCTTGCGTTTTATGGGTGCCCTTGTCCCCCAGTGCTGGCATTCCCTTGGGGGAGGTGTTGTGAGGGTGTTTTGTGGGGGGGGGGATGGGTATGTGCAGTGGTCATGCTTAGGTGATGGGTGTCCATAGTTTGGGGATGGCATGCAGGGGTTGGTGTTGGGTGGGTTGTGCTGGGGAGACATTCTCAGGGAGGATGTGTGCTGGGGGGTTGGGGGTGAGGGTGGGGGTTAGCATGCTGGGGGGGGGTGAAGTGGTTGGCCTTGTACTTACCAGAGTCCATTCCTCCGTGTACTCCAGCGAGGCCATCAGGATGCAGGATGTTTAGTACCTCTTGCTCCCATGTTGTGAATTCGGGTGGAGTGGGTGGGGGTCCCCCGCCAGTCTTCTGCACTGCGATGTTGTGTCGCGAGACCATCGAGCGCACCTTCCCCCGTAGGTCGTTCCATCATTTGCGGATGTCCTCTCGATTTCTGGGATGCTGTCCCACCGCGTTGACCCTGTCCACGATCCGCTGCCACAGCTCCGCCTTCCTTGCTATGGTGGTGTGCTGGACCTGTGAGCCGAAGAGCTGGGGTTCCACTCTTATGATCTCCTCCACCATGACCCGGAGTTCTTGGTCCGAAAAGCGTGGGTGCCTTTGTGGTGCCATGGGGTGGTGTGTATGAGGTGTGGGGTGGTGTATGTGATGATGTGTGTGTTGGTGTGTGGTGCTTTGTGCTTCTATGTGGTGTGTGTGATGTTGTGATGTGCCTCTGTGTGTCTGGCTCTCTATTCTCTGATGTGTCTCTCTCTCCTTCGTCTCTGGTTTTTGTTGGTAGGGGTTTGTGGGTGATGTGGGTGTGTGTTTTATATGGTATTGGATGTGTGGGAGTGGTGTGTGTATGTGTTTCAGGTGTGTGCCTTTCAAATTGTCCAATGTGGTAGGGGTTTGTAAAGGTGTGTGTATTTTGACCGCGGCGGTGTGTACCGCCAATGGAATACCGCGGTTGAATGACCGCCGCGTGGATTTGCGGGTCATAATGGGATGGGCGTATTTCTGTTGGCGTGGCGGTGGAGGTTTGGTCTTCTCCAGTTTACCGCTGGCCGCTGATGTGGCGGACTGCAGTGGAGGGCGGATTTTTGGAGGTTTTGCAGTTGTGGGTCACAATGTCTGTGGCGGCTGACCGCGGCCGCGGCGGTATTGTGGCGGCCTTCTGACCGGCGGTAAGCGGCTTTTACCGCCGAGGTCAGAATGACCCCCTATATGTTTACTTCATTAACAAATTTCCTCATTAAAAAAAAACATTATTTTGAAACTACCACAGTGTAAATGATGCTTTGTGAATATGAAGGATTGAGGAGACTTAGAGACGGAAACACAATTAACGTCTTTATTAACAGTGATTTTATATCAGATTTAAACAAGTGAATCACGAACTCAGCTGACAGTATTGTTGATTCAGGACAGTAATTTAGAAAAGTATATCTCACGTGTCTACAAGAGTAATAAGAGACAGATGTATGCGGCTAAAAGGTTAGGCTTTAATAAACTTAATTAGCGTACAATTCAGTATATTTTCATTGTTTATGAGATAAATTATCTATCTATCTTCATGCAACGGCTTACAGCCAAATATTTTCAAACTAATGAAACAAAATCAATAAGACAAGAATAGATTGGGTAACCATGGTTCCAGAGCTGCTATGTTTGCGTTTCGAGCCCTGTAGAAGCCTTATCTAATATTTTTCTTTTTACCCTCCGCTGTGCTGTGAATTAAAAGAAATGTCTAAATCCAGTAATATTGGAAAATGGAATCCACACTTCTTATTACTATGAATTATACCACATCATTTGTATTATCGCCATAGTTAGTTAGGAATACACATTTTATATACTTTAAATGCAGTTTTGAATCTATTCGATCAGAACATGTATCTCTAGTTTATATTGGTCCATTAAAGATAAAAAATGAAGCAGGAGAGCGTTGAGAAGCGAAGCATCATTATTGTCTGTAATAAATATTTTGTTTATTTATGAATTTGTAAGGAGGCACATTCCACAATACTTGCCTCTTGGGGGAGCTCTCACAAGCACATTAGGGAGCAATAGTACACAAAAAAAACCTAAAATATGGAACGACCAACCAAAGGAAACATGCAAATCAGTGTCCCGTAGAGTAGTGATAACCATAACCTATGAAGTCCCCTTTGTTATGTTATGTCTGGTAAAAATGAATCAAAGCACACATGCACAATTAGAGTTTCTTGGCATGAGGAAGTAGAACACAAATGGCCGATGATAACAATTAACTATCAAAGACTACATACTGAAAAATGACAAATTACAGTGGCCTGTCAAAAAGGGAACTTCAAACCCTTCCTGAAAAAAGAGGGCATTTTTCATAGGTGGAGGGGGTATGTATTTCACGCAGTGGGGGCAAGTATAGAAAAACAATGGCCATCAGTTCTTGCGGTCCTAATTCGAGGACGTTTAAAAACATAGGCCCTGATTTAGATTTAGAGATATGTTATTAACTCTGTTAGAGAGACAGAATAACATAGTTGATCACCCTCCTGGAGTAAATATACTCCGATTTTAGAGATGTCCGCTGGCCCAGCAGACATCTCTTAGCATTGGCAGGAACCGCCGTCATGGTGGTTTCTGTAAATATATTAAAAGCTTGCCAGACAGTATCATCAGCATGACAGTACCCTCCATTAAACTCTTAACACATTTTTGTGTTTTCAAAAACAAAATCCCAAAGAGGGATTTTGTTTTAGTAATTACAAAAATGAAAGGCCGCTACACCATAGAACAGTGGTTCCCAACCTTTTGACTTCTGTAGACCCCCATTTTATCATTACTGGAACCAGGGGACCCCCACTGAATCATTATTGGAATACATGGACCCCCAACTAAGTCACTACTTAAAGCTGGGGACCAAATCTGTTAATATTATTTCATTTTCTTAGCAGTCACGGACCCCATGAGGAGGCTTCGCGGACCCCCAGGGGTCCCCGGACCACAGGTTGGGAACCACTGCAAGTTGTCTTCCATGATGTGGAGGTCATTTTTTAGTTTTCAATGGCCCTAAATGTCAGGTTTTACCTGGCAGTGACTAGCAGTGAAATCTGGCCACTTGATCACACACTCTGAAATGGGTGAGTGGTCAAATGGCCAAACCTCCAACGTCCATTACCCTGTTGGGCTGTGCGCTGAATATGTCAGCGAAGGAGACACTATAGTCTCTGATGCTGACATACTTAGGGTCCTACCGTCTGGAAATCGGGTCCTTCAGTTTGGCATAGAGAGTAATCTATCACAGTTGTGATGACATACCAACTCTGCCAAGCTCTAAACCAGCCTCATATTTGGAAGTGCACAAATTGATTCTGCACATACCAGCACAGCCTGAAGGGCAGAAATGTTCTCAAGGAGTCTGACGCTATAGATTGCTGCCTTGACAGATGCTTCTAAATGACTTTCTGCCATCTATAAGAAGCCAATAACATTTAAAAATGGAAGTGGAATGGCTAAATGTAGCTACCATATCTAATAATCTCGCTGCTTGCTTTGCAGAGTTGGAAGATTATGGAGCAAAGATGTACCAAAGCCCAAGTGTATGGCATTGCAGTAATATATCCACAATTCAATCAGATCTGAGATAGTGGAGAGCCTACCATCTACTGTCATAAAATGAAGAATCTTCTGCAGACTGCTCATATGAAATGAGTATGACGAGTCTGCTGAAGAAATTAGGCTGTCCATCTGTAAGAACCCCTTTCAGAGGGCCATGAGGCAATGAGGAGCTACTGAGCCCAAAGTTGGGGTTGATGCCTTCTGCTCCTGCTGTCCAGGGGCCCAGTCTACTAAGGGCTCTGATGAACTGGGTCAAGAACTACTACTTCAGCACTTGACTGTCAGGGGTAGTTCATATTGTGCAGTCCAAGACTGATCCTCGAGGCTAGATAGATGCGAGGTTTACATGGGCAAAGCTCAACATCTGCACAGCAACCCAATAAATGGATGTCTTGACAGATACTTGCTTTTATGAAAAAAGTAGTATTTTTATGCAAACTTGAAGTGAAATATGGCACATCAAAATAATATACACAGTCTTTGTAAGGGCCAGGTAGTGAGTATGAATTGTATAAGTGCCATGATATCTTATTTCACAGTCAAAGCTCCTCAGCACTGCAGTGCTACAGCCAGTACAAATTCCCCAAAGGATCAGTAGCTCCGTCTTACCTGCTCTTGCTGGTGTTCTGATCCAGAAGGCTGGATTGAGTGTCAGCAGCCTGGTGGCAAGCAGTTGTCTAAATGTTGTGGGTGAAGCCACAGGCTACCACAGCACTCATCTGCTCATGCAGTAAGTTCTCCTGTTTCTTACTGCAGACAATGCTCTGCTTACATGGTTCGCAACCTGCTATGCTTAACTGCTACTCATGGCAGAAGGCCCTCTCTCTTCACGTTGCCCCAACCTGGCATGCAGGAGTTGGGAAGAGCAGCACGCAGGACAATGACCCCTCAAGGTGACAGCACGCCACAGGACAAGGGCCCCGGTCAGTCACAGTGATCCACAAGGACAATGGCACTCAATCTTCACTGCTGCCCCCACCTGGTTTATGGGCACAGAGGCAGTCGGTCCAATGGCAGTGGCAGTTTCAACTGTCCAGATTCTCATACTTTACTCAGGGATACACTCAACAGGGTCTTCTATGAAACTTACACTCTCCAGGCAGTCCCCTCCTCCTCACTGATTCCTCTGCTACTGGCGGAAGGCCGATGATTGTACACCAAGCTCTGGGCAAGTTGTTTTGGTTCTCCTGGTTGATATCCCCTCAGCCAGAAGGGAGAGTAGCAAACCTTAGCCCCAAGTCCTGGTCACAACAGGCAGAAATCATGTGAGCTTCTCCTCAGTGATGTACAGCAAAGGTTTGACTGTCTGACATTTGACCATTTTGGCAGGCTCAAGCTCCCCTTTGAATAATCCATTTCCGGGCACAGATGTGATTTAGTGTCTCTGTCTTTGAAAGTCATGCTGGGGGGTGTTGCCCACTTTGTAGTGCCCATCCCTCTGTCCTGGACTTTGTCCAGGGAGCAGTTTGTCACAGCAGGAATGACTCCAAACTTGAAAACCCCACAACATAGGCAATGGATAGTGACTAAAGTACCACACCGGGATGTCAGCCTCACTGTTGTATGCCTTCTAAAATGTTTCCCTGCCTCTGCAGTTTCCCTTAGCAGGCCCATCTCCTCTTTGACAATATGCATAGGCCGCACTGACAGTGGCCTGTCATCAAAGAGACCTTTTGAAGTGCACGTGAGCCTATGTTTATAATATATTTTTCTTAAAAGTCTATGCCCACATTCCGTTGGCCATAGCATGGTAAACAGCAGAAAAATGTCCTCACCCAGAGTTATCAATACTATCAAATGTGCGGTGATTCCATATCATTCTGAAATGGGAAATAGACAACCATTTTTCAGCTACTGGGGTGGCATGGTGAGCAAAAGATCGATGTATTAAACCAAGATTTGTGACTGTGGGTGAGTGCTTGCATTGTTCAGCACTTCGTCCATTATCCTATTGTGTCACCATTTTCAAGCAGTCTGTGTCCTTTAAAGTGACAGCTGCTTTTTTAAAAAATATTTCCACTATGGGAAGTTGTTGAGACCCTGTATTTCCTCTATACCACTCTCTGCTCCGCTCAAGAATGCCCACATGAATCCCTCACTGGAAGCTGCTCTCTGGGGGCAGCTTTCCTTTGCTATTTATTTCCAACTTTAATAGGGGTCGGTAACTGATCAAAGCCTGGCGACTGCAAGTGATGACACAAATCTTTGGTACATAACTTTCCACATTGTAAATATGAGTGGTATGACTATTTCATGGCCTGTTCTGTTTGTGATTAGGTACAGGTTCCAAAAATCGTATTCTGAGTCAAAACACTTTACCAATGCTAAGGCATGATTTTGCCAATTTAAAAAATGCTCTTTGATTATGTGAATCGCACACGTTGTGGCTACGGCAGGACTTTTATCATCAAACCCAAAATCAACACTTTTTTTAATCAACCTTGAGAGTGCTTTCTTTGGATAAAAGGTTTGATTGGTTTTCAATGATTATAAAGTGAGCCTGTTCTTGATATTTGGAAATAAAGAACATAAGGGAAGATAGGTATAGCTCAATAAGAGGAGAGATAGGCCGTAGGAGACGGTAGTTGCTAGTGGGACGATCCAGTTTACCAGGGGTTTCTGAGGTAGTACACATTTCTCTTATGGTGACACCAAATAATATTTTGGATGGCAGCACATTTCAACATTTTCTTCTTGTTGAGGACTATCCTTATGTTACGTGCGAGTGGTAGTAGCTGACAGCATATTTGAATAACCTAAGCCACAGGTGGGGAGTCATTTCCTAGCATTACCTTGAGATTAACAACTCCTTCATCCATCTGTAATAATATAGGCTTGACTAATATCCTGTCACGTGTTCTTGGTGTTATTTAAATTATCATGTTTTGGGGAATTATTTCAAATAAATAATAAAATAATTTAAAAAGTGATTTAAATATTCTAACCCTATATGTGTTGATCTCCAATCAGCATTCCATGGCGACCTCACAAGGTGACAAATTAGCACTTTACAATACTCAATACATAACTCATTAAATACAACATGGGAAATAAAGCTGGTTGTGCACAGCATGAGGACTGAACATAGCACTTCTTTTAAGTTCTTGGTGAGTGACCAGATGGAAGAAGGCCAATGGCAAATCAGTAGGCCACACACCATTACAATTGACAGTCAGCTGTCAAGAAATGAGCTGCTCCAGGTTCTGGGATACTTGTATTACCCCTCGGCAGCAGGAACTTCCTGCCTTTCCCTATAGTTTATCCCTGTACGGAAGTCTGAGCCCCAATCTTGCTGCTTTGACCTTTAACTATTTTATCTGTCATGACAGAGTGAGCCCCTTTGTGTACATGACCACTGTCCATGTTCAGGTACACTGGCCTTTGACAGGGGTAATGACACTCAGTTAAAG
Organism: Pleurodeles waltl; assembly: GCF_031143425.1. Classification (NCBI taxonomy): domain Eukaryota; kingdom Metazoa; phylum Chordata; class Amphibia; order Caudata; family Salamandridae; genus Pleurodeles; species Pleurodeles waltl. Next base: position 482,775,365 of record NC_090439.1, read on the forward strand.
CACACAGGCAACCTGGGGTTAGAGTTATATACATCTCCAATCTCATGTTGCCTTCAGCAGTTTCTTCTTACCCGTAATCAAAAGAAACCAATTGTAGTACAGTAATCAAAAGCCAACACTGCTTGATTAGCAACACAATAAACATCTGATGTGTTTTGGAGAATTAAACCTCCTTGTTCATGGCTCAGGATACCTGTGTACACCCAGTGTTTTAATCCTTACAACCAATCACTATACATGAAAAAACAATTAAATAAACAACGGACTGACAGGGTTGCATTGATCACAATGGATAAATAGTAACTGCCATCTTGTGATGGTCTCCTTCTTGTATTCCTGAGCTCTTGTCATAAATAAATACACTGTTAAAAATGCTTAAAACAGTAAATGCATAGTGGGAAGTTTCTCTCAAACATCTCAATGCATCATTGGAGTATTTTGCTTTGAAATTGGAATAACCCTCATTATGGGTAATAAGTAGGCCCAAGAGTAGATATCTGCTCTGCCAACAGAGTTTGGGGAATTCTGGAACTTCGTGCTATGTGGAGCAGTGCAGAGTTCTCGAATTCCGTAATCCAGTGCAGAGCGGAGATTGTTCTTGCATGCAATGTTGGGATTTGGCACTCTCTCGCAAGTGACACAATACTCCTGGTCTGTTAGCTAGCATGCACAAGACTTTGGCCCTCATTACAACTCTGGCGGTAAATGCCGCTTACCGCCGTGCAGAAGACAGCCAACATACCGCTGCAGCTGCGCAATTCCGCTACAGCTATTACGACCCACAGCTCGGAATCCGCCATAATACAGACACCCACACAAGTCCGCCACACCAAAGGTCAGTGATAAACTGGCGATAACAAAACCTCCACCGTCACGCCAACAGGAATACGCCCACACTATCACGACCCATGAATCAACGCCGCGGTCTTTCAACCACGGTGATCCATTGGTGGTACACACCACCGCGCTCAAAATACACACACATTTACAAAACACAACCACATTGGACAATTTGAAATACACACACCTGATACACATACACACACCACTCCCACACACTCACAACACTATAAAACACACACCCACATTACACACAAACTCTTACTACCAGAAATTTGAAAGCAGGCCAGAGAGAGACACTATCTAAAACAAAACCAGCATCCACAGACACACTACACCATCACTTACACAACATCCACGCACCTCAAACAACACGCACCAACACATCCCCTCACACATCACAACACACACCACCTCACACATCACCCACACCACATCATGGCACCTCAACGACACCCCAGGTTCTCTGAGGAGGAGCTCAGGGTCATGGTGGAGGAAATCGTCCGGGTAGAGCCACAGCTATTCGGATCACAGGTGCAGCAGACCTCCATTGCATGGAAGATGGAGCTATGGCGCAGAATTTTAGACAGGGTCAACGCAGTGGGACAGCATCCAAGAAGACGGGATGACATCAGGAAGAGGTGGAACGATCTACGGGGGAAGGTGCGTTCTGTGGTCTCCAGACACCAGATTTCTGTACAGAGGACTACTGGTGGACCCCCACCTCCTCCCCCACAACTAACAACATGGGAGGAGCAAGTCTTGGCAATACTGCATCCTGAGGGCCTCGCAGGAGTAGCAGGAGGACTGGACTCTGGTAAGACAAATCTTTAGTACCATATCCCCCACCCCCCTGCATGCCATCACATACCCACACCCTCACCCTCACCCCATCACTCCAAAACCTCACATATGCCCCACTATCACAACCCAGCCCTCCCAATACCAAGCCCTGCATGCAACACCAAAGCATGGACACCCATCACCAAAGCATGTCCACTACAGATACCCACACAGACCCCAAACCAACTATCACACAAGGGCCAAGCCAAGAATGCAAGCACTGGAGTACAGGGTCACTCACCCATTGAACACAATGGTACACACAGCAGCAATAATCATGCCTTTACACCCCTACAGGACCCCTACCTAACGTCACCGGACAGGAGGTGCCACACAAGAGACCCACAGTGATGACAGCAGCTCTGCACAGATGGATCAAGATGACCAGCCCGGCCCATCAGGGACCTCGGGACAGTTGGTTCCCCTGACACAGTCCCAAACCACCACAGAACCTCCCCCGCAGGAAACACCAGCACAGCACGCACCCAGCAGGCCCATCACTCTGTCCCCAGGACACGTCAATCAGCAGTGTGTCCACCACTACAGGGAACCCACGCAACTCTATTAATACAGGATGATCAGGGACCTAGGGGCAGTGGCAGTGGGCACACGGTTCAGGGGACAGAGGCACAGGAAAACAGTGAAGCTGGGAGGAATGCTGTGCGACAGGGGGAGGACAGGCCCAGGGAACCCACTCTCCATGAGGCACTCTCCAACATCATGGGAGCTTAGCATCATTCCCAGGAGACGATGGCAATGGTACTGGCCAAGCTTCAGGAGACCCAGCGGCTGCAGGAGGAACAATACCTTGGGATCAGGGAGGACTTGAAGTCCATTAACAACACTCTGGTCACCATTGCAGGGGTGCTGGCAGACCTTCTCAACACCAGGAGGGACACAGGGGCCCAACAAGGGGCCCCTGACACTAGCCTGGACGATGAACAGCCCTCCACCTCTGCCGGCGCTAGTGGACAGGAGGCACCGCCACAGGAACACAACACCAGCACCCCACACTCTGCAGATGGAGAACCACCCCACAAACGGTCACTGAGATCCTGGAACAAGACAGAGAACATTGCCAATACCCCCGCCAGGAAATGAGACCCCCCTGAATGTCACCCTTATGTCCCACTATGTCACCCTGCCCATCCTTAAACTGCCATTGCTCCACTTCCTATGTCCCTTTGGACAATGCACCTGTGAAACAAATAGACTGGACTCTGCCATGGACATTCCTCCACCATCACCCCAGCCCATTTTGCAACCCCCTCCACTTATTAGCAGAGAAATAAACACACTTCAATCACAAAACAATCTGGAGTCAGTCTGTGCTTTCACAAACGTGTATCTGCAATAACCATGGAACATAGCTATGTCAATTTACTTGTGCACATTCCGTTGTAACACAGCTGTAGGCCTGGAGGACACATAGCAGAGGGCACAAAGTGAGACCCACATCTGTGAAATGGAAAGGCAAAATGACAAGTCAGGGTCCATACACTGAGTGAAAATGACAGACGTATTCTAGCTCCAGAAATTGTATGAGATGTGGGAGGCAGTGACGTCTTCTTACCTGTGTCTCACTGGAAGTATTGCATAATTATGTTGCTTCAGTTGTCGATATCCTCTTCTTCTGCCTCCTCTTCTTCACTGTCCACAGGCTCCACAGCTGCCACAAGACCACCAGCTGGCCCATCCTCCTGCAGAAAAGGCACCTGCCGTCGCAAAGCCAGGTTGTGCAGCATACAGCAGGCCATGATTATCTGGCACACCTTCTTTGATGAGTAGTAGAGGGAACCACCTGTCATATGGAGGCACCGGAATCTGGCCTTCAGGAGGCCGAAGGTTCGTTGGATCACCCTCCTAGTTCGCCCATGTGCCTCATTGTAGCGTTCCTCTGCCTTTGTCCTGGGATTCCTTACTGGGGTCAGTAGCTATGACAGGTTGGGGTAACCAGAGTCACCTGCAAATATCGAGGGACAACTGTTAGACACACACTAACCCTGAGGGACAACCCCATACCCAGACACCTATTCACACTGTATTTGGTCCTTGGCCTCACCTATTAGCCACACACGGTGCCTCTGGAGTTGCCCCATCACATAAGGGATGGTGCTATTCCTCAAAATGTAGGCGTCATCCACTGAGCCAGGAAACTTGGCGTTCACGTGGGAGATGTAGTGGTCTGCCAAACACACCATCTGCACATTCATAGAATGGTAGCCCTTCCGGTTTCTGTACACCTGTTCACTCCTGCGGGGGGTACCAATGCCACATGGGTCCCATCAATGGCACCAATGATGTTGGGGATATGCCCCAGGGCATAGAAGTCACCTTTCACTGTAGGTAAATCCTCCACCTGAAGGAACACGATGTAGCTGCACATGTGTTTCAGCAGGGCAGACAACACTCTGGACAACACGTTAGAGAACATTGGCTGGGACATCCCTGATGCAATGGCCACTGTTGTTTGAAAGGAACCACTTGTCAGGAAATGGAGTACTGACAGGACCTATACTAGAGGGGGTATCCGTGTGGGATAGCTGATAGCTGACATCAGGTCTGGCTCCAACTGGGCACACAGTTCCTGGATTGTTGCACGATCAAGTCTGTATGTGACTATTATGTGTCTCTCTTCCATTGTCGACAGGTCCACCAGTAGTCTGTACACCGGAGGATGCCGCCATCTCATCACCTGCCCCAGCAGATGTGCCCTATGGACGAGAACAGCGAGCAGAGAGTCAGCCAACACTGAGGTATCCCAAAATGTCATTTGCACAAATGTATTAATCCACAATGTGCCTGTAACTGTCAGTATTCCAGTCCTACATAGGTGTGACGCAGTTATTATTAATGGCATGTGGCCCCCTGAAATGGCGGCTGCCTCACCTGTAAGGTGGGACAAGGGGATATGAGGTAACTGCGCTGGCGTTGTACTCCGTCGCGGTAGGCGGTCGAAGACCACTGCGCAATTCTGTATTGGTTAACATTGGGCCCTATGGGTCCGAGAAGCCAATGACGATGTACGCCGGCGGTGACGGTACGCACAGCCGTGGACGTGACCGCCATTTTCTGTTTGTTCACTCACTTGATACCTGACCTTCAACAGGAGAGGACCTTTACTGCAAGTGCTGCTGTGGCCTCAGTCTGGAAGCGACGATGGGTCATGTGTCTGGGGAAAGGGCCCCTGACTTCACTTCGGAGGAGTTAGAGAAACTAGTGGATGGGGTTCTCCCCCAGTACAAGCAACTGTACGGTCCTCCAGACAAACAGGTGAGTACACTGTGAGCATGTTGCATGGGCAATGCCTGTTTTGAGTGGTGTGGATGGAAGATACATGGGGGGGCTGAGGCCTGCATGTGCGGATGGGGAGTGTATGTGCATCAGAGCAAGGGTGGGAACAGGGGGCAATGAGTATGATGGTCCAGATGGGTAAGTAATGTCGTTTTCCCCTGTACCATTCCTCTAGGTCAGCGCCCACCAGAAGAAGGGTATTTGGCGTGCCATCACCAAGGACGTCCGGACCCTGGGGGTCCACCACAGATGGAGCACTCACTGCCGGAAAAGATGGGAGGAGCTGCGCCGCTGGAGCAAGAAGATGGCGGAGGCCCAGCTGGGGAGGCCTCCCAATGTGGGAGGGGTGCCTGTCGCACCATGACCCCCCTGATGTTCCAGATCCTGGCGGTGGCGTATCCGGAGTTGGATGGGCACTTGAGGGCATCACAGCAGCCACAAGGGGCCCTGGCGATCTTGGTAGGCAAGGTCCCTTGTGAGGCAGGCTATGTGGCACCCCAACCCCACTAGTGGTTAGAGCAATCTACACCTAGTCAGGCTCCTGTGACTGCCAGGTGTGCAGCAATTGGGCTTAGGCTTCGTACCCCATGGGCATGTGATTAATCTAGGAACTATAAGTGCATGGCGTACTGCAGAGGGCTGCTCACTGTCTGTTGTGTCTGCCAACAGTAGTGGTGTTGCATGCACTGAACATGTCTGTCTTCTGCCCCCCCCCCCTTTTTGCGGTCTCCCTGTTTTTGTGTGCAATAGCATCATCAGGCAGAGGAGCATTGGCACCGGAGCACGAGGGAGCTGCATCCCACTTGGCCCTGGATGGTGAAGCAATGGAGTCTCAAGCCACCATTGGGACGGAGGGTGAGGGGAGCTCCACGGCGGGGACAGAAGCAGAGACCAGCGACATCAACAGCGACTCCTCCTCTGATGGGAGCTCGCTTGTGGTGGTGGGCCCCTCTGTGCCCACGGCATCAACAGGTACAGCCGCCACCACCCCTACCAGCACCGCCCTCCCAGCACCCCCTCAGCGTGTGTCCTGTGCCCGCTCATCGAGGAGGGTGGTCATCTCCTTCGTCCCAGGCACCTCAGGCCCTGCTGCCCTCACTGAGGAGGCTATTGACCTCCTGAGATCCCTCACTGTTGGGCAGTCTACCATTCTAAATGCCATCCATGGTGTTGAGAGGCATTTGCAACAAACAAATGCATACCTGGAGGGCATTCATTCTGGGCAGGCAGCCCAACAGAGAGCATTTCAGGCTCTGGCCTCAGCACTGATGGCAGCCATTGTCCCTGTGTCCAACCTCCTCCACCTAGACCCAATCCCCTGTACTTCAGCCTATCCCAAGCACACCATCAGACCAGCATGCACACACATCAACATCCAAGAGTGGCTCTGGCACTCATAAGCACCACACATCCCACAGGCACTCACACAAGCATCATACCCATGCACACATACCAACATCCACTTCCTCCACTGTGTCACCCTCCTCCATGTCTCCCTCCTCCCTCCCAGTCTCGTCTCCACTCACACCTGCATGCACTATGTCCTCCGCCACTACCTCCATCACCAGCATCCCCATCACCACACACCGCTCACGTGCACTCACCACCCCACTACCATTCACACATCCACAGTGTCCTCTCCCAGTGTGTCAGTGAGCCCTCCTCCCAAAGTACACAATCGCAGTCACACACCCACCCAACAGCCATCCACCTCAAAACAGCCTCCATCCCATGCACCTTCACCCAAATTCAGCAGACGTACACCTCCTACAACCACTACCTCTCCCTCCACTCCCAAAACCCCTCCATCTACCCATCCCAGTGTGTCTAAAAAACTTTTCCTGGCTAACATTGACCTTTTCCCTACACCTTCCCCCGTCCTTCCCCTAGGGCCAGGCTTTCCAGGTCCCAGCCCAGCACCACATCCCCAGGCACAGTTGTGAGAGCAACTGCGGGCTCATGGAGTGCGCCAACCATCAGGGCTGCCAGTGTGCCACGGAGTGAGGGCAAGGACATCCTGCCACCTGCCAAGCTTAAAAAGGTGCCCACATCCCTGAGGGAGAAGCCGAAAACACATGCCACCAAGGGGTCAGCGAAAACGAAAGGGGATAGTGGCAACACAACTGCGCCACCATCAAAGGTGGGGAAGGGCCAAAAACTGAAAGGCAGGTCAGGAGAGGGTATGGTGGCACCGGCTGAGGGACCAGTGTCACACCTTCTGTCCACATCCACGCCAACCTGTACGGCGGCAAACACCGCCACCTGCACCGCCACCTGCACTGCTTCCGGCACGTCTACATCCGCTGCGACAGTCCCCAGCCTCTTCCCCGGTGGGCAGCCGTTCGAGGCTGCAGGAGACATCCAGCTTTCTCCCTCAACAGGTGCTGACACATGCCCCACCTCCACAGATCCCACCGCCGGCACTGCCACCACAGACCCCACCGCCAGCACCTCCACCACAGACCCCCCGCAGCCAGAACCGCTGCCACAGACCCTGCAGCCAGCACCCCCGCCACAGACCCCGCAGCCAGCACCGCCGCCACAGACCCGGCAGTCAGCACCGCCACAACTGACACAGCTGCAAGCACCGTCAGCGGCCCGCGATGTCCTCGGACAGTGGCACCACCGCATACATGCCTACCATCCCCAGTGGTCAGTCGTCCAAGGCTGGTGGTGAGTTCTAGGACCATGGGCAGCTTCCATGAAGCATTACTGTCATCACAGTTGTCACCTGCAGGTGGAATGCGAAGCTGCAGCAGTGAGGGGTATGTCACAGCCTCCATGGCGTATCATGCTACCTGCACCTCGGCAATCTCGTGGCACACACACCCAGATGTGGGAATTGTACCGGCCACACTGCACGTAGAGTACTCTGGGCACCAAGCCCCCTCCAGAACCAGTGGAGTATCACATCCACTACCTCAGTCCTTGGCAGGATGAAGCACTCTGGGCACCAAGCCCCCTCCAGAACCAGTGGAGTATCACATCCACTACCTCAGTCCTTTGCAGGAGGAAGCACTCTGGGCACAAAGCCCCCTCCAGAACCAGTGGAGAAAGGCATCCACTTGAGAGACTGTGGCTTTGCACTCCCCAGGAAAAAGCAATGGGCAAACCACCCACTGGAGAGACTTGAGAGACTGTGGCTTTGCACTCCCCAGGATACATCAATGGGCATGGAGCCCCCTCGTGCAGCAGTGGCGTCGTGTGTTCATCTGGCGGAGGTGCCCCCCCTCCCCCTGAGGTGCCTGTTTCATTTCGAGCTGATGCCTCTGCAGTGTTCTCTCTGTTTCCAGTCAGGTGTCATGTGTGGGCTTCGCCCATGCATTTTGGGCATAGTGGTCCACAGACAATGATTGGTGCACTATCCTGACTTGTGTAGTTGGTGTACATAATTACGTTTACTGGATTTTGAACTTTGATAATGAGATTTCACATGATTACATTCGTTCAAATCAATTCCTTTTGTCCTTGCGTTCTTCCAGGGGGTGGGGAGGGTGTATGTGTACTGTTCCTGCATGTATTTGTCTGTATGGTGTTGTGGGTGTGGGTGGGGGCGGGGGTGTTGCGTGTTGCATGTGTGTGTCACTCTCTTTTCCCTCCCCCCTTCCCTGTGTTGTAGGTGTAGTACTCACCGTGGTTGTCACCGCCGTCGTTGGTGCTCCTGATAGAAGAGAAGGAAAACCAGCATCCACAGTATCGCAATTCAGGCTCCATGGCGTCCTGGTTCCTCCTTTTGGTGTGGAGAGGTGAGTGTTTTCCCTTCTGTGTACTGTTTCCGCCGTGTTTTTGTTCGCTTTGGTTCCGCTCCGGAAAAGGTAGCAGATAGGCATCTTGTGATAGGGTGGGTGGTACATTGTGTTCCGCCTGCTGTTGGAGGTGTCCGATGCGCTGTTTGTACCGCCGTGGCGGTCGGAGTGTTAAAGTGGCTGTCTATGTTGGCGGTTTCCTCCACGGTCGTAATCCCATTTTTCATTCCGCCCGCCTGTTGGCGGTATTACCACTGATTTAACACCGACCGCCAGGGTTGTAATGAGGGCCTTTGTGTTTGCTTGCTCTGTTTCTGGCCGCATGTGCGAGACTTCACACTTTTTCACACTGCTTCGGGCTGCAATGGTGGCAAAAGCAGTCCTGCTTGTGAGCACCAATACACCTGAAGTAGATTTTCTACTCAAGGTACATCTAAATCTTCTCCAATGGACCCTGCAAGTAATTTTTTAGATTGAGAAACCTTTTTTTCAAACAGGAAGGAAGTGCACCAGAGTCTCCTGGACATACCTTTGCATTTAAGGTCTGTGTTTTTGTGAAATCACACAAGTTCCAAAGCTATTGAATGAGGGTGTTGTTTATTTGTTTGGGCATGCACCAATATTTCTTTGTACTTTAATTAGATTAAGATTGGAGTTTAAGTTTGGGCCTAGTTATTTATTTTGCATTTAATTGATTGTTCATCTTTTGTAAAGGAAAAATATTGCACAGCTCAGTATCTTTCCTTTTCTACATCTTCGTAACATTTGCAATAATATTTTATTATGTGGCCAAGATTTCCAAAGTGCCATCTAGCCAGTAGGGCCAGTGCTAGTAGTCATCAGTGCATAAAATAAATATATCAGTGGTGTATGTTTTCAAATTTTCATTTATGGGAGGGATGGCATTGGATTAAATTTAAAATGTTGGCTATTGTTTGTATTTGTATTGTAATTTTTTTTGTGTGCAAAAAGTGTATATGTTGTATGGTAATATTTGATGGCACAGGAGGATGGGTTTACTGTTGTTGAGAATTTTTATAGCTCACCTAATTTACATGTTCTGCATTGCTGAATTAATGTTAGTATTCTCTTCAGTGTTACCAAGATGGCTCCTTTTGGCCAAAGTGTATGTGTGTGTTTATTTTTATAAACCATTTGTCTTTGTTCTCCATGCTATGTGGCCAAGGGCCATTTTATGTAGTCTATGTCCATAGACTTCCAATGGTTTGTTGTTCTCCATGGTTCTTGTTCATAGTTGTTGTTTGACCATGTAACTGGCAGCCATTTCCTGAATCCAGCCAGTGTGTCTATGCCATAAGCTTGCATGTGTTATTCTTTGTTCTCCTTGCTCCTTTTTGTTGTTGGTTGACCATGTGGCCGACGGCCATTTTGAGAATCCAGCTAGTTTCCCTTTGTAATAGGTTGTATGTGATCTTTGTTTGCCATGACTCCTTGCTCCTTGTTTTATTTTACCATCTGGCGGGAAGCTATATTATGGATTCAGCCAGTGTGTCTTTGCAATATGCTTGCATAAATTCTTCTTTGTTTCCTATGCCTCTTTACTTCTTGTTGTTGTTTTATCATGTGGCTGGCGGCCATTTTATTTATCCAACCAGTGTCTCTTTGCCGTAGGCTTGCATGTATGCTTTGTTCGCCATGCCTCCTTCCTCCTTGCTGTTGTTTTACCAAGTGGCAGGCAGCCATTTTGTGCATTCAGCCAGTGTGTCTTTGCCTTAGGTTTACATAGAAACATTGTTAATTATTGATCATTTGTTTATTTTAGGTTTATATTTAAATGCTTTTATTATTTTCTATTTACATTTTTTATTCAATTATTTTTTTATTGATTTTGTCGTTTTAGTTTGCATTTTGCATTTTTTTATTTTAGTTTTTTATTTTAATTTTCAATTTAAAGTTTTAATTATTCACTCTATTATAATGTTATTTTAATTCTTAATTTTATTTTTGTAATTTCTTGTTTTTATTTTCATTTTAATGTAAGTTTTTTTGTTAGATATTTTTATTTTTTTATAATTTATTTCATTTTACTTAGTTCTGATTTTTCCTTTATCCATCCATCCATTCACATCCATTTCTCTATCCATCCATCCATCAGTCCATCCACCAAAGGCGCACAGCTGCACTACAGCATTCAGTTTCTTTTGGTGTGTAATATTTCCATTTCCTCCTGGACACCCTAGCTGTGGGACATTACAGACTGCAAAGTAGCAGCATAATTCATTTTTTTTAATGGTTATTCCTTTTCCCCTGGACAACCCTGCTGCCATAGTTTTTTTTAAGGATTATTCCACTTACACATGCACCTCTCTCTGACTACCACAGGTGTCTCCTTTAAAACAGATGGAAATAAAGCAAACAGCTATATCTGTATGTTGTGCTGCCTAATTTGGAATTAAATTTCATGGTGTGCTGGTGTGGTTTAACTTTACAATGTTTGATTAAATTGATATTTACTACATAAGTTACCAACCACACTAGGATTGCATTTGTTTGTGCTATTCCAACCTGCAACAATACCACATTTCACTAACTACATGTTTTTCCTGCTTGGTTGCTTTTAGGTGCACAAAAGAGGAGATGTCACATCACCAACAGTACTGTCAAGAAGAAGGCCTGTACAGTTGCTTCAGTCCTCCAAACTCTTCTACTTGTGCATCTTAGTGCCACTGCCAACTGAGATCTTAAGATTTCCCCAACGGAAGTTGTTCCCTAGAAAGTGTTCAGTGAGAAGAAGCAGCTTTCCACCAGTGGTGTGGCAACCTCAAATTTTTTCAGGAGACATGTGCCTGCCACACCGTCCTCTGGGGAGGAACCTAGGAGCAGCACTCCAGCATCAACAGCCCAACCCCAACCAAAAGCCCAAGACCATGTCTGCCAGTGAGGCAGCTACTGCAATCATGGACGCTCACAAGCAGTGACGTTGAATTGGATTTATCCCTTTTGCAAAGTAGTACCTAGTCATTTCAGGAAATGGAGCAAAGTGGACAGCAGCTGCAGCCAGCAATAACAGATCTTTCTGAAGTTGGAGCAGAACAGGAGGTGGAGATTACTGCTGAGCAAGAACCTTTTCTTTTACAATTAATGGCTCCGAGATCTCCAGCAAAAAAGGAAGGGTACTACTCCATATTCTTTTCCAAGCACCACTTCTGATGATGATGCTAGGGACATGGAGTGGACCCGGCAGAGTCTGGGAGACACCAACAAAGTCAAGAGAAAAGAAAAGTTCCAGAAGGCCTTACAATCAAGGAAGGGGATGTTAAGGAGGAAGATGATGACAACAAGTCAGTCATTGTGGAAGCTGGCGCAGAGGAGTCCGACATTACCATCCAACCTCCACCGAAGGATGTGGCACAGTCAGAACCACCAACTCCCATGTTTTTAAGGCCGACATTACCATCCAACCTCCACCGAAGGATGTGGCACAGTCAGAACCACCAACTCCCATGTTTCTAAGGCCTCATCAGAGACGTTCACCACCCCATACCACAGCAGAAGTATGCACTGCAGAGAGGCAATTGACATGCCCACCTACCACCAATTCTTCTTCAGACATTGTTATGTTATGTTATTGGATCTTATATAGCGCCAACTACCCGGACGCCTCGTAGCGCTGTTCAGACTGAAAGATTCGACAGATTGGAGGAATCCTTAGGCTTCTCTAGAGAGGGGGGTACTAACTAGTAGTTAGAATAGCCAGGTTTTATTCGCTTTCCGAAATTCTGTCTCCTGGGTCATCATACGAATGTTCATAGGCAGAGAGTTCCAAAGTCTGGCTCCCTGGTACTTCAAAGATCTTCCTCCCCAAGATATTCTCTTTACTTTGGGAACCACTACAAGGGCTTTAGAGGCCGATCTCAAAACTCTTGTGAGTGTGTAGAATGAAATTAATGATTTTAGATGGTAAGGGGCCCTTTTATATAGAGCTCTGTGAAAAAAACATAGTGACTTAAACTTTATCTTTTTTGCTACTGGAAGCCAATACAATTCAATCAGAGCTTTCTTAGCTGATGTGGTCCTAGGCAGATTGAAGAGCAGCCGAGCTGCCGCATTTTGTACCACCTGTAGTTTGTTAACCACAAAACCTGGAGATCCCAGGAAAAGTCTGTTTCCGTAATCTAACCTGGATAAGATCAGGGCTTGTACTGCAAGTCTTTTGGCCAATGGCAGAAGCAGGCCAATAACCTTCCTAAGTAACTTGAGTATCCTAAAACAGGTGGCCCAGTAAGTAAGTTCTTCTCCCCAGTTTGGGACTTTTTTACACTCAGAAAACAAGAGAAGAACATTGCGATATGCACCATTTGCCACGCAACTGTTCATTGAAGTAAGCCTGGTCCACATTATGGTACTGGAGGCCAGACAACCAAAATGAAAAAAACATCATGCAATCTAGTGGGAGGAGCATCTTAAAAAAATAGCTGAACGTGGTTGCTTTGGTGAAGGTGAGGAGAGCTGGGAAACATCAGCTACAAATCGCAGTGAAAGGTGAGGAAGAGCACAAAGCAGGCCTGTTCCCACCAGTGCACCAGAATCACTTGCCTCAGTGACCTCACAATGGCAGAGTCAGAGGAAAACCCTGCAGCATACTGTGACTGCAACACAATGCAGATTAAGACTAACACCACCTACATCTCAAAAGTTGCCTGCATCAGTGACCCCACAAAAAAGGAAAATCCAGGCTACTATTACAGGATTGTTGCGCAGGAGGTGCCCTACAACAGCAACCACCCAATAGCATGTGTGTACAATGGGAAGCTGGCAAAAATGTTGGTGCTGGATCTCCTCCCTAATTCCTTTTTAGAAGGAGTGGGATTCTTAAAGTTTGTGGCAGACATCTGCCTGAAATGGAAGATTCCAAGTCGGACATATTTTGCCAGAGTTGCTGTTCCAGCACTGCATCATGATGTGCTGTAATTGGTTGGACAAGCGTGTCAGCAAAGTGTTATCCACACTATCCACCTGACAACAGACACCTGGACCACTTGTCAGGCTACTGATTACATGTACATAACTGTACAATGGATCTCTTTAATGAGAGTAAAGCAAAAGCTAACTTCAGGTTTTGCCCCTGAAGAAGTGTTTAATGGTGTTTGGTGTCATGTAACAATAGCCGTGTTCGCATGGAGAAATCACATACAGCTGCAAATATCTTGGACAAATTTAATAGCAAGGTGTCTTAATGGCTGCGGCCCAGAAGTGTCAGAATTGTTTGTTGCTATGAACAATAGTAGTAGCATAGTCAATGCCATGCCTCCCTCACATGCCATTGCATATTCTTTTTTACATCATCGGGTAGGGCTGCCCCAGAAGATCATTGAGTAAAATACTCCCAGTGCTAATGTCAAATTCCAATGTGTTGCTACCATCAAAGAGGAAATAATATTTTGTGTCAATCAAGCAATGTGCTTTGATTAGAAGAGGTAACTACTATTGCACCAATGAATGGTGATAAATTCAGTGATTGTGCGTGATGATTTATGATGTATGTGGTGGCTGACAGTGAGGGAGGGAGTTCAACAAATTTGTAAACTTGATTTCAATAATTTGCAATCTTTGGGGGCCGATGGGTGATTTTATTTTTCCTGAAAGTGATTTCCTTTCAAACTTAGTGAAATTTACCTGCAGAGTCCCTCCTTTTTTCTGCTTCATCAGAGAACAAACCAGTCACTTTAGTTCCTAAACACAAATCTACACAAAATACTCCAGTTCTGTTTCTCTATCTGTTCTTCAACAGCAGTGCATGTGACTGCACAGGTCTACCTCACTTGTTGTGGGCTAGGATGGAGTTCTTCAGATTCAGGAGGAGGAGCCTCAACAGCTAAAACAAGAACGTTATTGACTTCAAAGAGAAACCATGATGATGGCGAAGACTCTGAGGCCTAGCACTAACTCAGCTCTGTGGACTGGAGGGAGATGCCTTGTTAGAAAACGCTGCTGCGTATGTAATTGCTGCAGTTCTGGTTAAAACATGAAACTCCTCTTATGTTCTTGCTCTGCCTCTGAGTCTTCTTGGTACTCTTCTGACTCCTCATGAATCTTACTTTGCTTGCTTTTGTTCTTCTCCTTCACTCCATAATACAGTTACTGCTTTTTAATAATCCTGCACAAACAAAACTTGGTGAAAGCTTAAGACTCCAGCTTACCAACCGGACGGATTCAGACAGGTACCCAAGAGCAACGGATATTCCAAGAAGAATAGAGATGCACCACCGACTTTGGCAATACAGTATCATTTTCCTTTTGACAATCATCATTTTTAGAACTAGGCGAGTTAACTTCAATCCTCGACAATTTGTATTTTTCAAACCTAGAAGACAGACAATTTAGAGATATACTATTATGGGTCTCGCTGGGGCAGAAGGACTGTCTCTTCATCATTTCCTTCCATAACAGATGGATGATGGTGTGCTGCTCGGCAACCCAATGAATCCTGTAGTGGTTTTTTTTTGTGTGTAGTGTTTGTCTTTGTCACACCATTCCCCAAATCCCCTTTCCCATCTATCCATCGAGCCCCTAACCCTGTTCCCTCAGGCTGTGTGATTTATTGAAGTGTAACTTTAGTTTTACTCCAGAAATGGATCACACACTTTCTGGGGAAGATGTGGTGAAAGCAACACCAACTCACTGCATGACCTTCTATTACCTGATCAATATTCCACACCGTTCCCATCAACATCATCACTAAGGCCTTGTGTTGTGTGTTGTGTAAACACTTACCCTTGTCCAACCACTCCTAACTCTGAGCCCACTTCTCCTGACTCAAGGATTTTCCTACATTTACTTGCTCCCAATTGTTCAAAAGACATTGATATTGCTAGTTTTTATTATATTAGGTCTTCTTTGTTGGGTGTCAAATACTGTCATGGAAAACACTGTCATTAATCCTGAAATTGAAGATCACATAGGTGGAAGTGGCACATTGTGCTTTGCCTGCTGGAGCTCTAGCTTGCTACTACTACTGCTAACACCCACTTAAGTTAAGATGCCACCTTGGGAAAACCCTGCAATAAGAAGACTAAGGTGTCACCTTCATCTATTCAGGTAAGAAAAGAATAACAGATTTAAGTGAACTTGTTTAGTTAGTAATTAACATCTGCCAAAGAAGATGTTGTTTGTCTGTCCTATGGCATATTTAGGATTTCTAAAAAGCTGTGATTTCTCTCTCAATGTCACGAAAACCTCTTTATATAAAAGGTGCCTTAATTAAAATGCTTTGCTGCAAAATAGGCGCGGAGCCCACCGGATCACCCCTGCTAGGCCTTGTACAAATGAGCTAATAATCCTAAACTCTAAGCGTAAGTCAGCAGTGGATGCCAGGGTGTTACAAGATGCCTAGGGCCTGATTATGACTGTGGTGCTCTTTTGGCAAGATCACTGCGGTGGCAGCTGCCAAAAGATAGCCATGTTGGAGGTCATCCGACTGCTGTATTATGATCCACACTGTGAAGACTGCCAAAAACAGCCAAAATTCTTAAACTGCCAGGACAGTGGAGGGCAGGAAAGAGGTGGTTTCACCACCAGCACCACACAACCAACAATCCTTTGCAACAAAATTGCAAAACTGATAAACAGAGAGCAGGCACATACACAGAGAGAGCACCCTATCACCATAGGCACACACTCATCACACACATCACACACCAGCTAAACAAATACAATACACACATAATGACCACACAGATCTCATGTCTACCGTTTATCTCCCACAAAGCACCACCCACCCCCCTTCAATCACCAAATACTGCACCCTTTCATACACAACATCCCCATACCATCAACACAATCACAGCACAATCACAACCATCTCCCCACAAAAGCACCCATGATTCACCGACGATGAGTTGAGGGTCATGGTGGATGAAATTGTCAGCGTAGAGCATAGGTCGAGCAAACATCAATTGCCCGGAAAATTGAGTTATCGCAAGAAATAGTCAACAAGGTCAACTCAGTGGGCAGCCATCCACGCAGAAATGATAACATCAGGAAGAGGTGTAATAACCTATGGAGGAAGGTGCGTTCCATGGCATCAAGACACCATATAGCTGTGCAGTAGACTGGCGGTGGGCACCCACCTCCTCCTCCATAGTTCACAACTTGGGAAGAGAAGGATATACTGCATCCTGAGGGGCTGACTGGAATACCTGGAGGACTGGAGTCTGGTAAGTACCCACAACATCGATGTCACACAATTGTCATGTCCTGCATGCTTCCTCACCACCCAAATACCCCCTAATTCAATGAATGTCCCACCAAGCCTACCTGTCAATCACCTGATGCCCCCCTCCTGCATGCCACCACACCACACAGCCCTATTGCCCACACAGACCTTGGTAAGGGCAAGGATACCAGAGGCTAATCCTACCATTACGACTCCCACAATGCACCAACCTCTCGATCCGAGCATCTGCAATGTGTACATCACATTGCATTTCATGCATGTACTACCTACACTAAGTAAAATATATATGACTGAAGGATCAGTACATGGCAATGACAGCAATGCGATGGCACACCACAATGGCAAGCAAGGATAAACACAGCTACAGCTCAGTGACAAATACAAATGGACACTGATCCATATCCCCTAGCCTGTAGTGGACTGACCATGGGTTTGAAAAGTAAGATCCCAGATTCAATGCACACGCACAACATCCAGAGGCAGGAATTTTATCCTTGCACCCCCCCCTACTATGTTCCCAATTAAACATCATGGTGCAATTTGCAGTCATATTGTGTGACAACTACCATGCCTGACTACTCACTAGGTAGCATAGTCGAATAGTCATGTTAGATAGCAACAGAACCCATCAGCAGTGCCATATGTACTGATCATTGATGACAGCACTCAACCTGGAGTATGATACTCCTGTCACAGACTTATATGTACTTCCAAGCTATGCTGTGCAGCATCTGCGTTGTCATTGCAGGGAATTATGGTAAGCCACTGTCTGCATCTCAAAAAGAGGGAACTAAACACACCTTCTTAACTGTACTCTCCATGTACAGGTAACCCTGCCAGTGCCACCGTGGAGAGGATACCAGACACTGCCAGTCCTCCTCAGGATGAAGGCCCCAGTGAGGACAACACACCTGGATGTCTGGACAGTGAAATCCAGGACACTTGGTCAGTTGACGACTCCCAGCCTCACCCTACCCACACCAATCCCCCCAACCCTGTTGCTCTGACATCACAGCCAAGCAACTGCCCCAAACCTGTGTCCCAAGGACTGTTCAATTCGTTGTGTGCCTCACAGTCCAGGGACCTGAGTTTGACTTTACACCCCAGACAATGATGGTCCTGTTAACACTGGGAGTGGGTACACCGTGCCAGGGGCACACGCACCTGGTGGCAGGAGGCATGAGTGGGATGCTGTGGGCCAGAGGATGGGGCACCCAAGGGACTACATAGACCAGGAAACCATGCTCCCAAGTCCTGGGAGCATACCAAACTTCCCAGGACAGGATGGGTCACATCACCCCATGCTGGGGGAAAATCAATGGCTGCAGAGGGAATACCACCAGGAGGCCATGCAGCAGTGGCAGGCACACAAGGCTACCATGGCCTCAATAGCAAGGGTGCTGAGGGAAATGACCAGCACCCTGCATGCTTTAGCAATCCACCATCAGGGCCCTTTCACTAGCAATGTGACATCTGCCCCTTCTACATCAGCCACAGCTAGTGGAATGGATGCCCTGCGAGAGGAACCCCAAGCCTCAGACACCCCTCCCTCTGTAGCTGAAGAACTATCCCCCACAAACGTGGACGTCCATCCAGACATCCAGCTGGAGCAGATGCCAAGACCAAACCCACTGCCAGGAAGTGAACCTCTCTTGATTTATCACCTTTGTATGCCGCAGGTATACCCTTTTGGCTGTTCTGAGATAGAACTCCATTTTCCCATGTACAAGGACACTGGACTTGTGTGACCAAATGTAGCAGCGGCTACTCTGATCACTCCATCTACCATGACTCCACTTGTTTGTTATTTGTTTACACACATTTCTTTGTAAAAAAACATAAATGCACAATAAATCATTTAAGGACACAGCTACTGTATGTTTATGTTTAAGCAGCATATGTCCTACATCCCAACTGTGGTCTGGTAATGCCCTCTGAATTGAACTGGCAGTGTCATGGCCAGCAGACGGAGTCTCCCTCAGCAGGATTCACATGACAACCGTAATGTCACAGGACTGATGTCAGAGAGTAAGGTTGACATCCACAGTAACACCAGGGTATAGTCTGTTGAGCCATCTGCAATTTGAGCAGGACAGAGAGCACCATCAGGATAGAAGGCATGATGACACAGTAAGCACATGTACAGGTAATCAACTGCATGCAGGTTGTAGTATAACTCCAAATCATGGGCCCCCAGATTGGACCTAAACAGAACCAGGCTCGGGCCCTTCACTAGATCCATTTAATAGGGTATCTGTAATGTCCTCCTCTCATGACTGTACTCAATCACCATTGACTATTGACAACTTATACCTCAAGCCTCAGGTAGCATACCCACACATGAAATCCACATCCAGTGGATGGGAGGAGATGGAAATAGGAGAGTGCAAGAAATCCAGCTCAAAATTGGCCAGTCCATGACAGAAGTGAATGTTGGAATCAGTTGCTACAACGCATGTTTGAGATCAGCCACTAGTACTGTACACCTTACATTCTATCTGTCTGTTTCCACAACTCACACATAGGCATTGGACATCATTACACCATCACATATGCTAAAGGTCAGGAGGTGTAATGTCAGCTATCCACATCTGATTGTGCACAGACAAGACTTGAAAAAGTGTGTCACTGAAAGTACTGATTGGTGAGCTCAGTCCTACATTCAGCTGTGCCTTCCTCCTCTGGCTCTTCCTCACTTTCAATATCACCATGTGCAGCCACACGTATAGCTGCCTCACAGTCACCGGCCTGCTATGATATCCAATGCCTCAGGGCTAGATTTTGGAGCATGCAGCAGGTAACGGTAACTTGGCAAACCTTGTGGGAAGAGTAGAGGAGGGCACCTCCAGATAGGTCCAGGCATCTGAATCTTGCCTTCAGTAGGCCGAAAGTTCATTCGACTACACTGCTTGTAGTTCCAAGGGCCTCATTGAAACAGAGATCCCCTGGCATGGCTGTGTACCTCACAGGTGTCAACAGCCAAGAAAGGTTTGGATAGCCAGGGTCAACTGTGAACATAATGGTAGAACTATTATAATTGGAGGTTCAGTGAGTGGGCAGATTGTGATGACATGTCACATTACATACAAACACATTACAATGCATACTTACCAACCAGCCATGCCCTCTCTGTCTGTAGCTGTGCCATCATGTCTGGTACATTGCTGTTCCACATAATGTAGAAGTCATGCACTGATCCAGGAAACTTGGCTGTCACTTGGGAGTTGTACTAGTCTGCCAGACACACCACCTGCATGTTTATAGAGTGGTAGTTCTTCCTGTACTTATACACACGTTCATTGACACTGGGAGGGACCAGGAAAACATGGGTGCCATCTATGGCCCCAACACATGAGGAATCTGTCCCATATAATAAACGTAAGCCTTCACATAGGTCATATATGCTCTTTGAGGAAACCTGATGTAGCTGTCCAAGTGTTTCAAGAAAGCACACAGTACATCCCTCAACAGCAGACTGAACATGGGCTGAGATATCCCTGCTGTTAAGCCAACTGTATTTTGGAACGACCCTGTGGCCAGGAAGTGTAGCAACGACAATACTTGAATGATGGGACGAATACAATCTAGATTGCAATTGCCTGGCATCAGATCTGTTTCCAACTGTGTACATAGATCCATGTTGGTCTGGTGAGTCAGACGATAGGTCTGGATGACATGCCCATCCTCCATGGTTACCAGGTCTACCAATGGACAGAGCACTGATGGTTGTCTCATTTTCCTCTTAGCTTGATACCTATGTTGAGAGGAGAGAATGTACAAAAAGTCATGCAGTAGGCACACATCAGCAGCACACCTAACATGTGTAGGGGATGCATAGCAGTCCTGACATAAACATTAGAGACTATAGAAATGCACATCATACACCGTCATTACAGCACATTGGCTGAAATGTAAGTCAGATAGGACATATGACACATATGTATAAAAGATTGTGTGGGTGACTGTGCAGTCCTGCAATGATCAAAAATATGTAATTAAATCAACCTATAGTTATCCGACACCTATGTACCTCAGAGTAACTACACAGAACTATCCACATACATACACCCTCAAAACATCATATTCACATGATTGAGCCATCAAGTAGCATAACCATTAAGTACAAACATTTTGTGACACAGATATCAGGACGAATAGGTGTCTGACGCATTTATCTAAGCACATGCATCAAGTACATGTGCCCAAAATGGCAGGCGCCTGACCTATTGTTATGGACAGTTGGAAGTGATCTAAGTCTGCCTGCGGGAGTTGTCATGGCGGTAGGCGGTTGCAACCGCTGTGCAATTTGTCATAGCTTAACATTGCTGCCTATGGTGGACTGGGGCCAATGGCGATGACCGTCGGTGGTGATGGTCCTGTACGTGGCAGCCGTGACTGCCATTTTCTGCAGTCTTGCCCACTTGACTCCTGACACTGTTGCTAGCAAGACCTCCACTATGTGAGTTGCTGTGTACTGCCTCTGGGAGCCAGCATGTCACTGCCTATAGGTGATAGAGCCCCTGACTTCATACAGGAAGAGCTGGAGAAGCAGGATGAGGTCCTTACCCTGTATGGACAGCTATACGGGCATTAGAGGAACAGGTGAGTCCAATGGTCCAGCCATGTGTGCTTAGTGTTGTGCGTGACAGTGTGTTGGCCATGTGAACTGTAGTTGGAGTAGATGCATGCATATGGCTTACCGTACAGGTTGGTGTGCTGAGAGGATGGGTATGTGTTCTCATTTGCTGTTACAGTTTTATAGTGTCAACTCCTGTTGGAATGGGGCATGTGTACATGACTTTCTCCTTTTTTCTTTGTCATCCATGCAGGTGAACACCCTTCAGAAGAAGTGGATCTAGTGTGCCATCACCAAGCGTGGACCCTTGGGGGCCACTGTCGGTGGAGCACCCATTGTCGGAAGTAGTGGGAGAACCTGAGACGCTGAGTTCAAAAGACCACGGAAGCCCAGCTGGGGATTTCGTCCCTATGAGGGAAGGGTGCCCATTAGACCCTGACCCCCTAATGGCCTAGCCTGAGGTGGATGCGCATTTGAGGGCAGCACAGCAGCCACAAAGGGGTAGGTACCGACTGTTTCCTGGTACTTGGCTCTGGGTTTATGGTGTTTGCTGTCTCACTGTAGCTTCTGAGACAATGTAGTAGGTTATGAATGTTTGGAGACTAATGTGAATCAGTTGGTACCACCATGCCTGTGTTTGAGATGTGGATCTGGCATCATGGTTAGCTATGTGTAAGTTTTGGACTCCTGTAGCAAGACATCATTCTGACTGCATGTGGAGATGCTCATAAGTCAATGCCGCATGTGTTGCCCCATTCTGCCATTCGTATGGATGTGAGCTGGAATTTCAACATACCCATTGACTCAAACCTGGTCCTTCCATCTGCATGAGTGTCAGTGGCTCTAAGATGTCTGACCACTGTGCTGATTACCTGTTGTATCAACTGGGTGACACACATAATTGGTACAGGGTCCAAACATGACTAGCACTGGTACAGGGATGGACTCCATGTGAGACTGCCATCTCATATACTCCACAGTTATGAGCTGTGGAGGACAGTACCTATTTGTGTTAGTTGTTGTATCCCCATTGGCCGTTCATCTCCATTCAATGGGGTATGTGAAGTTTGCAACAAAAGGACAGTCTACTTTGGGTGCCTGATTTGTGCATTTAGACTCATCAATCTTTACCATGTGATTGACATGTGAGCATATTATCTCTGTCCCAATGGGTTGGCTCGAAAGGAGGTATGTTCCTTGGCAGAGCAAGCTTTTTACAAGATGATATGTCAATGATATGTGTGGCAATGCCCTACCAGTTCCTTAGCAACCTTGGTAATATGCTGCCTACATCATGTCTCAATGGTTACTTGGGAGCACAACATATGAAGTGGGACAATCTCTGCTACCCTTGGTCTAGCTGATGTGTTCAGTCTGGTGTTAAATAGGTATTGTATCGCTTCTGTGATCATGAAGTAATAGTTTTGTTGTTTTGTTGTTGTCCACCATCAGGCGTGGCTCACAGGAGGGAAAAGGTCGCGGGGCGCAGCACCTGGCGGGGGGTATGAGAACCAAAAAATATGTAATAATTTAAAAAAATTAAAACATATCTTTTTGCCATGTAGCTGCTCTGCTGCATCCGCTCCTCCATCGCAGGCTGCCGGCCAATCCTGACACTGCTCAGAGCAGCGTTAGCATTGGCTGGGAGTACCCAGGCAGGGCACTCCCAGGCAGACTGGGAGCCTGTGCATGCTCTCTCCAGCCCGGCAAATGTGTTGCTGGGCTGGAGAACACCTACTGCACAGTGCACCAGGTGGCCTACAGAGATCTTTTCAGGCTGTGGCTTCTGCACTGACTGCAGCCATTCACCCTTTGTCGTCCTTCCCTCCTCCATCTTCCTCTTTCCAATCCCACACTCCTCTTCCCCGTCCCAGCCAGAGCACACAGACAGACAAGCATGCATCTACCTCAGCATCCAAGGGTTCTGCAGACAAACACAAGCACTGCAAGACCCACCACTAGCATGCACACATACAACACCCACCATTCCTACCTTCACATACACTACAACTGACACACCTGCAGACACCACACCCACATTTACCAATACCTATACAGCCATGACAGTTATCCTACCCACCGTCAGCACAACAGCAGACATCCACCCAAGTCACCACATACGCTGACACCACAACCACAGACACACCCACATGCAGCACATCCACGATATCTGTAGTCACCACCCCAACAGAAGTCACCCATACAGCATGGCATCACCCACCTCCTCCACCCTACCTCCTTCCAAGACACATAAATGCCCACACTCACCCACCCAACAGACACCCAGCACACATAAGCATTCCTCGCACACCACATACACCACAAACATCCACCAAGACACTGCCTACAAGCACTCGCTCTTCCTCCACACACAAACCCTTTTGCCATGACCATCCCTGTGTGTCTACAAAGTTTCTCCTCTCTGAGCTGAAACTTTTCCCCATTCATCTCCCACCCGTGTCACCCTCAAAAGATCAGTTTCCCTCCCCATATCCAGCCCTACCACTTCCAGGTTCTACCCTACCCCCCTGCTTAGACCCATGCCCTTCCCCTGCTGTGAAGTTGACCCCTCCAAAGTGTTCCAAGTCCTCCCCTAAGCCACATCCAAAGACCTCCATCCAAACCCAGAGACTCCCCTCTCAAACCAAAACCCAACCCCCGCACCTCTGCTCCCTGAGGTGCCTGCTTGCCACCTTGATGCCCCTACCCGTGGAGGATGATTAGCAGTCAGGAGCCAAGTAGGAGCACTCTAATATGGCATCCAACATTTCCAATCCATTGTCCGTCCATTCAGTATCCACCCTTCCTTTCAATCATCCTTTCACCCATCCATCCACTTACCCAATTCTCAATCACACATCCTTTTACCCACCCTCTCAACCTTTCCTTTCACTCATTTCACCCATCCTTTCTTTTAACCTTCCATTCTTTCCCACTTCCATCAAGCCATCATTTTTAGGGTACATTATGAGAGCTTTTGCTGAGTTGCAAATAGAAGAGACCATAACTCAACCACCTCTGTAGCTGGCAAAGAGGCGAGTTCACAGTCATGAGTCATGACAATGCCCTTGTAGCTCATGAGTATAATAGTAATTGACAAGAAGTAAGCAATGTGACTTACCACCTCCTGTCCCTTTCGCTGCTTCTCCCACAGCTCCTTGTGCTCCTGCAGCAAAACTTGAGCCGGTGGCACTCTGTGTGGCTAGAAAGAAACATTATACATTTTTTAGATGCCACATACACCGCCCTTTAATTTTCTTAATAAAAAAAAAATGCAACTGCAATACCGTTCTACAGTTCAGTTACTACTACACTATTTTCTGTCAAAGAAATTACTCTCAGCATTTGGTTGGTTGACAATCTTAGAAAAGCTCAGTTGTCAAGCCAACCAAATTGTTTTGTGATGGAGTTGTAGAGCTATATAGCCTATTACGATTATGAGTCTAAATCATTTAAGTGCAATAAAGAGATAGAATAATAATGGTCAATGAAAGACATTTTGTTTTAGCTGGCAAGTGCAACGGGACTTCATACTTTCCAGTCATGCTGCACTGTCATGGGAACTGCTAGTAACCTGTATAAATAAATTGCACAATATTGTGGGTTCGGTGTTGTCAATGACCAAGGCCACTCTCTCATTAACTGTTAGAGCATTAGCAAGAAAAAGAAAGCCTTCTCAACAAACATACATGGTGAATATTATTAATAATACTAGTTTTTTGGGCCTGAATTCTTCACAGTAGATAGCAGAGTACCAAAAAAATGTAATTAGTCTTACAGTACCACAAGCTATCTAGGGGAAAGGGAAAGATGACCAACAAAGCAGAAGAAATCTACAGACTAGTACAGACCGAACAAAGTCAGCTACCAAAAAAAAAATGAAATGAGGAAAAATAAACGATAATGCAAGGATAACAGGAATTAAACAAAAATTGGATAGAAGAGTTAGAAAAAAAGGAGACTATACAAAAAAAAAACAAGGCAAAATGAAAAGTAGTATAATAGTGGGCAGAGGCGAAAGTCAGGAAAATATTAATAATAAATAATAGGACTTACTGGGGTGAGCAGACCCATCATTGGAGGCACTGGTGGTCGGCACCTCATCCCCAGCTCTTCCTGGACCCGCCTCATCGCTGCCCCTCTTCTTGCCATTGGCTGCTAATGTAAGAAATAAAGAAGATAGAAAAATAGAATAGTGGTACAGTTAACCTCTACAAAATTATTATAACAGGCAAACACACTAACATTGTACTTATCTAAATCAAATCGCCTGTGTTAATAGTATTGACTATCATTGAGTTGGCTATCCTAATCCTAAAATTCATTTTCCAAATTTCCTTAACAAAAATGACATTTTAACAAATGCATTGCAAAGAATTATATTTGATTCTATTCTTATTTCTCAACCTCCTTGATGGACCAACTCACTCTCCTCTTTTTGCAATTCATAGATGCATACTAGTACTATACATCACTGTAAAATTGCCTGAGACAGTACGAGCTCCATAAAGAAAATCATAGAGAATGCTAACTAACTGATATCACTAATCACTAATTCACATGATGACAGGAGGACAGAGGAGAAAGTCTTGCATACATGTTTCAAAAGCAGAAGAACATAATAATGAAAAGATATCATAGCTCTTTTGCCTTCCATGTCTCCAGACTCTTAGAAGGCAGGCTGATACATCCAAAATTTTCATTGTGTGCCATCAACTGCCGATTTAGTCTTTGATGATCATGTGCAAAAACAAACGCACCAACAAAGTTCTTCATATGTAAAAAAACTGCGAATGGAATATATCCTATAGGGCAATTAGTGAACAATTTTTTGGTGGGTATCTCACCCTAAGTGTACTGAAAGTTCTTTTTCACGGTTGAGGCTCACTGGTGCAGAGTTCAATAACCAATTATAAATCTGAATTCTAACCTCTTCAGATCTAGAGTTTTATGCCCTCCCCTGATTTTTTGGTGGTATCCTGTCAAATACCACAAAGCTAAGAAGGCTATCTCCTTATTGTGTTTCTGTCTTAAGTGACGGTCCACTGTGTAATGTTTGTCCTCATTCACAATGGCGCACATGTGCTCTAAAACTCTTTTTTTGGCCCTGTGAATAGTGCTTCTGATGTAAATTTTGTTACACGGGCAACTCAACCTATAAATACAATAATTTGAATTACATGTTAGTTGTTTTCAGATGTGGAAGGACTTTGGAACTAATGGGAAATTGCTAACTTTCCTCTACCTGCAGGCCTTGCAATTACCACATGTGTAAAAGCCTTGGATAGTAGAATTCCCTGATGTCTGGTTAATCATATTGTAGCTTAGAGAATCACTTTAGGTGCCACGCCTTCTGTATGTAAATTTGAGATTGTCTTTTAAGAGTTTGGCAATTAAACTCATTGTTTAATCTTTCTCTGGAAATAATTAACTCCTCCCTTCTGATCTGACTTGCCCTCTCCAAGGCTTTTCCCACCATTTACTTTGAGTATCCTCATTCCATAAATCTACTGTCCATAATGGTCGCTTCCGCCTGGAAAGACACCTCCGAGCTACAATTGCTTTGGTTCTGATTGAGTCACCATATGTAATACTTTAAATTAGGCTCCATGGGTAGCTACTGTTCACATGTGCAGAGTGCAATAATCAATGATAAATCTGGATTCCAACCTCCCCAGATGTAGTGTGCTACTGTCCCATCTCTCTTTTGGTGGTATCCTCTCAGGAATCACAAGCCTAAGAAGGTTAATGTTCTTACTGTATACCTGTCTGAAGTAGTGGGCCACTGGGTACTATTTGCCCTCATTCACAACGGCCTGCATGTGCTCCAACACTTTTTTTGACACTGTTAATAGTGGATCTGATGTGAAACGTGTTACAAGGGCAACTCAGCCAATAAATGCAATACTCTGAATTAAATGTTAGGTATTCCCTGATCTGGAATGACTTAGGAACCCAAGGGAAATTGATTCCTTACTTACTTTCACTGTACTTGCAGGTCTTGCAATTGTCACATATGGAAATACCTTGGATAGAGAAGTTCCCCTATGCCTGGGTAATCATATTGTTGCACAGGCTCAGAGAATCACGTAAGGAGGTACTCCTTCTGTATGTAAATTTGAGATGGTCTTCTGACTGTTTTGCAAGCATCATCAGTCTGAAGGACATGCCAAAATTTGGAGAAAATCTGTTTTACATCGGGTGCCCTGTTGTTAAAGGTGGTAATGACTCTGATGGTTTGTGGCTCATTGTTTCATCTTTCCTTGGGAATCAGTAACTCCTCCCTTCTGACATGACTTACCTTTCCAAGGCTTTCCCCACAATTACCTTTGATTATCCTCCCTCCATAAATCTACTGGTCCTAATGGTCGCTTCCTCCTGGAAGGACACCTCTGTACTACAGTTCAATTTGGCTATGAATAACTTGCCATAAAGAATACTATAAAGTAGGCTTTGTGAGTGTCTACTGTTCACATGTGCATGATTCAGTAACCAATGATAAATCTGGATTTCAACATTCTCAGATCTAGAGTTCTATTGCCCTATTTCTCTTTTTGTTACTATCCTTTCAAGAACCACAAACCTATGAAGGGCAAAGTCTTTATTGTGTTCCTGTCTGAAGTGGCAGACCGTTGGGTACTGTGTGTCCTCATTCACAATGGCCCACTTGTGTGCTAACACTCTTTTTTTTGGCCCTGTGAATAGTGCTCCATATACAATACGTATTACAGGGGCAAGTCAGCCCAATAACACAATAATCTATGTTACATATTAGGTGTTTCTTGATCTAGAAGGACTTAAGGACCAATGAGAACTTGATATCTTTTTTATTTTCACTGTACTTGCAGGCCTTGCAATTACCACATGTATAAACTCCTTGGTTCCTCGATGCCTGAGTAATCATATTGTTTCTCAGAGAGTTACTTAAGGTGGCACTCCTTCTGTTTGTAAATTTAGGAAGGTCTTCCAAGTGTTTGGGAGGAAAATCATCAGTTTGGAGGAAATGCCAAAACTTGGAGAAAATCTGTTTTACCTCAGATGCCCTGGGTGGTAATTAATCTGATAGGTTGTGGCTCATTGTTTGATCTTTCCTTGGGAATCAGTAACTCCTCCCTTCTGACCTGAATTACCCTCTGCAAGCTTTCCCCAACATTTCCTTTGAGTATCTTCTCTCCATAAATCTACTGGCGATAATGGTCACTTCGTCCTTGAAGGACACCTGCGAGCTACAATTCTGTTTGGCTCTGCGTTACTCACAATACGGGATACTACAAATTAGGCTCTCTGGGTGGCTACTGTTCGCATGTAACAGTCCGTTGCCTGTAGTCTTCTTCCTAAATAAACAACTGTCAAGTTTCGTTACCTGTGCAGTCAATTCTAAATCAAGAAATTCAATTATTTTGCTATGCATATGACTGGTGAATTTCAAGTTCAATGCGTTATCATTGAGCTGTGAACACAATCCTGGGCCATTTCAATAAAACCATTGCAGATACAGAAGATGTTGTCAATGCACCTTACCCAGAGGATCACATGTTCAGCAAATTAAAAGATGGTACCACCTTTTCCTACCACCAGCCCAGGTAAATACCAGCATAGCTTAGGGCGAACCAAGTGCCCAAGTCCCCTGAGTTTTGACAATATATGCACCTGTCAAAAATGAAAACACTGTAGATTAAGCATACCTACCTCATGTCCAGCAACATTTCTGTTTTTAACAGGTAGGAGAGGGGGCAAGCTGTGAGAAAGTGTCTGCTAGCCTGCATGCCTAAGTTATGAAGTATGCATATGTAAAGTTTGAGGTATGCACCATTGACATCCAGGCTCATTGGAATAAAACTGTTCTTCCAGGTAACTCCAGCAATAAAACATAATAAATCTCCTGCGTCCCTGGTCTAGGATGGAAGGGATTCCACAAAAAGGACTCAGGGAGAAATCAACATATCTCAATGTGTTTTCTGATAAACTCCCTCTTGATGAGACAATGGATCTACTCTGTGGGGGATAGGGGGGTGTTTTGGGGGTTTTGGGGGTTTTATGGAGTTTCAGCAGAACATAACAGGCTGTAATCTTGATGAATTCATACTAAAAAAAATATTTTTCCCACTCAATCAGGTTCTGGTCCTGCCAGTTGATTAGCTTTTCATAGTAACTGTTTTTGACTTGTACCACAACCTCCATACTGGATACCTTGTAGTTGGATATGTCCCTCACCTGCTGTGACTTCCCTGCAAATACATGTCCAAGGAAGTGACCACAACATTGCTCCCTTCATCAGACTGTTTGATAACTAGTTGGTCATTCTCTTGTAACTCTCTGATGGCTTGTAGGTTTCTACTTACTATAGTGCACTGTGTCCAACCTTTCTTGTATCTCAACTTCTTAAATTGCTTATATACCCCCATATCAAAAACATCTATAGAGTCATTGGTCATGGGGGGTAAAAACACTGACTTGGGACTTGATTATAATCAACATTTACATCAACGTGATTCAAAATAGGGTCAGATACAGTGTTCTGTTCATCTTCCAATGCATTCAATGTATGTAAAATCTCAAAGTCATTTATATATAAAATGTTATATTTTGTCTAAAGACCCCAATACCTTGAGCGATGTTACTAATTTCACTCTAATTCTTAAAACTTCTATTGTGGGGACATTCAAAGGCAGCTGTCCATCCGGCCATCCTTTAGATATTGGCTCAGCCTCTTGGTTGCAAATTCTCATTATGAATTTAACAGAAGAATTACCATCCTTGTTCAATGCTTTATTAACCATTGACATGTGGAAAATAGCCATAGATAAATTCCTTTTAATTTCCCAACCTTGCAATTACAGACTTTATTAATCTTAGATCTATTTAATCACTTCCTTTTTGGTCCAACCTACTAGAATAATTAGGTTTACATTATGGGCAATCATTTCTGTATATGGATTAATCCATCTGTCAAGTTTATGAAATACCGTCAAACATTTCTAAAATTTGTGCTGACTGTCTGCCAATACTTCTGACAGAGTAGAGTCCATCAGCTAATCTTCAGTCACTTATATTTAATTTCCCTGTAAATTGATGGATAAAACATGTCAACAATTATATGGCATACATCGTCTTCCATATTTATCAGATTGGGATTTGGAGAACATCATGACGGAGTACAGCAATGTCAGGTGTGTTTTCAAACAGCGGACACATCCGTCATAATAATGGACAATGCCTGTCAACAAACACAGCTGCTCTTTATCAAATTATCAATCACATATGCACCTCACACTGCAATAACTACAACTCTAACAACACAGACCATTTCCCACTCTCACCTCACACCAAGAGCAGTGCCACACCTACTGCATTATTTTATTTTTTTGACCAAAATGTTTGGTATAAGAACCCCTAGAGACTTTCTGAAAATGGGTTAACAGTCATAGCAAATGACATTCTTAGGGTGAGCTGCAATGGTTTGGAGCCCTGGTCAAGACAACAAGTATGAGTCAAAGAAAGCAAATGTGGAACAGAATAATGGATAAGATGAATGCTGTCTCTAACACCAGGCACTCACAAGAGGACTTCAGAAAGCCCTGGAATGATCTGCAGGGGATAGTACATTCCCTCCTAGCCAGGGCATACCGAGATTCACTGGTAACTGGTGATGATTCTCCAGGCCACTAAACCTCATGCCCTCAGAGAGGTGCTGTCCATTCACTAAAGGGATTGTGAGAATACCTGGCAGAGTAGAAACTGATCT
Organism: Pleurodeles waltl; assembly: GCF_031143425.1. NCBI lineage: Eukaryota > Metazoa > Chordata > Amphibia > Caudata > Salamandridae > Pleurodeles > Pleurodeles waltl. The sequence goes on from NC_090439.1 coordinate 482,806,606, forward strand.
TTCCTCTAATCCAAACAATTCATCCTCTCTCATCTCTGGCAACCCTATTTTCTACCTCAAATCTCTCCATTAATGGCAAACTATTATCACAACTCTCCAGCCTGATGCCCTCCACTACTAAATACATATCATAACTATTCATAGTACAAAAAGTAAGCAATGATTATGGTGGATGCCAATCCAACACAAGTAATATAGTCAATAACTTGTTAGGTGAATACAAAATTGCTAGTGGGGTGAAAAATGGGGTTAAATAGGCGCTCAGGATCAACAAATAGCATCAATTATAAATCAAGTAGACATGAAAACAAAGAAAAACCTGGGTGCCTACACAAGGGAACACCCCCTTCCCCCTTATAGGTTAGAAACAACCCAACAAAAAGGATTACATGGTGTGGCACACCTAGAAAAGATATTTAGTCTGTAGAAAATTCTGCAATTTCGAGTATCAACTTTTAATACAAATTCAAAAAGTCCATTTAATGCTTTACATATTCGCTCCTCATAGGTATAAACATATCTCCAAAATGGTACAATTCAAGCCGGTACAATTCAAGCCAACACGTGTTTCGTCTTGGGAACACTTCAAATCGATCCCAAACGACTTCTTCAGGGCTCTTAATTTTTCAAAAGGTTGACCCAACTTCAACCATCATCACGCACCATCCACGAAAAATCACACAAAAAGTAAGTGATGATTATCTCTCATCACAGGATTTCTAAAGTCCAATGTACGATATGAACCATCTATGGGCGAGTACGCTAGTCTTCGGAACGCGAGTACGCGATTATTCCAGTCCGAAGACTAGCGTACTCGCCTTTCCGTCTTTCACGTAGCAGCTTTTGGAGCTTATTCCTGCTCATATTGTTAATACGATCTGGAGGCGCAATAAAGGTTATTGTATTGGATATTCATTGATTCTTGGACTAATGATCAACATAGATGGTTCATATCGTACATTGGACTTTAGAAATCCTGTGATGAGAGATAATCATCACTTACTTTTTGTGTGATTTTTCGTGGATGGTGCGTGATGATGGTTGAAGTTGGGTCAACCTTTTGAAAAATTAAGAGCCCTGAAGAAGTCGTTTGGGATCGATTTGAAGTGTTCCCAAGACGAAACACGTGTTGGCTTGAATTGTACCGGCTTGAATTGTACCATTTTGGAGATATGTTTATACCTATGAGGAGCGAATATGTAAAGCATTAAATGGACTTTTTGAATTTGTATTAAAAGTTGATACTCGAAATTGCAGAATTTTCTACAGACTAAATATCTTTTCTAGGTGTGCCACACCATGTAATAACTTGTTAGGTCCAGTCAAAGATTTCATTGATTTAAACTTGAGCTAAACTTTAGGTGATTATGACACAGAGCAGACAGTCGTAACATAATGAAAATGCAAAACATTCAAAAGTACAAAGACAGTAAAAAAGCCAAAGACAAAACACAGTAAAAACACCACAGTAAAATGGCAAAATCCAATAAGAGCAAACAAGAGTTATGAATGTTTGATGTTTTTGAGTGAAACTACCATCAAAAATCCTAAGGCACCATTGCTAACTCTGAAATCAGTAGACTGGTACCTAGTCGTAATATTAGCCCAACTGTGATGGAGCATGGTCAAATACACCAAGTGGATTGGTCACTGTGAAAGTCTGGAAATTAAACAGTTAAAAAAATTATCTAAGTCACAATGCAGAAAGGAACTTAAAAAAAAAGGAAATAGTCCCTTTCTGCATTGGAACATAGAAGCTTTTATGAATAAAATCCTTGGGAGCTACAGATCTTTAGGACTACCTGCTACAAAAAAGTATCCATCCAGCATTTCCACAGAGCGAGGCTGAATTTCAGAAGGTCCCGGCAGCCTAGAAAAAAATGGCAAAGTTCCTTTCTGTGTTGGGATTTAGAAAAACGTAAAAAAACTTTAAAAGGTGTCAACATAAACGGCACCAATCCACTTTGCGTATATGACCTACATTTCGCTGCAGTTGGTCTCAAACCATGATTCCTGCTCTAATTGTGCTTTGCCTTTTTTGGTGCTATATTTATTTAAAACATTTAAAATCATATCTCTATTTCCATTTTGTGGATTTTTGAGATTTTGGATTAATTTTGATTTTTAAGATGTACTTTGTGGTTCTATGTTTGTTTCTTATGATCTGTTTATGGTTTTGACTTTATTGTTGTTTTGGTACTACAAAAATATTTTACACATTGCCCTGAGTTAAGCCTCTCTGCTCAGTGCCATAATTACTAGGGAGTTGAGCTCAGATTAATTTGGTGGCTTTGAGGTTTCAACCTGACAAGAGTTGGCAATATTTTTGAGGTATGTGATCAGCTACTCCAAATAATAATACACTTTCTTACATGGAACTATCTTTTTACATTTTCTATAAAATCAACCTTTCAATATATGTTGTGAGATAACTTAAAAAAAACATATCTAGGCTAGGATGGACTGGGATAGGTTCCAAATACTAATACTGATGTTTCCTAAGGGATAGTCTGATAGCGCCTTGGACGTGTGTCAACAAAACTGTTTTTTTTTTTAAGTTCACACATACACTTGCAGCCTCAAATACTGAACCTACTTTACTAATCAAAACACTCAGTGGGGCCCAAATTGATGCCCTGATTCTCTGTATTGAGGACAGCTTCAACTGTGCAAACTTGAGGGATATCCCTTCAATGTTACGAACACTGCAATTAATCCTATATCACATGTATAAATAAGGAAGAGATATCTATCACATATATGAAGCAGTAACCCTCTCCATAGCTAGAAATCAGAAGGACTTATGATTTTATATGTAATAGTCCAATTAAAAAAAATAATGAAATCCACAATCTGATCATTTGTGAATATATGTTATGTTGGAGATGGCATAATATGTCTGTCAAATCTAAATCAGGCCACAAATGTCATGAATTTTAGAATTGGTTAAAATAATAGAGTATCATTTGGTAGTATTTTCCTTTCTGAAGCTCAACCATCCAGAAAAAAAACATCTTCAAACCTGGTGGCAACTTTGCCTCACAAAATCCCATCCAAAGCCTACAGTGGGAGCAGCTCTTCTGGCAATCAAGTATATCTGGAAAGCAGCTCAGCTGATCTGGTTTCTGTGGCCAGCACCATCTTTCATCAAGATCCTAGACAAATTGAAACATCTGTGCCCCCACAAGACCCCTGCGTCCACACACCACCAACTGTGGTCACCCCTATTCAGTGAAAACCACAGCCATTACAACTGATGTATACTCAGGGCAGATAACAACTGTGGCTCCCTAGTCAGGAGCCCAGGGTCTCATTGAAAAGAATCACACAAGAAAGAGATTACAACTCGTTTGTTTGAAGATCAGCTGAATTGATGTATTAAATGATTGTTAATGTAATATTTATTGTGTTGGAAAAGACACCAGCAAGGGAGAAGAATCTGTCATGTACATTTCCAGCTCTTGAAAAACTTAAAACCATGCAGAGAAGACACCGAGTTAGGAGGTCCTCAACTTATGATACTTTTTAATGGATAATAAACATGCAAAATATGTCTATGGAAAATAAATTATGAAGCCACCTATTGTGAAGAAATAAGTCACTGTGTGATTATTGTAGCAACTGATTCTTCAAATACATTAGCAAGAGAAATGGGAGTCTTGAGCCTCTCTTTTGGTCCGTCCTCGTGAATTTACACATATTAAGCTCAGATGTGGTTAAACAGTGCATCCAGTTTTGACAAATATGCTACAGATGACCTAATCGTGAACAAGAACTTGAGTTTGAGGCACATACAACTTGTGTCATTTAATTTACATTGGACTCACTAACATTGGACGCACTACAGTAATAAATATAATAGTGCGACTTGCAATACAGATCTCTCCTTCATTGGGTTCTTTGCAAGACTACAGTATACCCACCAATTACCTGCTAGTACTCCAGCAGATGATAAGATGACCTCCTCAGAACGATTAAACAGGCGTATAAAAATGTTTGTGAAAAACTCTTCCCTTTTAACATTCAATGAGCATATTATTTCAATTAATTATCAGCATTGATATAGGATATACAATCCCATGTAGCATGTTGATCTTTACATGTCACATTTAATATTTATCATATTGTTCAATCTTACCTACATTTTAATAATTTATGTGCCAAACTTCTTTCACAAATAAGCTGTAAACAAATGTAGCATTCGTAACATACATTAAAAAAGGATATGTGTATTATTAAGTTATATATTGTCATTGTAGTTCAATGCACTTACCATCAGGCACAGATGTTTCCAATGAGTTCATGCCTGAGGTGACCCCCTTTATCTGCATCAGTGTCATCTTGCTACCACATCTCACCAACATCGGCCTCAGGTTTGCAATGGTAGTTATTATCAGGGATAAAGCAGATGTTCCTCCCGGGGGATGTTGTGCAGCACACAAACCAAATATTTTGCAGACCTTCACAAAGAGTGGAAGGCCCCTCCATACTTGTCCAGGCACCAGAACCAAGTCTTCAGGAGCCTCAAAGCCCAATTTACAGGCACTTTTTGTTCATTCATTGCCTCGAAGAAGCAAACCTCCCATGGCATTGTTTGGTTACGCAATGGTGTTACAAGCTATGAGCAGCTAACATCTGTCCTCTGAAAAATAAATGCAAACATTATTTTTATCATGCCTGATTCTCAACATATGACCAAATAACATCACTACAACACTAATGTTAGGTTACCGACAAGCTAAGTCCTCACTGCTGCAAGGTCTGCCATCTGTTGTGGTTTGCAGCTGCTGGGTTGCATGTCAAATCATTAAATGAGCCTGGACTCTGCCAGGAAATCTTGCATGCACACAGTTGTTACAGAAATCTGGTGCGCAACCACCTGCATATTGTGGAATGGAAATGCTTCCGATTGCAGTACACTTTCTCCTAGTCATAAGGTGGCACCAATGCAACATAAGTTCCCTCAATGGAACCAACAACATGTGGTACGTCACCCAAACCATAGACCACAGTCTTAACATCGATCAGTGTAGCATTAGCTGTAGAAATCCAGCTAGGATCAAATTTCTGGTAGTTGTGGCTGTTTTGTTTACTCGGAGCTTCATGATCATGAACCATAGATAATTATTTTGCCGCACTATGAGCCAGTGTAGTTGTTTAAGAAAAGGGGAGATGCTCTGAAATTTAGAACCTCTACAAATGAAGAAGACAGCCACATTTTGGACTAGTTGTAATTGAGATGGACATGTTTGAAACAGATTAAGGAATAGCGTTCCTATACAGGATTGACTGAATGCACTAATCATCAGAGTTTGATAATTGCTATCCAAAATATGTAAAATGTTCCAAATTGTGATTATTTAGAAAAAACAGAGAGTGTGGTGACGTGCGATCGAAAGTGCAGATTGCCATCATTGTGAATAGCTGTTTGGGTGGGGGGTGCCCCATAGCAGAAGTTACAGTCCACCAGGCGGTCTACAAAAACATTTCCCGACTTAATGGCTACCAATTTTGAATAGTACAAGGCCTCTCGCTGTCTCAGGTGAGATGCCTACTTTGTCCCAAAGTTTCCAGAACAAGAATACGTCTGGTGAATATGCCTTCTCTGTTGCAGACGCCAACTGTTGGAATGCCTTACCTATTGCTATCCATTCCTGATCCTCTCATACAGTTTGGAAAACAATGAAAACAATTTTATTTTGCAAATAATCCTGTTTAAGCATTGGTCTGGTTCAGGTTATTTAGCGCCAAGAAGCCTAGGCGTACGTGTGCTATAAAGAACCATAACAGTTTTAAACTGTGGCTTCATTTATCACTCACGAACTTTTCCAAGTGCAGGCCCAAACTGTCACATCTTGAGCCTGAGCTGACGAGAGTGCATATTTTCAATAATTGGCCGCACTGTCCCTTAATGTGTCCTCACTTTTCTGCATTTAAGTCTCAAATCTAACTATGAAAATCCTGATACCTGTGACGTCCAGTCCTCGGTACACCGGGGTTGTGACCCGTGCACTTGACACATATTAATTTGGCAAAATGAATAATACAGCTACTTCATGTAAACTCCCTGAAGCCCGTGCCAAAATGAGACAAAAAGACGTGGAAAATAGATAACTGGAATATTATGTCACGTTTTGTGTCGCAGAGCTATACATTTTCAGTTATATAATAATATCAAATATTTATGCCTAACGCATTTTCCATTTCTTTGCCATGGTTACGGATGCCATGATTAATGTCTACAGAGAAAGTTTTTTAAACACTCGATCAGTGCACCTCCTGAGATGAAGCAAAATAATTGGTAAAAGGTATATAAAATGTGTATCTCGGTTTGAAAATGTATATGTTATGTTTTTATTTTAGGGTACACATAACTCATAAAAGGCACAGTCATAACAAAGTAAACCTAACTCGTATCACAAATGTGCATGCTTCAATCTACTAGGAAAGCTGAGTAGATAAGACATTAATTAAAGATATTAGTTGCAACAACTGCATATCTTCCTTCAAAGCTGCCCTAATGGCTCACATCCCTTAAAAAGTAATTTTGGACTAACATATTCCTTCACCGATAACCTAAACATTGCTTAATTACATCCGTTTAAATCTTTTTAAAAGCAGTATTCGCTCAGCTACAAACACTAATGCTACTTAAGTAATCTACACCGTCTCTTCCATTAGCAATTTATATATTTTGCTGCCAGAAACATCACAATGAGTGATTCTGTCAAGAAGCACATATTAACTGCTTTTGAGGCCTGTCTAATATTACGGGGTACGGACAGACCCCACCTCCTTCTGGCATGCTTTCAAAAAGAGCAATACTACATAAAGCACTTAAACTCAGTTGCGTGTCACAGGAGGGAAAAGGGGCAGGGTGGCGCATGACGCGGAGGTTGGGGCCCAAAAAAATAATAATTAAAAAGTCAAATTCACCTTTTTCCTGCGCCGTGCTGCTCCATCTGCTCTGCTCCATCATTGCAGGCTGCAAGTACAAGCTCCTAGCCTGCCCGCAGCCAAACCTGACACTGCTCAAAGCAGACTGGGAGCCTGTGCAGTCTCTCTCCAGCCTGGCAACACAGTGCTGGGCTGGAGAGACCACAATGCACATGAATGTTTGGGTGGCCGGAGATGGCCAGCCAAATGTACATGCACACTGAGGATGAGGCTGTGCACTCCCCGTCTGTCCACGCCACTCTCGTGGCACGGCCCACTTTTATAGAAACAACTTAATAAACTGAGTTTATTATGTTGCTTCTATAAAATTTGCATCTCCTGCTGGTGGCGGGGGGCGATGCTCCTCCGCCCTAGCGGAGGATCCGCCCCTAAACACATTTATACTCAAGGGTACATTTCTAGTAGGCAGAGTGAGAAGTTGTCCTTACAAGAATTGTGCATGTCACAAATAAGATTACATTACTTAAATTTCCACTTCAGAACTTTACAGGTATTTAATAGTCACAAGTTCATTGGCACTTGGAACATGGATGGAGATGCTGTACAGTTAGCATACTAGAGCATCATTGAAGAGCGGTCTTACTAGTGAGCAAGAAAACACGGTAAATGGAGTGGAGTGGTACATTTATAGGGAACCCTATTGGGACCCCTATCAATTTACTACTCACACACCACGTGCCAATAAACCTGTACTGCTTCTTTCAATCTAACTTTTCTAATGAAGTTGATCTCACAAACCCTAAGTTATAACTATACTTTACCCCACCACGTGGTTTACCCAGCTATTTTACCCATTAGAATGCCCGCTCGCTTTTATCCAAGAAGTAGCTTACCTTACTATACCTACCTGTTGGAAAATGGGTTATTGGTAAGGGCAGGTAAGTACTTACACTTAGCAATAGTCCACCAACCTCTACTTAGGTCCAGTCAGGTCTCAGTAAATTAAACCTAGCTCAACCCCTGGTAGGTTGGCAACGAGCGACAAGGCTTAACTTAGGAAACAAAGTGTAAAGGATTCAAATATCACAAAATAGTAATTAAATAAAGCACAGGAAAGAGTTTAAAAATCCACAATCGATGTATAAAAATAGGAAATAATTCTAGCTTTAAAATGACATAGAAATGAATAAAATCGGATAAGGGGAACCGGAGATATGAATTTTTAAAGAATTATTGCTTTCTAATGCATAGAAACAAAAAGCGCCAATCTGGTCATCTGGTTGCACCTCGACAGGGGCAAAGTCAAAGTTTAAGGCTGACCGCGATGGAGTCCGGTTTGGCAACAGCCCGCGGGAGTAATTCTAATAATGGGTGAACCAACAAGAGTAAATGGCGCTGCTTGTCATATATCCAAAATATTTCAGACACTACTGATGGTGCACTTAAAAGAAGATCACCCTCTACTTCTTAGTCTCAGTGACAAATCACTGATAATTGAATCCATATATGTAAGGCACACATCCAACAAGTCCATTTAAATTAATGTCCATATCTTTATTCCATAATTCGACCACAATTGTGCATATCCTTATTCTTGGAATCTTGAATTTCCAGTCTGTTGGTATTCAGTCACTACCAGAGAACCTCTCCTTGACTTAGTTCTCCTGGGGCCTCTACTGAGATAGGCTCACTGTCACCTCTCTCTAACTCGTTTACTGTTTGAGGGACTAGGCCGTCCTCAGTGGGCTCTGCTGCAGTCTCAGTTCCCCCTTGACTGTTTACTGGCCCTGAGACTTTCTGCTCTGGAATTGCTTAGTTGGAAACTTCAAGTTCCTCATCAGTCGGACATGTTACCTTCTTTATGTGACTGGCATTTATCCAGTTTGGAACGCCTGCACATTTCACAGCAGTGGGTGTTGTCAGTATTACTTGATATGATGCTTCAGGGCGGTAGCTACAATGCAGATTCTGTTCAATGTCTAATGCAGCACACAAGAGCTTAATCACCTCATTGTCGAAGTGTCTGACCCTATCTGATTCTAAAGAGACCGGAAACCCGAACCTGGGTATTAGCTCTCTTAGCAACAGCTTTGCAACTGTGAGACTGTCATTCCTACGTGCAGGGTAAGCTTCAATCCAGTGGCTGAAGACACACACAATCATCAACACGTACTTCAACCCTCCACACATTGGCATTTCAATAAAATCCATTTGCATCTTGCTAAACGGACCTCCAGCTCTCCAGGTTTCCACAGTCCCTTTTCCTGCATTCATCTGTTGGCAGATGATGCACCTGTGACAGGTAACCTCTGCGGCTTGTCTGAATTTCGGATTGAACCAGTCAATTTTGAATAAGCTGATCATTGCATCTCTCCCAAGATGTGCCTGCCCATGATAAAGCCTTGCAAATTGTGACAAAAGACTGTTTGGCTAAACCAGTTTCCCCTCCTCTTAGACCCACAAGTCATCAGCTCTTTGTACGCATTGCATTCTCTGCCAAGAGCGTTTTTCCTCTCTGCTTGCAAAGTTCAAACATGTTTCATTTTGAGTTTGTGGTAACAATTCCCACTGATCCTTGAACGATATACAGTTCAATGCGCAAAATCTTGCGACTTGATCTGCATAGCCGTTTCCCATTGACACAAAGTCTTGTGACTTAACGTGAGCATTGCATTTCACAACGACAATTTCAAGAGGTAACTGAATCCCATGTAACAAATCCTTAATTTGTTCGCCATTTTTCACTGGAGAACCGGAAGAGGTCATAAAACCTCTCTGTGACCACAATTGGCCAAAATCATGTACAATGCCAAATCCGTATCTGCTGTCAGTATAAATAGTGACTTTCAGGTTTTCAGCTGCTTGGCATGCCTTAGTAAGGGCAATTAATTCTGCCACTTGTGCGGAATACACTCTTTCGAGCCAGGAAGCTTCAATAATACCGGCTATTGTACACACAGCATAACCGGCTCTAAGTATTCAGACTGAGTCTCTCAAACAAGATCCATCAACAAACATAATGCAGTCATTTTCTTTTAACTGCATATCTTGAATGTCAGGTCGGGGCTTGGTATATAGTTCTGTTAGCTCAAGACAATCATGCTCCACTTCCTCTTCATTATTAATCTCAGTACTTTCAACAGGAAGTAGAGTAATACAGTACATCACTTCAAGGAGACATTTGGTGACCACAGAATAATTGTCTCATATCGGGTAAGTCGGGCATTTGTCATGTGCTGGGTTTTTGTTCGAGTCAACAGAACTTCAACTGAATGTGGAACCATTACTGTTAAGGGATGTCCCATCACTATGCCTTCACACTGGGTGAGGCTTTGACCAACTGCTGCAACTGAATGCAAACAACCCGGTTCGGCTGCTGCGACTGGGTCCAAGGTAGCTGAAAAATATGCTACAGGACGGTTTGCACCTCCATGGACCTGTGTCAAGACAGACAAAGAACAAGCATCACTTTCATGACAAAACAGTAGAAAAGGCTTTGTGTAATCAGGCATACCTAAAGCTGGTGCCCTGCACATGCACTCTCTCAATTCCATGAATGACTCAAGCTCTTCCTCAGACAGAGTTATGGTATACTGGTCATCCTTAGTTTCCTTGCCTGTCAGCTTTATTAATGGTTTAGAGATAATCGAAAAGTTGGGTATCCACTGGCGACAGTAGCCCACCATTCCCAAAAACATCTTGACATCTCTCTTTGTTGTCGGGGGGTTCATCTGCAGAATAGCTGTCACCCTTTCCTTTGATCTTCTCCTGGACCCTCTCTCAATCAAGTGTCCTAAGTATTTCACCTCTTTTTGACAGTACTGCATCTTATTTGGAGACACTTTGGGGGTTATTCCAACTTTGGAGGAGTGTTAATCTGTCCCAAAAGTGACGGTAAAGTGACGGATATACCACCAGCCGTATTACGAGTTCCATAGGATATAATGGACTCGTAATACGGCTGGTGGTAAATCCGTCACTTTTCCGTCACTTTTGGGACGGATTAACACCTCCTCCAAAGTTGGAATAACCCCCTTTATGTCCTTTCTTTCCCAAATGGTTCAGTAAGGCAATTGTGTCATACCTACAGTCATCTTTTGTTCTGGACGCGATCAGCAAGTCGGCAATGTACTGCACCAGAGTCGAAATGAAAGGCAGTTCTAATGACTCCAAGTCCTTTTTCAATATCTGATTGAAGATGGACAGTGACTCAGAAAACCCTTGAGGAATTCTGCACCAACTCTATACTTTGTCCAAGAATTCGAAACTGAATAAAAATTGGCTGTCCTCATGAAGAGGCACCGAAAAGAAAGCTTGTGCTAAGTCAACAACGGTGAACCACTCTGCATCACACGGGACCTGAAACATGATCACTGCTGGGTTCGGCACTATGGGGCAACATTTTACCACAATCATGTTTATTTTCCTCAAATCCTGCACAATTCGAACCTTCCTACAAGGCTTTTTCAGACCCAATATTGGTGAATTACATGGGCTGCTCAATACCTCCTTAAGAACTCCTTGCTTTATAAAGTCTGCAATTATCTGCGACACCTGGATAAGGACATCTTGTGTCATGTGGTACTGCGGCACCTGGGGAAACACTGCATTCGGCTTAACTTGTACTTTTAATGGTTCAACTCCTTTTATCAGTCCTACTTCCTTTCCTGTCAGATCCCACACTTTCTCTGTCACTGTTTCCTGTAACTCAGCTGGTAAGTCAGTCACTGTACGCATCGGGAATAAGGTTATCAAAGGGTAATCCTCATTCGCGGTCTCCGTCTCTAACTCTGAGAACTGACCATCATCCCCTTCATCATCACTGTTTGTCTGCACCTCAATTCCATCATTGGAACAGGTAATCGAACATTTCGTTTTGCACAGCAAGTCTCTTCCCAATAGGGACACGGGACTCGGTTCACATACCACAAACTTATGCAGTCCCTGGAAGTTTCCAATCTCAACTTGAACTAGATCGGTAATCGGGTTTGTAAAATACTGATTTGTTACTCCTACCACTCTTATGGTACGCCCTGAAAGTGGCAGTTTCGGGACCTCTGTACTTCTGACTGTAGAGCGTGTAGTTCCTGTGTCAACCAAGAATGAAACCTTGTGACCCATCACCTTTCCCTCTACATAGGGTCCTCTCTGGTCTACTTCTAGGGACACTACAAGCCTGCACTCTTCAATGTCTGAACTATCATCCGACCATTCATCATTCATTCCATCTTCACCACGTAATGGGAACTGCTGTACTGTGTTATTTTGGCTCATCACTTGACCTGTGACCTGCTGAGGAAGCATCACCTGTTGCTGTCCCAATGGAGCTAATGGTAATTGCATTTGCAGTCTAGGTACCATGGGAACCTGCTGTTGTACCTGCTACATTTATGCTGGTTGAACACGCGGCATTTGCATTTGGAGCATGGGCTGTAGCCCCTGCATCTGAACCATGTTATTTTGGAAGTTCTGATTTTGACCTCTCATTTTTGGACCTCTCACATTTTGAAATGTACCAACATCAGTGCTTTGTTGAACGACACCATCATGCATCGCATTCGGGCAGATCCACTTCCAATGCCCCACGCCCCCACACGCGTAACATGGTGACATCTTTTTCATCCCTTGTACGTCATTTTGAACCACAACAGTATTCAAATGTGGACCGCGATTCACAAAACCTCGAGCTCAGCCTCTTGGTTGCGCTTGAAACACGCCATTCCCTTGCGGTTGCTGTTGTATCATCTGCTGAATCCCATTGCCTTGCATACCTGCCTGCGCTGCTTTAATCTGCATCACCATCACTTTCTCCTTCAACTTTCTCTGCTTCAGCTCAATCTCATCACTGCAGTATTTCAGATACTGCAACACCTCATCAATCGGCTTCACTTGCCAACAGATCAAATGGTTCTTAATCATCTGGATAACCTCTGGCCTCAGCCCTTCAACGAATCTAAACACAAGATGGTTCATGTCTTTCGGCTCAATAGTCTCAGTACCGCTGTAATGCTTGAACGCTTTCAATAACCTCTCATAGTAAGCATGGATTGACTCTTTAACCTCCTGTGAGGTCCAGTCGATTTCCTGCCAATCAGTCACTTTCGGCGACACCTTCTGTTTCAAAAACTCAATCACTTTATGATAGTACTTCATCACCTCCTCAGATGGTGCTCCAGTCACCTTATCTCTTGCCGGCTCCTGTGTCGGCCAATCTACACCTCTCTTCCACTCAAGCCATAAGTCAGGCGGAACAATGATCTCAAACAAGGTATTCAAGTCTTCCGAGAGACATTTCGCAATTTCACAAACCTATCTGTCTGCTGATACCATTCTATCGGTTTCTCCCTCAGCCTGGGATAATCGTTTGTGAATGACAAAATGTCTCCTCTAGTCCACGGTACATGAACTAAAACCCCTCCAGCTGTTTCTCTCATCGGTAGTATCTTTACTGTCCCAGTGTCTGGTGAGGCTTTAGTCAGACTTGATCCCGGACTGTCGCTTTTCTCCTTATCTCTTTTCTTTGCCCATCTGCCTTCCCACTTCTCTAAGGCTCCCCAGATCTGAGCACTTTGTAGTATTTCTTTAGGATGTGCCCTTATTCCAGCCGACCTCATGTGATCAAAATCCTTAGAGTCGAAGTCTAATCTGTAACTTCTTTTCAAATGCTTAGTATTCTCAATGTCAATATTGAATTTGTCCGCCAGGTTCGCAAACCTCTGATGCACCTTGCCCACTTCTTTAGTAATCTTGGGGCACAGATACCTTAACTCTGCTTCTGTGTACGATTCTAATCTGTTTACCCCTATTGTCCCTTCCACTAGTTCAGCAGCTTCTACACCCAGTCTCACAAAGTTCAGATACTCATCTTTCTCTGACCTTTCTGACTTCTCCTCAGTTACTGCAGTCTTTTGTGAAGCGTAAGTTTTTTCCAACCACTCATTCAATTGTTGCACCATAAAACCTTGCAGCGAAATATTCCCTGCATGCATCATTGGCGACTGTGAAGCATTCATACTCATTGTCTGTGGGGTTAGCACACCTAGCCCTGCCTGTCTCATTGCCTCCAAAGATGTTTCAACCGGGCTAAGGTCTAACAAAGACCTTGGTCGTTCAACTGATTGCTCTCCCGGGGCCATTAACGGGGGAGTTCCTTTGGACCCTCCTCTTATTGCATCTGGGTCATTATTCCCTGATCACACATACCAGGCTTACCTTGCGCATACAATGGCACCGGTGGACCGACAGTAATTGGTAATGATATGGCAGCTGGTGTCTGACCTGGTCCCAAACCCTGCGGAGCAGTGTCTCCCAAAGCTTGACTCACTGAGGCTGGGGCAGGTACTAATAGAGGTCCTGCTGCTGGACTATACCCCGGAATCAGTTGTTGCTGCGGCTGGGGCAGCAATTGCGGAGTTGGCTCAATCTGCACTAACCTCGATTTTGTGTATATCGGGTCAGGCGGCACTATCAGATTCGTAGTAGTCTCTAGTACTGGGACATCTGGGTAGATTCTCTGTATCTGCAGTGGAGGTTGTAACTGTATCTGCATGTCTGGTGCAGTGGGTACACTGACACCATTCTGTATCAAACCTGTATCACTAGTCTGTACTGTATCAGTGACTCCCTTTTCCTGCGTCTGGTTCCCAGGACCCGCACTGGTGCTCGGGACATTGTCGTCCACTGCACAAGGTGGCGGGCGATCTTGCAATAACTGATTAAGAAACTCTACATCATCTGAGTCATCTTCTTCTATCCAAGACCTCTTAGTCTCTTTAGGCTTACTAGAGTCCTTGTCTGTTTTACAGGTGGCTTTCTTTCCCTGCGTCTCATCTCCCTGTGTTTTTGCTGAAAACAATTTGAGTCCGTCAACTATTCCCCGTCTCCACATTTTGCTCTCATTGTCCCATCTAGCCTCAGCTAAAGTCTTTTCTGCCCTTTTCATTCTCCTTTCGAATTTCTGCTGTCTTTGTCGCATGGCCATCAAATCCCAGACTGCTAATGCCTCATACTGGGCTGGCCTTGGAGGTGGCTTTTGTACACTTAACATCCTCCTCAAATTCTCTAAAATTCTCGTATTGAACGTTCCGTGTTCCGGAAATGCTAAACATCCTTCCTTTTCTGTCAATTTGCGCCACTGTTTCATCCATAAGCAAGGCGCAACACCCTTTTCCTCCATTACTATGTAAGCTGGAGTACCCTCAGGCGGTGTAGGCTCCCCTTCACTCGCCATAATGTATGCGTCTCCTTTCAAAGCGCTCCTAAAAGCTTTGACAAAATTCATTTTTGTGTCTTTTTCTCTTGTCTGTATTTAATCAGGAAGTGACTTTAATTCCCAGGACACTCTTCACCCACATTTCTCAACCTATTGCCTCTCACGGACGGCAGCCAATCCGTGCGCGACCCCGTCCAGTAACTGACCTATCCCAGCGCGGCACCACTGACGTCACACTCACACACTGCAGCTGACAAAGTCTTGCGGCTTGTCCTCCTCACACTGGATCCTCACTAAACTAATGCAGAATTACTGCGAGCACCTTTAACAACAATAACGTCTCAAATTTTCTGGTTTACTACAGGAAGGGTAACAAATTCGCTTCAGAACTTTACAGAGATTTCACTTGAAGCCTCGGCCGCTATTCTCTCCTTATCAGTTCCCACACGTGCAAGCAGAATTCGACCCGCAAATCCTACTCTGGACTTGTCAATGGTTTGTCCTAGTGCACTTTAGAACTCAGACTCGACTTGTCACCCACGCCTGATTGACCTATTAAACCGCACAAATTACAACATAAACCCAAGTGTCTCCTACACTTGTCAATATACTCCGAAGTCTTAGACCACGACGGGTCCGTACATCAACAACCAACAACGTGGATAATTTTGAGCACAAAGCGCCACACTCATATGAAGAATGCCGATTTCCCTACTCTCATACTGCGGAGTACGCCCACTCTTACTAAAACGACAATACCTGACCTAAACATACGCAAACTTCACAAATCACCTGCAAAATGCATAAGCTGAGCAAGCACAAATTCTACACCACACATGCTAAAACGCCGAGAACATCCCCAACTCACTTAGGCAGGCTCCGAGATCCCAGGAAAGTCATGGTGAATTTAGAAACGCATCATACCTCCAATTTGCATTTTCTCAGAAAAACAAATTAAACAATAATTTTCCGTCTTAGGGCCCCAAAGGGCCAAACCGTCGCTCTGTTACCAGAACTGTTAACGCACCCCTTTATGACAATTTATTTCACATCAGGACTCGTTTTAGGCCAATGAATCTTTTGACCCAGTTGAGAGACACCTTAGGACGAGATAGCTAATCAATATGTCAATCAATACATCAATAATGTCAACAATATTTCTTACCACAATACATTTCACTTTAGTCAAAGTCATTAATCAGCTCAAGACACTACCATGACCTTGCAGTCATGAATAACCACACCAGTTTAGTAGAATTATTTCCTATTGATTACAATTCTAAAAGCATTTGTGTTAAACTCAAAACCAAAACACTCAATAACATTGTCATAATTTGGCAACTCAAATAAGACTTGAACAACTCAAGGAACACAATTATTAGCACATAACACAGCGTCAACATAGGTCAATTTTAGCAAAATATCATCATTGCGTCAGTCCAACAAAGCATAGCTTCAGTCGTTTGTCTATTTGCGTCAGTTAGTGAACCCCTCTGCTAACCTCAGATTAGCCTTAGCATGTTGGGCTTCATGCAAAACAATTTAGAACACCAATTTGGGAAACATATCAACTAGGGTCCCTTTCAAAAGTAAGCAGCTGGTAGCTAGAAAGGAAAAGCAAACAGACAAATCACAATTTCATTGTCATAGTTACCCTCCAAGGTTTAGATCAGTGCACAGGTTCAGTCTTCGTCTTCAGGACATCAGTCAAATCGCCAACAGTCAAAATTCAGCTCCGGGGCAAAAAGGGGCACTTCCCTCATAAAGAGGTAAAGTGTAAAATGGGCAATCTAAGAAAAGGATGGTTTAAGCAAACTAAAGTAAGTCACCAAACAGAGTGACAAAGTTTCTGGATAAAATCAATAGCATTCCCTAACCCACCTAAATGGCTCCCGTGTCATGGGTTTTTCTCCCTTTTTCGTTGTACATTCCCCTAAAATTTCATTGGGTCATGGTTATACCCCACTATCTTTACCCATTTAGAAAACAGATTATGGGGGTCATTCCGACCCTGGCGGTCCATGACTGCCAGGGCCGGGGACCGCGGAAGCACCGCCAACAGGCTGGCGGTGCTTCCTGGGCCATTCTGACCGCGGCGGTAAAGCCGCAGTCAGAAAAGGGCAACCGGCGGTTTCCCGCCGGTTTACCCCTGGCCCAGAGAATCCTCCACCGCGGCGCTGCTAGCAGCACCGCCATGGGGATTCCGACCCCCTTCCCGCCATCCTGTTTCTGGCGGTTTTTACGGCCAGGAACAGGATGGCGGGAACGGGTGTCGTGGGGCCCCTGGGGGCCCCTGCACTGCCCATGCCACTGGCATGGGCAGTGCAGGGGCCCCCTAACAGGGCCCCATAAAGATTTTCAGTGTCTGCTGTGCAGACACTGAAAATCGCGACGGGTTCCACTGCACCCGTCGCACCCCTTCAACTCCGCCGGCTCTATTCCGAGCAGGCTTCATTGTTGAAGGGGCTTTCCCGCTGGGCCGGAGGGCGGCCTTCTGGCGGTCGCCCTCCGGCCCATCGGGAAAGTTGGAATGGCTGCTGCGGTCTTTTGACCGCGGTGCGGTCATTCGGCGGTGACCTCCTGGCGGGCGGCGACCGCCGCCCGCCGCGGTCAGAATGACCGCCTATGTCATTATTCTTTCACCCCATATTAGTTTACAGACATTTTATTGGTCCATATGATTGACGTCTTTAGAGGTAGCACCTCCGGTATGATTTCAACCTTCTGTAATTCTTTGCACATCTTTTGGTCAGTAGCTCCATTGTCTTCACCGGTTTGAACGACCTTTTATATTACATTAATCTACACTGTTGCATTTTGTCTAACATTTTCTACAAGCAATGTGAATTTCATGAGAACGGATCTACTATGGTTACATTCAGTTTCTAGTTAGAAGAAAAACAAGAGGTCATGTCCTTTTGTGAGTCAGCACACTGCAAGTTAGGAAAAATAAATTTTAATATGAGAGCCAGGCAGCTAAGCTTCGGCTCATGCTAACTTAAGGCCTACAAGGATTTTAGCACAAATTCAATAACGCAATCATTAATAATTAGTATAAAACGTATTCAATTATAGTAATTTATAACATAAGTCATTTTTCTTAGTCCACGTACACATTGGCAGCCACTCCCCATGGTCACATTTCAGGTGCATGTTTAAGCAAAAATTTATCACTACAGTTTCTATGTGGCATTATCACACATTAATTCATAAACATTTCATGTTAATATAGATGATATAAGCTACGCTCTCTCAGGAGTACAACCCAAAGGGAACACTTTTTTTACAAGAAATGAGAAGGATAAAACAGGGGAATCGTGTGGCAAGAAAAGAAGCAGAAAAACCCAGAGGGGGCAGAGAGGAGGAAACTCATCATCCCAAGGGGGTGTAAGAACCAGATCGTGGGACAGGAGAAAATGAATGAACGAGAAGAACAGGGTTTAAACGTAACAAACATTTCCGATAGAACTTTAACCCCTTCGCTGCCAGGCCTTTTCCCCCTCCTTTGCCGAGCCTTTTTTTGGCTGTTTGTGGCAGTTCGCGCTTAGGCCCTCATAACTTTTTGTCCACATAAGCTAGCCAAGCCAAACTTGCATCCTTTTTTTCCAACATCCTAGGGATTCTAGAGGTACCCAGACTTTGTGGGTTCCCCTGAAGGAGGCCAAGAAATTAGCCAAAATACTTTGATTTTTTTTTTTTTTTTCAACAAAATGGGAAAAAGTGGCTGCAGAAGAAGGCTTGTGGTTTTTCCCCTGAAAATAGCATCAACAAAGGGTTTGCGGTGCTAAAATCACCAGCTTCCCAGCTTTAAGGAACAGGCAGACTTGAATCAGTAAA
Source organism: Pleurodeles waltl (assembly GCF_031143425.1). Taxonomy (NCBI): domain Eukaryota; kingdom Metazoa; phylum Chordata; class Amphibia; order Caudata; family Salamandridae; genus Pleurodeles; species Pleurodeles waltl. Next base: position 482,825,552 of record NC_090439.1, read on the forward strand.
CTCAATTTTTCAACACAAATTAGGCATTTTACTGGGACATACCCAATTTTTTAATTTTTTTGTGCTTTCAGCCTCCTTCCAGTCAGTGACAGAAATGGGCATGAAACCAATGATGGATCCCAGAAACCTAAACATTTCTGAAAAGTAGACAACATTCTGAATTCAGCAAGGGGTCATTTGTGTAGATACTACAAGGGTTTCCTACAGAAAATAACAACTGAAAAAGAAAAATATTGAATTTAAGGTGAAAAAAACATCAATTTTTCTCTACGTTTTACTTAGTAAATTTTTCCTGCAATGTCAGATTTTCGAAAGCAATATACCGTTACGTCTGCTGGACTTCTCTGGTTGCGGGGATATATAGGGCTTGTAAGTTCATCAAGAACCCTAGGTACCCAGAGCCAATAAATGAGCTGCACCCTGCAGTGCGTTTTCATTCTATTCCGGGTATACAGCAATTCATTTGCTGAAACATAAAGGGTGAAAAAAAGCTATCAAGAAAACTTTTGTATTTCCAAAAAGGGCACAAGATAAGGTGTTGAGGAGCAGTGGTTATTTGCACATCTCTGAATTCTGGGGTGACCATACTAGCATGTGAATAACAGGGCATTTCTCAAATAGATGTCTTTTTTACACATTCTCTTATATTTGGAAGGAACAAATTTAGAGAAAAACAAAGGACAATAACACTTGTTTTGCTAATCTATGTTCCCCCAAGTCTCCCGATAAAAATGATACCTCACTTGTGTGGGTAGGCCTAGCCCCCATGACAGGAAATGCCCCAAAACGCAACGTGGACACATCACATTTTTTTAAAGAAAACAGAGGTGTTTTTTGCAAAGTGGCTACCTGTAGATTTTGGCCTCTAGCTCAGCCGGCACCTAGGGAAACCTACCAAACCTGTGCATTTTTTAAAACTAGAGACCTAGGGGAATCTAAGATGGGGTGACTTGTGGGGCTCTGACCTGGTTCTGTTACCCAGAATCCTCTGCAAACCTCAAAATTTGGCTAAAAAAAAAGTTTTTCTCACATTTCGGTGACAGAAAGTTCTGGAATCTGAGAGGAGCCACAAATTTCCTTCCACTCAGCGTTCCCCCAACTCTCCCAATAAAAATGATACCTCACTTGTGTGGGTAGGCCTAGCGTCCGCGATAGGAAATGCCCCAAAACGCAATGTGGACACATCACATTTTTGGAAAGAAAACAGAGGTGTTTTTTGCAAAGTGCCTAGCTGTAGATTTTGGCCTCTAGCTCAGCCAGCACCTAGGGAAACCTACCAAACCTGTGCATTTTTGAAAACTAGAGACCTAGGGGAATCTAAGATGGGGTGACTTGTGGGGCTCTGACCTGGTTCTGTTACCCAGAATCCTCTGCAAACCTCAAAATTTGGCAAAAAAAAACACGTTTTCCTCACATTTATTGTGACAGAAAGTTCTGGAATCTGAGAGGAGCCACAAATTTCCTTCCACCCAGCGTTCCCCCAAGTCTCCCGATAAAAATGATACCACACTTGTGTGGGTAGGCCTAGCGCCCGTGACAGGAAACGCCCCAAAACACAACATGGACACATCACATTTTTTGAAAGAAAACAGAGGTGTTTTTTGCAAAGTGCCTACCTGTAGATTTTGGCCTCTAGCTCAGCCGGCACCTAGGGAAAACTACCAAACCTGTGCATTTTTTAAAACTAGAGAGCTAGGCGAATCGGAGATGGGGTGACTTGTGGGGTTCTGACCAGGTTCTGTTACCCAGAATCCTTTGCAAACCTCAAAATTTGGCTAAAAAAAACAAATTTTCCTCACATTTCGGTGACAGAAAGTTCTGGAATCTGAGAGGAGCCACAAATTTCCTTCCACCAAACAAACAAAAAAAAAACCAACAAAACAAAAAAAAAAATTTGCCCTGCTGCCTAGAGGTTTCTGCCCCCCTAATAACAATAGGCCGATCTGCCCCCGGGGGGGCAAAATGGTCTAAATACAATTTGCCCCCCAGGGAAGCGACCCTTGCCTAATGGGTCGCTCCCTATCTCTAAAAAAAAAAAAAAAAAAAAAAAAACAATTTGCCCTGGTGCCTAGAGGTTTCTGCCCCCCCGGGGGGGCAAATCGTCCTAATAACAATAGGCCGATCTGCCCCCTGGGGGGGGGCAGAAATGGCCTAAAATAAATTCCCCCCCCCACTCCCCAACCCTCTCCCCCGGGAGCGACCCTTGCCTACGGGGTAACTCCCCCTGCGTGACATTGGCGCCAAAAAAAATAATCCCCGGTGCCTAGTGGTTTCAGCCCCCTTGGGGGCAGATTGACCTATAATCGGCCAATCTGCCCCCAAGGGGGGCAGAAATGGCCTAAATACAATTTGCCCCACAAAGAAGCGACCCTTGCCTAATGGGTCGCTCCCCATCTCGAAAAAAACAAACAAACAAAAAAAAATCTTCTTAAAAATCGCAAATGCTATTACCGAATCGCAAATAGAGAATCTGTCCCCATTCGCACCTATGGGCCTGTTGGCCCATTTCTGCGAATTTTTTGCATTTCCAAAATTGCGATTTCTTAACCAGATATCGCAATTTTGGAAATGCAAAACCCCAGGGTGCTGGGGGCCTAAGGCCCCCTCTGCTGCACCCCCAAAATTTTTGGGGGGACATGTAAGGTGCACACATGCCAAAAGGGCATGTGTGCTTTACATGTACATTTTAAAAATGCATTTCAAATGCATTTTTACATTTTGCACATGGTTACCACCAGGTTCAACCTGGTGGTAATTAGCGATTCCTAAATGCCCAAATCGCATTTAGGAATGGCTTCATACATGTGCTAAGAAATCGCAAATAGGGAATCCTTATTTGCGATTTCTTATTTGGAGAGTCGCAATTTGCGACTCTCTAAACAGGGTCGCAATTTTAAGGAATCGCTATTTTTGCAATTCCTTAAAATTGCGTTCAGAATGTCTTTCATACATTCTGAACTGCCTTTTTGCATTCGCAAACGGGCATTCGCACCGTTTGCGAATGCAAAAAACCTTGATACATCTGGCCCTAGGTTTCTGCCCTACCAGTATAGTTGACATATGTAGACAAAAGATAGACTTATTTAAGTTTATAAGAAGACTCAAGCTAAAAAGATTCTTCAAATTGAGAGAAATAGTGGAACTACAAGTAGTAATTCCAAAGGAAGGAATTGAGAAAATAATATTTTCCATACAGGATATACAATATAGTTCAGTATTACTATGTATTGCAGATTATGAGGACCTTCCTAATGTTACCACTAGGGTACTCAGGGATTTGAATATAGTATCGGATGTACATGTAACAAGTGGTCTTAGAAGCAAGTCCAAATGGATACCACAGATGAGTAGTGACACCAATATTGGGATGTTTTACAGATTTGTATGCAAGGATTTAGACAAACAGTTGCATAAAAGGATCAATATTCAGGCAAGGAGCAACTTAACGCGAGGTGAATGGCAGGCATTGAAAGTACTACAGAGAGATGATAATATTGTGATTAAACAGGCAGATAAGGGTGGAAATATAGCGGTATGGAATAAACAAGATTATGAGAATGAAGTATTTAGACAACTTAATGACGGGGAGTGCTATGAAGCTCTTACATGGAATACCATGAAGGAATTAACAAATAAGATTAATAATTGTTTACAAATATGACACTTTCAAGGTTTATTGGATGATGATGAATATATTTATCTTAAGGTTGACCGACCCAGACTCCCATGTTTGTATATGATTCCAAAAATACACAAAAGCCTTGACTCTCCCCCAGGTAGATCGATAGTATCTGGGATAGGTGGGCCAATGGAAAACTTATCAGAATTTGTAGATATTTCCTTACAACCTCTAGTGAGCAATTTACCATCGTTTATCAAAGATACGAAACATATTTTGAGCTTGTTGTCTGATATACAATGGGAAAACGGTATGATTTTGGTCACCCTAGATGTGGTGGCTTTATACACCAGTATAGAACATGGAGTAGGTATGCGAGCAATAAAACACATGCTTTATAGGAGATCAGCAAGTTTACTTAAGAATACTGACATGATTTTAGATATGATAGAATTAATTTTGGAGTTCATAATTCTTTTCTATTTAAGAATAAATGGTATAGACAAAAACAAGGTGGAGCCATGGGCTCCAGATTCTCTCCCTCGTATGCTAATCTCTTTATGGGATGGTTCGAGGAGAAGTGGGTCTGGGGTTTAGGAGCAGCAGTAGGGCAGTCATATATTTTGTACTGGGGAAGGTACATCGATGATTGTTTAATGATATGGACGGGGTCTATATTATAATTAGAGGAGTTTTGTAACTAGCTCAATATCAATGACACTCATATCAGATTTACTTATCATTATAGTATGGAGAAAATCAAATTTTTGGATGTGGAATTGTTCATTTCAGAAGGTAAAATTCACAGTAGACTATATAGAAAGCAGACCTCATGTAATGCTATACTGTATGCTACAAGTGCGCATCCTAAGCATCAGATAAATGCAATTCCATATGGTGAAATGATAAGGGCAAGAAGAAATTGTAGTAAAACTGAAGATTTTGACAAATGTATTCAGGATATGCAACAGCGTTTTACTCAAAGAGGTTACCATGAACAGGTGATTGAGAAAGCCACACGACAAGTCAAAAGGGATAGTAGGAATGATACATTACGATCATGGAAACAGAAAAACAACCTTATAGATAGGGTGACTATGGTTATGGATTTCTCTGCATCCTCTGATGTATTTAAGGAGGTCATTAACTCGACACTGGAATATCTCAAGACAGGACGAGACTTTAGCGGATTTCATCACAATAGGCCCGAGATAACATATCGTAAAGGGAGATCATTGAAGCATTTTCTATGTACCAGTTACCATCGTGGTGTCAACACTGAGAATTGGTTAATGGAGCGCAGTAGAGTATTTTATAAATGTGGTCAGTGTGGCGTCTGCAATTGGGCCTTGCATGCTAAGAAGGAATTTTTGGACCATGATGGTCATGAATTTAAGATACTATCAAATATTACTTGTCTGACATCGTATGTGATTTACATTATATTTTGCAAATGTGAGCGGTTCTATGAGGTAATTACCATTCGTCCCTTGAAAGTTAGGATTGGGGAACCTTTGGGGGCGATAAAACAGGAGGATGAGAGATATCCTATAGTGCAACATCTAAGAATGTGTGATAAATTCAATGTAAGATTTTTTGGTGTTGAACATGTACCTGTAGACCCTAGGGGTGGTAACAGAGAATTGCAATTGAGGAGAAGGGAGGCATTGTGGATCATGAGATAACGAGCAGTTGAAAAGGGTCTGAATACTGACTCAGAATTTGAATATTTTTGGGGCACTTGATTATGTTGATGTTCATTTTATAATTGTTTTGTAATATGTTTATTACTTTTATGTTTTTCAACTTATTTGATATTGTTTGAAGGCATTGATGTGATCACAGGTGGTCCTGGGTACCAATGTGCAACTATACATGTCCAATTAATCCTATAATAAATATAGTGTATGGGAAGTATTTGATTTAAAAATAATATTGTAATTAGGCAGATTAAGAAGTTCTATTTTAGACAATATAGTGCTAATCGGAATTAGACTCCTTTCACAGTTATCACGAGTATTTTTGGTAAATATAGGATGGGTATAATACATTTGTAAGGAAGGATAAACATGGCAGACGATCAGTGTGATCAAAGGGTAGTCCTATATCTATTGCAATGGTTGAACTAGAAGATAAAAAAGGGACAACAAACAACGGACCGCAAATAAGAATACTAGGTGTACTGTTGAAGTTCAAAAACATAGCGGCAATGCGGTAAGCGGTTCTTTCATTTTTATATCTGCATATCTTAGGAGAGAGCGTTTAGGAATGAAGATACTCAAGAGGTTTCTCGGGTATCGAAACTGGGCAAATTATGCCTTCGGGTTTTCCTGTGAAACGTGTTTTGCGGCGAGTTCCGCAATTTAGAAGCGGCGCGGTTTATTAAATATCTTACACGTGCAGTTGCTTGAGTGAGGAATCTCGTAGAATTGTACTATGACGGGGGACGCATCGGTTTTATTGATTTACTAAGTACGTTATATACTAAATAAAAAGCATTGAATTTTAGGGATTTTGTAGTGATAGATGGTGTTTATACAAAGAATTAGAGAGAGCACATAAATAGGATGGGCTACTAACATTTTTATAGACTGGGGCCCTTGTTTCTTAGTGTTTAGTGGTTTATAGTGTTATTTAATCACACTGATTTATTTTAGATACCATCGATTGGAATTCATAAGAAATTGTTGAAGAAATTCAAGAGAGATAGAAATATAGATCCAGCAGGTATTGTTTGTGAGGTGAATGTTTTCCTCTTTTATTTTCACATTTTTTAGATCTGTTTTTTTTTATTTATTTTTTTACTTTTATTCTGCAAGCACTCATTATAACTTACACTCCTTGTATGCTTGCACATTGGGGGACCAGACTGCGATTTAAATAGATCAATATGGCAACATTATGTGTAAAATCGATTTTCGTCATATAAAGGTGGTGAATTATTTGTAAATATGGAGTAAGTAATGAGTTGTCTATTTAAAAAATGTATGGTTGCTTCTTTATTCTCTTTATTGTAAATGCATTAAGATTGTTGTGCACACATGTTTAATTAATAGCTTGTCAATTGAGTATTTTTGGAATACGCGGATTTCATGTATTATTATTATTCTTTAGGAAGACTGGCATGAATTGTCAAAATGTATATTTCCCACTCTTTGCATGAGGGATGAACACTAATTACAATTTTCTGATTGACGTTGTGGTTGATATGGATTGTATGGATAAAATAAAATATATGTATTAGTTACAGCCCTGAGGAAGTCATGGTGTACATCTCTGACGAAACACGTGTTGGCAAGCATGGATGTTGGTGAACTCTGGTAGTGACTGAATACCAACTGACTGGAAATTCAAGATTCCAAGAATAAGGATATGCACAATTGTGGTTGAATTATTATGGAATAAAGATAAGGACATATATATAAATGGACTTATTGGATGTGTGCCTTACATATATGTATACAGCCCGCGGGAGGCCTCGGTCAAAAGTTTACCTTAGGACTCAGTTGTTTTTCTGAAGGTTTTCTTCAGCGAGGCGAACCTGCCAGTCCCATTCGACCTCCTGGAACTCTTCTTTGGATAGGTGTTGCGGGAGCCCTCGGTGGAGATTTTTACCTTCGGTGAAAACCCTTTGACCGGGGCAAACCTGGATCTTGATCCAACGTCCTTGGAGCCCTCCTCGGATACGCTGGCTGGGAGGTCCCGGGCAACTTCCTACGTTTGGACTTAGTCTCTTTTTTGGAGATTTTCTTCACCGGGACAAACCTGCAAGTCAGGCCGGGTCTCGGTTGAAGCAAGCCAGATAGAGTTGCCGTGGCGGGTCGGTCCCTCTATGGAGCTTTTTCAAAAAGTTCTCCAAACTTCTGGATCTTCTTCCAGATGTTCTTTTAAGGTTCGTTTGAGGTCCACAGTTCACCGCTAGGTTCTAGAAGCTCTGAGATGGTCCTTGGGGGTGTGGACTACAACTCCCAGAATGCACCTGGCGCAAACACCATTTTGGCCACTGGACAGTGGTCAGCTGGTTGGTTTCTTCAGGACTTGGTGCAGGGGACTCTGGTAAGTAAGTTTTCACCTGTAGCAAACAGGGAGTCCCTCCTTGAACCAGTTAAAGCCAGGCAAAGTCCTTCTTTTGGAGAAGCCTAGGTGTGCAGATAGTGCAGTCCTCCAGTGTGCAGGGTCCAGGTGCAGGCCAGGGGTCCAGCAGGGCAGTCCGTCTTCTTCTGTAGTTCTTCCTTGTTGGAATCTGATAGGGATCTCAGGTGTGGGTGCAGGTCTGCCAGTTTTATCCCTGCTCCTGGGTGAAAAACAGGGGGTCCTGGTTCTCCAATCATGGGCAGGGTCCTTCCTCCTGTGATGAACACTTCCTGGGAAGTGTGGCAAAAATCAATCCGAGGGAGCACCATTCCTCAAAAATCCATCATGGCTGAAAGTGATTTTTGGAGGTTACATCTGGCTGAGCCCACCCACTGGTGTGGCTAAAAATCCTAAACACACTCCTCTCCTGCCCTCTCCTAATCTAATCAAGGGGGGACCTAATTGTCTGGGTTTGCAAGATGTGAGGGTGTTGCTGGGTTGCTCCAAATGTCCTTCTCTGCCTTTGAAGACCAGTTTGGCAGGGCTCCCCCTTCCGGCTTCCCCATCTGCTGGGGGGAGATCTCCTCCCACAGGCACATCTCTTTGTGCTGAACCAGGCCACTTCACACCTCATCAAGGCAGCCTGGCCAGGCTGCCAGAGGCTGGCCAGTCAGAGCACAGCAGCAAAAACACTGCAGGGCTGGAGTTGGCAACTCTTCAGGTAAAGTTTAAAACTCTTTACCTGAACAAGTTATGTTAAATCCCACAACTGGAAGTTGTGGGATTTATTATAACAATTAATTTGATACCAAACGTCTGGTTATTCTAGCCTATGGAGGCCATTCACTACAATGAGGGAAAAACAAATTTGGCTGTTTTACCTCACCAGGGCTTATAAAACGATTTTATAAGGTCCCTGCTTATAGTTACATGGCACCCAGCCCTAGGAGCACGTAGGGCACACCTTAGGGGTGACTTATATGTAAAAATAAGGTATTTTAAGACTTTGGAACTACTTTTAATTCCAAAGTTGAATTTGCATGTAACTTTAATTTAAAAGCAGTCAGCAAGGTAGGCCTGCCTTTAAAATGGCAATAGGCACCTCAGCAGTGCACCTATGGCGGCACTACCTGTGCTGGGGTTCCTAAACCTCCATGCCCTACCATATGCTAGAGAGTTATACGTAGGTTAATTTTGCCAATTATAATTAGCGTAATTTGCATATCCACTTTACACAGAGCACTGGCCCTGGGATTAATAAGCAGTACCCAGGGCACAGCCAAGGGTCAATAACCACCAGTACCTGTCCAAAAAGTTTGGGGGTGACCAGGGCAAAAAGGAGGACTTTCCTACACTATCAGAGAGTGTCTCCTTACCTCTCATTTTCTGACCTCCCCCAGATTGATTAGATAAAGACCAGAATGGACTTTCTTCACATTCTTTATGAAACTTTTACTTGAATGGGTAATAATGATGGAGCGTAAATTTTAGTAATGCTTTTAGTGCACCAGACGTCAGCATTTGATGTCATTTATATTCACTTTTAAAAGCTTAACATAGAGCAAAAGCTGCAGTGACACGTATTTTAAAAGTGTATACATTTATAGTTAGTGGTACACATTGTGCATACCAGAACTGACAATGTGCTAACATGATCTAAAACAATGTTGAAATATATTTTAAATATTAGAATGAATTAATATTAGTGGAATCAAGTCTGATTTATGATTTATGATCATTTATGATTTAGTAGCATAAAGTTACAGGTGTGCAGAAAAATAAATGTCCATCTTTGTCATACATATTATGATGCTTTAACAAAGATTGCAATGATTAATTAAATGTGTTTCCATATTTCGATTATGTATTAATAATACTGAATTCATGTGTTTGCATATTATGTGTGCCATATGAAAGGATTATGGTCCAGATGCACGACCCAGCGATTTGCGACTCGCAATTTGAGACTCATTTGCGACTCGTAAAACCATATGTACAATAGTGTGCCTCACACTGTTTGTGATTCCCAATGAAGTAGCAAATGACCTACCTCACTAATATTCATGAGGTATGTCGCAATTTGTGACCCCATTGGGAGCGGCTGCACTCACAGGGGTGGTGGCCTGCTGGGGACAGCAGACCACTATGTCTGTGACTGCTTTTTCCTTAAAGTTTTCTTTTCATTTTTTCAGAACAGGCAGTGGTCTGTGGGACCACTGCCCGCTCAGATAAAATATTTTCACTACAATTCACAAAGGGGAAGCTGCCCCATGGGGACCCTTTCCCGTTTGCGAATGGATTAGCATCACTTTAAAATTGGTGCTAGCTGCAATTGTTTTGTGACCACATTCACAGTCACAAAACAATCATACGTTGCACTGCGAATCGTAATTAGGAGGGGCCCCTTCCTAATTGCGAGTTGCAAACTCTATTTGCGATTTGGTAAAGAGATCACTGAATTGCAAAAGTGGGAAAGTACATCACAAAATGCTTTTTTCTCATCATAAACAGCCTGATTCTGCGAATCGGGCCATTTGCAACGAGAAAAAAGCTTTGTACATGTGGCCCTATATTTCTTGTGTTAGCATAAGTAGGCCTGAAGTCTTCACATTGCAGCAGCGTAAAGTGTTAAGTCATTTCTTTCTCTCTAACATGAGTTTTTCCAATAGGTTGTTTCACATGAATAGTAAAGAGTCCCATTGTATTATGTGCACGTTTTACACTGCAGTGTCCTTGGATGTTTCAACATTAGAAAATGACATCTGAAAGGAGAGTAGTACTATTGTTTTAAAGACTTGTTCTCATTAGAAAGGAGAACATAGTTTTGTGCCATTGGAAGGAACGTAGATTGGAACAAGTGATGTACAAATTGTTATATTATTGGAGTCACACGGAAACTAGACCAAACGTGTGAAACTGCTGTGATGTTTTAAATTTGACTTGTGTTTAATTTTTATTGGATATTGCCCTTAGTGCATAATGGGGACTCATCGAAAGGACCGATCAAACTGATCTGAATAATTCCAAGTAGAGGAAGGACTTTTAAGTTTCACAGTCAGTCCCTTTTTGAATCTTGTTCTGTTAACTTGTCCCATTGGATGTTCCGGATCAACATGTGCTGCAGTGTTCTGCACTTTCCCCCTGATGGTGCCTCTAATGGACTTTGCTGATGATCTATATGCTTTGCTGATGAAACTGAATAGAATGCTGAACCTAGGAGAGGTATATTCTAATGCAAATGTTATTTTTCCCTTACCTGGTTTCCTGGGTAGAGCTAGCATGCTGACACAGGCCTTTTATTTTTCTTAGTTAGTTTAACTTAGCCCAAGTTAGATGCTTTTCCTAATTATTTTTGTCTTTTTCTTTTGAGTTTTTCCGCCATGTGTTGCCCACTCCCACACATGCTTGTCCTAATTTGGTTAGTAGTAAGGAGAACCTATGTCCTAATCCCTGAATTCTGAATCTTTATAAATGGTCTTTACTAATGTATTGAGAGCCTGAACTTAAATGTGTTTCTGTCTCACAAATGATTGCTTTTTTTAATATGCATTATTCTTCTTGAATGTCTAATGGTGATGATGTTGAGTAGATTAAAATTGTTTCTTAGATTTTGTCAGCCTATGGTGTTAATTTATCTTTACAATTTGTTGCTGCACACTAATTACATGACTTTGACGCCGTGGTTAAAAAATAATGCTTTAAAGCTTTATTTTGATTGGAGTATTCTTACGTGGCCAGATGGGTCATGGTGTTTAAATTTGTTGCTTGGAATTTAATTGATTATGCATGGTTATCACACTCTTCACTGGGTCAAAAGGTCCATCAACGTAAGGAAAAGAAGAAAAGCATTTTTCGATTCCTGCAAAGGATAAGGAAAACACGTTAACATATCTGGCAGTGAAATGATGGTTTGGTCCCATGAGAAGAGAAACCGTCTATTTGATGAATGTTAAGGGTGACAAATTTGGTAGTACAGTTGTTCTATGGCTAGTTTGAGAGGTTGATTCAATTTCAGCATTGTGTTACTAGTGTATGGTATTGTGGCACTTTGTGCTAAAAATGTCCACAGTTGTTGTTTTTGACTGTTCCGTCATGCCCCAAGACCCTGGGGCAATGCACAAGTGAATGGCAATACTTGGTTCATTTATTGTCTGCAGTGAGGTGTTGTTCAGGAGTTTCAGCATGCATTTGGATTGAACAGGGGTGTGAGATTACAGAGAAAGAAGGTTCATTGGCTTGCCCATGTTACAGAAGCTTTAATTCAAGGATTTTGGAAAATTTGAAGACAGTGTTGTGCAAATAAAGCCTCCTCCAAGACCTGGACAATTTAAAGCCCTGGTTATTTGGGAACTTGTTGCTAGATAAAAAAAACAGATACATTTCATAATAGAATGAGGATAGCAGAGAGGACATTAGCGGAAGCTAGATGGGATGAGAAACAGAAAATGTGGGGAAAAGTGACGTTAGATTGGGTGAGAATGTTTCCAGCTATTACAGAAGAAGGGGATTGAGTACAAAACCTGAACCGAAAAGGAAGCAGACAGAAAACACAGAGCAGGTGGTAGATGAGGGTAAATGACAACTACACATGAGAGTGACTCAGAAGATGAATATATAATACACCTTTTCATGAATCATCCCCGCCATGTCATGCAGTTGAGATAGCAGTTCAGAATGTAGCTGTGAGTGTACCGACAGCTCCAGTTTCACAGAGCCCGATTCAGGTAGTCCTAAGTCCCCCGTCAGTTCAGTGAGACAGATGCCTATAATTTATCCAATAGTCCCTTTTGCCCAGTTGTGAGCCAGTTAGTGCAAAATACAAAACTTATTCAGATGGAATCTATGCCTAATGTAACAGAACTCGTAAAAAAATTTAATGAGAGACAGGCAATGCCTATGTATTATTCTGTCCGGACAACCCCAAATATTTCCCCAGATCAATCAGGACAGACTTTCAGTACAGTATAAACAGGTCAGAGTGCAGGGATGATGATTCCACAAAATCAAACCAATCTGACAGGACACAAAGCATTGACAGTCCTGTTACACATAGGTCCAGTTGTCACACTGTTTGCTGCAGACAATACTGGAAGTAGTCTACAGGCTCCCAATCCTGTGTCTGCAGGAGTTTTATCATGTGATATGCAGAGAGCACTGTATTCAACTAATTTAGAATTGGAAAGGTTAGTTACCTCAGTTCCAGCTTTGACCCCCATGCGAATTGCAAATCCCAAACAAATGTTAGATCGAACCGGTCCAATAATAGATGTGAGATGTGCTCCATGAACTCCAGTTACAAACATGTCCTTACCAGAACAGATTATGAGAGAACCATGTCATATCCTGCAGAACATGTTCAGGGAAACAAAATATGTTTGCAGGGATCATCAGCACAACCATTAAATGAATGGTTAGATAATTTGAGTCAGAGAGGAGCTACAGGTATAGTAAACAACAGTGCTACATCAGAAGAGACCCAAGAAAGAGATAGGACAGTAAATGTGCCCAGATTAAAGTTAGAATTAAATGAATGAATTGAGGGAACACTTGAGCTGGAAAGTCTGGATACTTGCAATGAAGAAGAATTGAACTTCATGTGCAGAGATGTCACAAACTGTGCAGGATAGACTTATAAGAAATTAGTAGAACTGGCTGAGAAATATGATGTGGATTTAGAGAGCCTTTAGGAAGTAGTTACCGATCAGAATTGAATTCCAAAGACGTTGCAAACATGAGATCGCCCGGCAGAAGAATGCACATTAAAGAATTAATTTTGAACATTCGAACACTGGGAGTATTAGTTAAATTGGAAGGCAGAATGGCGAATAAAAGAGATCAGAATATGCCTCTGGATGGAGCAAATCAAGCTAATGAGAGCATAGGAATGCTACCAATGAGGGAGATTCCAGGTGGATGTTATGTACATGTCCTGTGGAGCAGAAATGACTTATTGTCATTCACAAACGATTACCCAAGATTGAGGGAGAAACCAGTAGAATAGTGCCAGCAAACAGAGAGGTCTGTGAAACTTTCAAAATGCCTGTGGGAAGATTTGAACACCTTATTTAACACTGTTGTTCCAGTTGATTTATGGTGTTGAGTGCAAGCAGAATGTTGATTGGCCATCTCATGAACCGTTGGAAGATCCTTTCACAGTTGCGTCTTCTGAATAGGTGATAAAAGGGGTATTACAAAGGGATTGTGTTTCTCAAAAACAAAGTTTCCGCAAAAGATGTTAATTGGCAAAAGATTGACAGGACTGCACAGGAGACAAAGGAGTTGATTCATGCTTATTATGAGAGATTGCTGCAAGCTTTCAAACAGCATAGTGGGTTGGATGTTATTGAACTGAAAGACTTGAGTCATCTTGTGTTTAAATCCGTGCAAGGATTGAAAGCAGAAATTAGCAGCATGATTTAGAGTCATTTGATTTGCTGACAGAATAAAGCGATTGATAAAGTGATGCAGTATGCTAGGTACTGCAGTGATGAAACTGAAGCAGAAAAAGTTGAATGAGAAAGTGATGTTGATGCAAATTGAATCTGCCCAGACAGGAACACAGAGTCCGCAAGTGATGGTGAACACTAGTGGGATGCAAGGTGTGCAACAGCAGGTTAACAACGTGCCTCAATTTAAGGGTAGAGGACGTGGTGTTCGTGTAGATCAAAGTGCTTATTATGATTGATGTTCAGTCAATGAAGAAACTGAGTTTGTGTCATGCTTGCGGTAATTTTAGGCACTAGAAGTGGGATTGTCCGCGTAGTAATGTAAATAGTTTGGTGCAGCATGGTGGTGTTGCCCAGACTGTCGATAATAGTCAAGTTCAAAGGCAGAGAGTTCACAGACCTCAAATTCAAAATGTGACTGTTCCTACTCGATTATAACCGATGCAGGTCCCCCAAAAGAATCAAGTGTCTCAGCAAATGCAGGTTTCTCAAGCCCCAGTGCAACAGCAGCAAGTGATGATTCCTCAGCAAAACATTAATCAGAGAGCAAATGAGAATAAGTTAATCCCAAAATACCCATTGATTGATTTTAGTGATGATGAAGTTTCAGAAACATATAACAGTGAAAGTTCTGAAGAAGTAGAATGCATGCTAGCTGCAACCATAGAGGTTAATCAATGGGGTCCCTGTGTAAATGCCAGCATCATGGGACATTATGTTTAATTTCTAGTTGACACTGAAGCAACACGTTCCACTGTCAGAACCGCAAAAGTACCAAATGGGCCCCTGTCAGGAAGAAGAGTTCAGGTGTTAGGAGTAGCAAATTAGCAGTTATCTAACCCGATTACAAAGCATATTCCAATGAAAATAGGGTCATTTGAGGATTTGTAGCAATTTGTAGTTTGCGATGCAAGTCTGTGAGCTTTTTAGGGCGTGACATACTGTGGAAAATTAATTGTTCCATTAGCTGTTCCCACAAGAGAATAGCAATCCAGGCAAATAGTAATGTTGAAATGTCCAGCAAAATTGATGAAATGTACTCTCTCATTTCATTGTTTCCAATGATGACAATTAAAGATTTGCCCAAAAAGTTACAAGAGAGTTATTCTGAGAGTCTGGGATTTTTCAGAAAAGGATATTGGACTCATCGGAGACATTGAGGCACTTAAAATCACAGTGAAGCCAAATGCAGTGTTACCTATCATACCCTAATACAATATGGATTCAGAAGTCATTGATGGAATTTGCCACTTAATTGAGAATTTTGTTAAGCAAGGTGTTCTGAAAGAGGTCATGGGAAGCCCTTGTAATTCCCCCATTTTGGGACATTAGAAGCACAAGTGCAAATACTGCATAGTCCATGACTCGAGAAAGGTGAATGAGATTGTTGTTCCATGTTGTCCAGTAGACCGAATCCTGCAGTGTTGGTTTTGGGTGAGTTAAAATACCTATCTCCGAGTAATTCCAATAATTTAATAGCTCTCTTGGAGGCAGTATGATTAAAAAGGGGCTGCAAAAGTGGGGAATGTAATGTACCTGACTTCCTAGTCTACATGTTTCAGAGTCTTACCCCTAGACTCCTCTTCAAGACCAAGGTGAACTCCTTGGTGCCACTCCTTGTTTGACTACCTCTAATAAAAGCATAAATAATACATGTTCTGTGATATGGTGGAATACACCTTACTAATGCGGTGTCATAAGATGATACCTATCTTCATGGTGTCTGTCATTGATACCTGTCAAAATACAAGAGAGGCATAGTTTTCACAGCCCCCATTTGTAATGTTGTTTGTGGGTGTGGTGCCGCCTATTTACAAACTGCACCCCACTCGTGGGAAATGGCCCTTGTGAATATCAGAACTGAGAGACTAAACTACTCTCACAATCACCAGTGCAAGACATACTACATTTAAAACTTTTAAACATGTACACACGTGAAACACACCAAACAGCACACGTGTTGCATGCGTAACCTACTCTGTAGTATTTGGATTCTTATATCATAGCTCCTCCAGGAGGGGTGTGTGCTTGTAGTCACACTCTAAAGATTTGGCAAAGTTTTATAATCAATTCATCTTACTGCATCTGTACCGCCATGTAAACAATGTTCAGAAGGCACTTACCTCCTCAAAGCAACACTCCCTCTCTGTACCTAATGCTCACCTCTCCGGGGTCTGAAACTTGAATGCTCACATGGGAGCCGAGTTTAAATGTGCAGCAGCTTTTGCATTCGACATGCTAAAGCATGCTGCACTAGACCGCTAATTTCACCAAGATGGTGGCCTCCCGTGGAACAAAGGGGGGTCCACAAGGACACTAAAAGTAGGTATCCCTTGTGGGAGCCTGTAGTTGCACGGAGGTCACTGGGGCTTCATGGGCTTACAGAGGCAGAGCTGGGGATTCCCATATCGTTTTGATAATTACTTGGGAGTTTCTTTCTTGTGTTTTACGAAGGGTTACTCGTTCCCCTCATACTGTGATGGTGACATATATGTGAGTGGCTAATATTTATTGTTGAGGGTTTGCTCTTTGTGACACTATGGAATGTGAAGGAATGATTAATGTAATGTTAATACTTCGTCAGCTAGCTCCAAGGTATGTTCTCATTGAGGCCAAATTGGTGTGTTCGCAGTTTGTAAACCCATCTGTGTTCTTTTTTGAACAATGTAGACTCACAATTAATCTCTTTATGGTGTTCCAGGATAACCCATTGGTAATCCTCCACTGTGTGTGCTTTCTCTTTGAAATGAGTAAACATTTTAGTCATAGCCCATCCACATCTGAGGTTACTAGGGTATACAAAGTCATCATCCATTTTTAATCAGATTTTGAAAAAGAATTTAGGGCCAGATGTGTCATGCAATTTTTTGATTGCAAATGGCCCAATTGGCCGTTTGCAATTACAAAAAAGCATTTTTGGTATGTATGAATTCCAATTTGCGATTTGGTAACTTGTTAACGAATCGCAAATTGGAATTGCGACAACATACCGATTCGGTATTAGGAAGGGGCTTGTCAAGAGCGTCCCTTCCTAATGCTGAATCGCAGTGGTATATGGGAATGTTTTGTGACTGGAAATGCAGTCGCAAAACATTCGCATTTTACCACTTACTTCAAATAGGTGGTATCTCAATTGCAATCGGGAAGGGGTCACCAAAGGACCCCTTCCCCTTTGTGAATGCATGCAAAAGCATTTTTTAAAGAGCAGGCAGTTGTCCCATGGACCACTGTCTGCTCTCAAAAAATGAAAAGAACATTTTTCATTTTTCTTTTTTAAACACATCCTGTTTTCCTCTAAGGAAAATGGGCTGCATTTAAAAACAAAAAAGGTTGATTGATTTAAAAGCAGTCACAGACATGGTGGTCTGCTGAGCCCAACAGGCCACCATCCCCTTGATTATCGCCATTTGTTACCTACCTCTCAAATATTAATGAGGTAGGTCGAATTATGAGCCATTGGAAATCGCTCAATTAAACTCCTTGAGTTTCATACATTCAGATAGCAATTACGTGATTACAATTTGCAGATTATAGCAATTAGGTAATCGCTATTTGGAAAAATGATACATCTGGCCCTTAGAGTCCATGTATATGCCATTTAATTCAGTTCTAGTTCAATACGTTGAGTACTTAATGGTTGCATCAAACACACCAGAAACTTGTAGGCGTGATTCCATTTCCCTGTTGAATCATCTAGATGAGAATGGCCATAAAGAGTCCCCCGTAAAATTACAGTATTGTCAGAGACAAGCGTAGTACTCAGGTAAATACATAGAGAAAGGTGCAAGGATGGTGTCCCATGAGAAAATCCCAACAATCATGCAAATGAATCCAACTGTTATGCAAAGAGAGGTCAGAATGTTTCTGGAAATGGTCGGCTACTGCCACCAGCTGATTCCAAATTTTTCATTGTTGTCCAAGCCATTGTTGAAACTGACACATAAGGCGGTGTCTGATCCGGTACCATTTAATGACACATGCATGAAAGCCTTCTCCCAACTGAGAGAATATCGTTGCAAGCCTCAGCTCTGGGAATGAGTGATTACAATAAATTTTTTTCCTGGTTTTGCTGTGAACAAGATGGTTGTGCACTTTATGTTTTGACGCAGTTACAAGGAGGTATCAACAGACCGGTGAATTGTTTGTCTGCCACACTGGACCCAGTAGCTGCTGCTTCGCTGGACTGTTTAAAGGCCGTGGCAGCCACAGGTGTCAATATAGCCCAGTGCAAAAGCATTGTTATGGGTCACCCCCTGAATGTATACGTTCCCCATGCAGTCAAAGTCCTCTTGACACAAACCAAAACCCAGCACCTGACCAATGTCCATTTGACCTGTTATGAGAAGCTAATCCTTGGATCGGCTAATGTCAACATTATGCGATGCACAGTGTTGAATCCTGCAATGCTTATGCCCAGTAATGTTGAAAATGTTAATGATCAAGATGAACTGCCTTGATGTGACTGAACTGTGCACCTAACCAAAACTTGGTATTCAAGATACTTCCGTAAATGAAAATGATTACGTCATGTTCATTGATGAGTCCTGTTTAAGAAATAATGATGGAACTGTGAGAGCTGGGTATGCAGTTTTCACAATCTCAGGACTGATAGAAGTTTCATGGCTGCAAGGAGTCTTTTCTGCCCAGGTAGCCAAATTAGTGGCTCTTACTAGAGCATTCTGGGCCATATTTATACTTTTTGACGCAAAACTGCGCTAACGCAGTTTTGCGTCAAAAAAATTAGCGCCGGCTAACGCCATTCTGAAGCACCATGCGGGCGCCGTATTTAATCAATTTAGCAAAGACAGGAGTCATGCCCCCTTGCCCAGGGGGCATGTCCCCTGGGCATGGTCATTGGGCATAGTGGCATGTAGGGGGGCACAAATCAGGCCCCCCTATGCCACAAAAAAATAAAAAATAAAAATACTTACCGGAACTTACCTTAATGTCCCTGGGATGGGTCCCTCCACCCTTGGGTGTCCTCCTGGGGTGGGCAAGGGTGACAGGGGGTGTCCCTGGGGGCATGGGAGGGCACCTCTGGGCTCCTTCCGAACCCACAGGTCCCTTAACGCCTGCCTTGTCCAGGCGCTAAAAAACAGCGCAAAAGCGGCCGTACGTCATTTTTTTTGACCCGCCCACTCCCGGGCGTGATTTTTGCCCAGGAGTGTAAATACGGCGCACATGCCTCGGAGTCGATTTTTTAGACGGGAACGCCTACCTTGCATCTCATTAACGCAAAGTAGGTGTCCACGCTAAAAAATGACGCTTACTCCATGGACTTTGGCGCTAGACGCGTCTAACGCCAAAGTATAAATATGGAGTTAGTTTTGCGTCGGAATTGCGTAAAAAAAAACGACGCAATTCTGGCGCAAACAGAGTATAAATATGCCTCTCTGTGTTTCCGGACAGCTGATAGTGACCATTTTCACGGATAGTCAATATGGTTTTGGTGTCGTTCATGATTTCAGAAAGTTATGGTCCCATAGAGGTTTTATGACCTCTTTTGGATCACCTATCCGAAATGGTGACAGAGTCTATCAATAGTTGTAAGCAATACAGTTTCCTATGAAAATTGTAGTTGTGAAACGTGCAGCACACCAAAAGTCAAGTGATTACACCTTGTCAGGCAATGCCTATTCTGAACAAATGGCCAGATCTTGTGCACTACATAGCACATCCTTTAATGAGGAATTGAGCAATGGAAGTACCACCAGTGAGACAAACCAAAGTTTTCTGATGATAGCAAATGATAAATGGGAAGAGGTAAAGAGATTGCAGGAAAAAGCTACAGAAGAGGAATGTAGAGATTGGAGTAGAGCAGGCTGTGTTCAAAGAGACGAAGATGATGTTTGGGCTTCCAGTGAAGGAAAAGCAATGTTGCCAAATAGTTTAATTCCATCAATGGCAAGAAATTATCATGGTCAGGCACATATTGGCAGAGATGCCATGATCAGGACTTTTAGACAAACATGGTGCAACCCCAGATTCAGATTCAGATGTGTTACATCTCAACAGATGAATGTAAAGAAATGCACTGTGGTTAACCTAAGCCACACAGGGTAGATCGGGAGGTTCTTACAACAGAATACAACTTGATTTCATTGAGATGCCTGTGTGCAATTTATTGGGGTATGTGTAGGTGGTGGTATGCGTGTTTTCAAACTGAGTAGAAGCTCACCCACCGGCCGGGATGATAGCCTTATCATTGCAAAGTTGCTTTTAAGGGAGTTGATACTATGGTTCAGATTTCCGGCTTCTTTGGAATCAGACCAGGGATCTCATTTAAACAAATGGTACAGACCAGAGGCAACTGGATTGGCAGAGCAAATGAATGGAACCCTAAAGTCTCGAGTGGCTAAAGTGTGTGCATCTTCATGTTGAAATGGCTGGATGCATTGCCACTTGTTTTGATGAGCATAAGTAGCACACCCAACAGGAAGACAAACTTTGTGCTATGAGATTGCCAGATGTGCCTGCAAATGCACTTGTGAACATTTCAGATGATTTACTGATGGATTACTGCAAAGGACCAGCTGATGTGGTTCACTCTTTGCTTCACTAGCTTGAAGAAGCAACAGCTCAGCCAGCACAAGAGAAATGTCACAATTTGTATCTAGGAATTTGGGTTGTGGTGAAGAAGCATATAAAATAGCCGTGCTTAGAGCTGCCGTGGATAGGGCCATTCAAGGTTATCTTGGTGACTACCACAGCTGTGAAGTGTGCTGGTTTCTGAATTCGTTCATGCAAGCCATACACGCAAAGTTGTAAGTCTTTTTGAAGATACAGTGCCTGTTCCTTTAGGGTCAGAATCGGAGAGTGAAGGGGTCTAAGTTAGCCAAATTGTGAGGACTGAACAATTAGCTGTCACAGAGCCTGCATAAGCTGGAGAAAATCTGAGCGTGTCAAAAGCAATCGAAGATGCAGGAGGGTCAAGTCAGAATCAGTCAATTCCTGCTAGCTCAGCAAACATTGCAAATCCATTTGTGCCTGAAATGAACACTCTGAGTGGCCCATAAAAAGTCAAGACCCAATAGCAGATGTGCTTCCAATTGTAGCTGAAGTCAAAGAAGACACTGACCAAAGTGACAGTGAAAATTGTGCGGCAAGGAAATCAAAGGAAAAAAGAGTAGAGTACCAAGTTGCAGGTTACTCAGCACCTAAATGGACATTCTTCGCTTCTGATGGTTGGGAGAAGGAGTTAATTGCCTTTTGTCTTGACAATTCAGATTCAGCTGAATATCTTGGAACTTCAAATTGCACTTGAACTGAATTTTGAAATTTCATTGTCGCTTGATGAGCACAGACATTATATTCTGGAAGTGCTAATCAGTGCTTACTAGGTGGTGTATTATTAGAGACTTTTGAACTTTCAGCACAAACATTGAACACTTGCAAGTAGAAGAAACTTGATTAACTTTCTAGAAGATCAAAACCATTATAAATAAGTGCAAAAAGACTTTGCAGTATTTTAGATTTTTGCTTTTGATTTGCTCATGTTAAGAAAAAACATTTTATAAGCCGTTTTACATTTTTGAATTTACATATTGATTTTTGCTTTCGCTTTTTGCTTTTTAATTTGAAAACCTGGTCTGCCTCTAGACAAGTCATGAATCTGGATCAAGGTAAACAGAGCTAATGTAAGTATGTGTGTTTAGGCTTAGCAATAGTATGTGTGATTGTGGGCATGTTATTGATTGCTGGTTTGAGTGTGTCTGTAAAAGACAAAGTTGAGGCACAATTACACCAACACATGAAGAATTGCCTGCAAAACAAGATCCCCAGTATGATCATGAGAGATTGCTTCATCTTGACGTCTCAAAGGGAGGTTTGTCTTCAAATGTATACTACAGGCTACTGTATGAATACATCGAAACTATGGATGTATGGAATTGTTATGTGTGTATACAGATCCCTTCATCAGTGCAGGAAGGAATCACATATCATAGTCTGCCTTTAACATATGGTATTAGTTGCAGTCTTTTACTAACCCTATTGTATAACCAAGAGTAGATACAATACTTTTACTCAAATGTTGTCCTTGTGTTTTCCTTTGTGCCTATTAATCAGCATCTGAGTAGCATTGCTAAAGCTAAAAATATTGATATATAGTGGGAGTTTTCTTTGAACTGATACTAACTTTTGGAACTGCTTAGGCGCACAAGAATAATTTAACCTGCATTCTCACACAAGTTGAAAAAGAGTTCATTAACCAAATGGATGACAGGAGATAAGCAATGAAAATCAAAATAGAAAAAGGAACAGTTTTACAGGATTGGCAGAAATATGTTACCCATCTTGCAGGATACACAAGGACTCTTAGCTTTGGATTGGCAACATGTAGGGAAGCTATGTATACATAGGCCGCAGTCAAAGACTAACACAAAATTTGTAGGGACTAGCGAATGTAGACATGTGTTTTGGATTAAGAATGTATAGAACTTTTTGTTGAATGGACAGGACCCTGCCATACCAGATGTTTATTTTATTTGTGTTAAAAATGCCAATTACAAGCTGCCGAAAGGGTGGTATGGTACATGCTACTTAGGAGTAGTTTTTCCCAAAAAAGTATTATGTGGACATTTTTAACAATCCAGTTTGTAAGGGGAGACCTAAATCCAGAACAAGAAGAGCAGCTAGTGCAGCAGAGACTAACATGATAAATTTGGTGCTTTTATTCCATCAGTTGGTGTGATCTTGATTGAGATCAAGTTCAGAAAGTTGTCAAGACTTGTAGATGAGATGTCTACTGATTGTACTGGAGCAATATTGTTTGTGGATATGGAAATGGTTGCTATGAGATCAATGGTTTTGCAAAATCATCTTGCGTTAGACAAATTATTAGCCAAGGAAGGCGTAGTGTGCAAAGTTTTACCTGTGCAACATTGTTCTACATTCATCCCAGATAACAGTAAGGAGATGAGGAATTCATATCAACCATGACACACCTGAAAAATGACCTGAACGATTAAAAGGAGACAAGTATCTGAGATACAATAGGTAAAGGATTCGTTGATGTTGGATCATGGTTAGGAGATTTAGGAAAAGGATCGTGAGAATGATCCTGAGACCTTTGTTGATTGTGACATTGTGTGCTATAGTCACACTTGGATTTTACGAGCTACACAGCTTTTAGAAAGTACAAAGAGCTAAGAGTAAACAGAGGAGGGAAGAGATTGAAATGGAGAAAATGAGGAGCAGTTATTACAAGAACCTGAAAAACATTTCCATAGACCAAGGTCATTACATTATCAAACCACAAGGCTTTGAGTTGTTTCATTGAAATGAGAGTGTCCTTTTTGTGACACCATATTTTGCAATCAGAGGAGGGACTGCTGGAGTCTAAATTTTAGTAATGCTTTTAGTGCACCGGACATCAGCATTTGGTGTCAATTATATGCAGGTTTAAAGGCCTAACATAGAGCAATAACTGCACTGAAACGTATTTTAAAAGTGTACACATTTATATTATGGCAAACATTGGGCCTAACAGAACTGACAATGTGCTAACATGAACTAAAACAATGTTGGAATATATTTTAATCATTAGGGTGAATTATTATTATTATTAATATAAATGCATTTGATTTATGATGATTTATGAGTTAACAGTGTAAAGTTACAGGGGCCATATTTATACTATAAAAACCTTCAAACACTGCCATTTCACCAGAGGAGAGCCAAAATGGATCCCAGATGCCACTACAGACCCCAGGAAGATGACAGCAGACCAGGAACCAGCCAGGAGGACCTACACAAGAACCAGGACACTTTTAAGAAGAAAAGAAAGTGTCGCTTTAGTGCAGAGGAGCAGGAAATTCTGGTTAAAGAGGCGACGGAACACCAGCACCAACTGTTTGTCACCTCAAAGTTGCCAATCAGTAGGAGAGAGGCTATATGGCAACAAATTGTCGACAAGATTAACAGTGTGGCTGAAGTACGCAGAACAGTCATTGAGTGCAAGAAACGCTGGCATGACTGCAAGCGCAGGACCAAGGAAAAGATGGCCAGGAACAGGAAGGCAGCACTGCAGACTGGAGGTGGGAGTCCAGCACACCAGGAGGCCCTGGACCACATGGAGGAGATGGTCGCAGCTGTCATCCCTGAGGAGATCGTCACAGGGATTCAAGGACAGGACAGTGCAGACTACCAGGAGACAACGCACATGCAGGGTAAGTCGCATGGGGAATTATAATGCAATAATGTCAACTGTGAGCAGGGGGGATACCGACCACAAAATGCATGAAAGTCATCTTATACATGGAGTGGCATGGGTAAAGGGGCACGGCATGGGGGCATGGCCCATTCTGAGAAGAACTGGGGCACACCATTACAAAACACCAACAACAGTCCCATGGGGGCATGCTGTCATGCCAACGATGGAGCAAAGGGAAAGCCACACCAGGAGGGAAGGCCACAACGTCAAATTGACATCCCGGCACATGTCAGCCACCATACCCCCTACATT
The DNA here is from genome assembly GCF_031143425.1 of Pleurodeles waltl. Classification (NCBI taxonomy): domain Eukaryota; kingdom Metazoa; phylum Chordata; class Amphibia; order Caudata; family Salamandridae; genus Pleurodeles; species Pleurodeles waltl. The sequence continues at coordinate 482,850,156 of NC_090439.1, forward strand.
AACTAGAGCCCTCTTAACAACCTCTAGCCATACCAACAACTGGAATGTAACAGTGACAACAGTTGTCACTACCACCTCCGCTCTGTGTGCAGCTCAAGTAGCCAGTGGCAGGCACCTCCCCATGGATCATACACACCTAAATTAGGGGGTGAGGATGACAACTTCAACAATCCCAGAAACAAGTCAAAGGACCCAGTACTGTCAAATGTCAATGCCCATAGTTGTCGCAAACATCAGCCATTGTAAACAACAATAGGAGCTACACAGCACTAAGGACACACCCATGCTGCATATGTCAGGGTCCATCCTGTGCCTGGGTGACAATACATCATCCCAAATGTCATACTGCTCAGACAACAGCATTGGGGGGGGACACATGTAACTGGTCACTGAAATACACCTGCACAGTCAGAGGAGGAAATAGGACACTGATACGATTATCAGGGCAATCCAATGTAACACACATTCCCCAACATCAGCAGTAAACATTACCAATGCCAACATCCATATCGTATCATAACATTGCTATGCATTGGATATGCCACATGTCAAATACATTTAAGTGGATGTGAAAGATCAGAGATTGGGGCAGGTCCAGATTGTTAAGTGTGCTTCCAGGGCCATCAGAACACCCACAGCCAGTGAAGGTCTCACCATGAGAATGGATGTAGACGGAGGCTTGAGCAGGACAAGAAGGTGGCAATTCTCTATTTGGCCTAAACCAACACCTAGAGGATGTGATGCTGACAAGTCTACTAACTGACCACAGTACATGTGACATGCAGGTGGAGCATAGGCCTGGAAGAATGCCCATCTGAAGGACTGGAGCAATTAACACGAAACAAGATCACAAAGTGAATTCATCAAAAGGCAGGCATGTCACATCAAAATTGTCAAAACACAGACACACTAATTGTACCCTGTTTCATTGCAGAGGAAGATGGATCTCCTGCGGATATGCCTGTCCCAGATTACCCTGATGAAATGGATGACAAGCTGATAAACATTCCCCAGGAGACTATCCAAAAGGTCCTTGAAACCCTCCAGAACCCCACCTTCAGTCACAAGGAGGAGCACAGAACAAGCAGCCATCGCAGAGGATCCACCCACCACCCCAATTGTAAGACCTGCCAGCTCCAATACAGCTGAGAACTCAAACGACACTGGCACCAGCTTTGAGAGAACTGCAGTTGGAGTACAGCAGGAACTGGCCAAGGAGGTGCGGTGGGGATGCAAACTATGGCAGCCAGCCTAGAGGGGGTGCGTTTGTGCATGATGTCATCTGCAGATCAGACAGCAGCTATGCAAGCCCGAACATCTATCTTGCAGGAACTGCAGAAAACCCAGAAGGAAATCAGCACAGCTGTAATACAGTTGACCCAAAACCTACAACAGCAATCCTGTCAACACGTGCACGAATGCAACATTGAACCCCTCAGGTCCGACCTGGCTGCCTACCATCATGATGTGGCTGCTATTCTCAAGAACCAGCAGATACTCCTTGCTGCAGTACTGCCCTTAAGACCTTCACAGGGAGCAGCGACCGGGATGTCTGACTCCACGTCTTCTAACACTGAGGTGTGTGTTGCCCCTTCACAACCAACAACAACAAGGACAGAGGAGGCAACAGACACATCAGAAGAAGAAGACATGGAACAGATCACATTCACAAGGAAAATGACCCGGAAGCACTAGTCCCTGCCACATGGCCAACTATTACCAAGGTCCTGTGCTTTGTAACTTGCCAGTCTTGCAACAACTGTACTCAAGCACTGTTCTGCAAACCACTGTATATCTTGTCACCCAGCCCAGTGATTGTCTCTCTCCTACTCATTTGCAAATTCTGTCCATCTGCACTTTCTGAAACATCAACCCCAGCATGTCAAAAGCATTTTGGTAAACCCTTGTGTTGGATCACAATGTAAGATGTCACTATAATGGACTCACAATCATGGACAATGTACAGACAGCACTACAGCACTTTTCAATAAATAGCACTTACACAACAAATCTGTCTCTGGGTAATGTGACATATCAACTGTGCAGTAGATAACTGAAATGTGCCTACTGTCAAATTACGTAGCTTGTCAATACAACTGTCCTGATATTATGTAGTCAGAGAAATCTGCACAGTGCCCATGATTGCATCATACTCTGCCCATCCTGAGGGACATATCTGATGAAGTGAGAAACCATACACCATCATGCTGTGTTGGGCAGAATAATGCTTCCTCAGGGGATATCTGAGTCATCAAATAGTGGCCGCAAAATGTCGTCAACATGCAATAATAACACATATAACAGTGCACACTAATCTAAGCAAACACCACAAAAACAGCATAAATGAAGGTGTCTGAGTTTACATACAAATAGGTAATCATGCTGAACTGTGTCACAAATGACGTATGAGAGTCATGAAGACAAGAATACAAGAGTGCCAATGAGAACTCATCTTATAAGGGGGTCCTTGATCAACACACTGCAGTCAGACCTAAAACTGTTTCCCCAATACCAAGTCTGCAAGCACTGTTTGTGACTTTGAAAACACACTTATCAACAGAAGCACATTGTCATCCATATTAACTGTGATTGGTGGTTGCAACGAAGGGTGGACACTTTGCAAGATAGCTCTGGGCTAGCTGCCAATCGTGCAGCTCAGTTGGGATTTGTTTGTAGCATAGGACACAAAATATAATAGTACAAAATTTATGTACACTGAATCCAAACCCAGGATCAAGTACCATTCAACACATACTATTAAGGGTTAACCAAATATTTATTAAATGCTAATCACAGAAGAGGAAACTGAGGGAAAAATCTTACCTACCCTAATCTACCCTGACTACTCATTACCCACAACTGTCCCTAACTAACCTAAGCTACACTTACTTATCCCATGTAACGAAACATTATAAACTTCTATCCCCAACCCCCTCATGAGACGGGACACATGGAGGACAACAGATACTACCCTAAACACATACTATACTATCCTAAAAAATATATATATTTTTTTATTTATTTTTTATTTATCTTTTGTGTGTTTTTTTTTAAACACACAAGAACCCCAACATAGACCCACACCCACCCACCCACACACTTAATAAGTAAAAATAGAAAGAATCTGGACCCCCCACCCACTAACACTAACTAAACTAACAGCCTATACTAACCTAACACTAAGCCCCCTAAGCCCACTAACTATAAGAACAAGGAAAGAGGAGGGAGGGGAGGAAATCATGTGCATCAAAAAATGCCTAGAGGTTGGCCCTCCGGAGGGTCCTCTTGATAGACTTAACACGCCGGTTAAGGTGGCGCACATCCCGGCTCAGGTGGCTCAACTTGCGCAGCACACGGTCCATCTTCCGTTCCACGTTGTGGAAGGCTTCTGGGTCAACAGATGGAGCTGTGGCAGTCTGGGTACCGGTGGAGGAGGTCTGTGTGTGTGTGTGTGTGGTGCCAGGCCCAGTGGGCTGTCCTGCACTTGTAGCAATGCTCGGGCCTGGACGTCCAGCAGATGTAGGCACAACAGTCCAGCTGTGGGTGGGGCCACCTGGCTTGAACTGGTGGTTGTGCTGGTGGTGGGCAAAGTAGGGCCACCCTGTGGGAAGACTCTCCATGCCCCGGAGGCCCGTTCGGGCGATATCGCCGGGCCAGCCTCCTGAACCCGACTCCACCAGCAGGATGTGCTGGTATCTCATGGCCCGGCGCTGGAATTCACAGACCTGGTCTGGAGTCATGTTTGCAGCTGTGAAGACAAATGCAAATATTCTACATTATTAACTGCATTGTGTGAAATGGCACAAGAAGTTAATCAGACAATACATCTACTGTACTTGTAACAGCTCATATCATAATACAGATCATTTGATGTCCCTGAGGAAGTACATGGCAGGCTAGCCTACATAGGTCACATCACACATAGCACATCCATAACCTACAAGATGGTTAACAACTGGCTTTGACTTGCAATCTGAGTTCTGCCAGTTGTCAGCTAAGAATCATGCTGCATATCCTCCGCCAAGACCTGGGCTACAAATGTCAGTGTACAGAAAGCAAAACTAAAGCCACATGGTCTGCAAGTTGTAACTGGACTTGCCAGTATAGTACCAAGTGCCAAACCTGAGTTTGTATACTAGGTTTCAACCAAACAGTCACTTATTCACATGTATGTGTAACATACTGGTAGCATCAGTACTAGGTACCCCATTCACAAATCCATGTCCGAGTTTGAGGGTGGGGGGGTGGATAAACAACTATCAATTTCCAACAACATGTACACTGAGGACTGTATAGAAAACTCCACACGTGTTTGGCTCTACACACACACCACAGGTAAGGTCTATCAACAATTAGGAGTGAGCAAACCCTAGACCAATCATAGGACCACACCTGTCCGGAAATGCAGAACTTGGTACACAACATATATTTCCAGTAAGGCCTGACTTACATCAGACACAGAGTTGCAAGAACACCCATGATCATGAATTGCATACACACCTAGGCCATTGCACTCAAGTTCCACATACTTGTAGCACTACATGTGGAAGCACATGCTGCTAGGAGGTTCTACCTACAGTTTCATAATTACGTTGGTAAATAGGGAAGCAGAAGTCTATTGGAAAGCAATTTGCTGTACCAATCTTGGAGAATGTGGGTCTGACAGGCTGACTAAATCGGATACAAGTGTCATCCACATGACTAACCCCAGTACTCACAGTGGGGCCTACAGGAATGGCCTACAATCCCTACATAATACCATTGGATACGCATTGGCCAACTCAAAACATGTGAGAAAATGAAATCCCACTCATGGAACAAGAGAAATGATTGCCCAATGCATCACACCTTGCTATGTGTTCAACACACACAAGTCCATAAACAGCAAACACAACACATAACAGACATATCAACACTTACTGGAGTGGTCGGGGTCCTCAAATGTCGCCACCTCTTCCACAGTGTAGGGTGCCGCTCCACCTGTAAGGTATGGAAGGAAGAAATGTGCTCAAAATCTGTGCACAGCGCAACAATTTCATAAACATATACAATGTGTAGGCTCAATAAGGAATGGCAGCCATTCAGACATGATGGTACTGCATCTGATATATCACGGCCAACTTGTACATAGCATGGGTCTCCTGTGACAGTTACACACATATCTGCACACATACATTGGCACTAACTATCATGTGGTTGCAAACATGCCCCGTAATTGGTGACCAGAAAAAAAATATGGAGTGTAATCGTCTCATCATGTGCATCCAAGAGAGACAACCAAAGCCTGGTTACTTGAGGACTGCATTACCAGTCAAACATGCCTTGTGGCCATGACACATTAATGACACATAGGTACAATGTACAGAGGGAGGGGCAGGGACTTTTGTAAGCCCTCCTGTTGTTTCATTTGATTCAATTGATGTGGCCCAGCTATGGTGATTTGCACCAACCATGGAGATGTGAAGCCATGTGCATACCTTTGGACTGCCATCCATATTTGGAATGTGGCACAACTAACTCCAACAAACATTCTAAGATGTTAGCTGAGGGCACCTTACACCTTTTCACGATGTTTTCAAATCCAGATCTGACATGCATCCAAAAAGATCAAGGAACACAATAATCCCAAACATTCATAGTACTTCCGTGAACGCTTTCCTTCCACACTCACCAGACTAACATGAGACATATGTATGAGCCACTTTGCTATTATCAATTGACGTGAAGGCAGCACTCATTTTCTGCATCATGTAGTGATTCTAAAGTCAGTCTAGCTATTGCGTGAACAAAGTTAGCCAATATGTTGGTACATCCTTACTTCTCTGTCAATAGTACCCTATATAGACATGATTGGCTCCTATTTTGTTTGGTTGTCTGACACAAAGGCCGCATCAATTTGCTTCATGGAAAAGTATCCTGTAAGTTTGCCGAACACGTGCTACCTGACAGCTAGCAATTGTGATCCTTACCATAGTGCATCAATTATCCCTGTATGTTTCCCCAGCATTACACACAGTCAGCAAGTTAGCTGGCAGACATAGTAAAAATCCTCTTATGTCACTACAGAGCATTTAATCATGCACATTTACATGATTAGTACTCACCAACAGTGCCACCAATCACGATTCCCAGGTGGTCCAAGAGATCCTGCTCCCTGTTGATGAGGTCAGCCCACCAGTGCTTCAGCTGGTGGTCACTCCTCTGGCTGGCATACACACGCTGCAGGTGATGCAGCACCTTTCCCCACCGGATTCTGCGCGCCGCTGTTGGATACCCCTGTATCACCCTGCCCCCTGCCTCGATCATAAGTGGCAAGAAATGGCACACAAGCCATATGAACCCCCCCAACTCCTCTTCACCCATCCTGCCAAGACGTGGCCTACCAGACATAGTGGAAAAGTGAAAGGGAATAGGGGTAAAAGAAATAGAAAGGGGAAAAGGGGAAAGTAGTTGTACAAATACAGATGAAAAGTAAACTTAACCACTATCCCCAAACTAACAATACCCACAACAGATTCCCACAAACAACAAAAACACAAGATAAATGGACAAATGTAGACAAAACACAGTAGTACAGTATGCACCAACAATATTTATTTCACAAATGGACAATACAGATAGCACACAGGACAAAAAAGCACAAAATCTCAGGACACCACTCTCTACACAGCCACACAGTCTAGAAGGATCATAGACTGCAAAGTGAAAGTACACCCACTGTACATGATCTGTAAACAGGATATCCTATTACATCACTTCTGTATGAAATGTCCGCCTTTTTCGCGTTATGAGTCATTTTTGTCTGCGAAAACTGTATTAGCGTCATTTTTTTTTACGCACATAAGTGAAAATTAGCCCACATCCACATAATAGTACATGGCCTGTACAAATATCTGGATGAGGGCTAATTTTCACTCCTGTGCGTCAAAAAAATGACGCAAATACAGTTTGCGTAGACAAAAAATGACGCATAACGCTAGGAACGTCAAAATTTCAGTGCATTAACTGGTTTGGGGCAATTTTTCAGTTTTTTTGTTATGTTACATTTGGGACACATCAGAGATAGGCTGATTGAACACACTATGGTGTTGATGGTGTATGTTCACATGTGTGACATCATACTTCAGCCATGATCCGCTACTCCCTTCACAGTATTTTTACGGTTGGCTGACGCAATAGTTGGTCATAAGTGTGGCCTACATATATGTGTTGCACAAATTGGCCATGTTTGGCATAAGGAGAGGATAGCAATGTGACGCACATATGTACAATACCTAAATGCCTTTGGCTCAAAGTGTGTGCTTTGGCAACTAATGTATTTGTTGACCAAGTGTGTGTGTATCACATGAAGCATTATTGCACATTTGCTTGTATGAATGTGATGTCTATGTGTCCAATCCTTAGATGCAAGTCATTGTGGAAATGAGAGAGGGCATGTTTTAGTCATACATGTAGCAACATCCGTAATGTGGACTTCCAAGATTTAGGGTAACGTAGACACCACATGTGACATAGCATGCAGCAGATAGATGGCAGACGCTTGTTCATGTCAGTGGTCCACATTTTCAACATCCTATGTCCTAGAGTATTGGTAACAGCTTCCTAGGCACTAGTTGGTGAATCCCACAGTGAGTCATACACATGCATTGAGGAAGCTTGGTTTCTGTTGGGATGGTGCGGGTGTCAGCAAAGTGGGGGCCAACTGCGGTTCAATGTTGCGCAGCAGCTGCTGAATGGCCTACTAGTTCAACCTGTACCTCTGGATGATGTTGTGTTCCCTGAGGCCCTGAAGGGTTGTTCTGGGGCGGAATATCCTCTCCTGCCTTCTGCGCTGCCTTTGGTGTCCCTGCTGGTGTTGTTGTAGCTGCTGTTGTTGCTGCTGAGCTCTGCGTCTGAGTGCACGCTGGATTAGAATCACCTCCATGTCTCCCTGTTGCTGCTCTGCTGCTCTGCTGTTGCTTCTGTGTGTTCTGATTTGAAACAATGGCAAAGTCCCTTTCGGCGTCAGGATTTTAAACAACTTACAAAAACCTCAAAAGGTGTAAAACATCAGCGGGACCAATCTACATGGTGTATCTGACCTGCATTTCATCTCAGTTGGCTTCGAACTGTGTCTAGGTCTTGCTCAAATTGCTGCTTTTCCCTTTTTGGTTCTATATTTATCTAAAACTTTGTAAAATTATACCTCAGGTTCTACTTATTGGATTATAGTGATTTTGTGTTCATTTTGATCTTTAAAATTTACTCTGTTTCTCCATTTTTGTTCCATATTTTCTGTTTATGGTTTTGATTTTATTGCTTTTTTGGCACAGTAAATTATTTTACACAGTGCCTTAAGTTAAGCCTCTCTGCTTGGTGCCATAACTCCAAGGAGTTTGAGCTCAGATGAATCTATTGACTGAGGTTTTACCCTGTCAAGAGTTGGTAATATTATTTGAGGTAGGCAGTCAGCTACCACAAACAATACTACACTTTCTTACATTAAACTATTGCTTATTTCTTTAATCTTTAAAAAAATCAACATTTCAATATTATGGTGTGAGATACCCTAAATAAATCTATAGCTAGATTCAGATTGACTGGGATGGGTTGGAAATAATAATACTGATATTTGATAAGGGATAGTCTGAGAAAGCCTGGGACCGGAGTAAACAAAACTGGCTTTCTAAAGTTCACACATACAATGTTTACTATTCTATTAATCAAAACACTCAGTATGGCCCACATTGAGGCCTTGATTCTATTTATTTGGACAGCCTTGTCTGTGCAAACATGAGGGATATTCCTTCAGTGTTATGAACATTGAAATTAATCCTATATCACTTGTAAAAAAGAGGATGGGAAATCCATCATGTTTGTGAAGAAGTAACACATGACATAGCTAGAAATCAGTAGGAACTATAATTTTATAGAAAATATTTAAATATTAAAAAGTAGGAATCCACAATGTGTTCAGTTGTGGAGAATATATGTTATGTTTGGAGATGGTGTAATATGTCTGTCACAAAAATCTAAATCAGGACGAAAATTTCATGATTTTTAGAATTAAAAAATAATAGAGTGTCATTTGGTATATTTTTTCTTTTTTAAAGTCAACCATCTAGATCACAAAAAACAACTCCTAACCTGGTGGCAACTCTGCCCCTGAAAACCCCATTCAATGTTTACAGTGGGAGCAGCTCTCCATCCAATAAAGAATATCTGGATAGGGAGCCTAGCCCATCAGATTTGTGTGGCCAGTGGTCTGCATTTACCCCTTCCACCAAGACTCCAGACAAAACACAGGCAGATGAGTCCTATCCTCAATTAAAACATCTGTACCCCTCAAAACCATGTGTCCACACACCACCATCAACTGTATCACCCCCATCCAGGTTCCAGTGAGTGACAGCCACAGCCATTACCAGTGATGTCAGGACAGACAACAACTGTGGCTCCCTAGTCAGGATCACAGGGTTTTACCACAAAGAACCACACAAGAGAGGAGTTGCATCTCATTTGTTTGAAGATCAGCTAAATAGATGTATTAAATGTATGTTAATATGATATTTTTTGTGTTATTAAAAACAGCAGTAAGGGAGAAGCATCAGTCATGCAAGTTGACACACTCATCAAAATGAAAACCATGCAGAGAAGACACCAAAGGCCTCATTATGAGTTTGGTGGTACAAGGAACACCATGTTGGCGGTGGCGGTCGCACTGCCAACAGGCTGACAGAGAAGACTGCCATATTATGACCATGGCAGTATTCACAACAGAATACAGGCAAAGCACCACTAGCATCGCCACTGCGGTCTGGCAATGACAGATGACTGTAGCCACCTGCAGGCCGAAAGAGACCATTTTTCCACCGGACAGATTACGAGATGAGACACCGGCAAAGTTTCCACATGGGATTCACACCGCCAATGGTTTTCTGGCATGAAAAAACTGCTGTCTTGATATGTGGATCATAATGTGATGGGAGGATTTTTGTCAGGCTTGCGGTGCTGGTGGTGGGACCACCTCTTTTCCGTCCTCCAGTGTCCTGGCAGTTTCAGAAATTTGCCTGTTTCTAATGGTAGTCATCATCAGGGTTAAAGTGGATGTTCCTCAGCAGGGCGATGCTGTTCAGCATACAACACAACACAACTATTTTGCAAACCTCCACAAAGAGTGGGAGTCCACTCCAGACTTGTCCAGGCACTAGAAGCGGGTCTTCAGGTTACCAAAACCCTCCTCACAGGCTTCCGTGTTCACTCATGAGCCTCAAAAAGAAAACTTCTCCTGGCAATGGGGCCCACAATGGTGTTGAAAGCCATGTCTCTCTTCAGCTCTGTCTACTGAAAAATATAAATCAAAATACAAACATTGTTTTGTCATTAATGTTAAGTTAACAATAAGCTATTTCCTTGTTGCTGTGATGTCTGCCATCTGTTGTGGTATGCAGCCATTGTATTGTACTAGCAAGTCATGGATTGAGCAAGGGCTTTGCCAGGAAATCTTGCACACACTGGTGATGTAGAATCTGATACGAAAACCCCCTACACGTTGATGGAGTGGAAATGCTTTTGATTGCCGAACACTTGCTCCAAGTCATGAAGTGGCACCAATGCAAAATGAGTTCCATCTATGGCAGCAAAAACATGTTGTATGACGCCCAAACCACAGACCATGGCCTTAATATTGTTCAGTGCAGGATTAGCTGTAGAAATCCAGCTAAGATCAAATTGCTGGTGGTTATTACTTTTTCGTTGACCAGAGCTTCATGATCATGAAATTATGTTATGGGGTAATGCCGAACAATTCACGATAATGACTATCTGCACATTCAATAGCATGTCAAAAAAGTATCTGCATTTTCCACATAAACACAATTCGGAACATCTTACCTATTTTGGATAGCAATTATTAAGCTCTGAAGATTAATGCTCTCATTCAGTCCTCTATGGGGACATTATTATTTTATGTGCTCCTTGGAAATGTATGTCTCAACTACAAGTCATTCAAAATGTGACTGTCTACTTGATCTGCAAAGTTTCTAAATTTCAACATATCTACTCTTTTCTTAAACAACTACACTGGGTCACCGTGCTGCAAAGAATAACTTTAAAAGCCATAGTTATAGATCACCGGCGGTCTATAAACAAAATTTCCGACTTTATGGCTACCAATTTTGAATGGCACGAGGACTCTAGCTGTTTAAGGTGAAATTACCTATCTCGTCCAAAAGTTTCCATGACAAGAACGGGTGACTGTGCATTCTCTGTTACAGCCGCCAACTGTTGGAATGCCTTACCTATTGCTATCCATTCCAAACCATCTCAACGAGTTTAGAAAGCAATTGAAACGTGTTAGGTCCCAAATAATCCTGTTTCAGCACTGCCCTGGTTCAGGTTATTTAGCGCCTAGAAACCTAGGCGTACCTGTGCTATAAAGAACCACAATCGTTTCGAACAGTGGCTTTATTTATCACTCACGAATTTTTCCCAGTGCAGGCGCAAACTGTTACATCTTGTGCCTGAGCTGAAGAGAGTGCATATTTTCAATAATTGGCCGCACTGTCCCTTAATGTGTCCTTCACTTTCCTGCATTTAGGTCTAAAATCTAACTATGAATCTCCTGATACGTGATGTTTGATGCCCAGTGCTTGGTACACCGGGGTTGTGACCCGTACACTTGAAACATTTCAATCTGGCAAAATTAATAGTACAGCCTTTTAATGTAGACTCCCTGAAGCAACTGCCAAAATGAGCCAGGAAGATGTGGCCAAATAGATAAATGCAGTGCTTAATTTGTAAATGAAAACGTGCCGGTGCGGAAAGCTCTCCTCTGAAACAAGCGGCTGCTGCAATTAAATGTGCGAGCACAGAATACTGAGGCAGCGTAATCCTTAATCAATCCATTTATAGCCACTCCCTACAGGTCACTCTTATCGCTTTCTCCCCCTTTGTGATGCTCTTGCTCTCTTCCTCCGTTTTTCCCCATGAGTCTTTCGCTCGCAGTAAATGCCTGAGGCAGAAAAATAAGTGCGCCCTTAAAAATAAGTGCCGGTGCTCCCTGCATTATGCACGACAGCAGCGGTTTGTGATGCTGATCATATCTGTGGGATCAGAGAGTTCCCTTATGATTCTGGCGAAGCGCAGGTCCTTAGGTTCGTAGATAGGAATGTATACATCGATCGATTCAATTGCCAGCATTATGTCAGTCCATGTTAAAACAATTGACTTCTACTTATGAACATATCTTGTCATTAATGAATGAAGAAAGAATTCCCAGTACTGTTTCGGTCTGGTCCTTGGTCAGTTTTGTGAAGTTGACTCTGCCTCTTTTATCCGTGTACCCCAGCTCAGCAGTTGTAAGTAGCACACGAGTGACTACGAATTCATTGACCAATTTGTTTCCTATTTTGGGTTTTCACGTGAGGCACTTTATATTTTGAGAGGCGTCATCTACATTGTAAATTGAAAGCAGTTTTTCATTTGCCATTACTGTCCTCCTTGCAGTTGGTGTATTATGTGTAAGCAGTGATTAATTTGTACTTATTTTTGAGGGCCGGCACTTATTTTTCTGCCTCAAGTATTTACTGCAAGTAATAGACACATATGGGAAAGCCGGAACAGGCGAAAAACGAAAAAGCACCACAATGGGAGAAAGCAGAAAGCTGCAAGAGTGAGCTGAAGGGGCAGAGAGTGGCTGTAAGTGAATTGAAGAGGCCCGAGATGGCTTCAGGTTTATGCTGCCTCAGTATTTCGTGTTTGTACATTTCATTGCAGCAGCCACAGGTTTAAGAGGAGGGCTTTGGGCACCGGCACATTTTTATTTACAAATTAAGCACTGCGTCTATGTGATTCTCACATTGTTACCACCCTTTCACGCATGCTCACTTTATCACAGTTATGTGTGGCACCCCCTGACTGAGCTCATTCATTTCTATGAACTTTGAAATCTTTGGATTGCTTTTCAGGATATTTATTGCCTTGAATGGCCTTTAAGGTATCACTACCTTATCTCTACTTTGAACCACTTTCCATCAACCATGACAGTTAATTTTAGATTGACTCTATCCTCCAAATATCCTTCCTGTTTCATAAATGCCTCAAGTACCCAGAAGATTTCACCCCCAGCCTTTGACCCTATGACTTGCATCTGGGTCTAAATACCATCAATGTATACAGCAATAGAGGCCCAGTGAATGTAGAGAAACGCAGAATTAAAAATATGAACTGTATTGGCTTCAACAATTTTGAACACTGATTTTGTTTTGCATAGTTTATCGATGTGTTCTTCTTTTTGATCCCATGTTGGGTTGTATTTTTTATGGTAGCGGGTGCAAGCGCTCTGGCCTGTTGTAATCTCTCTGTTGGCTTTTAACCATGCCCACTACTGCTATTAATTTTTTCTGTGCTCATCTTAAATGCTTCATTTTTATTGGTACACTTTGTGAAATGTCCCTCCTAGGCGATTTCACTAAGTGAACATTTTTGTTGGCCATCACACTACGTCACGTATCCTTTTGTTACAGCGTGTGATGGTCCTTCCTCCCGTTTTGGTTTGCCTTTCTAGACATTCACACAGGGAGCCAATAACTCTGGCGCACTCGCTCTTGGCAGTCATATCGCCTTCAATTGACTTGCTTATGTCAACTCTTTTACTTTTCATTTTCAATTTATGTGGCAAGAAAAGTCCAGTTAGGAAATTACAATAATAATAATTCTAACTCGAGCAAATGCGAGACCCATTGCAAGAGCTGTCTTTCTAGTGAGGAAGATGGCAGGGTAAAAGGGGTAGCGTGGTTAATTTAAGGGGACTCCTTATTGGGGTTCCCTATACATTTACCACCCACATGCAGAGTGCCAATAAACTTGTACTGCTTCCTTCAGTCTGGCCTCTCTAATACAGCTGATCTCACAAATCTTAGGCCATAATTACACTTCACCCCAGCACCCTCTTTACCCTGCTATTACCCATTAGAATGACTGCTCTCTTTTATCCAAGAATTAGCCTACTTTTCTATACTCAACGAAGAGCTTCTCCTTATCTCTCACTTTCTGGCCTCCCTCAGATTTACTTGATAATGACCAGACCTGACTTCCTTTACAGTCTTTATCATCCTTTACTTGAACTGGTAATATTACACTACTTTCAATGTTACCTAAAATTGTATTGGTTGAAACTGACCACAGGGGCTTAGCATCACATGTGCTATTTCTTCATTTATACCCTTTTTCCCCACACTAGTTTGTCTTCACAATGTGCCTTTACCTTCTGCTCTAAATCAACATTTCACGATTGCAGAGTTTCACAGTTTGCTGCACCTTTGACCATCCCAATTCTTCTGACTAGGACCACAGCACGGCATATACCCTCAGGAAAAGCATGACAGTCCACATCTGTAGGAAAAAAATGTGTGTATGTTGTCCACAGAACCTTCTATGTTTTCTAAATACCTAGAGATCCAACATTATTTTGCAGCCTTGAAAAAGCCCCACGGCCCGCACACTATGAGAGAGTGAAACACATGTTGGCAAATATCCACTGATACCGAAATAACAAGTTTAAAGAATTCAATCATCAAACCTACATGCCAATCGCTACTACTTTCTATTATATTTATTGTTTGTGATGTTATTGCTTACTTCAACTGGGCATTACTCAAAGCTGTAAATCTTATAGTGCAAGTATCCCCTATCTTTTTCCTTAACCTGTATATTACAGCTCAAAGAGAGCTTGGTTTAGTGGATCCTTGGGCGAGTTTAGGATCCAAATGAAACATGTTATACTTTTTTTCTAGCCAGTTCCATTCAGCTTCACACATTGATTACTACTTATTTTCATATTCTATAATAAAAGTTGTAGGTTCCTTTGTTCCAAAACGTTTTTCTCATCATATGGTAATACATTTAAATGTAGATATTCCGTCCACAATAGTTCCTGAATACATATGGCATTTTGACAAATCTGATCTTACAAATAGTAGCTTTTTTAATGAGATGACTGATAAAACTAATCTCTTTTTCTCCAAAATTAGTGGCTCTGACTCTCTATACAACACCCGGGAAGCATACCAAGCAAGAATGCAGGGGGAGATTATTGCCTTTCAGGCTTACCTAAAAAAACATCCTAAAGCTAAACTTAAATCCCTACAAGAGGTGCTCATACAAGCCAAAACTAAGCTAAATAAATTCAGCCAAAGGGAGAAATACCAAAACAGTGATTTCAAAAGAGAGGTTGAGGCACCACTTAGTGGAAAAGTAATCCCTTAACTCTATTACATTTGGCCAACAACTGTAGGAGGTGGGAGATTTCTCTGGAAAACTGTAACAACTGAGAACTAGAATGTGAAGGTCTCAAAGCAAAATTACTAATATATATGGCCCAATTACTGATTAAATACGTGAAGGTTTGCCCCAAATAGGGCACATTTTATGAAACACTTCTGAAGATTTTATAAGGAAGATCAGAGTTCCATGGAGAATGATATAACTAGTAAACCTAGGTGTAATTCAGATTAGGAACACTGTGCTGGTTACATGGTTTACTGAGTTGGCAAACCCATACTCATCTGGTGACTGACAGAGGAGTCATGTACAGGTACATGTGAGTGGACCTGAATGAATATATTTGTGGAACTCTGCAGAGGATCAACTTGGGTAATGACAAAATGGGATGAGCTTCAGTGGTTGCATATTTCCAAGTATGACAATGCTTATCCCCTTCAGAGATGGTTCACATTTCCTATTGTCCAGGATTCTGGAGAGGACTCTGTGTGCTAGGAAATCAGAGGAGTATACACAAATAGACAAACCATGGTAAGTGCATGGCCTTACACATTCGTGCAGCGTAGCAAGACTGCTTTCTGTGTTGAGTTGTATGAATGTGTGTCAAATATGAGCACTTGGCCATACGAATGCACAAATTCCATGCAATACAGCACTGCAAAGCAGATTGGCTTGGTGTACTGTGTGAAAGGCAGAGTGATAGACGAAAACTAATATTTGACCAAACTAACATCATGTTCTCAGGAGTTGTGAGCTAAGGAACGGCTAGAGGGAATGCAGTCAACCTGGTAACATGGTGCAATGTTTTCAGTAATAGTGTCAATAGGTGAACCTTGCATCAACATAGCCATGATATGAAAATAAGCCAAGCAACATAGTCAATTTGGCCCTCACATGCACTCAACCTTTACTCTAGGGCAGGCCAGCAAGCTGGGTAACTGCCTTGCAATGTGTGCTATGATACAAAAATGGTCCCCGTGTCACACAGCGGTTGTGTGAAAAATATTGTCATGTGCAAGGCAAAATTAGAGTAACTTACCCTCAGTTACTGTTAGTAACACATGTTCAACACATCTATGTGTAACATTAAGTGAATGATAATAAAGTCTTTTTGTCACCGAAATTACTGTTGGAAAGTGGATTATTCGTACGGACAGGTTAGCAATAGGGCACTATCCCCCACTAGGTCCAGTCAAGGTCTCACTAAATGAATCCTTGCCCAACCTTTGGTAGCCTGGCCCATGAGCAGTTAGGCTGAACTTAAGAGACAAGTGTGTAAAGTATTTAATATAAACAAAACAGTAAATAACTAAAACACAACACACAATAAAACTCCAACTCCAATTTTCAAAAATAGGAAATATTTTGATCTTTACAATGATACCAAAACAACAATAATCCAGTGTGGGGAACGGAAGATGTGAATTGTTAAAGATTAAATGAAAAAAATGGTTCCTAGCGCCTAAGAAACAAAATTGCTAACATCTGGTTGCACTCAACCGGGACAAAGTCAAAAGTTGAGGCTGACCGCAATGGAACCCTCCTTGGATACACTGAAATGGAGGTCTTGGTCAAAGGTAGCTTGGCTCAGGCTGCCAGACGCTGACCAATCAGTGCTTAATTTGTGCTTGTTATTTCCGTTGCTGAGCACCGGCACTTATTTTTGAGGGCCGGGGCTTATTCTTCTGCCTCAAGCATTTGCTGTGAGCAAAAGACACATATGGGAAAGAAGGAGGAAGAGAAAAACGAAAAAGCGTCACAAAGGGAGAAAGTAGAAAGCGGCTAGAGTGAGCTGAAGGGGCTTTATATGGATTAAAGAGGCCCGAGATGGCTTCAGGTTTACGCCGCCTCAGTATTCCATGTTCCCACATTTAATTGCAGCAGTCGCGTGTTTCAGAGGAGGGCTTTGAGCACCGGCACGCTTTTATTTACAAATTAAGCACTGTGACCAAACAGGATAGGGTACTACAGGGTTGAATGTGGTAACTTTCAGAAAGCGTTCTAAAACTCTTTCTCTGTGTTAGTTATAATAAATTCAACCTTGGCAAGTTGTTGTATTTATTATTACATTTAATTTGATATGAAATGTGATATATTTAGCTCCTCTCTGTCAGAAAAAAGACTTTATTCATTTAAAATAAAGTCTCCCAATGTTAGCCTATGGAGCCCATTTCCCGCAATGGGGAAAAAATTATTTGGCTGTTTTTTCCTAATCAGGGCTTATAAATCTTTTTATAAAGTCCCAACTTATATTTACACTGCACCCAGCCCTTGGGGCGCCTAGGGCAGACGTATGTGCAAAAATAGGGTTGTTTGAGACTTTGGAAGTACTTTTAATTCCAAAGTCAAATTTGGGGTTACTTTTTTCATTTGTTTCACAATTCTTTATTGAAAATTATAAACATGAAAACATAGTTATGCATGACATTTGACATTACACAAGGGCATAATAAAGCAGCATAACAGGGTAGCAGAAGAACAACAATCCTCCCCCAAAAGCAATATGCCCAGATCGTAAACAATAGTCATAATCTCAGCAAAAATCTGCATTGTCATAATGTCATAAGAACTGAGTGGTATGAGCAAGCATTAGTAGGAACATGTGTAGGGTCTCTAACTTTTGCCAGCTGTAGGGAAAACCAGGTAGAATAGATGGCAAGGCCGACCATAGTCGGTGGCACAATGCTGCCCGAAGCACTAATACCCATAGTGACAGTATACCCAAGGGATCATATGTTTGCTGTCCTGGTGGGAAAGATGGTGGGAACCAATAACAGTTCCAGAGCTCCGTGCACATGTATAATGCAGCTAGGTGCAGCAGCACAACAAAGAGAGGGTAGAGGTGTCAGAGAAGAAATATTGAATATTAAACAATGAGGGCTGACATCGTATTGTAGAGACAGAAGGGATGTTCGTGCATGCAGGAGGGAATGGAAGAGATAGAGAGAAGGGGGAGCATAAGTAGGGAAGGGAAGGAGAGGTATAGAGTGAAGGGGTGGAAAGAGAGAGAGAGGGAAGGAGAAGAAGAGGAAGGGAGGTAGGAAGGAAGATCGAGAAAGAAGGAGGAATAGAGAGAAATAGTATGTGGATGAGGAGGCGAGAGAGAGAGACAAGGGGAGAGAGAGAAAGAAAGGGCAAGCAAGCGAGTTCAACCGGCAGAGAGGGTGGGGGCGAGGGGAGTAGGATATAGAGGGAGGAGGGGGAGGTTTAAGTATACGCTGGTTGGAGAAAGGGGGCCCATGTTTGCAGAAATATCTCTGTCTTGTCCTGTCTTGTCCTGCAGGGTGTTTATGATATGTCTATGGGCACCAGTTTGGAACATTGCCAACAGCCATTCATCGTGGGGAGAGGAGGACACGATCGAGTGCCTGTGTCGAAGAATTCAAAGTTTAGCCACGGTTAGGGCTGTATGCAAGAGGCGGAGTTGTATACGGGACATGCCTTGGATATTTCCAGAGTCATGCAAAAGAAGCAGGGTGTTTGGGAGAGAGGGCAACAGGGTATATTTCGCTCAGTGTGACCCCAACTTCCTCCCAGTAGGGTTGTATCTTCAAACAGTCAAACAGTATATGCAATAAATCACAAACCCGAGTGGGAGCATCGTCAGCAAGTCACGTGGGACAAGAGTCCAGCCACTCTAAGCCTCTGGGGCGTCCAGTATCAGTTGTATAGAGTCTTAAAAAGGCAGAATTTCATTCTTGCCTCTCAAGCCCCCCACTCCGTGCCTCCAATAGGTGAGTCCATTCTTCCATATCATAGTCTACTTGCAATTGGGTTTGCCATCGGGCCCTAAGAGAGGTGAGAAGGAGCAGAGAGAATATATGTCAATTCAGGAGGTTGTGTAGGTCCGAGGTCGCTTCCTGAAAGGAGCCCCAGGTTCATAAATACTACCAGTGAATGCTGTAGGGTCCACTGGTGGGTCCCCAAGTGACTTTGGAGACAGTGTGAGAGTTGTTGGTATAGCCAAGAACATTAGTAAGGGAGTCCAAATTCACCTTGTAACTTGGTGTACCATTTCAGTGTCTAAGAGTTGGCCAGTGAATAGGATGCCCTTAGCCCACCAGACCTCCCAGTTCACTTTCCCCTCTATTAAGGAACCAGCATTGCCCTAGAGAGGTGCTTGCGTGTGAATCTGCTGATCCACTCCCAGAAGACGGTGAGCCTGATGTTAGGAGTCCAGTGAAGTCTGTATAACTGGAAGAGCAGGGTGTGGCTGGGGGCTCGCAAACCATAAAGCAGATCCAGACCCGATTGCACTTGTTCTGCCTTGACCCACAGGAGAGGGTCTGATACACCGGGAAGCATGAAGACCAACTGCGAAAGGTATAGTGCCAGGGCATAGTGTTCTATGGAAGGTAATCCCAGTCCCCAGCATTACCGCCGCGCAATGAGTTTAGCTTTGGAGAGCCATGGTCTAAGAGATCCCCACACAAATTTTAGTGTGAGTAATATGTCATCTGCATACAAGTAAATCGTGGAGCGGCCTCTTGGGATAGGAACGCCAGCTATGGTGGGTGACTGTCAAATAGTAGCTGGCAGGGGCTCAACTGCCAATAGGAATAGCAGCTGTGACAGTGGGCAACCCTGCCAGGTTCCCCATTTAACAGAAAACACGTCAGAGAGGAATCCCCCACAATTGACCTGTGCCGTGGGTGAGACATACAGCCATCAAACTTTGACAATGAACCCATCACCCAGACCAAAGTGTTTCAGGGTCTCAAAAAGATACTACCATTCGATCCGGTCGAAGGCCTTCTCAGCGTCAAGGGAAAGAGTCACAGTCTCCTCTCTGAAGTATCTAGTGGCCAAGAATGCACGTGGTAGGGTGCAGAGGTGGTTTCTGGAGGAGCGTCCGGGTACAAAACCCACCTGGGTGTAGTGGATAAGACACGGAATGACTTTTTTGAGGCGAGACGCCAATATGCTAGCCAGTATCTTAACATCTCCATTAGGAAGTGAGATGGGACGATAGCTGCCACATAGTAAGGGGTCCTTCCATGGTTTTGGGAGGACCGCTATGGGTGCCCTGTTAGAAATAGGATATAAGGATCCCATATTTTCCACACCCCGGACGGCTTCATAGAGGGAAGCCACTGTATCTGCCCCAGTCCATTTGTAGTATGCCTCTGGGTATCCGTCCTCCCCGGGGCTTTGTGGTAGGGTAGGTTGGCTAATGCATGTATAATCTCCTTTTTGCTGATCTCGCCTCCTAGTAACCCTCTGCCTTCCTTGGTAAGGCTGGGAATCTGAGCGTCCTCAAAAAATGCAGCCAGTCTGTCATGATCCTCTCCTGTTTTGGGGGTATAGAGGGTTTGATAAAAGCGTCCAAATGTATCAGCTATATCCTATGGGTGGGTGAAGAGCTTCCCATCGACATGCCGGACGGCAAAGATGGTGAGCGCTGCCTCCCACTGAAGTAACTGGGCCGCTGGCAACCGAGCTGCCTTTTCGCCCTGCTCATAGAGTCTGCCTTTCATCCTTTTCAGGCCGTTCTCTACCTGGGATGTATATAATGAAATGAGCTCCATCTTTGCCTTCTCAAGACGACAGCGCGTGACTGTGAAGGGAGACACCGTATAATTGTGGGTATATGTTACTATTAATCCTTCTAATTCTCATTGGCGAGAGCATCTCTGGGTGTTAGCAAGGGCTGTGTTGTGTCTCTCATGAGTTGTCCTCTGATTGTCACCTTTGCTGCTGCCCAGAAGTCTTGAGGAGAAGAGACCAAACCTTTATTGTCAGTTATAAAGGCAGAGACGTGGGCACGTAGTTGACTTCTGCCTTGCATCGTATTAGAGCGTTATAAGGTTAGACACCATGGTTTACGGCCGGGAGAGGCCAGGCCCAAGTCTAGCACCAAACTAAGAGGGGGATGGTCTGAGATTGCTGCTTCCAGTATCCCGGAATTTCTGATCATGAAGACCAGTGTGTGAGAGATAAGGAGGTAGTCCAATTGGGAACTGTGTCCCGTGAGCCGGTGATATAAAAGTGTACTCTCGGTCAACCGGATGCATTAGATGCCAATGATCTACCAATCCGTGGTCCAAGATCACATCTCCCCACAGTGCCCTGTCCACGTTGTTGCCAGTGTCCAAGCTGCCTGTTCTATCAAGGATCGGGTCTCGGGCCAGGTTCCAATCTTCACCCAAGAGGTATTGAGAGGCTCCGATCTCTGTCAAAATGTGGTTTAGGCATAGAAAAAAGGAATGTTTGGAGCTCGTAGGGGGGGTACACGGACACAATGCATAGTGTGCGACCGCCAATAATGAATTTGGTAAGGATATATCGATCATCTGGGTCTCACCATGATTGGAACGCCTTAAAATGTAAGGAACAGCGAAGAAGAATCGCGACCCCACATTTGCGTAAATAACCAGAGCCTCCCAATGGGTACGGCAGACTGCTGCTATAGAGCACTTTACCCACCTAGTCACAGTGCAGTTTTTCAGATTCCAAGGATGATAGATGTGTTTCCTGCAAGAGGGCAATATCTGTGTGTTTGGATTGCAAATAAGAGAGGACCTTCTTCCTTTTGATATAGTGCTTTGGACCATGAACATTCCATGTTACTCTCGTCAATGGCAGAGTGGTCCCCATGCCAGGGGTTGTCATATGGGTCTGTAAGAATAAAAAGGGGTGCTGCTGGGTCTAGAGAACACAGGAGGGTGTCTCAGACTTCCTGTATCGGAGGAAGTGGGAGGGAGAAAAAAAATACAAACAGGGGTGGTAAGGGGAAGGCAGGGAAAGGATTTGCAGTCATACTCAAAAGATAGAAACCAGTCAAGGGAGAAAAGAAGTAGTAGAAGGAAGGGAGAGGAAAAATTAAGGAAGAGGAGAGAGTGAGGAGAAAGAGACAGAGAGAAGGGCAGAGAGGGGTAGAGAGGAGTGCCTACCGGCTACCGGTCGGAGTAGAGCCCGAAAGGTTCGAAACTGTGAAACTGCGCCCTGCCCCCTTTTGGGAGCAGGGCACGCAGAGAGCCTCTGGTGTAGAAGATTTGTAATCAAGATTCAGGATTGAGCGTATGCAAGTGGGTATGCAAGTGTGTTTGTGTGGAAGCCCCAGGGTCCCAGGTGAGGGTCCCAAGGCAGGGGAGGGGGGATGGGCACAATATGTCACTGTATGCAGAAAAGCAGGTGGTATGGGTAGGGTATGGGGTAATGGAACATAGGGTACTATCCTGGTCATAAACAATATCAGCTGACATTTGAAGAATCTGGGGTGCCTAATCAGCCCGGTTCCAACATCAGTTTAAACAGGCCCCGTTAATAACCATATTTGGCTTGGCTAGAGAAGTGTACACTGCATCCTGCATCTTACATGCTGCGTACTACATTCAACAAATCACGTGGTCCTGCAGTTGTTCTAGCTGGACCCTGGTAAGCTAATGGGGCGATAAGAAAGTAAGTAGAGGAAGAGAAGGAGGGGGAAGAAGGAGGGATGTAGAGGATAGAATCTTGAGAAAAGGAAACAGCCCTATAGACCTGAATTCAGAGCAGGACGTATCTCGACTAACTAGTAAATCTGAATTATAATCTAAGTACACCGCAGCTAGGATGTCGTAACTAACAATTAACACAATGCGGCAAGATACTCATCTGTCCGCTGATACTGGGGTGAGCCTAGTCATAAATAATATCGGCTTACAATTGCAGAGCCCGGAATGTAATCAGCACGGTTCCAACATCAGTTTAAACATGAAAAAACAATATAAAAGATACATCACGGAATTTTTGAAATAAGACATTGTGGGCTTAAGCCCCATTAAGAACCTTATTTGGCTTAGCTGTAGGATTGTACACTGCATCCTGTGTCTTACACACTACATGTTACATTTAACGTATCACATGTTCCTGCAGTTGTTCTAGCTGGACCCTGGTGTGCCAACAGGGCGATAAAAAAGCAGATAGGGGAAGAGGAGGTGGGGAGAAGAAAAGACATAGAGGTCAGAATCCCGAGACAAAAACAACGCTAGAGACCTGGACTTAAATCTAGATGCATCTTGACTATTTAGTAAATCCAAACTAGAGTTTAACTATATAGTGACTTGGATGTCGTAATTAACAATCAACAAAATGCAGCAAGGTATCCATCTGTCCGCAGATACTGGGGTGAGAGCTCCACAGCTCGATCAAGCCTCTCAGGTAGCAAATGTTCTGTGCCATCATTGTGGCGTCAGGTGGGGGCAGGAAACGGTTTCAAAGGGGAACGAGATTTGTCCCTGTCCGACAGCTGAGTATGGTATGCCACCACCTGTAGTATTTGATCTCTATCACCATGGACCCTCGCTAGATGTTTTGGATATCTGCTTCTGAGGTGAGGATCATTATAGCAACACAGTTCTACCTCCAAGGTGGCTGGAGGAGGTGGCGTTCCCTGAGTAGCAACAGTCTGTCCTGAAAGTTAGGTAACAGGAGTCGTATCCATTACTTGTAGAGACATTGGCCCTCATTACAACCCTGGCGGTCAAAGACCGCCAGGGCTGTTTTGGAGGTTGTACCGCCAACAGGATGGCGGTACAGACTCGCATATTATCACTGCGGCGGAAGCGCCATGGTCGCACCGCCGGGACTGGCGGTTTTCTGACAAGGTGGTCCCGGCGGATTTAATCCTCCAGGGTAGCGCTGCTTGCAGTGCTGCCCAGGGGATTACGAGTCCCCTTCCCGCCAGCCTGCGCCCTAAAAAGGTTATAGTTAAGGCTATTACAGACACCTATGCATGGCTCAGTTCAATTGATGAGTCCCTAGCTGACATTGCTGGTGTCATGAGTCAGAAGCAAGAACAACAGGCTTCAATATCTGGCACTTGTGAGGTGACCACCAAGCCAGGGATCATCCTTAGTATCATGGAATCTCTGAAGCACAAGTTGGACTCCTACTTAGCAACAACTGGTGCCCTCCATAAAGGCACTTTTTGCATTGTTGAGAAGCAATCAGATCCTTGTCAGTGTTGTGCTGCCTTCCTTGCTGTCAAAGGCAAATTCTGGCAGGGACAAGGGAGCCACATCTTTAGTCCCTGATGCGTGTGTATTGCTCTGATGCCTCCCACACAAATACCACCAACTGAAGGAGAGGCCCAACACCCATCAGAAGAGGATAGTATGGACTTCCCCAGTTTCCGTAGGAGAAATATCAGGAAATGTTTGCCTGTGCCCCCGACCAGATCCCCGGTGGTCCTGTGCCTAACATCATACCACCTCCTTTGTTACCCATTATTGCACCTTTTCATGTTTCGCTGTAACTTTTATCGACTTGTGGCCTGTTGAAGAGGCCTACATAACCTAATGACAATTTGAATCTCCTAATTGAAATTCTCCTCACCTCTACATGTTGCATGAAATGTCTCCCAAGTGGATTCTGTCTGGGCATCCTTTGCTCTCAATCAATGTTGGTATTGTTGCCCAAACAATGTAAATATGATCATGCTGACCAAACCACACTTGTAAATAAATTCACTTATATAAACCAGAGTGTTATATGTCTGTTGCAGACAAGACTATATATACCATGATGGATGTGTGTATACAAAACCCACTTCTTATCATCTCAAGGTGAGTGAGCTAAAGTCACTATCACCTGTTCCTATTGTATATGCTCCACCATCAAGTACATCTACTGTGATGGCGTTTTGCAGAATGTCTTGTTTCCCAATTGAATGTCATGTTGTGACAATAAGCTTCATTTATGTGATTGGCACATAATGAAAAGGCCTTTACTAAGCACACAAATGCCTCCCAGCTCAAAATGGTACCTGTGAGGCATGTGAGCCGATGACACTGTTTCACTCATCTACATATATCTGACTCAGTATACATGACAATGAGATGAAGCACATATGATATACTCAATGTTTACACAAAAGAGATCCTAAAGTCCATAAATTATGCTTGCACTGATAATCCGCAGATACACATTCCCAGGTGCCTTTTGAATTTGCATTATACCTATGCCACAGAAGGATGCACAAGGTCAGTCCAACACCTCAGATGTCAGTATGCAGGGAATGCATCTAACTATTTTTGGGGTCTTGTGTCCACTGATAAATTGGGTTGAAAGGCACACTGGATGCATAGGGTAAATGTGTTCTTCTGCCCCTGAGAGGCCTCACATGCATTGAGTGTGAGTGTAACCACACAAGGCATTCATTGTACAATATGCACACATATTACTGCATATGAGCCAGAGCATAGTCACTGGTCTAAATGCATGTAGGGCCACACTTAGCAAGTACTCAATGCCAATGATTATTGAGGTTCTCCAGGCATGTGTGGGCCACATTCATAATTTGAAACCAGCTAACAACAGTAAACTATTTGCAGTGTGGTGCAAGGGTATGCATGTTAGTGGCAGGTAGAAGTGTGTGTTTCAGCACAGCCCAGAATCTGTAATCTGTAGTTACAAAACTATCCAAATTATACATGCTGCATCTCACAAGTACTCCAGCATGTCATTATCTGTGTTGGATTGTATGTCAAATCACACTAAGACAACTACTTACAGTGCATTAAGAATGTGCAATAGTCTTTATGTGACTCAAATGTGAGGTACACTAACTGTTGACCATAGACCTCTCACAAAACAACATTGTTGGAAAGTGGATTATTGGTAAGGGTAGGTAAGTACCTACACTTACCAATAGGCCACAAACCCCCCACTAGGACCAGTCAGGTCTCAATAAATTAATCCCCACTGAACCCTTGGTAGCTTGGCAACAAGTGACAAGGCTTAACTTAGGCGAAGGGTGTGTAAAGCATTCAAAAATCACAAAACAATACATGTGTAAAACAGAAAACACAATAAAAATCTATCACCAATTTATAAATATAGAGTATAGTTTTATCTTTAAAACAACACCAACATGATTAAAATCAGATGAGAGGAACTAGAGGTATGAATTCTTAAAGAATTAGGCCCTCATTATGACATTGGTGGTAAATCCCGCTTACCACCATGCCGACGGCTGCCAACATACCGCCCCGGTTTACCGCTACTCATGTTACGACGCACACATAGCTATCCGTTACTAAACAGCCACACACACAAGTCTGCCAGCCCAAAGGTCAGTGATAAACTGGCAGTAGCAAAACCCACACCGCTACACCAACAGAACTACACCCACAGCATCATGACCCACAAATCACTGTGGCGGACATTAAACCATAGTAAACCATTGGCGGTTCATACCACTGTGCTCAAAATACACACACACATACAAAACAACACTACATTAGACAATTCAAACTACACACACCTGACACCCATACACACACCACACCCACACACCCACACCTCTATGAGACACCCACACACACTACCCACAACCTTTTACAACTCAAATAAATTGACAACAGAGAGAGAGAGACACCAAGAACACGCACGGAACTAGAGCCACACAACACCATCACCCATACACCATCCACTTACCTTACAGCACACACCCCAACACCTCACCCCACACACACTCACACACACCACACACACTGCACCCATGGCACCACTAAGACACCCGAGGTTCTCAGAGGAGGAGCTAAGGATCATGGTGGAGGAAATCATCCGGGTAGAGCCACAGCTATTCGGATCACAGGTGTAGCAGACTACCATTGCAAGGAAGATGGAGCTATGGCGGAGAATCGTGGACATGGTCAATGCCATGGGACAGCACCCCAGAACAAGGGATGACATCAGAAAGAGGTGGAATGACCTATGGGGGAAGGTACGTTCCGTGGTTGCAAGACATCAGATAGCTGAACAGAGGACTGGCGGTGGAACCCCACCTCCTCCCCCACAACTAACAACATGGGAGGACCAAGTCTTGGCAACACTGCATCCTGAGGGCCTGGCAGGAGTAGCAGGAGGACTGGACTCTGCTAAGTCAAATCTCTATTACTATCACCCCCCTACCTGCAAGCCATCACCTACCCCCACCCCTACTCTCACCCCATCACACCTTCACCTCACATAGAACCCACCATCACACCCCACCTATCCCAGTACCAAGCCCTACATGCACCACTAATGCACGGACATCACTCACAGCCCTGCATGGACACCCATCACTAACGCATGCACATTAGAGAGAATCACCTAGCCCACAAAATCACTACTCACACAAGGCAAAGCTGACAGGGCAATCACAACCATATATGGAAACACACCCATGCACCATGCACAAGATGTCACACGCAGAAACAATAACACTGCTTTTACATCCCCACAGGTCCCCCACACAACGTCACCGGAGAGGAGGTACCAGCAACATCCAGTCCCTCCACAGTAATGACAGCAGCTCTGGATGCTTGTATCTGGGTGACCAACCTTGCCCATCAGGGATCTCCGGACAGTCGGTTACCCAGGCACAGTTCCGTACCACCACAGAGCCTCCCCCCCCCAGGAAACACCAGCACAGCACCCACCCAGCGGGCCCATACCTCTGCCCCCCGGACACGTCTATCAGCAGTGTGTACACCACTACAGCAACTACAGCACTACTTAGCATCAACTGATGCCCTCCATAAAGGCACTTTTTGCCTTGTTGAGAAGCAATCAGATCCTTGTCAGTGCAATGCTGGCAGGGACAAGGGAGCCACATCTTTAGTCCCTGATGCATGTGTATTGCTCTGATGCCTCCCACACAAATACCACCAAATGAAGGAGAGGCCCACCACCCATCAGAAGAGGATAGTGTGGACTTCCCCAATTTCTGTAGGAGAAATGTCAGGAAATGTTTGCCTGTGCCCCCGACCAGTTCCCCAGTGGTCCTGTGCCTAACATCATACCACCTCCTTTGTTACCCATTACTGCACCTTTTAATGTGTCCCTGTAACTTTTATCGACTTGTGGCCTGTTGAAGAGGCCTACATAACCTAATGACAATTTGTATCTCCTAATTGAAATTCTCCTCACCTCTACATGTTGCATGAAATGTCTCCCAAATGGATTCTGTCTGGGCATCCTTTGTTCTCAATCAATGTTGGTATTGTTTGCCAAACCACAATTGTAAATAAATTCACTTATATAAACCGGAGTGTTGTATGTCTGTTATAGACAAGACTATGGTGGTCATTACAACCCTGGCGGTCGGTGTTAAAGCGGCGTTAAGACCGCCAACAGCGCAATTACGACTGTGGCGGAAACCGCAAACAAAGACAGCCACTTTAACACTCCGACCGCCACGGCGGTACAAACAAACAGCGCAGCGGTCACCGCCAACAGACAGACGGGAGACAATGTACCGCCCACACTATTATGACAGGCCAATCTGCCACCTTTTCCAGGGCAGATTCACAGCGGATAAAAACACGGCAGAAACAGGAATCCCGAAGGAAAAACGCTCACTTCTACACACCCCACGAGGAACGAGGACGCCATGCACCCGGAACTCCAAATTCTACCTGCAATAGTCTTCCTGCTCGTCTACCAGGAGCACGAACGCCAGCGGCGAAGACCACGGTGAGTACTGCACCTACGACACAGGGGAGGGGGGAGGCAAAAAACAGGGACACACACACGCAACACCCTCACCCTCACCCACTACAACACACACTCTAATGGATATCAATACATCACAGTTACACCCCCCAAACCCTCCGGAAGAATGCAAAGACAATAGAAAATGAGTGTAACCATTGTAATATATTAAAAGCAAGTAGGCAGAAATATATATATACACCATGTACATAATATATACCAAGCATAGTAGTCCAGGTAGTGCTCTAAGAAAGTCCGTGAAACACTGGGACCACACGGTATGGGCGAGGCCCACACAAGATCCCCGACCATGACGTAGAGAACACTGCAGGGGCATCAGAGAGGAACTAAACAGGCACCTCAGGGGGAGGGAAAGGGGGGCACCTCAGCCGCTTGAGTGCACAACGCCAAATCCATGAGGGGGGCCACATGCCCACTGTTCCATCCTGGGGAGTGCAAAGCCATAGTCTCTCAAGTCTCTACAGTGGGTGGTTTGCCCACTGTTCAATCCTGGGGAGTGCAAAGCCACAGTCTCTCAAGTCTCTACAGTGGGTGGTGTGCCCACTGTTCAATCCTGGGGAGTGCAAAGCCACAGTCTGTCAAGTCTCTACAGTGGGTGGTGTGCCCACTGTTCAATCCTGGGGAGTGCAAAGCCACAGTCTCTCAAGTCTCTACAGTGGTGGTTTGCCCACTGTTCAATCCTGGGGAATGCAAAGCCACAGTCTCTCAAGTCTCTACAGTGGGTGGTGTGCCCACTGTTCAATCCTGGGGAGTGCAAAGCCACAGTCTCTCAAGTCTCTACAGTGGTGGTTTGCCCACTGTTCAATCCTGGGGAATGCAAAGCCACAGTCTCTCAAGTCTCTACAGTGGGTGGGTTGCCCACTGCCATATCCTAGGGAGTGCAAAGCCACAGTCTCAAAAGTGGATAACAGTCTCCACTAGTTCTGGAGGGGGCATGGTGCCCAGAGTGCTTCATCCTGCTAAGGACAGAGGTAGTGGATGACAGTCTCCACATGTTCTGGAGGGGGCATGGTGCCCAGAGTGCTTCATCCTGCTAAGGACAGAGGTTGTGGATGACAGTCTCCACTGGTTCTGGAGGGGGCATGGTGCCCAGAGTGCATCATTCACCCCGTGACGGACTCAGTTGCGTCAGTGCCCTTGCCGCTCATGGGTCAGCAGTGCTTGAGATGGCTGTGCCCTGTTCAGCGGTGCTTGAGTTGGCAGTGCCCTGTGCAGCAGGGCTTGAGTTGGTGGTGCCCTGTTCAGCGGTGCCCTGTGCAGCGGTGCTTGACACGGCGGTGCCTTGTGCAGCGGTGCTTGAGTTGGCGGTGCCCTGTTCAGTGGAGCTTGAGATGGCGGTGCCCTGAGCAGCGGTGCTTGAGATGGCGGTGCCCTGTTCAGCGGTGCTTGAGTTGGTGGTGCCCTGTTCAGCGGTGCTTGAGATGGCAGTCTCCATTGCATGGTCTCAGCTGCTGGCGGTCCTTCATCACCCAGCGGGGCTTTTGCTGGCGGTCCTTCATGGCCCAGCGGGGCTTTTGCTGGCGGTCCTTCATGGCCCAGCGGGGCTTGTGCTGGCGTTCCTTCATGGCCCAGCGGGGCTTTTTCTGGCGGTCCTTCATCTCCCAGCGGGGCTTGTGCTGGCGGTCCTTCACGGCCCAGCGGGGCTTTTGCTGGCGATGGCCCAGTGGGGCTTGTGCTGGCGGTCCCTCATGGCCCAGCGGGGCTTTTTCTGGCAGTCCTTCATGGCCCAGCGGGGCTAGTGCTTGCTGTGGCCTCCTGGGCAGGTGGGCTGGTGCTGGCGGTGGCCTCCTGGGCAGGTGGGCTGGTGCTGGCCTCCTGGGCAGGTGGGCTGGTGCTGGCGGTGGCCTCCTGGGCAGGTGGGCTAGTGCTGGCGGTCCTGTCCTGGGCAGCTGGGCTTGTGCTGGAGGTGGGCTCCGGGGCATCAGGGATGATGGCGGTCTTCTCCGCCGTGCTGCTCTTCCCAGACTTGCCAGGTTTCTTGTGGCCCTTCCCCACCTTGGAAGGTGTCACAGCTGCGGCCACACTCCCGCTGGGACCCCTGGGAGCGGCTTTGGTGGCTGGAGTCTTCCCCCTCTCCCGCTGGACACTGGCTGACTCCTGATATGGGGGACTGTCTGTGCTGTGGCTCCGTACCACACTGGCTGCCCTGGTGGCGGGTGCACTCCAGATTCCGGTGACTACAGACACCACTGGTCCCGGAGATGTTGTGGCTGAGGTGCTAGTTCGGGACCTAGGAGACGGACGGGGTGGGGGAGGTGCGGGAAAGAGGTCAAGGGTGGACAGGAAAAGTTTTTTGGACACACTGGGACGGTAGCTGGAGGGGGTTTGGGAGTGGAGGAAGAGGTGGTGGTTGTACATGTACGTTTGGTGACTTTGGGTGAAGGTGCATGCGCTGGAGGCTGTCGTGAGGTGGATGGCTGTTGGGTGGGTGTGTGCCTGCGTTTGTGTATCTTGGGAGGGGGCGTCACAGACACACTTGGAGAGGACACAAGGGACGTGTGAATGGTAGTGGGGGTGGTGACTGCACATGAGCAGGGTGTGGTGGTGGGTATGCTGGAGAGGGACGTAGTGGCTGTAGAGGTAGTGCATGCAGGAGTGAGTGTAGACGAGACTGGGAGGGAGGAGGGAGACGAGGAGGAGGGGGATACAGTGGAGGCAGTGGATGTTGGTGTGTCTGCATGTGTGTGATGCTTGCATGAGTGCCTGTGGGATGTGTGGTGCTTATGTTTGCCAGAGCTTCCTTTGTGTGTTGACATGTGTGCATGCTGGTCTGTAGGTGTGCTTGGGATAGGCTGAGGTACTGGGATTGGGTTTGGGTGGATGAAGTTGGACGGGGGAGGCTAGAGACGGGGACAATGGCTGCCATCAGTGCTGAGGCCAGAGTCTGAAAAGCTCGCTGAAGGGCCTCCTGACCAGAATGAATGCCCTCCAGGAATGCATTTGTTGCAACTGCCTCTCTACACCCTGGATGGCATTCAAAATGGTAGACTGCCCAACAGGGAGGGACCTGAGGAGGTCAATGGCCTCCTCACTGAGGGCAGCAGGGGTGACTGGGGCAGGGCCTGAGGTGCCTGGGGCGAAGGTGATGCCCACCTTCCTGGGTGAGCGGGCACGGGGCAAAGGATGAGGGGCTGCTGGGAGGGCGGTGCTTGTAGGGGGGGTGGCGGCTGTACCTGTAGATGCGGGGGCACAGATGTTGCCGCCACCACAAGGGAGCTCCCATCAGAGGATGAGTCCGTGTCGCTGGTGTCAGCTCCTGTCCCCGCCGTGGAGCTCCCCTCACCCTCCGTCCCACTGGTGAACTCTGAGTCCGTAGTCTCACCCTCCAGGGCCATGTGGGATGCAGCTCCCTCGTGCTCCGGTGCCACTACTTCTCCGCCTGATGATGCTAATGCACAAGAACAGGGAGACCACAAAAAGTGGGGGGACGATAGACGAAAGACATGTTGAGTGCATGCATTACCGCTACCGTTGGCGGACACAACAGACACAGAAGCCCCCTGCACTACACCGCGCTCTTGGGGTCCACTGTTCAATTCCTGGGAAATAGCCTACAAGGCTATGGACGACATCTGCACACATAGATGACACAGGGGCATGACTAGGTGTACTTGGCACTCTACAGATGTGGGGTGGGGTGCCACATGGCCTACCTTACGGAGGGGCCTTGCCTACGGAACTCGCTCCTGGCCTAGGGAAACCCACAGCCCACCTCCCCCACCCAGATACCTCCACTGCGTGCAAAGTCAGCAGAATGAGAGTGTACTCACCCCCTTGTGGCTGCTGTGATGCCCTCAAGCGCCTATCCAACTACGGGTAGGCCACCGCCAGGATCCTGAACATCAGGGGGGTCATGGTGCGATGGTCACCCCTCCCACGTTGGGAGGCCATCCCCAGCTGAGCCTCCGCCGTCTTCTTGCTCCAGCGGCGAATGTCCTCCCATCTTTTCTGGCAGTGGGTGCTACGTCCGTGTTAGACCCCCAGGGTCCGGACATCCTTGGCGATGGCATGCCAAATATCTTTTTTCTGGGGGGCACTGACCTACATGAAATGTACTGGGGAAAAGAGAAGTTATTACCAACTGCACCGTCAAACTGATTTGCCCCCATCCCTACCCTTGCCATGTGGCACATGCATTCACCGTCTTTCATGCATGCAGCACTCTCCCTCCTTCCTTCTTACATCCAGCCCTCTCCACACAGGCATAGCCCATACAACATGCTCCCTGTTCACATACCTGTTTGTCTGTAGGACCGTAGAGTAGCGTGTAATGGGGGAGGACCCCATCCATGAGCTTCTCCAACTCCTCCGATGTGAAGGCATGGGCCCTTTCCCCAGACACTCGAGCCATTGTCTCTTCCAGACCGAGGTCACAGCAGCACTTGCAGTGTAGGTCCTCTCCTGTCGAAGATCAGGTATCGAGTGATTGAACAGATAGAAAATGGCGGTCACGTCCGCGGCGGTGCGTATCGTCACTGCCGGCGTACATCGCCACTGGCTCCTGGGACCCATATGGTCCAATGTTAACCAATGCAGCATTGCGTCGCGGTCTTCGACCGCCTACCGTGACGGTGTACAACGCCAGCGCAGTTACCTCACATCCCATTGTCCCACTTTACAGGTCCAGCAGCCGCCATTTCAGGGGCCCACATGGCTTCATTTTCAACTGCGTCACACATACCTTGGCCTAACCTCTACACCATCTTTTGTGTATGAATGGTGTTCTGTGTAAACTGTGGGTACGTACCTATGAGTTGTTTGACTCTGTGCTCGTTGTTGTCCTTCATAGGCACCGTCCCCTGGGACATGTGAGCAGATGGCGGCATCCTCCGGTGTACCGACCGTTGGTGGACCTGTCCTCTATTGAGGAGCGACATGTGATTATCACATACAGGCTTGACCGTGCCACAATCCAGGAACTGTGTACCCAGTTGGAGCCAGACCTGATGACAGCAATCCGCCATCCCACAGGAATCCACCCTCAAGTACAGGTGCTGTCAGGGCTCCATTTCCTTGCAAGTGGGTCTTTTCAAACAACAGTGGCCATAGCATCAGGGATGTTCAAGCCTATGTTTTCCAACGTATTGTCCAGAGTGTTGTCTGCCCTTCTGAAACACATGCAGAGCTACATCGTTTTTCCTCAGGTGGAGGATTTGCCTACAGTGAAAGGCAATTTCTATGCCCTGGGACACATCCCCAACATCATAGGTGCCATTGATGGGACACATGTGGCTTTGCCCCCCCCCCACAGGAGTGAACAGGTGCTCAGAAGAGTTATCATTCGATGAATGTACAGATGGTATGTTTGGCAGACAAGTACATCTCCCATGTGAACGCCATGTTCCCTGGCTCAGTGCAGGACGCCTACATCCTGCGGAATAGCAGCATCCCTTTTGTGATGGGTCAACTCCAGAGGCACTGTATGTGGCTATTAGGCGAGCAGCTGGAAGCAAGTCAGTGGGAATGGTTGTCTGGGGATATCCCTCCAGGTTAGTGCCTGTCTAACAGTTGTCCCTCACGATTTGCAGGTGACTCTGGTTACCCCAACCTGTTATGGCTACTGACCCCAGTGAGGAATCCCAGGACAAGGACAGAGGAACGCTACAATGAGGCCCATAGGCGAACTAGGAGGGTGATCAAGCGGACCTTCGGCCTCCTGAAGGCCAGGTTCAGGTGCCTCCATATTACAGGTGGATCCCTATTCTACTCACCAAAGAAGGTGTGCCAGATCATCATGGCCTGCTATATGCTTCACAACTTGGCTTTGCGATGACAGGTGCCTTTTCTGCAGGAGGATGGTCCAGATGGCGGTGTTGTGGCAGATGTGGAGCCTGTGGACGGTAAAGACGAGGAAGCAGAGAAGGAAGACATGAACAACAGGGACTCAGTGATCCAGCAATATTTCCAGTGAGACACAGGTAAGAGTACAGACCTGCCTACTACATGTACTTTAACACTACTACCTCTCTACTGTCTGTCGTTTTCACCCAGTGTATGGTCACTGAGTTGTCACTTTCCCTTACGATTTCACAGATGTGGGTCCCACTGTGTGACAGCTGCTTAGATTCCTCATGGACTAGAATTGTGTGACATAGGTATGTTGACATTACAATTGAAAGAGCATTTTGTCACTGCAATTGCAAATACACAATTTCGAAATCACAGACAGACTCCAGATTGTTTTGTGCTTTAAGGGTGTTTATTTAAGTGCTCAATATTGGAG
Source organism: Pleurodeles waltl (assembly GCF_031143425.1). Lineage (NCBI taxonomy): Eukaryota > Metazoa > Chordata > Amphibia > Caudata > Salamandridae > Pleurodeles > Pleurodeles waltl. Next base: position 482,885,125 of record NC_090439.1, read on the forward strand.
GGGGTAGTGAAATGGTGAGGGGTGATGGTGGAGGAATGTCCATGGCAGAGTCCAGTCTATTAGTCTCACAGGTGCATTGCCCATATGGGCATAGGAAGTGGAGCTGGGGCAGTTTAAGTATGGACAGGGTGACAAAGTGGGACAGTAGGATGACAATCAGGGTGGTCTCATTTCTTGGCGGGGGTCTTGGCATCATGCTCTGTCTTTGTCCTGGATCTCAGGGACCGTTTGGGGGTGGTTCTCCCTCTGCAGGGGGTGGGGTGCTGGTGTGGTGATCCTGTGGTGGGGCATCCTGTCCACTAGTGCCGGCGGAGGTGGTAGGCAGTTCATCATTCATGCTAGTGTCCGGGGTCCCTTGTAGTGCCACAGTGTCCCTCCTGGTGTTGAGTACTTCCTTCAGCACCCCTACGATGGTGCCCAGGGTTGAGATGATGGTTCTGAGTTCCTCCCTGAAGCCCATATACTGTTCCTCCTGCAGGCGCTGGGTCTCCTGAAACTTGGCCAGTACCGTTGCCATCGTCTCCTGGGAGTGGTGGTAGGCTCCCATGATGGAGGAGAGGGCCTTGTGGAGAGCAGGTTCCCTTGGCCTGTCCGCACCCTGTCGCACAGCAGCCCTCCCAGTTCCCCTGTGTTCCTGGGCCTCTGTCTCCTGGATCGTGTGCCCACTGCCACTGCCCCCAGGTCCCTGTTGTTGTTGGGGTGGTGGGTTATCCTGGGTTCCCTGTAGTGGTGGACACACAGCTGATTGATGTGTCCTGGGGACGGAGGTATGGGCCCGCTGGGTGGGTGCTGTGCTGCTGTTTTCAGAGGGGGGAGGGTCTGTGGTGGCCTGTGACTGGGTGAGGGGAACCGACTGTCCCAAGGTCCCCGATGGGCCGGGCTGGTCATCTAGATCCAGTTGGACAGAGCTGCTGTCATCACTGTGGGCCTCTTCTGTTGGTGGTGTGGACATGTGTGGACCCTCCTGTCTGGTGACGTTGGGTAGGGGTCCTGCAGGGGTATAAAAGGATGGTTATTACATCTGTGTGTGTCATGGTGTGCAATGGGTGGGTGACCGTGTACCCCAGTGTTTGCATTCCTGTGTGGGACCTTGTGTGATGAAGTTTTGGGGTGTGTATGGGCAATTTGCAGTGGACATGCTTTAGTGATGTGTGTCCATGCTTTGTTGCTGCATGCAGGGCTTGGTGTTGGGATGGGTGGTTTGTGATGTTGGGACATATGTGAGGAGTTGGGGTGCTGGGGGTGAGGGTTAGGGTGGGGGTATGTGCTGGCATGCAGGTAGGCTGGGGGATGTAATAATTAAGATTTGTCTTACCAGAGTCCATTCCTCCACCTACTCCTGCGAGGCAATCAGGATGCAGAATCGCCAAGACCTGCTCCTCCCATGTTGTTAGTTGTGGGGGAGGAGGTGGGGGTCCGCCACCAGCCCGCTGAACCGCCAGGTGGTGTCTTGAGACCATGGAACACACCTTCCCCGGTAGGTCGTTCCACCTCTTCCTGATGTCCTCCCGATTTCTTGGGTGCTGTTCCACTGCGTTGACCCTGTCCACTATTCTTCGCCATAGCTCCATCTTCCTAGCAATGGAGGTGTGCTGCACCTGTGATCCGAATAGCTGTGGCTCTACCCGGACGATTTCCTCCACCATGACCCTGAGCTCCTCCTCCGAGAACCTGGGGTGTCTTTGCCATGCCATGGGGTGGTGTAGGTGATGTGTGGGGTGGAGGGTGTGGTGATAAGTGTGCTGATATGTAGTGGGGTATTGTGTGAGGTGCGTGGAAGTTCTGTGGGTGATGGTGTTGTGTGCCTGTGGATGCTGTTGTTCTTGCTGTTGCTGTCTCTCTCTGGCCTTCTTTTGGAATTTTTTGTCATAGGGGTTTGTGGGTGATGTGGGTGTGTGTTTTATATTTTAATGGGTGTGTGGAAGTGGTGTGTGTATGTGTATCAGGTGTATGTATTTCGAATTGTCCAATGTGGCTGTGTTTTTTAAGAGTGTGTGTATTTTGAGCGCGGCGGTGTGTACTGCCAATGGCATACCGCGTTGAAAGACCGCTGCGTGTATTCGTGTTGTGATAGTGTTGGCGTTTTTCTGTTGGGCGTGACGGTGGAGGTTTTGTTTTCGCCAGTTTATCACTGACCTTTGGTGTGGCGTACTTGTGTGGGTGTCTGAGTTTTGGCAGATTCCGAAATGTGGGTCATAATAGCTGTGGCGGAATTTCACGGCCGCATATGTGTGTTGGCGGTCTTCTGCACGGCGGTAAGCGGCTTTTACCGCCAATGTTATAATGAGGGCCTATATATACCATGATGGATGTGTGTATACAAAACCCTCTTCTTATCATCTCAAGGAGATTGAGCTAAAGTCACTATCACCTGTTCCTATTGTATATGCTCCAACATCAAGTACATCTACTGTGATGGCATTTTGCAGAATGTCTTGTCTCCCAATTGAATGTCATGTTGTGACAATAAGCTTAATTTATTTGATTGGCACATAATGAAAAGGCCTTGTTAAGCACACAAATGCCTCCCAGCTGAAAATGGTACCTGTGAGGCATGTGAGCCAATGACACGGTTTCACTCATCCACATGTATCTGACCCAGTAAACATGACAATGAGATGAAGCACATATGATAGACTCAATGTTTACACAGAAGAGATCCTAAAGTTCATAAATTATAATACTTGCACTGATAATCCGCAGATACACATTCCCAGGTGCCTTCTGAATTTGCATTATACCTATGCCACACAAGGATGTACAAGGTCAGTCCAACACCTCAGATGTCAGTATGCATGAAATGCATCTAACTATTTTTGGGGTCTTGTGTCCACTGATAAACTGGGTTGAAAGATTCACTGGATGCATAGGGTAAATGTGTTCTCTGTCCCTGAGAGGCCTCACATGCATTGAGTGGGAGTGTAACCACACAAGGCATTAATTGTACAAAATGCACACATATTACTGCATATGAGCCAGAGCATGGACACTGGTCTAAATGCATGTAGTGCCACACTTAGCAAGTACTCAATGCCAAGGATTATTGAGGTTCTCCCGGCATGTGTGGGCCACATTCATAATTTGAAACCAGCTAACAACAATAACCTATTTGCAGTGTGGTGCAAGGGTATGCACGTTAGTGGCAGGCAGAAGTGTGTGTTCCAGCACAGCCCGGAATCTGTAATCTGTAGTTACAAAACTATCCACATGCTGTATCTCACACGGTGCTACAGCAGGTCACTATCTGTGTTGGATTGTGTGTCAAATCACACTAAGACAACTACTTACAATGCATTAAGAATGTGCAATAGTCCTTAAGTGACTCAAATGTGAGGTACACTAACTGTTGACCATAGACCACTCACAAAACAACATTGCTGGAAAGTGGATTATTGGTAAGGGCAGGTAAGTACCTACACTTAGTAATAGGCCACTAGTCCCCACTAGGACCAGTCAGGTCTCAATAAGTTAGTCCCCACTGAACCCTTGGTAGCTTGGCAACGAGTGACAAGGCTTAACTTAGGCGAAGGGTGTGTAAAGCATTTAAAAATCACAAAACAATACATGAGTAAAACAGAAAACACAATAAAAATCTAACACCAGAAGAGCTAGAGGAGAAAGATGGCGGAGCCGTAGAGCGGACGCAGCCTTGCGGCCACGCCCACCCCGACTCCGGACGCCGAGGAGTGAGGACGCGCCTCTGAATGCGGGAGCTGCGAGAGGGGAGGCCCCCCTTTGATGTACTTCCAGCCTGGTACGGCCGAGATGAACACGCCGGGGGTGGCCCCCGAGGGCACCTTCAGAACCGATGGACGTTTTTGTTCTCCAGCGGCTGGCTTCAACCGTGGAAATTAGCAAAGCGTGCTGAGTGAGAACAACGTGAGGGGGAAGCATCGGCCTCCCCCAGGAATTTTTGGGAAAGCAGGGGGAGACACATGAAAGCAGCCCTGACGGCTATTTCCAGCCAATCGCTCCCTTCAGCTTTAAGACATGCCACATACCTAGGTAAAGGAAATAAATACCTAGGAAAAGAGAGGATGAACCAGTCTTCCATTTTTGCCTGCCTGCTCTGTGCTTTCAACTATGAACTCTGTAAGAAGGAGGAGCAGCAACTCCAAGTAATTCCAAGTAAGCTAAGGGGGGGAAAGTGGTCTGATGATTGACTGAAATTCCAGAGAACATGTTAGTTTAAACACACACTCCCCTTTTTGTTTCAAACTTTAAAAAAATAAAAAGAGGAAGGGGGAGAGAACTCTATCAGATCCTGAGGTATTTATGAAGGGACTATGGTGAGCCGTGTTTGCAACCAGGGCTCCCCCAATGTTATTAACCACGGAGGCGGATACTATTCACTCAAGTACTTATCCCTGGACCACTAAGGGTATTATTAGAAGTGCGATATATGGCATAGCACAGGATCTGATAGCAGCAATAGTAGAGGTAACCAGCTGGGCGAAACTATTCCCCCATTTAAAAAAAAAAAGGATGGTGCCTAAAATACCCCGGAACCCTGGAGATAAGACTGACAATGCTAAATCACTGCACTCAGGAAAAGATAAAGGGGACCTGGCTGGGGCAAACAGACAGCCCACCTCAATGGTGGGGAGGCAACTTGGGAAAAACACAACTGGACAAAGTAAAGATCTTAAAGTGAGCGATTACATAACTCCCCCTGCGGAAAATAGGGGGAAAAGTAAAACACTATTACTTCTTTCTTGACAGGAGGGGCACACAAGAATGAAACTACACTGTTAACTCCCATGCTGGGAGGGGAACAAACCTCTACAGAAAGAGCATGTGAGGGGGCCTCCAGCGAAACGTCCGGAAAGGAAAGATTATCCCAATCGGGAACTATAAGGTCTGACAGTGGCACAATGGAAAAATGGCAGGAAACTCCCTTGACGCTGCAACATGAGCCCAAAATACAAGGAAAGGATTTGAGTAACATAAAACAAACACGGGGCAGCGCAGGAGAGCAGGGCAGGCTGCAGAGCTTAGGAGAAAGTGATAAGAGCAATGGGAAGGAGATTAAGAACTTGGACTGGCCAAAAGATACTGGGGATAAATGTTATTCATTAACAGAGGAATCAGAACTCAGTAGCACTGAGGGGCACAGCCTTAATGAATCTGGCAGCAGCATATCCTCTGAGGAGGGGAATGCTTCATCGAATAATGAACTCACAGTGCGGCAGAGTCATCGCCAGCATAAGTGCATCAAAACGAGATCTGATCTACAGGAGGGTACCAAATTTACCGCCTCTAGTGGGAGCAGGACTTTGAAGTGGGATTACTCCAGTATCAATCTAACAGATATAGCTTGCACAACGAATAAACCAAATATGAGCGACCAGCAGTCGCCAGGCTATAACAACAGAGGAGATAATATTAAGGCTTCAAAGAACGATATTTGCGTAGCGAGCACAGATTCTGGGATGCTACAATCAATATTTAACTCAATCAAAGAATTCCAAACGGAAACTCGGGTGGAAAGTCGCCGAGCCAGAATGGCTACAAAACGGCTGCAAGGATCAGTGCGTAAGGTGGAAAAATCATGTACTGAGATTGAAACTAAGTTAGGCACAATGGAAGAGAGGATAGTAGCAGTCGAAGAGGATGTCGATTCGTTGAAACAACAGAATGCCATACAAGAAAGCCAAATGACTGACGTGATGTGGAAACTGGAAGATTTGGAGAACCAGCATAGAAGGAATAATCTACGCTTCTTGGGTATAGAGGAAGGGCTGTAAGGAAATGACATTCGAGACTACATGATCAAGCTTTTGCAGAGAGCCTTTCCCGAATTGAACCACTGGGATTGGAACAATGAGATACAGCGGGTGCATAGATTTCCCCCGATCAGGAGGGAGGGGGCGCACCCAGTTCATTCAATATATCCTTGAGCCATTTTGGTGTTTTTTGGGAATTTTTTACTGCGTCGGGCAATTTTTGATAAAGCACGCCCTAATACCCTGCGACAGGTGGAAGGGGTCACCTTTTTCACGCGACCAGACTTCTGTCATACAACGGTGGAGCGGAGATGGCGGCTCCGACAGCTGATCAAGCCCTTTTTCGATAAGGGAGGAGAGGCTTACTTGATTTCCCCTGCTCGGCTGAAAACGGTGGTTAATGGGAAAGTGAGATGGTTTACATCAGAGATTCAGGCAAAGGAATACTTGACAGAGCTGAAATAATGATGTTCCTTTTTTCTCTTTATTTTTAGATTTAAAGGGTTTCGGTGATGGGCACTCTGCACCTACACTTCGCCAACACTCGAGCCTAGAGGCTCGATTGCTCTACAAGAAAGGGGGGGGTTGGCTGAGAGGGAGGGCCCCCAGCCACCCCTTGCGGGGAGGGAGGGGTGGGAGGGGGGTAGCCGGGTGTGTGGTGGGGTGGGGGGTTGGTCTGGAGGGGATGAGAGGTAGGAAGGCGGTGGAGAAGGGGAAGGGAGGGACGAAAAGATTGGAACAAAAACAGAACATAAGGACCAGGGAGAGCAGAGAAAGTAAGGGCTACGCAAGAGTATATACAATTGGAGTAAAAAGGCCAAATAGGAAGACTGGGAGTTGGAGAAGGCAGGGGGAGGGTAGAAAGAACTTAAAATGACCCGACTCCGTATTGCCTCTATCAATATCTGTGGTCTAAACAATCCTAGGAAAAGAAGGAGAATCATGGAAGAGCTAAAAACTCTCAGGGCAGATATCTGCTGCTTGCAGGAAACGCATGTAGAATATAGGAACCGAGGGATACTAGGATCACTTGGCATGAGAGTGATAGCCTGTTCAACACAAGAGGTGAAAACTAAAGGGGTGGCAATATTGGACCAGAATAATAAAGTGAAATTTGCGAGGCAGAAGGTGGACAAGAATGGAAGATGGGTAATTGTAGAATGTCTATATAGGGAAGATAGCTTTACGCTGTGCTCTATATATGGGGCAGTAGTAGACGATCCAACGGTAATTAACACTATGGCTGTAGAATTAACTGGCTGGCCAACCCCGTATATCATATGTGGAGACTTTAACTTTAATGGCTCGTGGGATGGGCTGCAGGATCTTTCAGTGCCTGTAGCGAAGAGATATCAGGGGCGGAAGCCTCAAGTTCTTAAGGCTATGGTAGGATTGCAAAAAGAGCTAGGACTGGTGGATGCTTGGGCCAAGCTGTGCGATCCAGATCCGGGGTATACTTACTTCTCTGCCCCTCATGTGAAACTGGCCCGATTAGATTTTTTTCTGATATCATCTGAATGGTTATCGCAGGCTAGCATGGAGATATATCCACGAGTCATGTCAGATCATAACCCATTGGTATTGGACTTGGAGTTAAATGGTCTAGAACATAAAACCAGGAGATGAACCTTTGAAAGGGGACTCCTCAGTGACTCTGAATATCTGGAATATACGAGGAATTGGATAGTGGAATTTCTAGAGTTTAATAGAGGCTCTGCTTCCATAGAAATAGTATGGGATACTTTGAAAGCAGGAGTACGGGGAGCAACCCTAAGTTTCAGTCTGAGTAAACAAGGAAAGGCCCGAAAGAAAATTAGAGATTCTCATCTGAAGCTTAGAGATCTAGAATTGCAACTGATTATAGCTATAGAGAGGGGGGAAGACACAAAGAATATTCAGGAGCGAATTGCTATAGCAAGGGCAGCAATAAACGAGGGTAATGCAGATAGAATGGCCGGAAAATATCTCGCGCAACGATCTGAGAGGTACGAGTATGGTGAAAGAACCGGTCATTTGCTAGCAGTAAGGGCAAGTCATAAGGCCGTAGCAGGGGCGATTCGAGAGATTCAAGACCAATAGGGACAAATAGTGATAGATAATGAAGGTATTAGGAAAGTGTTCCAGGAGTATTATACTGATCTGTATAAGGACACAGCTGGGTTCTCGGCAATAGAGATGCAGGAATTTCTCCGCCCCATCAGGTTTAATACAATCTCAGAAGAAGATAACTCACAACCGGAGGGTCAGATTGGCAGCTTAGAAATAGATAAGGCACTTAGTGATCTAGCCGCCGGCAAAGCAGTCGGTTCCGATGCTATCAGATTAGAGTTCTATAAAACTTTTAAATTAGAGGTAAATGCACTGTTGCTCGAGGTGTTTATTCAGGTACAGAGTGGTGGGAAGACTCCGCCCTCTTGGGGAATGGCTAATATGGTAGTTTTCCTGAAGAAAGGGAAGGCCCCGCAGAATCCGGCTTCCTACCGGCCAATAACGTTAATTAATAGTGATGCCAAATTATATTCTAAAATATTGGCGGCACGTCTATCTTTGGTAATTAAGAAATTGGTAACTCCCCGGCAACACGGATTTGTCCCTGGTAGAGATACGGCAGAGCATATTCAAAGACTTATTGCGCTGTTTGACGCAACAGGAGTAGCGGAGGAACCAATGGCGGTGGCCCTACTTGACGCAGAGAAAGCATTTGACCGAGTTAGTTGGAGATACCTCTGGGAGGTCATGGGAAAATATGGCTTCCGAGATCAATTTATAGTGGCAATAAAGGCCATGTATAAGTTACCGGGAGTAAGAAACCAACTAATGGGAGGGCATTTCGATTGCATCCAAGTGGGGAGAGGCAATCGGCAGGGATGCCCTTGTTCTCCGCTGCTGTTTGCCCTATATATAGACCCTCTGCTCAGACAGCTCGAAGAAAATAGGGAGATAACTCCGGTACAAAGATTTGGGTGGGACACAAAAGTCCTGGCCTATGCAGATGATATTGCCATTATAACTTCCAATCCAAATACAGCACTGAAAGAAATTGAAGAGATTACTACTAAGTTTGGATCATTCTCTAGGTATTTTTTAAATAGGACCAAAACCCAGCTATTGGTTAATCAATTTACGAAATCACAGGATAAACGGAGGGTTGAGCAGGCAATATACCTCGGTATTAGTATCTCACCAAGGGTAGGAGAAATTGTCAGCATGAATTTGTAGGAGGCTGGACTGGCTTGTAGTGAGTACCAAGGGGTACTTGCACCTTGCACCAGGCCCAGTTATCCCTTATTAGTGTATAGGGTGTCTAGCAGCATAGGCTGATAGATAATGGTAGCTTAGCAGAGCAGCTTAGGCTGAACTAGGAGACGAGTGAAGCTCCTACAGTACCACTTAGTGTCATATGCACAATATCATAAGAAAACACAATACACAGATCTACTAAAAATAAAGGTACTTTATTTTTATGACAATATGCCAAAGTATCTCAGAGTGTACCCTCAGTATGAGGATAGCAAATATACACAAGATATATGTACACAATACCAAAAATATGCAGTATAGTCTTAGAAAACAGTGCAAACAATGTATAGTTACAATAGGATGCAATGGGGACACATAGGGATAGGGGCAACACAAACCATATACTCCAAAAGTGGAATGCGAACCACGAATGGACCCCAAACCTATGTGACCTTGTAGAGGGTCGCTGGGACTATTAGAAAATAGTAAGGGTTAGAAAAATAGCCCACCCCAAGACCCTGAAAAGTGAGTGCAAAGTGCACTAAAGTTCCCCAAAGGACATAGAAATCGTGATAGGGGAATTCTGCAGGAAAGACACAAACCAGCAATGCAACAACAATGGATTTCCAGTCGAGGGTACCTGTGGAACAAGGGGACCAAGTCCAAAAGTCACAAGCAAGTCGGAGATGGGCAGATGCCCAGGAAATGCCAGCTGTGGGTGCAAAGAAGCTGCTACTGGACAGTAGAAGCTTAGGTTTCTGCAAGAACGACAAGGGCTAGAGACTTCCCCTCAGATCCCTCACGCCGTGGAAAGTTGTGCAAAAGTGTTTTCCCGCCGAAAGACCGCCAACAAGCCTTGCTAGCTGCAAATCGTGTGGTTAGTGTTTTTGGATGCTGCTGTGGCCCAGGAGGGACCAGGATGTCGCCAATTGCGTCAGGGGACAGAGGGGGCGTTGAGCAAGACAAGGAGCCCTCTCAGCAGCAGGCAGCACCCAGAGAAGTGCCAGAAACAGGCACTACGAGGATGCGTGAAATGGTGCTCACCCGAAGTCGCACAAAGGAGTCCCACGTCGCCAGAGAACAACTTAGGAGGTCGTGCAATGCAGGTTAGAGTGCTGTGGACCCAGGCTGGATTGTGCACAAAGGATTTCCGCCGGAAGTGCACGGAGGCCGGAGTAGCTGCGAAAGTCGCGGTTCCCAGCATTGCAGTCTGACGTGGGGAGGCAAGGACTTACCTCCCCCAAACTTGGACTGAAGAGTCACTGGACTGTGGGAGTCACTTGGACAGAGTTGCTGGATTCAAGGGACCTCGCTCGTCGTGCTGAGAGGAGACCCAGGAGACCGGTGATGCAGTTCTTTGGTGCCTGCGGTTGCAGGGGGACGATTCCATCGACCCACGGGAGATTTCTTCGGACTTTCTAGTGCAGAGAGGAGGCAGACTACCCCCACAGCATGCACCACCATGTCGAGAAGGCTGCAGGATCAGCGTTACAGAGTTGCAGTAGTCGTCTTTGCTACTTTGTTGCAGTTTTGCAGGCTTCCAGCGCGGTCAGCAGTCGATTCCTTGACAGAAGGTGAAGAGAGAGATGCAGAGGAACTCGGATGAGCTCCTGCATTCGTTATCTAAAGAATCCCCAGAGACAGAGACCCTAAATAGCCAGAAAAGAGGGTTTGGCTACCTAGGAGAGAGGAGAGGCTAGCAACACCTGAAGGAGCCTATCAGAAGGAGTCTCTGACATCACCTGGTGGCACTGGCCACTCAGAGCAGTCCAGTGTGCCAGCAGCACCTCTGTTTCCAAGATGGCAGAGGTCTGGAGCACACTGGAGGAGCTTTGGACACCTCCCAGGGGAGGTGCAGGTCAGGGGAGTGGTCACTCCCCTTTCCTTTGTCCAGTTTCGCGCCAGAGCAGGGCTAAGGGGTCCCTGAACCGGTGTAGACTGGCTTATGCAGAAATGGGCACCAAATGTGCCCATGAAAGCATTTCCAGAGGCTGGGGGAGGCTACTCCTCCCCTGCCTTCACACCATTTTCCAAAGGGAGAGGGTGTAACACCCTCTCTCAGAGGAAGTCCTTTGTTCTGCCATCCTGGGACAAGCCTGGCTGGACCCCAGGAGGGCAGAAACCTGTCTGAGGGGTTGGCAGCAGCAGCAGCTGCAGTGAAACCCCTGAAAAGGCAGTTTGGCAGTACCAGGGCCTGTGCTACAGACCACTGGGATCATGGGATTGTGCCAACTATGCCAGGATGGCATAGAGGGGGGCAATTCCATGATCATAGACATGTTACATGGCCATATTCGGAGTTACCATTGTGAAGCTACATATAGGTAGTGACCTATATGTAGTGCACGCGTGTAAAGGTGTCCCGCACTCACAAAGTCTGGGGAATTGGCCCTGAACAATGTGGGGGCACCTTGGCTAGTGTCAGGGTGCCCTCACACTAAGTAACTTTGCACCTAACCTTTACCAGGTAAAGGTTAGACATATAGGTGACTTATAAGTTACTTAAGTGCAGTGTAAAATGGCTGTGAAATAACGTGGACGTTATTTCACTCAGGCTGCAGTGGCAGGCCTGTGTAAGAATTGTCAGAGCTCCCTATGGGTGGCAAAAGAAATGCTGCAGCCCATAGGGATCTCCTGGAACCCCAATACCCTGGGTACCTCAGTACCATATACTAGGGAATTATAAGGGTGTTCCAGTAAGCCAATGTAAATTGGTAAAATTGGTCACTAGCCTGTTAGTGACAATTTGAAAGAAATGAGAGAGCATAACCACTGAGGTTCTGGTTAGCAGAGCCTCAGTGAGACAGTTAGGCACCACACAGGGAATACATACATAGAGGCCACAAACTTATGAGCACTGGGGTCCTGGCTAGCAGGGTCCCAGTGACACATAACAAACATACTGAAAACATAGGGTTTTCACTATGAGCACTGGGCCCTGGCTAGCAGGATCCCAGTGAGACAGTGAAAATACCCTGACATACACTCACAAACAGGCCGAAAGTGGGGGTAACAAGGCTAGAAAGAGGTTACTTTCTCACACAACCCCCCCCCCCAAATGAAGGACAATAAGGCTAACCTTGGCCAGTCAAGACTTTATTGTCTAAGTGGTGATAAGTAGAGAGTAGCTCTGCAATAGACTGGTTACTCTCTTTATCATCCACTATATGGTTACTTCCCTGTGGGGATGTAAACCACCCTGTTTGAAGTTTTTTAGCTAAGCAACAATGTGGAGATGTATTTTCAGAGTTTCTATCAGTAAGTTTTAGTTTAGAGCAGTGGGAATTGTCCACTAAACCTATTTGTAGTGATGGAAATGCCAGACAGGGATGCTGTCTCAGAAAAGCCATAGCTGGGCAAAAACTTTGTCCATATGGCTGGAAGAGAGAACAGGGATGCTGTTTCTCTTGAGTTGGAGCAGGGCAGGGATGCTGTCCTATGAGCTCCACACTAGGGCAGGGATGCTGTCCTAAGTGTTGTGAGGTAGTGCAGGGTTTCTGCACTAAAGTTTCTCTGGGAGGGTTGGAGGGATGCTCCATGTTAACTAAAATGGTGCTCTTTTTCTCACCAATGTTAGTTATCACACAGAGAGGTACTTTTACCTCAGGGAGTCCAGCTTTGCCAGCTGATGATTCCCTTGGAACAGGTACCACCCCAGGAGAGGTTTCTCCCACCATAGGAATGGTATCCTGAATGGTAGGGTGGTTAGGGGATACTGTGATACCCTTTTTACCTGTTGATGGAGAGGGATCCTGAGTTTTCAGGCCTTCTCTCCTTTGCTTTTTCATTTCAGTAGAAATGAGAGGGAACAATTCCTCAGGGATGCCCAGCATGGCTGCATGGGCATAAAACTCTACATCAGCCCAACCTGAGGCCTCTAGGTCATTACCTAAGAGACAGTCTACAGGTAAGCTAGGTGATACCACCACCTGCTTAGGGCCAGTAACTCCACCCCAACTAAACTGAATTATAGCTAAGAGAAGAAACTTAGGGGAGTTATGGACATTAATAATCTTATACTGTTGTCCAATGATATGTTGTTCAGGATGCACTAGGTTTTCAGTCACCAAAGTGATACTGGCACCTGTGTCCCTGTAGGCCAAGGCCTCAACACCATTTATTGAAACTGTCTGCCTGTACTTATCCATTGTAAGGGGACAAGCAGCCAGTGTGGCAAGGCCAATGCCACTAGGTGTGACAGATACTGTCTTGGGACTGACTACCCCAGTTTCTACTATGGACCCATAAGTGAACCCAACTACACCCTTAACTTGACTGTTGCCAGCAGTCCCACTACTAGTACCACTACTGCTAGGGGCACTAGAGCTTGATGTATTAGTGGTGGTAGGCTCAGGGGGTTTACCTGGACAGGACTTATCCCCTGGCCTATGGCCTCTATTTTTACACACAAAGCACCAAGGCTTTTTAAATTGTGTAGGTTGAGAAGAAGAGGAAGAATTTGTTTTATCCCCACCCCCTGAAGAGTGTTTAAGATTTGAAGTGGAATCATTGGTTTTACCCTTATCCCCATGCTTATCTTGAGATTTTTCACCATCTTTCTTCTTATTGTTCTCTTTATCACCCCCTGTATGAACCTTTCTGTTCACCCTTGTTCTGACCCATTTGTCTGCCTTCGTTCCCAATTCTTGGGGAGAGGTCAGATCAGAGTCCACCAAGTACTGGTGCAACAAATCAGACACACAATTATTAAGAATATGCTCTCTCAGGATCAAGTTATACAGGCTGTCATAATCAGTAACTTTACTGCCATGTAACCACCCCTCCAATGCCTTCACTGAATGGTCAATGAAATCAACCCAGTCTTGTGAAGACTCCTTTTTGGTCTCTCTGAACTTCATCCTGTATTGTTCAGTGGTTAAGCCATAACCATCCAGGAGTGCATTCTTAAGAACTTTATAATCATTGGCTTCATTATCTTTCACAGTAAGGAGCCTATCCCTACCTTTTCCACTAAATGATATCCATAGGATAGCAGCCCACTGCCTTTGAGGGACATCCTGTACAGCACAGTCCCTCTCAAGTGCAGCAAACCACTTGTTAATGTCATCCCCCTCCTTATAAGGGGGAACTATCTTGTGCAGATTCCTGGAATCATGCTCTTTTGCAGGATGACTATGGGGAATACTGCTGCTGACACAATGGGTTTCAAAACCCAGTTTCTGTCTCTCCTTCTCTACTTCTAAGGTCTGTCTATCCAAATCCAGCTGTTGCTTCTTGAGCTTCAGTCTGGTTTGTTCTACTCTCAATCTATTGAGCTCCCTTTCTAACAATCTGTCATTAGGGTGGGTGGGTGGGACATGTCTTGAAACAGAAGTATGATGAGAATGGACAGAAGGAGACCTGTCCCTTACAGAAGGCACCCTAACAGCTTGGTTAACAGAAACATCACTTCTACTGTGGTGAGAATGAATGCTCTTGCTATGATTTGAGACAACACTATCTGTATGGTGTGACTCGACATCAGTGCCAACTATGCTAGACTGTGTAGTAATGGGCAGGCTCTGAAGTTTCTTTCCTGAATCTTTTCCTAGGGGTGTCCCTGGATCAGATTGGGAATCATTAGCTACTTTTTCAACAGATGGGGCCCTTTTGGCCTTATCGTGTTCTCTAAGCATGTTAAGTAATAATTCCAAGGAAGGATTCTTCCTGACACTCAAACCTCTTTCTATGCAGAGACTCCTTGCTCCTTTCCAACTAAGGTGATCATATGCAATTTTGGACACATCAACATTTTGGCCTGTAACAGACATTTTAGAAAGAGTTTAAGTGATAGAAAAAGTGAAGAAAAAGTTTTTCAGAACTTTTAGAAAGACAGAAAAAAAACTTTTTAGAACTTTTTAGCAAGTTTAGAAGTACTTTTCAGCACTTAGAAAAGAGTGAAAAGAGGAAATGCTAAACTTTTTAGTTATGTGTACACACACTGAACTTGTTTTGTATATTTTTCTCTTATGAAAAGTACAATGACAAGAGTGGTAAGTAGTCTCAAAGCACTTATCCCACCGCTGCACAACCAATGTAGGAGGCTGGACTGGCTTGTAGTGAGTACCAAGGGGTACTTGCACCTTGCACCAGGCCCAGTTATCCCTTATTAGTGTATAGGGTGTCTAGCAGCATAGGCTGATAGATAATGGTAGCTTAGCAGAGCAGCTTAGGCTGAACTAGGAGACGAGTGAAGCTCCTACAGTACCACTTAGTGTCATATGCACAATATCATAAGAAAACACAATACACAGATATACTAAAAATAAAGGTACTTTATTTTTATGACAATATGCCAAAGTATCTCAGAGTGTACCCTCAGTATGAGGATAGCAAATATACACAAGATATATGTACACAATACCAAAAATATGCAGTATAGTCTTAGAAAACAGTGCAAACAATGTATAGTTACAATAGGATGCAATGGGGACACATAGGGATAGGGGCAACACAAACCATATACTCCAAAAGTGGAATGCGAACCACGAATGGACCCCAAACCTATGTGACCTTGTAGAGGGTCGCTGGGACTATTAGAAAATAGTAAGGGTTAGAAAAATAGCCCACCCCAAGACCCTGAAAAGTGAGTGCAAAGTGCACTAAAGTTCCCCAAAGGACATAGAAGTCGTGATAGGGGAATTCTGCAGGAAAGAAACAAACCAGCAATGCAACAACAATGGATTTCCAGTTGAGGGTACCTGTGGAACAAGGGGACCAAGTCCAAAAGTCACAAGCAAGTCGGAGATGGGCAGATGCCCAGGAAATGCCAGCTGTGGGTGTAAAGAAGCTGCTACTGGACAGTAGAAGCTTAGGTTTCTGCAGGAACGACAAGAGTTGGAGACTTCCCCTTTGGAGGACGGATCCCTCACGCCGTGGAGAGTTGTGCAAAAGTGTTTTCCTGCCGAAAGACTGCCAACAAGCCTTGCTAGCTGCAAATCGTGCGGTTAGTGTTTTTGGATGCTGCTGTGGCCCAAGAGGGACCAGGATGTCGCCAATTGCGTCAGGGGACAAAGGGGGCATCGAGCAAGACAAGGAGCCCTCTCAGCAGCAGGCAGCACCCAGAGAAGTGCCAGAAACAGGCACTATGAGGATGCGTGAAACGGTGCTCACCCGAAGTCGCACAAAGGAGTCCCACGTCGCCGGAGAACAACTTAGGAGGTCGTGCAATGCAGGTTAGAGTGCCGTGGACCCAGGCTGGACTGTGCACAAAGGATTTCCGCCGGAAGTGCACGGAGGCCGGAGTAGCTGCAAAAGTCGCGGTTCCCAGCAATGCAGTCTGGCGTGGGGAGGCAAGGACTTACTTCCCCCAAACTTGGACTGAAGAGTCACTGGACTGTGGGAGTCACTTGGACAGAGTTGCTGGATTCAAGGGACCTCGCTCGTCGTGCTGAGAGGAGACCCAGGAGACTGGTGATGCAGTTCTTTGGTGCCTGCGGTTGCAGGGGGACGATTCCGTCGACCCACGGGAGATTTCTTCGGAGCTTCTAGTGCAGAGAGGAGGCAGACTACCCCCACAGCATGCACCACCAGGAAAACAGTCGAGAAGGCGGCAGGATCAGCGTTACAGAGTTGCAGTAGTCGTCTTTGCTACTTTGTTGCAGTTTTGCAGGCTTCCAGCGCGGTCAGCAGTCGATTCCTTGACAGAAGGTGAAGAGAGAGATGCAGAGGAACTCGGATGAGCTCTTGCATTCGTTATCTAAAGAATCCCCAGAGACAGAGACCCTAAATAGCCAGAAAAGAGGGTTTGGCTACCTAGGAGAGAGGATAGGCTAGCAACACCTGAAGGAGCCTATCAGAAGGAGTCTCTGACGTCTCCTGGTGGCACTGGCCACTCAGAGCAGTCCAGTGTGCCAGCAGCACCTCTGTTTCCAAGATGGCAGAGGTCTGGAGCACACTGGAGGAGCTTTGGACACCTCCCAGGGGAGGTGCAGGGGAGTGGTCACTCCCCTTTCCTTTGTCCAGTTTCGCGCCAGAGCAGGGCTAAGGGGTCCCTGAACCGGTGTAGACTGGCTTATGCAGAAATGGGCACCAAATGTGCCCATGAAAGCATTTCCAGAGGCTGGGGGAGGCTACTCCTCCCCTGCCTTCACACCATTTTCCAAAGGGAGAGGGTGTAACACCCTCTCTCAGAGGAAGTCCTTTGTTCTGCCATCCTGGGACAAGCCTGGCTGGACCCCAGGAGGGCAGAAACCTGTCTGAGGGGTTGGCAGCAGCAGCAGCAGCAGCTGCAGTGAAACCCCTGAAAAGGCAGTTTGGCAGTACCAGGGTCTGTGCTACAGACCACTGGGATCATGGGATTGTGCCAACTATGCCAGGATGGCATAGAGGGGGCAATTCCATGATCATAGACATGTTACATGGCCATATTCGGAGTTACCATTGTGAAGCTACATATAGGTAGTGACCTATATGTAGTGCACACGTTTAATGGTGTCCCCGCACTCACAAAGTCCGGGGAATTGGCCCTGAACAATGTGGGGGCACCTTGGCTAGTGCCAGGGTGCCCTCACACTAAGTAACTTTGCACCTAACTTTTACCAGGTAAAGGTTAGACATATAGGTGACTTATAAGTTACTTAAGTGCAGTGTAAAATGGCTGTGAAATAACGTGGACGTTATTTCACTCAGGCTGCAGTGGCAGGCCTGTGTAAGAATTGTCAGAGCTCCCTATGGGTGGCAAAAGAAATGCTGCAGCCCAGAGGGATCTCCTGGAACCCCAATACCCTGGGTACCTCAGTACCATATACTAGGGAATTATAAGGGTGTTCCAGTAAGCCAATGTAAATTGGTAAAATTGGTCACTAGCCTGTTAGTGACAATTTGAAAGAAATGAGAGAGCATAACCACTGAGGTTCTGGTTAGCAGAGCCTCAGTGAGAAAGTTAGGCACCACACAGGGAACACATACATATAGGCCACAAACTTATGAGCACTGGGGTCCTGGCTAGCAGGGTCCCAGTGACACATAACAAACATACTGAAAACATAGGGTTTTCACTATGAGCACTGGGCCCTGGCTAGCAGGATCCCAGTGAGACAGTGAAAATACCCTGACATACACTCACAAACAGGACAAAAGTGCGGGTAACAAGGCTAGAAAGAGGTTACTTTCTCACAGAATTTGGATCCAATAATGGTTAAAGCTAGAAACGATATGCTCAGATGGAACAACTTGCACATGACCGTAATAGGGAGGTGTAATATGGTCAAAATGATTCTTCTCCCCAAGTTAGTATACCTATTCCGGACTATACCTCTGATCTTTACAAAAACTCACTTTGAAGACTTAGAACGTATGATCATGAGATTTATCTGGGCATATGGCAAGTGCAGAAGGTCGGCCAAGCTTATGTCCTTACCTCGCAAAAGGGGGGGTGGGCTTTGCCTAACTTGAAGCTATACCAGTTGGCAGCTGCTTTCCAATACATGCGCCCACTATGGGGGGGAAAGACCAGGGGAGAGGAAGGGGGAAAGTACCCCTTATATCCCTAATATATACGAACTACTTGTGGGCTCTGCTTCAAAGTGGTGCTTGCTAACGTTTCACGAGCCAGGGTACTATAAGAAATCACGGTACAAGGTACTAGAGGCGGCTTTCAAATGCTGGCAGCCTTGGCGAACAAAGAACGGGCTTGGGAGATTTAACGACTACACTTTAATTAAGAATAACCCGTCGCTCCCCGATATCTTTAAAGACGGCTATATGAAAAATTGGGCTTCCAAAGGGATAGCGAGGTTAGGGGATTTTTTTGATGATGTTGGAATCAAAACATTCACGAGTCTCCAAGAACGGTTTGCTTTAGAACAAAGGGACTTTTTTTAATTCTTACAGGTACGAGACTTTCTGAGCAGGGAGACGGGTGGGTCACAGGGGTTTAAAAGTAACCAATTGCTAAAACACATTCTGGGAGAATCGAATTTAACTATCAAAGTAATTTACTCCTTGTTAATGGCAGAGCAACTTGATGATCTGGAGAAGCATAGTGAACGTTGGAGCGGAAAATTGGCCGATGGAAGCGTCAATTTTTTTAATTCACTTGAGCTAGGTCACACTGTGCTATTATCCTCGTCATTACAGGCACAACATTATAAAACTGTGTTTAACCTGTATTATACACCAGCCCACCTTGCTAAGTGGAGGGGATCAAGAGGAATCAATTGCCCAAGGTTTGGGGATCACGCAACAGATGCAATACATATGTTTGCCACCTGTAGAGAATTAAAGACACTGATAGAAGGGATGCAATTTGTAATAAAAGAAATTGTGGGGTACGAGGTGGCCCTTACCCCAGAAATTCTGGTTTTGGGGACTGCAGAACAAACAAGGGGATGACAGAGGGCTTTCATTTTTCCCGCTATGGCAGTGTATCGCCTATGTATTTCCTCTGTATGGTTGAGCAGGTTACCACCATCCTGGCAACAGTGGCTGGGCAGGTTAATATCAGTATATTATCTGGAGATCTCCCTGTACGAGCGGAAGGGAAGACTGGCCAGAAGAAAAGGGAGCATGGTCTGGGGTCAATTTCGGAACTGGCTCATGGTTAATGACTGATGCACCAAAATGACATTTCCTTTTTATTAAGATTTCCTGTATAGGGACAAATGGATGAAATGCATGTATCCCCCCAATTGAAGAAAGTTTAATTGTATATTGTATCTGCTTATTCGCCTTTGTATAATAAAATTAAAAAAAAAGAAAAAGAAAATCTAACACCAATTCATAAATATAGAGTAGATTTTTATATTTAAAACAATGCCAACATGATTAAAATCAGATGAGGGGAACTAGAGGTATGAATTCTTAAAGAATTAGGCCCTCATTATGACATGGGTTTTAAATCCCACTTACCGCCATGCCGACTGCTGCCAACATACCGCCACAGCCGCGGTTTACTGCTACTCATGTTACGACACACACATAGCAATCCGTTACTAAACAGCCACACACACAAGTCCGCCTGCCCAAAGGTCAGTGATAAACTGGTGGTAGCAAAACCCACACCGCTCCACCAACAGAACTACACCCACAGCATCATGACCCACAAATCACCGTGGCGGACATTCAACCTTAGTTAACCATTGGCGGTTCATACCACCATGCTCAAAATACACACACACACACAAAACAACACTACATTGGACAATTTAAACTACACACACCTGACACCCATACACACACGAAACCCACACACCCACATGTCTGCCCCATGATCTTCTACGGGCTGCTCCACCACGAACATCAATGCCGGCGAAGACAACGACAGTGAGTAGAGCTGCCTAGCACACAAGGGAGGGAGGAAGGATAACAACAGTGACACACACACACACCACACAACCCCCAACACTATAAACACAATCAGCTGCATCACAAAAACATTTTTACCCCGTAACTCGGATGAATAATGGAAGGACAAAACGATTTTGAAAAAGGGAATGTAATGAGAGTACCACATCAAGATAAATAAGTTTTCTCAGATGATAGATAGATATATATATCTACATGAAGGGACACAGCCCAGTCCACAATGTTCGTAGGCCAAATGGCCACAGGCCAAAGTCCAAGGCCACACGTCACCTGCATCAACACGGAGAAAACAGGGCAGGGGCATCAGTTGATAAATAGGCAGGCCCTTAAGGGGTACAGGGGATGGTGGACGAGGGACAGGGGATGGGGGCACCTCAGCCAGGAGATGGAACAAGACCAGTGGATCTGGAAGGGGCAAGTTGCCCTGTGCTGGATCCTGGGGAGTGCAATGCCACAGTCTCTGGAGTGGGTGACTTGCCCACTTGCTCTGGAAGGGGCAACAGGCCCTGTGCTTGATCCTGGGGAGTGCAAGGCCACAGTCTCTCATGTGGGTGTCTTTCCCATTGGTTCTGAAAGGGGTCTTGTGCCCTGTGCTCCTGATCCTGGGGAGTCTTGGCTATGTGGGTGTCTTACCCATTGGTTCTGCAGGGGGCCTCGTGCCCTGTGCTCTTGATCCTGGGGAGTGCAAGGTCACAGTGTCTCAGGTGGGTGTCATGCCCACTGGATTTGCAGGGGGCAGGCCGCACAGCAACCCATGGAGGCAGGATTACAAACCGTCCGCCGGCGATGATGGGTGCCCAATGGAGGTGGCGGTGCTGCTGGTGGGGGGAGGCTCCTGCCCATTCCCTGCAACCTTAGACGGCTGCCTACTGAAGGTCGTGGTGCTGCTGGTGGGAGGAGGATCCTGCCCATCCCCTGCAACCTTGGACGGCTGAACAACCATGGTTGGTGGTGGGGGCTCAGTCACAGTTCCTGCCCCAGGCTCCTTGCTCTTACTGCCTGCTGGTGCAGGCTCCTTGCTCTTCCTGGCAGCTGGGGCAGGCTTCTTTACCTTCTTAGCAGCTGCTGGTGCAGGGTCCTTGGTCTTTCTGGCAGCTGGGGCATGCTCCTTTCCCTTGAGGCTGCCTGGTGCAGGCTCCTTTACCTTCAGGACATGTGGCATGGATCCTTTTCCACCACGAGTGGGTGTGGTGACGACTGGGCCCATGGACTGGGTGGCTGAGGTGCTTAGCTGGGTTCTTCCCACCCTGGCCATACATGCAGGACGGGGGAGGGGTAGGGCAAAGGTCAATGGTGGATAGGAACAGTTTTTTAGGAACATTGGGACGCAAGGAGGGAGAAGGAAAGGTATTGGAGGAAGAAGGAGTGGTTGTTGGGGGTGTCTCTCTGCTAATTTTGGGTGCAGGTTCATGGGATGGGTCCTGTTGTGAGGTGGATGGCTGCTGGGTGTCTGACTGCTTGCGTTTGTGTACCTTAGGAGGGGGGACAGACAAAGTGGGAGAGGACACAGGGAACGTGTGCATGGCTGTTGTGGAGGCGTCTGCCAGTGAGATGTGTTTTCTGCTTGGTGTGGTGATGATGCTGGTAGTGGATGATGATGTAGTGCATGCAGGTGTGAGTGTAGATGGAACTGGGTGGGAGGTGGAGGAGGAGAAGGAGGGGGAGTCAGTGGAAATAGTGAATGTTGGTGTCCCTGCATCTGGATGGTGTTTGTGTGAGTGCCTGTGGGATGAAGTGTGGTGCTTGTGTATGCCTGAACCTCTCTTGTGTGTTGTCTTGTGTGCATGCTCGTCTGCCTGTGTGCTTGGGAGGGGTTGGAGTTGAGGAGAATGGGTTTGGGAAGAGGAAGTTGGAGGGGCGAGGGTCATAACAGGGATAATGGCTGCCATCACAGAGGAGGCCAGAGCCTGGATGGATCTCTGTTGGGCCGCCAATCCAGTGTGAATAACCTCCAGGAATGCATTTGTCTGTTGCATCTGGGCTGCCAGCCCCTGGATGGCATTCGAAATGGTTGACTGCCTTACAGAGATGGATCTCAGGAGGTCAATAGCCTCCTCACTCAGGGCAGCAGGGCTCACTGCCTGGGGCGAAGGAGATGCCCATCCTCCTGGGTGAGCGGGCACGGGCAACTCGATGAGGGGTGGTTGGGAGGGTGGTGGTCGTATGGGGTGGCGGATGTACCTGTAGCTGGGGTGGTAACAGAGGTGAAATAAAGGGGGAGGGACCAGGAGAATAATGGTCCAGTGCACGATCTCCCAATAATAATCCTAATTATATATACAGGTGCACTGTTCCAGAGAGAGAGGAATAGAACCTAATCCTACATGAGCGAGAACCCTCAAGCATCACACTGGATGACTAGCATCATCAATGGGAAAGCTCCTCGTCAGGCAGGTGCTGCAATGCCTGATGGGCTCCCCAAAGGGGGCTCTTAACCGTATTGCTCTGAGTGTAGCAAAGAAAAACAGGTCGTATAGGTGAACTACCTAAATCTGAATACCTGAGCAATATGGAGAGAAAAAGAGTTAAAATTGGTTACCCATCTTGGACGTATATCATAAATTTAATCAGCAAACATAAGATGGGGACCAAGGTTAAAATCACAAAAAAGAGTAAATAGGTGAGTGGTAATGCTCACTTACTCTCTATAAGGACACGAGAGGACCGAACCGATTTTGGTGCCTCAAATCGTGGGTCTACATAATTCACGTCTAGTGGTCCAGCCGGATCCATTGACGCTTCATCAGGACCAATACAAAAATAACAACTTCTCCAAACAATAATTGAATGCCAACCCTAATAAGGAGGTCAAAAACAAAGAGCAGTCACTTACTTTGAGTCTACCTGCTACATCACAAAAGGTCGCCCATCCCCAGTCTCAGGATAGAGCTCCATAGGTAACATGTCAGGAAGAGGAACAGACAATGAGTCATGCGGTGGAAGTAGGCCGATTCACCTACCCTCCTGACAGCGTCCCTGTTCATAGTGTCTGTTCCGCTTCCTGACGTGTTACCTACGGAGCTCTATCCTGAGACTGGGGATAGTTGTTATTTTTGTATTGGTCCTGAGGAAGCGTCAGTGGATCCAAAGGGCCATCTAGCCAGTAGGCCCAGTACTAGTAGTTATCAGGGCATAAAATAACTATTTCAGTGGTTTATGTTTTTAAGACGTCATTTAGGGCAGATATGGCTTTGGATTCAATGAAAAAAATATGTACTAGTTTTTTTATTTCACATTTTTTTTGCAAAAAGTTTGTAAGTTGTGTGGTAATATTTGATGCCATAGGAGGATGTGTGTACTGTTGTTGTGAAAGGTTTGTAGCTCACCTAACTTTAGTGTTTTGCATTGCTTAATTAATATTAGTATTTTCTTCAGTGGTACCACCATGCTTCCTTTTAATGGTCAGTGTGTGTGTGAGGGTGTGTTTGCCATCATCCACCATTTGTCTTTATTCTCCATGCTGTGTAGACAGAGGTTATTTTGTGTAGCCTATGTCCATGGGCTTGCATGTGTCCTTTGTTCTCCTTGACTTCTTTTTCGCAGTTGTTGTTTGACCATGTGACTGGTAGCCGGTAGCCATTTTCTGTATCCAGCCAGTGAGTCTTTGTCAGAGGTTGCATGCGTTCTTCTTTGTTGTCCTTGCTCCTTGTAGTTTTTGTTTGACCATGTTGGTGGCAGTCATTTTGTGCATGTAGCCAGTGTTCTTTTGCCATAGGCTTGCATGTGTTATTTTTTTGTTCCCCATGCCTCTTTGCTCCTTGTTGTTATTTAACCATGTGCCTGGCAGCCATTTTGTACATCCAGCCAGTGTGTCTTTGCCATAGGCTTACATACAAACATGGTTAATTATTGATCATTTGTTTATTTTAAGATTCCATTTTAAATTTTAAAATAAACTTTCTATTTTAATTTTCTATTTTATTTTTTGTTCTTTATTTTTTAATTCAATCATTTATGTCATGTTATTTCAGTTATTTACTTTAATGGTTTTTTTTTGGTTTTTTTTACAATTCCTTTTTTATTTTTATTTTATTTTTTTGTTTATATTTGTAATTTTATATTTTAATTTTATTTAATTCTGCATTTTGCCATGAAACATCCATTCCTACATCCATCAACAAAGATGCACAACCGCACTATAGCATTCGGTTTCTTTAGGTGTATAATAATTCCATTTTCTCCTGGACACCCTGGACACCCTGGCTGAGGAGCACTGTAGACAAATCAGCAGCATAATTCATTTTTTAATGATTATTACATTTCCCCTGGACCACCTTGCCGCCATACATAGGTTTTTTCAAAGGATTATTCCATTTACTTATGCACCTCTCAATTCTATCCCAGGTGTCCCCTTTGAAACAGATGGAGACAAAGCAAACAGCTTTATCTGCATGATGATTTGAAATGAAATTTTATGGTGTGGCAGTGTGGTTTGACTTTAAATGTTTGATTAAATTGGTATTCATTGCATCAGTAACCAACTGCACTAAGATTGTATTTGTCCATACTTCTTCAACCTGCAACAATGCAAAGTTTCACTAACTATACATTTCATTTGCTTGGTTACTTTTGGTTGCAAAATGTAAGAGACCTCACATCACCTGCAATTCTGACAAAGAGAAGGCCTTGCAGTTATTTCAGTCCTCCAAACTCGTCTGCTTGTGCATCTTAGGGCCACTGCCAACTTAGAGCATAAGATGGCCCCAAAGAAAGTTGCTCCCAAGAAAGTGGCCAGAGAGAAGAAGCAGCTTTCCACCAGTGGTGTGCCAAACGTAACTTTTTTGGGAGGCGTGCGCCTGCCACACCGGCCTCCAGGGAAGAATCTAGGAGGAGCCCTCCCACATTAATAGCACCACCCCAACCTAAGCCCAAGACCATGCCTGTCAGTGAGGCAGCCACTGCAATTGTAGTGACACTAATGAGCAGTGACATTGAATTGGATTTGTACCTTTCATAAAGTAGTGCCCAATCATTTCAGGAAACAGATCGAAGTGGAGAGTAGCTGCAGTCAGCAAAGGAAGTTCTTCCTGAAGTTACAGCAGAACAGGAGGTCAAGCTTCCTGCCAAGCAAAAGACTCCTTTTTTAGAATCAATGGCTCCCTGATCTCCAGGAAGAATAAAGAAGGGTGCTACTCCACCATCTTCTCCAAGCACCACTTCTGCTGACAATGATAAGGACATGCAGTGAATCCCAGCAGAGACCCCAGAAGAGGCAAGGGAAAAGCAAAGTTCTAAAAAGCCTTAGATTCATGGAAGAGGATAATGATGAGGAGTATGATGACGATGAGCCATTCATTGTGGAAGCTGGCACAGAGGAGCCCGATATTACTATCCAAACTGCTCTGAGGGATGTAGCACAGGCAGCACCACCCATTACTATATTTGTAAGGCCTTAGGAGAGACCTACACCAACCTGTAACTCAGTAGAAGTATGCACTGGAGAGAGGCAATCAACATACCCACCTACTTCCAGTTCTTTTTCAGGCATTGGCCCAATAAAAAAGTACTTTTATCATGATTAGCAAACAGGGGGAGAACATTGCAATATGGTTAATTTGCCACACAAGTATCTGTCAAGGTAAACCTGGTTGACATTATGGTATTGGAGACCGGGCAACCCATATGAAAAAACATCACAAAATCCAGTGGGAGGAGCACCTTCAAAAAATGGCGAGCGTGGTTGCAGAGGTAAAGGTGAGGAGAGCTGGGAAACATCAGCTACAATTGGTCAAATCAC
Source organism: Pleurodeles waltl (assembly GCF_031143425.1). Classification (NCBI taxonomy): domain Eukaryota; kingdom Metazoa; phylum Chordata; class Amphibia; order Caudata; family Salamandridae; genus Pleurodeles; species Pleurodeles waltl. Next base: position 482,911,135 of record NC_090439.1, read on the forward strand.
AGTGGAAGGTGAGGAAGAAAAAGGTGACATCCTCACACAAAGCATCCCTGTCCCCAGCAGTGCGCCAGAATCACCAGCCTCAGTGATCTCGCAATGGTACAGGAAGACTCAGAGTCAGATGGAGAAACTAGGACATAAAATGACTGCACCACGACACATATTGGGGGTCATTCTGACCCTGGCGGCCGGTGACCGCCAGGGTCACCGACCACGGGAGCACCGCCAACAGGCTGGCGGTGCTCCCGAGGGCATTCTGACCGCGGCGGTTCAGCCGCGGTCAGAAAGGGTAAACCGGCGGTCTCCCGTCGGTTTACCGCTGCCCCATTGAATCCTCCATGGCGGCGGAGCGCGCTCCGCCGCCATGGGGATTCAGACACCCCCTACCGCCATCCTGTTCATGGTGGGAAACCCGCCATGAACAGGATGGCGGTAGGGGGTGCCGCGGGGCCCCTGGGGGCCCCTGCAGTGCCCATGCCAATGGCATGGGCACTGCAGGGGCCCCCGTAAGAGGGCCCCGCAAAGTATTTCAGTGTCTGCTTTGCAGACACTGAAATACGCGACGGGTGCAACTGCACCCGTCGCACCCCTGCAACTACGCCGGCTCAATTCTGAGCCGGCGTCCTCGTTGCAGGGGCATTTCTGCTGGGCCGGCGGGCGCTCTTTCGGAGAGCGCCCGCCGGCCCAGCGGAAATGTTTAAATGGCCGCCGCGGTCTTTTGACCGTGGTGCGGTCATTTCACGGCGGTACCTTGGCGGACGGCCTCCGCCGTCCGCCAAGGTTAAAATCACCCCCACTGAGTCTACCACCACCTACATCTCAAAAGTTGCCTGCATCGCTGTCCCCGCAAAGGAGAAAATCCAGGCTATGATTACGGGCATCTTTAGGCAGGAGGGGCACTAAGACCGCAATCACCCAATGGCACAATACAATGGGAAGCTGGCAAAAATATAAGTGCTGGACCTCCTCCCTTTTTCCTTTTGTCGAAGGAGAGGGATTCTTAGAGTTTGTAGCAGCCATCTGCCCATAATAAAAGGTTCCAAGTCGGACCTATTTTGGCAGAGTTGCTGTTCCAGTGCTGCATCAGGATGTCCGGCAACTGGTTGGACAAGCTTTGTAGCAAAGTGTTCTCTGCATTATCCACCTGATGACACACATGTGGACCTGATGTCAGGCGATAGATTACATGTTCATCACTGCACAGTGGATTTCTTTTGTGGGCGTAAAGCAAAAGCTATCTACAGGTCTTGGCCCTGAATCAAGTTGTAAGAGTGATCAGCAGCATGCAACAATACCATGTTCACCATGGAGAAATCACACACAACTGTAAACATCTTGATGGAATAGCAAGGTGTCTGAATGGATGTGACCAAGAGGCCTCCGAATAAGATTTGCTGCCACAGACATTGGCAGTAAAATAGTCAAGGCAATGGCAGATGGCTTTTTCAGGGTCCTGTGTTTGGCGCACTGCGTCAACTTGATTGTGCAAGACATTTTCAAAACAGAAGACATAGGCCCTCATTACAACCCTGGCAGTCGGTGTTAAAGCGGCAGTAATACTGCCAACAGGCCGGCACTAAAAAAAATGCGATCACGACTATGGCAGAACCGTCAACACAGACAGCCACTTTAACACTCTGACCGCCACGGCGGTAGAAACAAACACTGCGGCAGTCACCACCAACAGACAGGCGGAAAACAATGTACTGCCCATCCCATCACAACCCGCCAATCCGCCAGCTTTTCCGGGGTGGTACCAAGGCCATCAAAAGCACATCGGAAACAGTGTTTGGAATGGAAACCACTCTCCTCTCGACACTCAACGAAGAACCAGGAAACCATGGAGCCCAAGTTACAGGTCCAGCCCATACTGGTCTACCTCCTCATCTACCAGGAATGCCAAAGGCGGCAGCGATGACCACAGTGAGTACTGCACCTAGTACACAGGGGAGGGGGGGAGGAAAAAGAGAGTGATACACACACACAACACGCAACACCTCCACCCCCACCCACAACACCACACACACTAACACATGCAGCAACATTATATTTACCCGCCGTAACCCCTTCGAAGAACGTAAGGACAAAAGGAATAGAGTTAAATCATTGATATTTTAGAAACAGGCAGATATACGTAACGATTATAAAAACAGTAGCTACAAAAATATACAATATGTATATTAGGCCATACATTGTCCTTTCCAAATGTCCGTGGGTCACTGGGCCAAAAATCATGGGCCAAGCCCACACTTGACTCCTGCCTCAATACGGAGAGAACACTGCAGGGGGATCAAGTCGAAAACACACAGGCACCTCAGGTGGACAGGGAAGGGGGGGCACCTCAGGGAGAAGATGGAATAATGCCACTGCTCCTCGATGGGGCTCAATGCCCACAGCAATGTCCTGGGGAGTGCAAGGCCACAGTCTCTCAAGTGGGTGGTTTGCCCACTGCTTGGTCCTGGGGAGGGCAAAGCCACACTCTTTCAAGTGGGTGGTCTGCCCACTGCTTGGTCCTGGGGAGTGCAAAGCCACAGTCTTTCAAGTGGGTGGTCTGCCCACTGCTTGGTTCTGGGGAGTGCAAAGCCACAGTCTCTCAAGTGGGTGGTCAGCCCACTGCTTGGTCCTGGCCAGTGCAAAGCCACAGTCTCTCAAGTGGGTGGTCTGCCCACTGCTTGGTCCAAGGGAGTGCAAAGCAACAGTCTCTCTAGTGGGTGGCTTCTCCACTGGTTCTGGAGGGGGCCTTGTGCCCAGTGTGCTTCATCCTGCCATGGATAGGGTGAGTGGATGCTTTTCTCTACTGATTCTGGAGGGGGCCTTGTGCCGAGTGATGCAGCACTTGGGTTGTGGAAGTTCACATTCCCTCACCTGGGTGTCTGAGGCACGAGATTTGCAGGGACTAGGTTGCATAATAGTCCATGGAGGCAGGGTTGAACTCCGTCCTGGGGTACCTAAGGCTGCAAACTGGTGGTAGTGCTAGTGCTGGTAGGGGTGCTGCCAGTGGTGGTTGGAGGCTCCAGCCTGTCTCCTGCAACTTCAGACGGCTGGCCACTGGGGCTGCTGGTGCAGGTAGTGGTCCTACTGTCAGCGGTGCTTGCGGCGGTGCTTGTGGCGGGGCTGCTGGGAGTGCTGGCTGTAGTGCCAGTGCCGGTGCTGCCAGTGGTGGAGGTAGGCCCCAGCCCTTCTCCTGCAGCCTCAGAAGGCTGCCCACTGGGAATGCTGCATCTGACAGTAGTGCTGACAGCGGCGGTGCAGGTGGTGGTGCAGGTGGCTGTGCTTGCGGCGGTGCATGCGGCGGTGCATGCGGCGGTGCCTGCGGCGGGGCTGCCCCCGTTTGCAGGTGGCGGGCTGGTGGTTCTGCTGGTGGGCACCAGGCCTTCACCTGCAGCCTCCGACGGCTGAAGTGCCTTGCCTTGGGTTTTCTGCCCATTCCTCATCTTGGCAGATGCTGTTGTGACCTTAGCTCTGGCAGCTGGAGTTTTGGAGGAGGCCTTGCTGGGTGGGTCGTGCTCCTTGCCCTTGGTACATGTTTTCCCCTTCTTCACCTTGGAAGGTGGCGGAATGGTTTGGTGGCACACTGGCTGGCATGACGGGTGCCCCCTTTGAGCCTCTGGGAGTTGCAGTTACCACAGCTGACGCTGACTTGGAGGCTGGCCTGCCAGGAAAAGCTTTTTAGATACACTGGGGCGGGAAGAGGGAGAGGGTTTGGGAGTGGAGGAAGAGGGAGTGGGGGTAGGTGGTGTCTGCTGAGTTTGGGTGAAGGTGGATGTACTGGATGCTGTTGTGAGGTGTATGGCTGTTGGGTGGGTGGGTGCTTGCGTTTATGTACTTTGGGAAGAGGGGTCACAGACACACTGGGAGAGGACACATGGGACGTGTGAATGGATGTGGGGGTGGTGACTGCCAGTGAGGGGTGAGTAGCGATGGGCGTGCTGGTGATGGAGGTAGTGGATGAGGATGTAGTGCATGCAGGTGTGAGTAGAGACGCTACTGGGAGTGAGGTGGATAACGAGGAGGAGGGGGACACAGTGGAGGCAGTGGATGTTGGTGTGTCTGCATGGGTATGGTGCTTGTGTGAGTGCCTGTGGGATGAAGTGTGGTGCTTGTGTTTGCCTGAACCACTTCTGTGTGTTGATTTGGGTGAATGCTGGTCTGAAGGTGCGCTTGGGATAGGCTTGGGTTGAGGGGATTTGGACTTGGTAGAGGAAGTTGGAGGGGGAGGCTTGACGCAGGGACAATGGATGCCATCAGTGAGGAGGCCAGAGCCTGAAATGCTCTCTGTTAGGAATGCCACACCAGAGTGAATGCCCTCCAGGTATGCATTTGTTTGTTGCAAATGCCTCTCGACACCCTGGATGGCATTCAGAATGATTGACTGTCCAACGGTGAGGGAGGGATCTCAGGAGGTCAATAGCCTCCTCACTGAGGGCAGCAGGGCTGTCTGGGGCAGGGCCTGAGGGGCCTGTGGCAAAGGAAATGCCCACCCTTCAGGGTGAGCGGGCACGGGTTACACACTGAGGGGCTGCTGGGAGGGCGGTGCTGGTAGAGGGGTTGGCGGCTGTACCTGTTGTTGGGGTGGGCACAGATTTGTCTGCCTCTGCCAGGGAGATTCCATTGGAGGAGGAGTCGCTGTCTGTGGTCTCACCTCCTGTCCCCGTCGTGGTGCTCCCCTTGCCCTCCATCCCACTGGTGCCCTCACCGTCGGTGGATTCGGCCTCCAGGCCCATGTGGGATGCAGCTCCCTCCGTTGCCGGTGCCTCTGCTCCTCCGCCAGATGATGCTAATGCACACAAGGACAGGGTGACAAAACAAAAAGGGGGAGAAGAGACAGAGGATACACTTGGTCAATGCCAGCAACACTACTACCGTTAGCGGACACAACACACAGGGAGCAGCCCTATGAACTAGGCCATGCCCAACCAGTTACTAAGATAGTCACCAGCCCATGGGGTAGAATGCCTAACACCATCAGCTGCACACAAGAAACCAACAGGAACCTGCCTAGTAGTAGATGCCCACTAACACTATTGGGTGGGAGTGCTTCAAAGCCTGCCCAACAAGGGACCTACCCTGCCATCTTAGCCCTGGCCAAAGGGCACCCATAGCCCACATCACCCACCCAGGTACCTCCTAATGAGTGCAAAGTCTGGAGTCAGATTCTGAACTCACCCCCTTGTGGCTTCTGTGATGCCTTCAAGTGCCCATCTAACTCCGGATAGGCCACCGCCAGGATGCGGAACATCAGGGGGTTCATGGAGCAACGGGCACCCCTTCTTTGTTGGGAGGCCAGCCCCAGCTGGTCCTCCGCTGTCTTCTTTGCCCAGCGGTGCAGGTCCTCCCACCTCTTGCGGCAGTGGGTGTTCCGTCTGTCAAAAACCCCCAGGGTCTGCACCTCCTTGGCGATGGCACGCCAAATACCCTTCTTCTGGTGGATGCTGACCTGCAGGGAAAAGACAGCAGAAAAGGGAATAAGTCAACCGTCCAGACCGTCAGATTCATGGCCCACCAGATCCCTCCCATCCCCTGATGCACATACATTGTCCACCTTACATGCTGTACTCTGGCCAGGATGCCTCTGCCCCCCCACATGTGGCTCACATACACAGCACTCCATACATTCATGGCCCACGCATTATGCTCCCAGTGTACTCACCTGTTTGTCTGGAGGACAGTAGAGTAATGTGTACTGGGGTAGGACCCCATCCACCAGTTTCTCCAACTCCTCCAGAGTGAAGGCAGGGGCCCTTGTCCAGACACATGAGCCATGGTAGGTTCCAGACACAGGTCACAGCAGCACTTGCAGTGTAGGTCCTCTCCTGTTAAAGGTCAGGTAGCAAGTGAGTGGACAGATAGAAAATGGTGGTGATGTCCGAGACGATGTGTACCATCACTGCCGGCGTACATCGCCGTTGGCTCCTGGAACCCATAGGGCCCAATGATAACCAATGCGAAGTTGCACGGCGGTCATTGACCGCCTACCGTGATGGCACGCAACGCAGGCGCAATTAACTCATTTCCACTTGTCCCTTCTCACAGGTCAGGCATCCGCCATTTCAGGGGGGCACAGGGTATGGCACCTAACTGCGTCACAGCAGACATACGGCACGGCAATTGATTGTAGGGTTCACATTTTGTTTCTGTAAAGTACACAAATCATCATTAGTGCAATAAATGTGGGAATATGACCCTCTGCTCACCATTCTTTTCCATAGGCTTCAACCGCTGAGGCTGAATATGAGATGGCGGCATCCTCCGGTGTACAGATCCTTGGTGGACCTTGCGACAATGGAGGACATAAACATAATCATTACAAACAGACTTGATCGGGCCACCATCCAAGAACTGTGTGCCCAATTGGAGCCAGACCTGATGTCAGCTATCCACCAGCCCACAGGTATCCCCCCTCTAATGCAGGTACTGTCAGTGCTCCATTTCCTGGCAAGTGGTTCCTTCCAAAGAACAGTGGCCATGGCATCAGGGATGTCTCAGCCAATGTTCTCCAACGTGTTGACCAGAGTGTTGTCTGCCGTGCTGAAACACATGCGCAGCTACATTGTGTTCCCCCAGGTGGGGGATTTGGCCACAGTGAAATCTGACTTTTATGCCCTAGGTCATATCCCCAACATCATTGGTGCCATTGATGGTACACATGTGGCATTTGTCCCCCACCCCTGGAGAAATGAACAAGTTTTCAGGAATAGAAAATGCTATCACTCTATGAATGTGCAGATGGTGTGTTTGGCAGACCAGTACATCTCCCATGTGGATGCCAAATATCCTGGATCTGTGCATGACACCTTTATCCTGAGGAATAACAGCATCCCATATGTGATGAGCCAACTCCAGAGACACTGGGCATGGCTAATAGGTGAGCCAAAGGTCCCTACACACTATGGTGGTCATTCTGACCTCGGCGGTAAAATGCACTTACCGCCGGTCAGAAGACCGCCATAACACCGCCGCGGCCGCGGAAACCCGCCACGGTCATTCTGACCCGCAGAAGGCAAACCTCCGAAAATCCGACCGCCACAACAGACCGCCAGACCAGCGGTCGGCGGAAAGGTGGAGGTGACCAAACCTCCACCGCCACGCCAACAGAAATACGCCCATGCCATTACGACCCACGAATCCACGCGGCGGTCATTCAAACGCGGTATTCCATTGGCGGGACACACCGGCGCGGTCAGAATACACACAAACGAACAAAACTCACCCACATTGGACGATTTGAATCCCACACACCTGATACACATACACACACCACTCCCACACAGACAATACAATATAAAACACCCACCCACATCACCCACAAACCCCTACGCTTAAAAATTCGTAAAGAAGGCAAGAGCGAGACACCAGCATCCAAAACATAACAGCCACAGCCACTCAACACCATCACCCACACACTATCCACACACAAAACAACACACACCACCACACTCAACTCACTTAAATACACATACTCCACCCCACACATCATACACACCACCCCATGGCACCCCAAAGACAACCCCGTTTCACAGACGAAGAACTCAGGGTTATGGTGGAGGAAATCGTTCGTGTAGAGCCCCAGCTGTTCGGCACACAGATACAATACACCAGCATTGCCCGGAGGACGGAGCTATGGCAGAGGATTGTCGACAGGGTGAACGCAGTGGGACAGCACCCCAGAAATCGGGAAGACATCAGGAAGCGATGGAACGACCTACGGGGGAAGGTGCGTTCCATGGTATCCAGGCACAACATCGCCGTGCAGAAGACTGGCGGAGGACCCCCACCTCAACCCCCACATTTCACATCATGGGAGGAGGAAGTCTTGAACATCCTGCATCCTGACGGCCTCGCAGGAGTCGGCGGAGGAATGGATACTGGTAAGTTGAAGCTTCAATACTGCTTCCCCCCCACCTGCATGCCAAATCAGACCCCAACCCTCACCCCCATCCTCGAACCCCACCCTCACCCCCACCCCCATCCTCACCCCCACCCTCACCCCCACCACCATCCTCACCCCCACCACCATCCTCACCCCCACCCCCAGCACACCTATTCCCCTCCAATGTCTCACCATCACAACCCACACATCCCAAAACCTAGGCCTGCATGCGTCCACTGAGCATGGACACCCATCACCAAAGCATGCCCAATGCATATACACATCCCCCCCACAAGCCACCCTCACCAAAGCCCCCACACACGAATGCCAGCACTTGGGGACACGGGAACCCACAGATACACCCATATGCCACACATTTGAACTATAACCATACCTCTATACCCCTGCAGGACCCGACCGTCAACACACCGCGGCGGAGGGGCCAGAATTATCCACACCCCCCACCCAAGAGGCCGTCAGCGATGACAGCAGCTCTGTCGATCTGGACACCGATGACCAGCCCGGACCATCGGGGACCTCTGGACAGTCGGTTCCCCTCACACAGGCACAGGCCACTATAGACCCTAACCCCTCTGGGAACACCAGCACAGCTCCCACCCAGCGGGCCCATGCCTCTGTCTCCAGGGCGCGTCAATCTGCGGTGTGTCTACCACTACAGGGCACCCAGGAGAACCCACCACCCCAACAACAACAGGGACCTGGGGGCAGTGGTAGTGGGCACACCGGCCAGGGGGCAGAGGCCCAGGTAAACAGGGGAACTCGGCGGGCAGCTGTGCCACAGGGGGGGGAGGAGAGGCCCAGGGAACCCACTCTCCACGAGGTCCTCACCACCATCATGGGAGCATACAACCGCTCCCAGGAGACGATGGCGAAAGGTACTGGCCCGGTTCCAGGAGATCCAGGTGCTGCAGGAGGAACACTATCGGGGGTACAGGGAGGACATCCGAGCCATCAACACCACCCTGGTTACCATGGTAGGGCTGCTGCAGGACCTCGTAAACAGCAGGGCGGACACTGAACAACACCCAAGGGCCCCTGCCACTAGCCTGGACCAAGAACAGCCATCCACCTCCGCCGGCGCTAGTGGACAGGAGGCCCCCGCACAGCAGCAGCCCACCAGACCCCCACCTCCTGCAGGAGAAGAACCACCCCGCAAGAGGGCCCTGAGATCTCGCAAGACAGAGTAGGATGTCAAGACCCCCGCCAGCAATGGATACCACCTGATGTCATCCCACTGTCCCACATTGTCACCCTGTCCATCCTCGAACTGCCCATGCTCCATCTCTCCACAGGCCTCTGGACAATGCACCTGTGTGACTGTTACTCTGGACTCTGCCATGGACATTCCTTCACCATAGCCCCCACCCACTTGAAACCACCCATCCCATTTTGAGCACTTCAATAAACACCTATTTTGCCCCAAAATATCAGGAGTCTGGCTGTGATTTCAATAGATTGTAATTGACATGACAGTGCAAATATGTCCTTGTACATGGTGAAGTCAACAAACAGCTGCCACAAAGCTGTAGTCCATGGGGAAACGAAGCACAGGACTCGTAATGGGGACCCCAGATCTGAAATAGGGAGGGAAAAGCCAAAACTCAGTCATCATACACTGGGGCAAATAGACAGGCAGCAGAGATGCTGCAGAGTAGTTAACATTTACTAAACTATCTTTGAAATGTTACCTGTGTCCTATTGGAAGTACTGTTCAATGATTCTGTCCCTGTTGTCTGTTTCAGCCCCGTCGTCTTCCTCCTCGTCACTCTCCTCAGGTTCCACCGCTGCCACAACACCACCGTCTCGACCATCCTCCTGCAGGAAAGGCACCTGGCGGCGCAAAGCCAGGTTGTGAAGCATGCAGCAGGCCACGATGATGTGACACACCTTCTTAGGTGAGTACATTAGGGATCCACCGGTCATATGCAGGCAGCGAAACCTGGCCTTTAGGAGGCCAAAGGTGCGTTCGATCACCCTCCTAGTACGCCCATGGGCCTCATTGTACCGTTCCTCTGCCCTGGTCCGGGGATTCCTTACTGGGGTCAGTAGCCACGACAGGTTGGGGTACCCAGAGTCCCCCACTAGCCATACACGGTGTCTCTGTAGCTGTTCCATCACGTAAGGGATGCTGCTATTCCTCAGGATGTAGGCGTCATGCACTGACCCTGGGAATTTGGCATTTACATGCGAGATGTACTGGTCAGCCAAACACACCACCTGGATGTTCATTGAATGGTAACTTTTTCTGTTCCTGTACACCTGCTCCCTGTCTCTTGGGGGAACCAAAGCCACATGGGTCCCATCAATGGCACAAATTACGTTGGGAATATGTCCAAGGGCGTAGAAATCACCCTTCACTGTAGCCAATTCGCCCACCTCAGGGAAAATGATGTAGTTCCTCACGGATTTCATCAGGGCAGACAACACTCTGGATAACACCTTTGAAAACATGGGCTGAGACATCCCGGAAGCAATTCCCACGGTTGTCTGAAATGACCCACTTGCCAAGAAATGGAGTACTGACATGACCTGCACCAGAGGGGGAATCCCTGTGGGTTGGCGGATGGGGGACATCAGGTCGGGCTCCAGCCGGGCACACAGTTCATGGATAGTGGCACGGTTAAGACGGTAGGTCAGGATAATGTGGCGTTCTTCCATTGTCGACAGGTCCACCAGCGGTCGGTACACGGGAGGATTCATCCGTCTCCTCGGCCAACCCAGCGGACGGTGCCTAGGAAGGACAACATGGAGCACACAGTCAGGCAACCCACAGGTACGTACTCACAGCTAGCACAGTATACGATTCTCTATGCAGTGAATGGCGTGTCTGAGTGGCTATGCAAGGCCTAGGCCTGTGTGACGCAGTTGAAATTGAGCCATGTGGGCCCTGGAAATGGCGGCTGCCTGACCTGTGAAGTGTGACAATGGGATGTGAGGTCAATGCGCTGGCGTGGCACACCGCGGCGGGCGGCGGGCGAAGACCGCGGCGCGAAGCCGCATTGGTTAACATTGAAGCCTATGGGTTTCAGGAGCCAATGGCGAAGGGCGCCGGCGGTGGCGGGACGCACCGCCGCGGTACGCACCGCCGCGGACGTGACCGCCATTTTCTATCTACTTATCCACTTGCGACTCGACTTGAACTTTCACAGGAGAGGACCTATACTGCAAGTGTTGCTGTGACCTCGGTCTGGAAGGGACAATGGCTGCTGCGACTGGGGAAAGGGCCCCTGCCTTCACTGGAGAGGAGTTGGAGAAACTTGTGGATGGGGTCCTCCCCCAGTATGCGCTACTCTACGGTCCTCCAGACCAACAAGTGAGTTTAATTCTATCTGGATTTGGGGCCACTGGCTGGCTTGGGGGCCTGGCGGGGATGGGGGGCATGTTGGGCATGGCGGGGGGCCTGGCGGGGGGCTTGGCGGGGATGGGGTGCATGTTGGGCATGGCGGGGGGCCTGGCGGGGGGCCTGGCGGGGATGGGGTGCATGTTGGGCATGGCGGGGGGCCTGGCGGGGATGGGGGGCATGTTGGGCATGGCGGGGGGCCTGGCGGGGGGCATGGCGGGGATGGGGTGCATGTTGGGCATGGCGGGGGGCCTGGCGGGGATGGGGTGCATGTTGGGTCTGGCGGGGGGCATGGCGGGGATGGGGGGCATGTTGGGCATGGCGGGGGGCCTGGCGGGGGGCATGGCGGGGATGGGGGGCATGTTGGGCATGGCGGGGGGCCTGGCGGGGATGGGGTGCATGTTGGGTCTGGCGGGGGCATGGCGGGGATGGGGTGCATGTTGGGCATGGCGGGGGGCTTGGCGGGGATGGGGGGCATGTTGGGCATGGCGGGGGGCCTGGCGGGGATGGGGGGCATGTTGGGCATGGCGGGGGGCCTGGCGGGGGGCATGGCGGGGATGGGGTGCATGTTGGGCATGGCGGGGGGCTTGGCGGGGATGGGGGGCATGTTGGGCATGGCGGGGGGCCTGGCGGGCATGGGGGGCGTTGGGCCACTGGAAAGGAAAATGCTGAGTAACTTGAACGTGGTATTTCTCCCTCCCTGTACGTGTCACATAGGTCCGCGCCCATGAGAAGATCGGGATTTGGCGTGCCATCGCCAAGGAAGTCCGGGCCCTGGGGGTCCACCATCGACGGGGCACCCACTGCCGCAAGAGGTGGGAGGACATCCGCCGCGGGACCAAGAAGACCGCCGAATCTCTGCTGGGGATGGCCTCCCAACGTAGGCGGGGTGCCTGCCGTCAACTGAGCCCCCTGATGTTCCGGATCCTGGCGGTGGCCTACCCTGATTTGGATGGGCGCGTGAGGGCAGCACAGCAGACACAAGGGGGTGAGTACAAGCATTATCTACTCTGTTGTCGCGCAGTGGAGGTGTCTGGGTGGGGGAGGAGGGCTGGGGGTCCCCCTAGGCCAGGGCGATATCTGTAGGCTGGGCACCCCCGTAAGCCCCTGTGTCCCCAGCCACCACCCTCAGTAGTTTGTTTGTACAGCCATCCCTGGGCCGTGTCATCCATGGGTGCAGTTGTCAACTCTAGGCGTGTAGGGCATGTTCCACGGAATGCGTAGCGTACCCCAAGTGCGCAACTTAGTGCAGGGGGCATCTGTGTCTGTCATGTCCGCTAACTGTACCGGAGATCCATGTACTCAATATCCCTTTATTTCTCTCTCCCCCCCCCTTTTTGTTTGTCTTTCTGTGCTTGTGTGCATCAGCATCATCAGGCGGAGGAGAAGTGGCATCGGGGCAGGAGGGAGCTGCATCTCACATGGCCCAGGAGGGCCATGCCACAGAGTCAGACTGGACCAGTGAGACGGAGGGCGAGGGGAGCTCCACGACGGGGACGACTGGAGCCTGCAGCGACACGGACACGTCCTCGGAAGGGGGCTCCCTTGCGGGGGTGGCACCATCCGTGCCCCCCGCCATTACAGGCACAGCCGCCACCCAGCGCACCATCTCCGCCCTCCCAGCAGCCCCTCCGCGTTCGCCCCGTGCCCGCTCTGGCAGGAAGCCGGGCATCTCCTTCGCCCCAGGCACCTCAGGCCCTGCCCCTGTTACCCCCGCTGCCCTCAGTGAGGAGGTCATTGACCTCCTCCGAACGCTCATTGTTGGGCAGACTACCCTTTTGAATGCCATCCAGGGGGTGGAGAGGGAGGTTCATCGCAGCAATGCGTACCTGGAGGGCATTCATTCGGGTCAGGCTGCCCATCAGCGATCGTTCCAGGCTCTGGCCTCAGCACTGACGGCAGCCATTGTCCCTGTCTCCTGCCTGCCTCTACTAACTCCCTCCTCCCAGTCTCCTGTTCCTCTGCCTGTCCCACCCACACCATCAGACCAGCCTGCACACACCTCAACACCCAAGAGAAGCTCATCCAAACATAAGCACCACAGATCACGCAGACATTCACACACGCAACATTCCGATGCAGACATGCCAACAGTCACTACCACCTCTGTGACCCCCACCTCCTCGTCTCCCTCCTCCCTCCCTGTGACGTCTACACTCACACCTCCATTCACCTCACCATCAGCCAGTGTTTCCATCACCAGCACACCCTCCACTCCAGTCCGCACACGTGCAGTCACCACCCCCACTGCCATTTACACGTCCCCTGTGTCCTCTCCCACTGTGTCTGTCACCCCCTCTTCCACACCACACAAACGCAGCCACCCACCCACCCAACAGCCATCCACCTCACGACAGCCTATCCCTCCTGCACCTGCACCCAAAGACAGCAAACGTGACTCACCTACAACCACATCCTCTCCCTCCACTCCCATTCCCACTGTACCTACCACTCTCCATTGTCCCAAGAAACTCTTCCTCGCCACTACTAACTTCTTTCCTGACCCTGAGCCCCCCCCTCCTTCTCGTCGGGGTAAGAAGAGCACCTCAGCCACCACCAGCCCTGCAGCCCCCTTGACAAGGGTGCAGGGGTATTGGAGCCCGCCAGCCCGCATGTCTGGATCTTCGCCCAGCAGCAAGGGGACAGCCAGCCCACCCCCTGGGAAGAGGAGCAGAAGTCGGAAGGGGCGCCGCAGGAGCCCGCCTTCTACATCCCCCCTGGACACCACCCAGAGACAGTCACCAGCCACAGCTCCAAAGGGAGGAAGGGGCCACAGGCCCACGACTAAGGAGGGCAAGGGCAGTAAGTCAGAGAGGTCAGGCAGCAGGCCTGCTGCCCAGGAGGAGCCCACAACCCCCATAGCCGCTGCCCCGGGAGAGCCCACCACCCCCATAGCCGCTGCCCAGGGAGGACCCAGCCCAGCTGGCCAGGAGGGCCCCACCACCCACAGCCCAGTTGGGCAGTGAAGGAGCACCATCCCCGCTGCCCAGGAGGGCACCACCAGGCATTTAGCAGTTGGCCATAGACCGTCCGCCGTCTCAAGAACCGCTCCGCTGGGCCCCGCCGTCTCAAGAACCGCTGAACTGGGCCCTTCAAGGCAAGAACCGCTGAACTGGGCCCTTCAAGGCAAGAACCGCTGAACTGGGCCCTTCAAGGCAAGAACCGCTGAACTGGGCCCTTCAAGGCAAGAACCGCTGAACTGGGCCCCGCCGTCTCAAGAACCTCTGAACTGGGCCCTTCAAGGCAAGAACCGCTGAACTGGGCCCTTCAAGGCAAGAACCGCTGAACTGGGCCCTTCAAGGCAAGAACCGCTGAACTGGGCCCTTCAAGGCAAGAACCGCTGAACTGGGCCCTTCAAGGCAAGAACCGCTGAACTGGGCCCTTCAAGGCAAGAACCGCTGAACTGGGCCCCGCCGTCTCAAGAACCGCTGAACTGGGCCCTTCAAGGCAAGAACCGCTGAACTGGGCCCTTCAAGGCAAGAACCGCTGAACTGGGCCCCGCCGTCTCAAGAACCGCTGAACTGGGCCCTTCAAGGCAAGAACCGCTGAACTGGGCCCTTCAAGGCAAGAACCGCTGAACTGGGCCCCGCCGTCTCAAGAACCGCTGAACTGGGCCCTTCAAGGCAAGAACCGCTGAACTGGGCCCTTCAAGGCAAGAACCGCTGAACTGGGCCCCGCCGTCTCAAGAACCGCTGAACTGGGCCCTTCAAGGCAAGAACCGCTGAACTGGGCCCTTCAAGGCAAGAACCGCTGAACTGGGCCCCGCCGTCTCAAGAACCGCTGAACTGGGCCCTTCAAGGCAAGAACCGCTGAACTGGGCCCTTCAAGGCAAGAACCGCTGAACTGGGCCCCGCCGTCTCAAGAACCGCTGAACTGGGCCCCGCCGTCTCAAGAACCGCTGAACTGGGCCCTTCAAGGCAAGAACCGCTGGCCCTTTGGCAGACGTGGCAGGGCAGGATCTATCTCGGGCAGGGCTGCAGGATGTCCTCTGGCCAACTTGCCTCCTCCAGTGGCAGTGGGGTCTGTTATGGACTGTTTGGACTGTGGCTTTGCTCTCCCCAGGATGGCCCAGTGGGCAGGCCACCCACTGTATGGACTGTTTGGACTGTGGCTTTGCTCTCCCCAGGATGGCCCAGTGGGCAGGCCACCCACTGTATGGACTGTTTGGACTGTGGCTTTGCTCTCCCCAGGATGGCCCAGTGGGCAGGCCACCCACTGTATGGACTGTTTGGACTGTGGCTTTGCTCTCCCCAGGATGGCCCAGTGGTGATGGAGTCCCCTCGTGGATCTGGCGTCGTGTACTCAAGTGGCTGAGGTGCCCCCCCTTCCCTTCCCCCTGAGGTGCCTGTCCTATTTTCTTTCTGATGCCCCTGCAGTGTTCTCTCCGTGGAGTTCTTGTCGTGGGACTGGGCCTTGCCCCTTTGCACAGGACCCCTGTGATCCACGGACAGTGGTTGGACTACATTTCGTAGCTGTATATATTTTGTACATAGTTTATTTATTTATTAGGATTACTGGTGTACATATTTCAATATATCTTGCCGTTTATGATCTCTTCTTTTGGTCTTTGCATTATTTCGGAGGGGGGTGGTTTGTGGGTTGTGACAGTGATCTGTGGGAATGCATTGATGTGTGTGTTGTAGTGGGTGTGGGTGGGTGGGTGTGTGCCGGTAATCTTTTCCCTCCCCTGTGTCGTAGGTGCAGTACTCACCGATGTCTTCCGCGCCGCCGGGCGTGCTCCTGGTATATGAGGAGGTATAGGAGTGCGGGGATGACCTGTAACTCTGGCTCCATACTGCCGGAATCTCGCGTGGAGTGCGTAGAGGTGAGCGTTTTCCCGTTCGTAGTCTGTTTCCGCCGTGTTCTTATCGGCGGTGCTCCCGCCCCGGAAAAGGTGGCAGATTGGTGGGTCGTAATAGGGTGGGCGGTACTTTGTCTGCCGCCGGGCTGTTAGCGGGAACCGCCGCGCTGTTTGTTTGTACCGCTGTGGCGGTCGGAGTGTTAAGTTGGCGGGCTGTGTTGGCGGTTCCCGCCAGGGTCAGAATTGCATATTTTAGACCGCCGGCCTGTTGGCGGCTTGGCCGCCGCTTTATCACCGACCGCCAGGGTCAGAATGAGGGCCTATGTGTAGGTGTCTGGGTATGGGGTTGTCCCTAAGGGTTAGTGTGTGTCTAACAGTTGCCCCTCGATATTTGTAGGTGACTCTGGTTACCCCAACCTCTCATGGCTACTGACCCCAGTGCAGAATGCCAGGACAAGGGCAGAGGAACGTTACAATGAGGCACAAGGGCGTAGAAGGAGGATAATCGAAAGGACCATCGGCCTCCTGAAGGCCAGGTTCCGGTGCCTCCATCTGACAGGTGGCTCCCTGTACTACTCACCCAAGAAGGTGTGCCAGATCATCATTGCATGTTGCATGTTGCACAACCTGGCCTTGAGACTCCAGGTGCCTTTTTTGTAGGAGGATGTCCCTGGAGATGGTCTTGTGGCAGCGGTGGAGCCTTTTGGGAGTGAGGAAGAGGAGGCAGAGGAAGAAGATGTTGACAACAGAATCAATATAACTCAGAAGTACTTCCAGTGACACACAGGTAAGACACTGTAAGTTCACTTTACATTTCAATTATCTTTTGGACATTGTACAAGGCAGCCGCTTACCCTATGTCTATGGCCACTGACTTTACCCTTTGGCATCTCTATTTTCAGATCTCTGTGCCCTACTCTGACTCATGCTATGTGTACTGCTGCCCACCAAAGGTCATTCCAAAGTATATTTCACTGTACATTTGAGTTGCAATGCTTTGATAATGTTGTACTAATACATTTGTGAATCATTTGACAGACTCCAGATTAGTATTTGTTCCAGGGGTGCTTATTTTGGTGCTCATAAGTAGAGGGGGATGTGCAATGGGCTGGGCCGATGGTGAAGGAAAGTCCAGGGTAGGGTACAGTCTCTTGATATCACAGATGCATTGTCCAATGGGGCATAGGAAGGGGAGTAATGGCAGTTCAAGGTGGACAGGGTGACAGAATGGGACAGAAGGGTGACAATCAGGAGAGTCTTATTTCCTGGTGGGGGTCTTGGCAATGTTCTCTGTCTTCTGCCTGGATCGCAGGGACCGTTTGAGGGGTGGTTCTCCTTCTGCATTGGGTAGGGTGCTGGTGGCCTGTTGGTCCTGTGGCAGGGCCTCCTGTCCACTAGCGCCGGCGGAGGTGGAAGGCTGTTCATCGGTTTGGCTAGTGTCAGGGGCCCGTTGGTGTGCCACTGCCTCCCTCATGGTCTTGTCCATGTCAGCTAGCACCCCTGCAATGGTGACCAGGATGGTGTAGATGTTTGTTATGTCATCCCTGATCCCCAGGTACTGTTCCTCCTGCAACCACTGGGTCTCCTGCAACTTGGCCAGTATCAGGCTCATTGTCTCCTGGAATGGTGGTATGGTCCCAGGATGTTGGAGAGTGGGTTCCCTGGGCCTGTCCTCCCCCTGTTGCACAGCAGTCCTCCCAGCTTCCCTATTGTCCTGTGCCTCTGTTCCCTGAACCATGTGCCCACTGCCACTGACCCCAGGTCCCTGATCGTCCTGTGTTTGTGGGGTTGCCTGGGGTCCCTGTAGTGGTGGACACACTGCTGATTGATGTGTCTTGGGGACAGTGGCATGGGCCCGCTATGTGGGTGATGTGCCGTTGTTTATTGAGGGGGGAGGCTCTGTGGTAGGTTGGGACTGTGGCTGGGTACCCGACTGTCCAGAGGTCCCTGATGGGCCAGATTGGTCATCCTGATCGAGGCGTGCAGAGCTGCTGTTGTCACTGTGGGCCTCTTCGGGGGGCTGGATGTAGCTGGCACCTCCTCTCCCATGATGCTGAGTATGGGTCCTGTGGGGATGCAAATGCAGTGTTTATGTATCTGCGTGTGCCATCTTGTGCATGGGTGTGTTTCCCTGTATGGTTGTGATTTCCCTGTCAGCTTGGCCTTGTGTGAGTGGTGATTTTGTGGGCTGGGTGAGTCTCCTTACTGGGCATGCTGTGGGGATTGGTGTCCATGCAGGTCTGTGTTGGGGGTCCATGCTTTGGTGTTGCATGCAGGGCTAGGTACTGGGATGGGTGGGTTGTGATAGTGGGGTATTTGTGACGTGGTGGAGTGATGGGGGTGATGGTAGGGGTAGGAGTTTGTGATGGCATGGAGGTAGGGTGGGGGATAAAGTAGAAAATATTTGACTTATCAGAGTCCAGTCCTCCTGCGACTCCTGCGAGGCCCTCAGGATGCATAATTGCCAAGACTTGCTCCTTCCATGTTGTTAGTTGTGGGGGAGGAGGTGGCGGTCCATGGAACGCACCTTCCCCTGTAGGTCTTTCCACCTCTTCCTGATGTCATCCCTGGTTCTTGGGTGCTGTCCCACGACATTGACCCTGTCCACGATTCTCCGCCATAGGTCCATCTTCCTTGCAATGGATGTCTGCTGCACCTGTGATCCGAATAGCTGTGGCTCTACCCAGATGATTTCCTCCACCATGACCCTTAGCTCCTCCTGAGAAAACCTGGGGTGTCTTTGGGGTGCCATGGATGTGGTGTGCGTGGATGGTGTATGGGTGATGGTGTTCTGTGGCTCTGATAGAGTGGGTGCTCCTGGCTTGTGTCTCTATGTGTTGACAATCTTTTTTTTTTGTTGAAAGGGTAGTGGGTAATGTGGGTGTGTGTATTATAGTGGTGTGAGTGTGTGGGTGTGGTGTGTGTATGTGTGTCAGGTGTGTGAAGTCTGAATTGTCCAAAGTGGTGGTGTTTTGTAAATGTGTGTGTATTTTGAGCGCAGCGTCTGCCAATGGTTTACCGCGATTGAAACACCTCAGCAGTGATTTGTGGGTCGTGATACTGTGGGCGTTTTCCTGTTGGCATAACGGTGTGGGTTTGGCTATCTCCACTTTATCACTGACCTTTGGGCTGGCGGCCTTGTGTGGGTGTCTGTATTGTGGCAGAATTCTCAGTGTGGGTGATAATACCCGTAGTGCAATACTGCCGCTGGCATGGTATGTTGGCAGCCGTCAACAAGGCGGTAGGCGGCATTTACCGCCACGGTTGTAATGAGGGCCATAGTCAGTAACATACTGACCACCTGCAGATGGATCTGCTCTCATTTTATCCATTCTTTTAAAGCCCAGAAACAGTTGCAGATTATTCAGCATGGTAACATAGTACCAGTTAAAGCCCTGATAGAGGACAGGAGATACCAACACATTGGAAATCACCCTATTATATGTTGCAACATTTGTTTGTGCAGTACAGACAGATCATTGACTATGTCATTCTAAGAGGGGGGAATGCAACTGGAAAATCTCTGGACCTGATACAGATGCTGCTTCCTTTTGAGGTTTTCACGTGGAAAGTGTGCAAGGAGCACAGTACGATGGGTCAAGGTATCCCTTTGTTGCATCTGCTACAGAACCAGCTAAAGAAGGTATCTGTAAGATTCTCACTCAAAGGTGTGAACGAAAACCTAGAAGCACAAGCCTTGGTTGAGAGCCTAAGCTATCGCTTGACTAGTAGTGCAGGATGGCAAAATGGCATCATCTCGTCCAGAGAGTACATTTCTGTCATACTACTTGATCCAGAAGAATGTCAGGAATTTAGATTCTGGGGTGCTGCCTTCAACTTCCAGAGAGGGCAGTCTTGCCTCACAGCAGCTAACACCAGCAACAGGAACAATAGCAACAACAGCATCAGAAGAATCAGACTCAACTACTTCAATGGCTTATTTTCAAATGGCAGGTGTTTAGTCCAGTGCAGAGGCAAAGGCAAAATAGGTTGAGCAAGTAGCAGCACCAATGACACTTCAGAGGATGTAGCTGGATGACCCAAAAGAGGTGTATGTGCAGCAAAACACATTGGTGGATTGGTATGGGAAGTTCTGCCAATAGTCAGAGCTCATCAGGCTGGTAATAAAGTATCTGGCTTGTCTTGTAGCCAGGGTGTCTGCTGAACATGTGTTCAGTGCAGCTAGTGCAGTTGTCATAGTGAGAAGGACCAGTCTCTTGCCTCAAAATGTGGAGACATTAACCATTATCAAAATAAACCAGTATTTTATACCACCTGATTACACTGTTCTTGAAACACCACAGATCTTATTTTCTTTGTTTTTTTTCCATACAAAGGCCTTACCTCGTCCTCCATGGACAAAACTTGGTGAAACCTCAAGACTCCAGCTTATCTAACGGCCAGGTTCAGCCAGGCACTCAAGAGTGATGGACATTCCAAGAAGAATGGAGGTTCAGCACTCAATTTGGCAATACAATAATATTTTCATTTTAACAATCATAATTTTTAGAGGTGGGTGGGTTAACTTCAATCCTCCATAAGTTGTATTTTTCATACCTAGAAGACACAACGTTTAGAGATAAACTATCTTGGGTCTCTTTGTGAGTCTAGGGAAGAAGGACTCCTTATAATACATTTAACTGAACTGTGTCATATTTTTCTCTTCATCGTTTTCTTGCCACAACAGATTGATGATTGTCTGATGCTCGGTGCCCCAATGAATATTGCCATTGTTTCTTTAGTGTAGTGTTTGTCTTTGTCACACCTTCACCAATATCCCCTTTCTCATCCATTCATCGAGCCCCAAACCCTCTTCCCCTGGGTTGTGTGATTTATTGAGGTGTGACTTAATTTTACACGATAAACGGATAACACACTTACAGGGTCAGATGTGGCTGAAAGCGATGCCAACTCACTGCATGACCTTCTATTACCTGAGCAATATTCCACACCAGTCCCATCAACTTCATCATTAAGGGCAGTTATGTTGTGTGTTGGGTCAATGTTTGACCTTGTCCAACCACTATTGGCTCAGATCCCACTTCTCCTGATGCTGTGGTTTTATTTCCTAAGTTTAGTTTTTAAATACTAGCTCTCAACCATTGCTCAGAAGAAGTTAATATTATTAGCTTTTATTATATTATCAGGTCTTCTTTGTTGTGTGTCAGATACTGTCATTGTCGTTGTCTGATCTCAGTCTTCCTAAAGTTATGATATAGTGTGGTCCACTAACTCTGTTTTTTCAGTTTAGTTGACAGTGATGGCTAGCCCTTTGATTAATCATGCAGTTGGAGTTTGCATAGATGGGAGTGGTACCTTCTGTCTTCATGGTTAGCACGCTAGCCTGCTATTACTACTACCTATCACCTCTTTAAGATGCCACTTTGGGAAAAACCCTGCAGTAAAAAGACACCCTCGCTTCATCTATTTAGGTAAGAGAAGAACTATGGATTGAAGTTAACTTGTTTAGTTAGTATTTAACTCCCATTAACGAAGATGTTGTCTTACTTGTCAATGTTTTTTTTTTTTTTGTAGGCAAAATAGGCAATGGCAATCATCCACAAGCCATAATATGGTTGCAGAGGGCAATAGAGAAAGAGTATAAATAGATGTCATACACTTTTTATCAGTTTTATAAAACAGGCTACAATAAAAGACAACAGTGCAAACTAAAACACCAAAATAAACATTTGAGGCAAAAATAATAATAAAAAATTATCCCCTTTTTATTTTTAACAAATAATAAAACACTCTTTCCATCTACAACAGGCCCACCCCTGCCCCAAACAAACAGCACTATCCCCAAAAAGTCAATTGAAAAGTCCAATATGAAAAGTTTTTGAAAACCCCGTCCCAACTCTCTCCCCAACCTCTACCCACAACAAGTGTCCCACCCACCAAGACAAATTGTTTTTAAAAAGTCAGAAGAGGGCGTTCTCCAGGTGCGCATTGGGATCATGCAGGGTTGCTTCTATATGTACCACCCAGCAGTCCAGGTGCTCAATGTGTTGCAGGACGTGTAGTTCAAAGTTGCAGTCCAAGCACAAGGGGGAACAGCAGTGGTGGAACGGAGACAGCTGATGCCAGCTGGAGGCTGCAGTGAAAGTACAGCTGGGAGGCAGGAGGAGCTGGCAGCAGATTGGAGGAGCTAGCACCTTTAAAGTTTGCAATGCATCGACAACTAAAATGCTGCATTAAATGAAGCAGATGCACATTGCACACGCAAAACATTGTTCTATCGAATTGAAACACACTGCAGTTACTTCATAATAGCATGGGTGACTTAATGGGTAAGGAGGTGTGAGGTATGTTGGGTGGGAAGATACACAGCTACATCACTTCAAATATAGTGAGTTAAGGAAGGAGACAGAAAATTAAAATACCCTCACTTTGAACCAAAACTTTGATAACCATGTAGACTAAGTGAAATAGGTGAACAGCAGACATGCCTCTCTCCAACACAGCTCCCTTATGTCTTGATGCAAGCAATTATACATCCATCCTTTCATTCATCTATTCTATTCACCCTTTGATACCCACAATTTAAGCTTTACACTCTCTTGTATAGGCTTTCACTATTCCAATCCAGCCATCCATATTTATTCACCCATCCATTCACCATTCATAGACTCACCTATCCAGTATCCACAATTTCAAACATCCTGCTTTCACCTATCCATCCATTTATCCATGTATCATTTATTACCATTGTTCATTGCCATCCACCCATTCTTCACCTGAGCATGAGCTTTTACCCATCCACCTTTCACCCACTGAGGCATCCTTTTGCTCCTTTCTTCCATCCTATTACATACCCATGCATCTCCTATGACTCACCTACACATCCTTTCCTCACAAACACACATCCTTTCACTCATATACCATTTCATCCATTCTTTCTTTGAGCCGGCCATCCTTTGTTCACTTTTCCATCAAGCCATCAATTGTAGTTTCCGTTCCTAATGAGCTTTTGGCTGGTGATTTTGTCTGCTGATTTGCAGAGAGCAGAGGCCATTAACAACTCTACCCCCCCCTGTAGCTGCTAAACCAGGTGCTTTACAAGCAACACTCTTGCAGTGAGTATATTAGTAATTGTCAATGAGCAGGAGCAATGTGACTTACCAAAGCCCGTCACTCCTGCCGCCGATTCTCCCTCTCCGACCGCTGCCACGTCCAGTGCACTGATGCTGCCACTGGCCCCCGCACCGGTGGTTGGTGCAGCTGGAAAAAACATTACACATTTTAGATTCCAACAAATTAAAACCACAATAGGTCATTACAGTGCTATCTTCTAGCATTCACTTTAAGATCTTTATCAGTTGTTATAAAAGCCATGTAGACAAATTAACTGTAAACTGTTCATAACTGAGGGCCAGAGCTAAGTCACTGAAATGCTATAAAGGGGTGGAATACCCTGGTTAATCCAGGAGAATCTAATGGTGAGGTATTGGTTGGCCAATGCAAAGTGCATGGGCAAGGCAAAGAAAACCCTGACAAACATGCATAGAAAGGGTGACTTGCGCATGCAATCTTGTTGGTAGAGTACCTGTCCTAAACGTCTATCCTCTTAGTTTTAATCAACCATTCTGCAAGATATGTTAGGAGAGAAGAGAAACCTAAGCTTAGTAACAAAGTAGAAGAACGCTAGGACAGATAGGGGGGGCTTCAGGTACAGAAACATGAAAAATAGATAAATGCAGGGATAGTAAGAATTTAACAAAGCTTAGATAGTATGAAAATAAGTAGGAACGAAAGTAGACAGGCAGGGTAAAAAGAAAAGAAAAAATATTTGAAACCAGGAGAGGTGAAAATTAGGGAAATAATGATAATATAACAGGACGACTTACTGGGGCCAGCAGATCTGCCAACCCCCCACAGGTGGAGGCATTGGCACCCTCGTCTCCTCCTTGACCCATCTCCGATGTTGCCCTCTTCTTTCCTGTGGGTGCTGAGGTAAGAAATAAAGAAGATTAAAAAAATATTAGTGGTACAGTTAATCTCCCAAAAAATATTTTCATAAGCAGAGGCAAACATAGTAACATTGTAATTTTCTAAATCAGATTGCCTAGTATGATTGACTCAACTTGAGTTGACATTACTTTTACTATCCTAAATCCTAACCCTAAGCCCCGCTTCAAATTTCATAAACTACAGGCCATATTTACAAACTTTTGACGCAGGGCAACACTGCAAGGCATCTCGTAGTGCTGCCCTGTATAAAAAGAAAAGGGCAGGAATGTGCAGTATCTACAAGATATGGAGCATTCCTGTCCTTTTCCCCTGCATTGGCGCACAAATGGCTGCTATGAGCTAATGCAGGCACCCCTGCACAATGCTGCAAAGGTGCCTGCATTGAGGAGATGATTGTTTTAGTGCAGGAAGGGACAAATTCCTGCAAAAACAAAATCGCAAGAGGAGTTTTACTTTTTCTATGTGTGCTGCAGATTGCAGCACACATAGTAAAAGGGATAGAAACTCCCTGGAGAGGCATAGGCTTCTGGCACACTCCCATTTTTATAAAACCTTGTAAATCTGGGAATGTATCAAATACCATGGGTGGTACATGGGAACACCCACTGTAACACCCATGGCATGCCTCCCTGTTGCAGGGTGAGTCAATGCAGTGACTTGCACTTCGTTGATTCAGTCCACATTTACAGGGACATGAAGAGCCACACATGGTGGCTTTACATGTCCTTGTAAATATGGCCCTGCAGTGTGCACCGTCACTAAACATGACTTGCGGTGGCGCAAAGAGCCTTGCAAATAAATTGGCACTACATTTATGTTAGACCTGGCAGCTCTTGCCATGGATTCCCTGTACTTTTTGCTTTTTACCTGTTTTTGGACCGTATGCTGTAATTTGTTTTTCCTGGATTTGATACTCTGGACACTTTACCACTGGTAACGAGTGCTAAAGTGGAAGGAAGAAGCCCTGAAACATGTCTCAGACTTGCCACTGCAGTGTCTGTGTGTGCAGTTTTGCACTGCCAATTAGACCTAGCAAGTGTACCTACTTTCCAGGCCCAAACCTTCCCTTTTTTCTAAATGTACATCACCCTAAGGTAGGCCCCAGGTAACCCCGTGGGCAGAGTGCAGTGTATTTACAAGTTAGGACATGTATTGGTGTGCTATAAATGTCCTGATGGTGAATTCTTTCTAATTCATTTTTCACTATTGCAAGGCCTATCTCTCCCATAGGTTAACAGGGGGATTGCCTTTAAAGGTCTTTTAAGTTCAGTTTCCTAATGGGAGTAGACAGAGATTAGGAGTTTGGGGTCTTACAATTTAAACGTACATCTTGTGGTAGAGTTGGCTTTTAGACTGCCTGTTTGCAAAATGCCACTTTTAGAAAGTGGGAATTTCTTGCTTAACCATTCTGTGCTTCTGCCTGCCTGTGGAATCCACATCTGGGTCAGACTGACAATTGGGCTGTTTGTAAATACCCTCTAGACACTCAAACAAAGGGAGCTAAGATGTGTCCTGCATATCCTGATGAGTCTCCTGGGCTAGAATGGGAGGGAGGAGGTAAGACCTCCATCTGAAAGGGCTGTGCCTGTCCTCACACAATGCAGTCTCCAACCCCCTTGTGTATGTCTGGGGTCAAGCCTGGGCAAGGCAGGATCTTGTGAAGAACAGAGATTTTCCTTTGAAGTTTGCCTACTTCAAAGGAAGAAATGAGTGTAAGTACTGGACCCAAAACCCCAGACTTTTAGATTACTTCTGGATCAAGAGGAAACTCTGCCAAGGAGAAGAGCTTGATGCTTGAGGAGGACCTGCCACTCTGCCTGTTGCTCTGCTGTGCTGGCCTGCTGCTGCCGCTTCTGCCTTGCCTTAAGAAGGAAAGGACTGGATTTTGCTTTCTGAATTCCTGCTTGTGAAGTTTATCCAAGGGCTTGGACTAAGCTTGCCCCCTGTTCTGAAGTCTCACGGACATCAAAGACTTCATCTGCCAGTGCCTGGACTCTACTGCTCAGAGTCCTGACTTGCTAAGTGGTGTCAAATCCAGTCCCTGGCCCTTAGAAGTGGAAGCTTGTAACCTGTGGGGGAAAATCCATGCACCACTGTGTGAGCGGCAGAAAAAGCAAAGCAGCACCAGCACCACGGCTGGAAAATGGACGCATCACCAGTAAAATTGCCGCATCGCCAGCTTAGCGAGGATTCAGGATTCATCACTGCCATGCGTCTGGATTTTCCACTCATTGTCCCTGGGCGTCAAAATCTTTAACATCACCGTAAGGACCTGAGGCAACTTTAGCAACACAAAAGGATGATGGACAGAGTACTGAACAATGCAAACACTCACCACCAGTCACAGATCTGGGTAATCCATCGTTCTTTTGCTCACCATGCCACCACAGATTGGACCCAACAATATGCAAATCAGTCTTGACCCTGCTCCCCATGGGAACAGTTCAACCTGAACTGCCAGGCCATGTCCTCCGTGGACCGGAAACAAGCATCCTGGGACCAGTTTCAGGGTATCACCCTTCATCAGCCAGGCTAGGTTGAATCCAGTGGCACAGTGAGCAAGGGACCCACGTCTGGGCATACCCTTCCCTTGCTGGTCCAGAAACCCACATAATGCATGCCCTGAGGGGGAAGAATCAACACACGGCCTCACTTGCAAGTAAGGAACTGACGCATCACTTGCTTTTCCAATGCATGCTCACTCGTGCGGCATTACTTTTCATGCACACTTTGTGCTGAACCAACGCATCTATTGATTTCTATGGTTTAAGACTCTTTTCACTTTAAACATTCAAATCTTTGCTTGTGTATGTTGGATTGTTGTTGTTTTGGTCTTGTTTGATTTAGATACATATTTGCTATTATTCTCAACTGGTGTGGAGTCCTTTGGTGGTGTTTTCACTGTGTTACAGTATGGGTTTGTACAAATACTTTACACATGGTTTCTGAGTTAAACCTGACAGCTTTTGCCAAGCTACCAAGGAGGTGAGCAGGGGTTAGCTGAGCTGTGTATCTCCATTACCTTGATTAGAGTGAAGGTCTGTGCTATGGACAGAGTGCAAACTCACTGCCAACTAGAGGCCCCATTTCTCACAATTTACAGCTACATACCACTAACAATGTATTCATATTGCAATGAATGATCTTTGCTTTTCAACCACCTCCAACTCAGCCTCCATTCTTTTTCAATGCATAGATGCAAACATACTATGTTGATATCATACTACACAACACTGGGAGATTGCGATTGGAATGGACTGCATGAGCTACATAAAGAAATACAAAGAGAAGGAAATGTGAAATCACTGATATTACTTACTACTACTACCACTATCTTATTCTTGGTGACAGGAGGAGTCTCTGTCTGCATGGCTTCTTAACACATCATTCTTGGCCTTTGCCTATGACAACTGTCAAGCATGATCTGTTAATGCATGTGCTGCAGCATTTGTCGTGCAAAGTGCTTCCATTCTGCATGCTACTACATTGATGAGAAACTACACTTAGTGGTTTGTCTCAGGTATGTATTTATTGGGTGTTTTGTGTTGCAGCATTCACAGAATACCATGCATAACACACTTTGCTGCTGCAGAACGTAGCACAACTAGGATTGCTCTACTCAATAGTGTGAGGAGGAAAATTTACTATTTATATGTTGACATGTGTCAAGCCTGGCCTGTCTCTTACATGCAGTACACTGCATCACATTGTATTGCTACGTTAGTTGATTGAATATTTGAAGCCATGGTCCCATGTTGCTCAACGAATCTGGCAACATGATTGATACATGTTCAGGCCTATTTGTGGTTGTGAAGATGTGATTGACTTGATGTTTACATTGCCTGTGACATAGAGATAACACAATGTATGAGTTCAAACGTTCATTTTCATGTTGAACTTTGATGAATATCTCAAACATTTTGTCAATTTTGAAAAGAAATTTGACACAATGGTTTTGCATTGCTGCCACCAGTCATTGTGTGTTGGAGGTCTCCATCATTGTCATCCTCCTCCTTCATTGGCTTACTCTCCTCTGGCTCCAGGTATCACAGGACACAAATGTGTAATATGGCACAAACCAGTAGGATCTTGCACACTTCAGACACATCCAGGCACTGAAACCTGGACTTCAGAACACTTACCTTATTTTATTGAACATTATTGGTTATAAATACAGTTGACCATGGTTTGGCACATGTGTCTTCCAATTATCTGTGTCAGTGCTAATTATATCCATGTCCTGATACTTTTGGACACTTCCAAATGCTGACTGTTATGTTCAGACAGTAGACTACTGTGAGATGTATTTCTGAAAGTTGTGGACAAACTCTATGCTCTGTGTACTCACTAAATGTGTACAGAGACAAAGTAGTATTCAAATTTTGTATCATATGTTTACCATTAAGTAGGTTTGGGCAGTGGCAACATGTTTGACACACACATACACATCTCTTCTTGAACATTCTGAATGTTGTTGCTTGATTACATGACTTTGATTCATTCACTTACTTTGACGCTGACAATTGTTGCCTACATGTATCGTATTTGTAACATGTGACATGGATAGTTATGCATTTTGTTGATAGCCTTCAGCTAATGCTTGTTGTCAGACAAGTAATGCTCAACATAGATTGACACATAGGTATGGCAATGTGGGCCATTATTATGTAGGACACACTGGCAGGTACAGGTAGCTTACTACTACAGACCAATATGTTATTGTTTACTGTTAGAAATGGGGTCTTTGGTTGGCAGTCAGGTTACCCCCTGTCCAAGCAAGTACCCTCACTCTAGTCAGGGTAAAGGAGAATCACGCTCAGCTAACCCCTGCTTACCCCCTTGGTAGCTTGGCATGATCAGTAGGCTTAACTGCTAAGAGTAAAGAATTTGTACCAACACAAATAATAACTTAATGAAAATACTACAAAATGACACAACACAGGTTTAGAACAAATAGAGAATATTTATCTAAACAAAACAAGAGTTATCACTAAAAATGCAAAAACAGTCTTCATGTGATTACAAACACAATGTTAATACTGTTAGCGTGATCATGTACCTTGAGTGCATACAAAATGACCCTGCATGGGCAGGTGCGTGTCAAAAAGGGCTTGCGATGAGTTGATTCCACTCACAAGTGAGACCTTGCATTGTTTCTCCTTCAGTTGGGTCAACGTGCGTAGTTTCTTCACTTCGCAGGAGAGCGATGCGTCGATCCGGTCAGCACTCTCGGGTCCGGGCAGGCCTTGTGTCGTTTTTACATGCCCATCAATGTTTGCGTTGGAAATCCAGCCGCACAATGATCCGAAAACCATGCAGCGCGGGTTGCGATCTCACCAGCCTCCGTCAGCAACGGAGTCGTTTCTCCTGCCCCGGGCATCATTCTTTGGGTTGCGTTGCAGGCGAGCATCGATTTTCAGCCGCGAAGCTGGCGGCGAGTCGATTTTTCAGCCGCAAATCGGAGTCGCATGTATCTTTTCCCCGCACGGCATTCTGTGCGTGGATTTCTCCCTCTTGGGCTGCAAGCTTCTCCTTTCAGGGTCCCAAGAACTGGATGGGCACCACTTGACAGAGTTGGAACCTCTCCAGAGACTCCAGGAGCTGGCAGAGAGAAGTCTTTGCTGTCCCTGAGACTTCAAAGAACAGGAGGCAAGCTCTAAATCAAGCCCTTGGATGTCTTCACAAGAAGGAAGGCAACACAAAATCCAGTCTTTGTCCTCTAGCACAGACAGAAGCAGCAACTGCAGGATAGCTCCACAAAGCACAGTCACAGGCAGGCCCGCTCTTCTTCCTCATCTCTTCTCCAGGCAGAGGTTCCTCTTGGTTTCCGGAAGTAATATAAAGTCTGTGGTTTTTGATGCCCTTCTTATATCCATTTTGCCCTTTGAAGTA
Source organism: Pleurodeles waltl (assembly GCF_031143425.1). NCBI lineage: Eukaryota > Metazoa > Chordata > Amphibia > Caudata > Salamandridae > Pleurodeles > Pleurodeles waltl. Next base: position 482,941,027 of record NC_090439.1, read on the forward strand.
GGCCTAAGTCAAAGGAAAGTCTCTCTTGTTTATTAAATCCTACCTTGCCCAGGGCAGGCCCCAGACACCTACCAGGGGGTTGGACACTGCATTGTATGAAGGCAATCACAGCCCTTTCAGGTGTGAGTGACCACTCCTCCCTTCCCTTAAAGCAGGAAATGCATTCTACACCCCAGCTCCCTTTGTGTCACTGTCTGGAGAGAGGGGCAAACAGCCCAACTGTCAAACTGACCCAAACAGGGAATCCACAAACAGGCAGAGTCACAGAAATGGTTTGAGCAAGAAAATGCTCATTTTCTAAAAGAAGCATTTTCAAACACACAATCTTAAAATCAACTTTGCTAAAAGATGTATTTTTAAATTTTGTGCGTAGAGAACCCAAACTTAACATGTCTATCCCCACCCAAAAGGAAATCTACACTTTAATCATATTTAAAGGTAGCCCCCATGTTAACCTATGAGAGGGACAGGCCTTGCAACAGTGAAAAACGAATTTAGCAATATTTCCCTCTCAGTACATATAAAAAACAGTACTATGTCCTACCTTAACCCTACACTGCACCCTGCCCATGGGGCTACCTAGGGCCTAACGTAGGGGAGGCTTACATGTAAGAAAAGGGAAGGTTAAGGCCGGGCACATGGGTACACTTGCCAAGTCACATTTACAGTTTAAAACTGCACCCACAGACACTGCAGTGGCAGGTCTGAGACATGATTACAAGGCTACTCAGGTGGGGGTCACAACCAGTGCTGCAGGCCCACTAGTAGCATTTGATTTATAGGCCCTGGGCACCTCTAGTGCACTTTATTAGGGTCTTACTAGTAAATCAAATAAGCCAATCATGGATAAGTCAATTACATACACATTTTGAAAAGGAGCACTTGCACTTTAACACTGTTTAGCAGTTGTAGGGTGCCCAGAGTAACAAAAACAGCAAAAACAGAGTCCAGCACACAGCAACAACCTGGGAAACAGAGGCAAAAAGTTAACGGAGACCACGCCAAGGATGAAAATTCTAACATTTACCATGTAAGTATATGATTCTACCTTGTGGGGGGGGGTACTATACCTCTATGCCTTGATTCTGTCACCATTAATGCGGCTTTGGAATGTTGAGAATGGGATGTTCGGTTTATTGGGATATCTTGTCCTGGTTGCATTCCATTCTTTTTTAGTTGCCAGTGTATGGCATGTTTGACAGCATTGTGTTTGAGTATGTGTGTTTAACATAGAAGGTTTCATATGCTGGGAATTTGGCCTAGTTGCAAAAAAAATACTGGTGATCCATCACATTGGTTACTTATGTGAATGTGGCTTGATACGTATGTATGTGTGTGTACCTAGACTCCCAGTATGGTTGAGACATATTGTAATGTTGGCTCCCACACTGGTACACTAAGTTGACTTTATCACATGACTGTGGCCTACTCTTACATTGCATGGCACAAATGTAATTTACAATTAGTTCTTCCAGAGTTGCTCCAGGAACTATGGTCAACAGACAAGTCTTCAGCCATGTGTGACACACTTTCTTATGAGCACAGGATTACTCCACACACCATTAATGTATTTGACGTTTAACTGATGCTGAGACTAAGTACCCAATTGAAGCAACAATCATCTCACACTTAGACATAATGTGCAGTTTGTACTAATATTAAGTTGCATTGTATACTGCATGATTATTATCTCGATGTGTTAACCAGTGCAGATGCCATGGTTCAATCCATTCAGACAGTGTGAGATGACACAATACTACACACAGATTTTCTGTTGCTACTGCCTTTACAGGATTAGTAAGGGTATGACAGAATAGTAAATCACTGCCCACACATTGCTGTAAGGTGTTCCCACTATGTGCACATGATGCCATGGGCCATATATTTCACAAAGTCACACAGTGCAGTACAGCAAGTGACCTTGCTGTGCTCCACTGCATCACTGGGAAAGGACAGGAATGCACAATACTTAAGCCATATGGTTCATCCACGTCCTTTCAGCCTGCAGTGGCACTCAATTGTCTCCCTAGCACAAACACAGGCACTCTTGCACCATGGTGCGATGCACCATGGTGCGAGTGCGCTTGCATTACATGCATGATTGTTTAAGTGCAGGAAGGTGCACCTAGCGATAAATAAACAATCCTTTGAGGAATATTCCTTTCTGTGTGCCACAGAATGCAGCACACATAGGAAGCAGAAGTGACTTGTACGACTTATATTTATCCTTGTTACATATCACATGGGAAGGCATATTTATTTTGGGGATCCCCAGGTTTACCATGTTTGGTGTATATAACATGCATCATCAGCCATGGGGGTTGCATGGATACAGCCACACAATGCACATGGAACACCTCCCTTACGCATAGTAATGCAACACAGCATTTGTTGCTATATTGCATGATTCTAGATTTTGTGCACCATTCCAAGCCACTCAAAGTGGCTTGGCATGTCCTCAAATATCTGACTTAGGAATTTCATCACACATATCCCACAATGCATGGTGCAAGTATGAGGCACACCACTCTTACATATGAACTTAGCTCCATCAACAGACACGCTGGGCCTGATTCACAAAGGTAAACTTAAGACTTTTGGTCAAAGTTTAGGCCAAAAGTCTACATTTACAACTTTTTAACATTAACAAAGGTAAGTTACGAGTAGAATCTTTAGGTCCGTACTCAGGGTGGAATGACAGTGAATTAAATGTGATAATGAATCCCCAGTGTTAACCTATGGGAGGGGTAGGCCTTAAAGTAGTGAAAAGTTCATTTGTTTTCTCTACCAGGTAAAACTTTAAATGTACATATCCTACTTTTTAGTTACATAGTACCCTGCCCTATGGGCTACCTAGGGCCTACCTTAGGAGTGACTTATATGTAATAAAACAGGGGTTTAAGACTTGGCAATTGCAGGATTTGGCCATGCTGAAGGGCTTCTTAAGTGGGCAGCACAAGCAGTGCTGAAGTCCCACTAGTAGCATTTAATTTAGAGGCCCTGGGCACATGTAGTGTGCTTAACTAGGGACGTATAAGTACGTTAAATATGTCCATTAGGTATATATCAATCAAACCATGTTTTATGGAGAGAAAACATGCACTTTAGCACTGGTCAGCAGTGGTAAAGCTCTGATAGTTCTAAGGCTAACAAAAACAAATTCAGCAAAAAGGCGTGAATAAAAGGCAAACTTTTGGGGTGACCCTCTAGAGAGGACCATTTCTAACAATTATGATGAGTTATACAAATTTAAACTAAATTAATGCAGACAATGTGATCCTTGCTAAATGGACGATAAGTCGGCCTATTTCTATTATATAGGTAGAGTGATTATGGTTAAGATGCACATATTACCCTTATTCAATGTTCTCTTCCCAGGAGTACCATGTTCCCTAACAAACCTATGCTTTGTCTAAATCAACATTGAAACTATCAATTTTATTTGGAGTAAAAAGATCCCACAATTTAACATTCGAAAAGTAAATATCTCATGGGAAGAAAAAGGGATGGCACTCCCAGAATAGAAACAATATTACTGTGTAGCCGTCCTATTACATCCTCCAGATTCTATAAAATTAATTTGGAAAACACATTCAATTATTATTTCATAGAGAAAATCAAATGGGAATATTTCCCCTATATTGATCCTCCTATTCTATGTAATCCCAACCTCATCCCAGTTCAATACAAAACCACAATGACAATTTACAAATTCCAACTACAGTTTAGGAGGCACCTAAAAAACCCTGTTTACAATGTGGCAATCCCACTCAGATTTCCCTGTCCTCATATCTCTTAAGTCGAAATACAGTGATGAGAAAATCTTGGGAAAAAAGGGGGATTGACTCTCCATTATTGAAATAATTCTGTGGAAATTTATCAAGGCTAAGCTTCCATCTCAAAGGAAAGAGAATATAATATATTGCCCTATCTAAGAATTTAAATTATCATAAAGAAGTATGTGCACCCTGAAACTGAAACAAGAGGAATAGTTATATATTCCATCTCATATTCCCGCTAGACAATCTTAATGGGCAAGTTGGATCCAGGAATGTCATAACAATTTTGAACTCCTATTGGTGAAAAATATTCAACAAATGGTAGAAATGGTAGGTATGAATCTGAATTGTAAATTACAGAAGGGAAATTGGAAAGACGGGATGTTGAAGACTTCAGCACTTAAACAGCAAGATGAAGATTTAAAGAGTCATAGTTAGAGGAATAACCTACAAATGTGTAGTTTGCCTCAGGACTCAGAAGGGAATGTACCTGTCACATCATTAAAACATGTTGCTAAATGATCTCACAATATTCTATTGTACTGAACATACAGAAAGATTATCGATTAAGACTGCTACACAGTTTTTCAGATCAAACATACAAACCAGGTATGGTATCCTTTTATTCTTGAAGTGTACCCAAACCAACAACAACTTGCTTGGTCTTGTAGTAAGCTTTACTTTTCACAAGATATGGAAAATGTACAGGAGGAAACAGTTTATTGCTTTGTGTTAGATATGTCATGCTTGGTGTGGTTCTCCCCGCAATGTTTTGCCTTCAACCGTCCTGTTTGTTGACTGTTTTTGTTGGCTTTAGGAGTCTGTGCACTCCACCACCATTATCCAGTGCTAAAGTGCCTGTGCTCTCTTTCAAAAAAATTATAGATTTGACTGATACCCAATTTACAGATTTAATGTACTTGTGAGTCCCTAGTAAAATGACACTGCCAGGGCCTTTCAATTAAATGCTACTAGTTAACCTGCAGAACTGATTGTTCTCCCCTCCTATGCAGCACTTTAAACATGCCATAGGCCTGCCTTTTCAGCATGCATGTGCAGTTTCAAACTTCCATCTCAACCTGGCAAAATAAACCTCTTGCCAGGCCTAAACCTTCCTTTTCAATGCATATAAGCCACCCCTAGGTTAGGCCCTGGTGCAGGGTCAGTGTATTTAAAAAGGTGGACATATACTTTTAAATTTTACATGTCCTGGTATTGTAAAGCACTTAAATTAATTTTTAACTGCTACAAGCCTAGCTCGCTCTTGGAGATACCTTAGTACATTTAATAAGCTATAATTTCCAAATAGGAACAGGTAATCAGTTCATGTTTGGTATCTTTGAAATTAAAATGAACAATCCTAACATGGTAAAATTGATTTTAAACTACAATTTTGAAACTGTCAGTTTTGGAAAATTTGAATTTTCCTGACTTAGACATGTGATATCTGCAGCCTCTCTCTGAGTCATATGACTGGGTGTAGTTGCCAGTTGGGCTTTGTGTATTCCTCCTAGACACTCTCCCACTACAAAGGCAGAACTGGGTAAACATATTGGACTTCAAACACCACCTCTTCAGTACACTTCAGGAACTGTAGATACTCTTCCCGGAAGGACTGATGTGCTGCTGAAAGGACTGTCACTCTGCTGGACTACTGCTCTTAAGGACTGCTGTGCTGACCTGCTGGACTCTTGCATGGGTGAGAAGGACTGGAACTGCATCTTTTAAACCAAGGGCCCAGAGTGACTCCAATGGCTAATTGGCTGGCCTCCTGACTTAAGCCCCAAAGACAGAAGGCTCCAACAACCTTAACCTCAGCACCCAGATTCTGTCATCTGTGAGTCGACCCTGCCAAGTGGTGCCACCCCAGTCCTAGACCTTTGGAAGTGGGCCTAAGGTGCTCTACCAGGGTCTGTTAACCCAGTAGAACTGACACATCTCCATACTAAATGTAGGCTTGTGCATCTTTTTGCATGAACGTGAGGTACAAGGAGGAAATAACTACATGCTCAGAGACTGTAATTATAGGGTGTAGAAAAAAACATGGAAACATCAAGATCTACTACAACATGAGGTTCTTCCAACTATTTAGAGATTGTCTGATTTTAAGATGACATTTGTGATAGATACTTGTTTTTTTCTTTTTTTAAATGTTCTAAACATTTACCTTTCTGATTTCCATTCATAAGCTTAAATTTACTTTCCTTGCCTGAAGTGCACAATTTAGTGTCACAATGTTACTGCAGTTACAAAGCTGGCTTCACCATCCCCAGTGTTGTTTAAGTTAATTACATATGTGGTTTAATTATGGCTTTTAGGCCTTATAATATGTTAAATTTCTTTCAATTAATCTTTCCTTTTTGAATATTCGTGATGATGTAATGGAATGTTAAAGGGAAAAGAAACCCAATCAAAAAGCAAAGAGTTATATTTAACCGTTCTAAAATAAATTTGAGTATTGTCCTAGTACAAGAATCACAGTTGTACGAAAATGAATCACGTAAAAGTAAGCTAAACTGGGTAAGAAAAATGTTACTTTACCAGCATTAAGTAGAAAGAATAGCAACATTATTCTGGGTCATAACTCTCTAGATATTCAGATAATGTATCACCAACATAATTCTTCTATCTGAGTGTCAGTGGCTCAAGGTACACATGAAGATTAATAATATTCTGTTATTTTTAATATTTATTTTTCACTTCTAATTACGATACTAATTTCTTGGAATTCAATAACTCTAAATTGATAGAATGCACAAAAGGTCACATTGTCAATCATTTTCTGGATAGCACATTCAACTTTACATACATTTCTAATGAAATACACAAAACATTTAACTGGAATATTTCTCAAAGAGCCCTGGTTGATTCCAGGTAATCCAGAAGCACAAGAACATTTATTTTACTCTACTGTTCATAAATAATAAACAATAATTGATCATTCCAAGAAATGCTTTTTCTCAGCCTAGTGTCTTCGCAAAATTATTTGGATCTGTTCAATCACTTGACCAGGCTATTTTATTTATAAGCATATATCACTGCATTATCTGTTCAAAAGAGGATGGAAAATTAGCACAACTGCCCTTTGCTTGTGTGTCGATGGGATATGCTGATTGTGCCCGTTGTTTATCTCTGCCTCTCCTGGGCTTTGAAGACTAGTGCCCCACCACCGCATCCCCCTTTATCAGCTCCGGGGTGCTGTTTGAGTTCAGAGGTAGAGACTGCTCAAGATTACAGATCCTGTTCTATTTGTAATAATGGGGGATCTCCGTTTTAAAAGGTGCAGTGTAGGCCCACCCCACACAAAGCTTGGACATTGATGGCTTATGTCCACTAGAGCCAGATGGAGGCTTGTCTGAAACTATTTTTTGACATCTTGGAGCAAATGTACGAAAGTATTTACCATTTCTTATTTGACCGAATCTCAATTTCGGTCCGTAAGGAAATGATAATTGCCTTTTCAGATGTACAAAGGCCAAAAGGCAATGGCAAAATGCAATTGCTACCCAGAAAAGATCGCAATTTGTGATTCCTAAATATGAAATCGCAAATAGGGATTTTCTATTTGTGATTTCCTAAGCACATTTACAAAGCATTTCTTAATGCGAGATGGACATTTAGGAAATGCTATTATCATCCATTGCATTTTTTATAGTGCCATGTAGCACGCAAATGCCTCTAGGGCATTTATGCGCTTTACATGTGCACCACTTTTTTTGGGATGCATCAATGGTGGGGGGCCTAGGCTTCTAGGCACCCTTTGTTTTGCATTTCATAATTTGTGATTTCCTATTTGGAAATGCAAAACCATTTGTACCTAAGGGCCCTTAGGCCCATAAGAACGAATGGTGTGGTGTCTCTTAAGTAACGATTTCCTAATTGCGATTCCTACACCGTAGTAATCATATTAGAAAATCTCAATTTTTTTACATTCCCTTTTGCATTTTCCAAATAGTGATTTCTTAGGATTCACTATTTAGAAAATGGAAAATAGGAATTTAGTACTTCTGGCTCCCTGTTCTTTGGGATGCTTGTAAAAAATGTATGAAGCTGGTGTTTTGCTGAAATTGCCTGAATTCTAGCATTGTGGGCCTTCAGGGTAATTCATCGCACCCCTCTTACAAGTTACCATTCAAGCACTGCTTGCTGGAGACTGGCATTTAGAGGCAGATTTATGGATGTACTCTGCGGGAGTAGCGCCAAAATGCAGAGTACACAGGGGCCTATTCTAAATAATGGAAGCCCCCTTTTGCGCCTGCTCTAAGTAGCTGTTAAAAGTGCTGAAAAAAATGGCGCAAGGAAATCTCAGAGATTTCCTTGTGTCATTTTTTCCGCGCCCCCAAAGGGGGAATACCCCCTTGCATACATTATGCCTGGTGCAGGCATAATGTGGTGCAAGGGTTTACAAAGTGGCGCAATGCAAGCATTGTACCACTTTGTAAATATGATGCGTGGGAAATTCCCCCTTATCACCACATTTGCATCAAAATAAATCCCACAAATGTGGAGCAAGATGGCGCTGGGGGCTCATAAAAATGCCCCATAGTTTAAGAAATTATGTAAAATAGTAACATAAGAAGTTCATAAAGATATCAGAAGCTAATGCTAATAGTGTATTTCAAAGTCCAGGAAATCAACGCCTCTATAAATGTAGCAGTTTGCTTTTCAGCAGATTCAAGGAAGTGGGACCAGCTACATTAAAATATGAGACAGCACATATATGTTTGGGAATATTATGTTTCTACCATGAATTGAACATTGTTAAAATAATATGTCTAATTTCAAAAAAATTTACAGCAGCTAGATTTGCTTAAACATTCAAGAACTTGTCCAGATTTGAGAGCCTGAAAAACTTTGGCATACACATTTTCACATTCAGCTTTAACACAGCTGTGCCATTCACTGAACATTCATGGGGAGTTTTCTTGGTCTATGAATATTCAAATGCATGTCTTGTTTATTTTTAGCAAGAGAACAGGTCATACTGTAATCCTACACTGGACAGCACACATCTGCTTCTCTTCTGTGTGGTTAAATCCTGCAGAAGAATCTTTAAGACCTATACAAAACTTTAAAAGAAGGAATTCAACTTTGTAGGGGACTGTTAGGAAAACTACAATTGGGCTGGTTTGAAAGCATTGGAATTTTATAAAATAATCCCTATGAACAAATGTCTTTTAATTCCCATTGCCATTAATGAATGAGAATGCTGTGAATTGGCTCCAATGCAATGACAGTTCATTTCACAGTAGGCATGGAAAATAGTGAACTTTATCTTTGGGAAACTAGAAAATGGTTCACAAGTGGCTCAATATAGATAGATAGATATCTATATAACAGTGAATATGATATGGCTGGGGAAATATTTGAGCACATAAGTGGAATGTAAAATTTGAGAGTGCTTTTAGTTGGAAAAATTATGTGAGTGGAATATTGTGCGATATGGAAGAAATGTATGTTTTGCATTCCCAAACAGAAAATACATAGAAATCGCAATTTGGAAATTACAAAATGGTATTTGCATACCCACCAATTCCCCAAATAGCATTTTCTATGGATTAGCATTTGCTATTAGGAAATCACAATTTTGAAAATTGCAAAATTGGGATTTCCAAATAAGAGATTTAAAAATAGCAAAAGTCGCATTTTTGATGCAGAATGATGATGTCAGAGCAGAATGTTTAGAAATACAGGGTGTGGCTAGTATCCTGGAGCCTAAGAAGCTGCTGGAAGTGAGAAGTGCACCTGGCTTACTACCTGCAGTGGGCTTGGCAATCACTGGACAACACCCTATCAAAACTAGATGGGGAGAAGGATTTAGGGAGCAGAAAGAGAACGGTCAAGTTTTCTGAGAGGGAGCTTGAGGTTCTGACTGAGGAATGTGTCTCCCACATGGGCCAACTCTTCGTAAGACCTTCTTCACAGTACCTGAGGCCCAAAAAATGCAGATCTTGACCACTGACCTTGAAAAGGTCAACTCCCTAGGAGTCACACACAGGACCATCCCAGAGATCCACAAGAGATGTTACAACCTGAGGCCCTATACAAAGAACAAGCTGCCCAGCAGGTTGGCAGAGGGACATATCACCCACAAGGATGCATTTGATCTTTCCTTGCAACAATGTTGTAGCCACATGAATAAAAGGTGGTCATTCAGTTGTGCACCAAGCACTACCATAATTTGTAATGTCTCAGAAATAATGTTTGGTTATTTCTGTGTGGCATGCATGTCCCTCTTCTGCACATGTACCCTCCTGCTGCACCTATAATGGTGATCACTCATCCTCAGAGTCTGTCTCAGGCTCTAAGAGATGTTGTCCAGACCCTTCCTCATTGCTATATTGTGCAGTTTGGCACATGTGGTGATGATCTTGCTGTATAATTCCAGTCTATACAGTAGTGCCCCACTGGTCTTGAATAGGCAGCAGAAGTAGAACTTAAGGGTCCCAAAGGTCCTTTCGATAATGTGTTGTCCTGTGTGCCCTGTTGTACTGTCTTTCACTTTTTGTGTGTGGAGTCAGATATGGTGTGAGGATCCAGAGGCATTAGATATATGGCTGTCACCTTAAGGGCATAGGAAGATAAACAATTAGGTCACATAACACACCATCCTAGCCACTGCATGCATTATGTCTGTGATTCTCTTAACTAGTAGGAAACCATCACCAAATTCACCCTGTGCCAGTCAGGTAGGTATTACACTCTGGTGGAACATGATTGAGTCACAGGTGATGCCTGGGAATCTGGCCATAAGGTCTGTTTGCAGTGAATCCTAGTTTGTTTTAATGGGATGACAGGAGTTAGCTTAGCCTTTGGCTTGGGACTCGTGCCCCTGTCACCTAGTGACTTTTAACCTACTTAACTTAGGCCATTTATTTAATTAATTCTTCTAAGATGGCTGCCTTGTTTATAGTTAGGCCTTTCTGAGGCCCATGAACCTCCTAAAGAACCTGGACAAGGCATTTTGTGACACCCCCCCTTGCAACTGCTCTGGCCGACTGGTAACTGCCAGAGGCTTAGAGGCATAGGAAACACAATACCTGCACATGTGGAGACATTGCACTGCTTCTGAGTTTTGTGGCCTGTAACTGAGGTTGTAACTCAGCAATTAAATCAAGTACTACCTGACTACTGAGTCTAAACCTCTCTTGAATCTCATACTCTGTCTCTCCAAACAGGGTTACCCTCACCCTAAGGATCCTCTCCTGTCTCCTCCTCCTTCTCTGCCTCACTGCCAAAATCCACATCCTCCTTGCTAGAGTGTTCAATGCCGCCATTTGAAAGAGCCTGGGGCATTTTGGGTGCCTTTTTATAGTTTGTACCTGGTTAACACCAGATCTGAATCACTGTAATTCCATTTCCTAAACGGCCATTTTACGACAAGTTGCAATTAGGAAATACTTTATACTTGCGGTTAGCGGTTCATGATTAGAAAATCCCTAGTTGGGATTTCCTATTTTGAGATTTCCAAAATACAATTTCTAGTAGGTAGAACTAAAAGAAAAAAAAAAAAAAGAAAAAGAAAATTAAAACAAAACAAAAGAAATTGAAATACATTGTAAACAAGGAAATAAAATAAAACATAGCATTAAAAATTTTTCAATCTATCTTATTACAGACCAACAAGAAATTAATAATGCACAGTTCTGAAGCATATATGGATGAATTAAATGGTACTTTGTTGAGATAAGCTGCAAAGATTGAGTATGATTTTAACCTAAGCAGGAAACACACTCGGAGAGATTCTATAAACATATTGATTGTTTATCTAATTTTCAGGACTTACCGTTTTTGTAAACGTATTTGTAACTCTGTAAATTGACACTGTGAATCACTATTTCTTCTAGTTACCAACTATAAACCACATGCAACAATTTACAATATTTTCAGAAGAAAGAATCAGTTCACAATTTATTGCAGACTTTTTTTTTTAACTATCAAATCATCAGACTTGAAACATGGTACAGAGAGCAACATTTGTATATTTATTAAGTAAAAACACAAAGGCATTTTTGGAAAACATTTTACAGATACAATCTGTCTTGTAGATGAATACATTGGATGTTTTGAGACTGGAATATTGAATAAAAATAATGATAATGTCCAGTGTTTTGTTACATCATTTGAAACAATACACCAATTTTGACTATACAAGACATTTCTTAGTTCATACCTGAATTAACCACCCCAAAAAACCATTTTGTATATATTATAAAGGATAAAGTAACTTTTTTACTTTTTATTCACCTACCCACATTTATTTTGCTAATGTTATCAAATCTGGCATTTGGTAACTGACTAAAATGTTTGCTCTTCTTCAGGAATAATAGCCGGATACACAAAACACCTGTGGCAAAAGTTTTGTGATCAGCACAGGATTTTACAAAGCAACCTATATGTTAGTAGGCCTATTCGCAAAACACTGATTCCTAGTCATTCACAAATCAAACTAATTCCTGAATATTAATGAAGTAGGTCCCAATTTGCTACCCACCAGGAATCACGGACATCACAGGGATGGTGGCTTGCTGGGGGTCAGCAGACTACCATGTCTGTGATTGCTGTTAAATTTAAAAAAAACAAAAAAAAACATAACCAACATTTTTTAAATGGAGGCAGGGATCCATGTGCCCGCTGTCTCCTCCTACATTTTTTTCAGCATTCTCAATGGAAAAGGGGGACACCTTCCCATTTGCAAATTGTTGTAGTCATTAAAGTATTAATGTTTTGTAATCAAAATTTAATTGCAAAACATTATTACATAGTATATTGTTCCAAATACAAAACTGGTAATGAAACGCAAACAGAACTTGTGATTCAGTAATGTTTGATCAAATCGAAATTTGTGGTTTATACATATGAAAAGAAATTTTTGCAATGCAAACAGCCTGATTCTATGAATAAGGCAGTGTGCGACCACAAAAAGCATTCAAACACTGGTCCTAATTATGTTGTGTTGCTCTGTAGCATTTGAATGACACTAACTATCCCAATATGGGGCACTAAAGGACTTACACACATTAATAGCATGTTACACCCTGTAGGTTGTGTGGTTGGAAGGGTGTAGTTTTTAGCTTCAGCCTATATGGGAACTGTGTGGTGTGTGATGACCACCAAGCTGTGATTACCAGGTTATGGGATGAACAGCATGGTGATGGGAACTGTGCAAATAACAGTGCTTATTTGTGAAGCAAAATCAATATCTACTTGCCAATATTGGCAAATGTACAAACAGTAGTGGCTGGAAATTTTACAAGGTAGGGGGCGGGGAAGGGGGAGGTTACACATGCACACATACACCTCACTCACACCCATTCATTCTCACACACACTCCCACACCCATTCCCAACACTCACTAACAAATACGCATATATTCATATATACACGCATGCACCAAACATTTAAAAAAAACTCACCTCAAGAGAAGCAACTCCAACAAGGAAGCCTCGGAGGTCCCAGGAGGGTTGGGACTGCTGCATTCCCTCAGTAAAGGCAGCAGCCCCAAGCCTCAGAGGTACCAGGAGGGCTGTGACTACTTTAAAGGCAGCAGTTCAAATCTCATCACAGAGGGGGATGGGGTCAGTGGACTGCTGACTCCACCCTACTCTGTGGCGAGGTGTCACTGGTTGACAGTGGGCTCTTCAGGTCTTAAAACTGTAGCGCCCAGGTCCAAGGAAATCAATGACGCTCCCCCTCCTCATGAGGGAAGGGCCTTGAGGCACCTTTGCCAGGCTGAAGAGGTCAAGCCCACAGGAGCCGTGACTTCTTCATCCCAGCAAAGTACAGCACAGGCAGACAGTAATTTGTTCATTTAGCGCATGTCCAGCTCCTGGCTGCCCGACCTGAACCAGAAGACTATCTGTTAGACTTCCATTTGTTCAGCATGACAGACACTCTTCACGTCAGGAAAAGGTAGGGGGGTGTGGCCCATCAGCCCGCACTGATCGGCTACTGCAGTCTACAAATATGAAAATATGATAAAATTCTATAAAAAGGGCTTGAGGCCATATGTAAAAAATTCAGTTTTTGCATTTCCTAAATAACAAATTCTAGGAAATCTTTATTTAGGAAATGCAAAATGGTATGTGCAAAAATAGAGATTTCCTAATAACAATTCCTACAGAGTAGGAATCGCTATTTAGGAAATGCTACACCATTTGTTTCCATGGGCCTAAAGGCCGATAGTTACAAATGGTTTTGCATTTCCAAATTTGCCATTTCCTTTAATAGGAAATCCCAAATTAGGAAATACAAAACCATTCATATCTATGAGTCTATGCCCCCCTTGATGCACCCCGGAAAAAAAGTGGTGCATATGTAAAGCGCACAAATGCCCTAGAAGCATATGCACCCCACATTGCACTTTAAAACTTTTATTTTGGGTGCATTTTTTTAAATTTCACATAGTAACCATCAACTTGGAGTCAATGGTAATAGAATTTCCTAAATGCTCATTTTGCAGTTAGAAAATGCTTTAAACATGAACTATAAGGAATCACAACTAGGAAATCCCTATTTGCGATTTCCTATTGAAAGAATTGCAAAATTGCCAGCAATTCTGATGCCCTGAGCCCTGCGCTCCTCCTGACTGCCCACTGAAGTTGTGAACCTGGCAGGATGTGACGGCTGGATGGCTGTGGAGGGACCAAGCATGGCTAGAGTTGGACAAGCCTGACACGTCCGAAGGAGTGGAGGCCAGTGGTCGGCCCGTCACTTTGGTGAGTGCGCTGCAGTGATCACGTGCCCCTCTCCTGGGAACTCCTCTTTATAAAGGAGGGGGGGCATGACGGCCACGTCAGACCAAGGGTAGCACCCGGGTGACAGCAAAGGCGGTGCGAATACAGTGGCCCGACCTGACAAGCAATTGTCTGCCATTTTGCGACAGACATTGTAGAAGCCGCCGGGTTCAGGGACCAATACAGCGGCAGGACACAGTGTGCAAAGACTGGTGTGTTCCCCCTGGCCCCGCAAAAGAAGGGAGATAACTGGCTTGAGTGGCACAGGACGAGACCCTAATCCAACCCAAACCAATTTCCCACTGGGGACCTAAGGATGACACCCCCCCTGCTTCACGGCTCTGAATTTCAGCTTGGGCGGGGAGCCCAGGATCCCCAAGATGCCATCTGCACTGTTGCTGGCTCTGGGGCTCAGTCCAACAGTGGTGATTGGCCTAGCCTGAGCATGGGATTGGTGCTGAGTGTGGGCCCTCAAAACTTAAAACTTGAAAGAAAAAGAGGTCCATCACCCTCAGCCCCCGTGCCTTGCCTGGAAGCGCAGGGCCCCATGGAAGGCCTTGGATTGCATGGGCTGGGATGGAGGGCTCCAGGGATTGCCACTGATATGAGTTACCATCCTGGTGCGGTAACAGTGCTGTGGTTGTCAGTTGGCCCTTTCGGTCAGCCTTTGAGAGAAAATGTACCTGAAGTAGTGTTGCAACGCTGCCACCACCACCCCTCCGCCATGACCTAGTGATATCAGCAAATAGAGGGCTACAGCAAACTTCCACCGTCGCTCATTGTTTGCCAAATGCACCTCCCCAGTGATAACGAGGCTTATAGCCTTTTCTGTGCTGTTGCGATTGCCTCTGAAAATGCAAGATGGGGCGCACCAGAACCAAACAAACCAAACTTGACAAACAAGCTTATACCCACTCTCCACCTTCTGAAGGGTCTTCTACAAGGGCATCGGTCGACTGTGTGTCCCCCACCGGGATACCTCCCTTCAGAGATAAACTGAATATCATCTTGATAGAAATATGGGACTCTAGGATGGCGTTGGAACAGCAGCTTGGGACCCTTTACTCCAGACATCACCTTGCTTAAAGACGATCAGAGGAAACTGACAGACAGAGTCAAAGACACTGAACACTCTCTCTTCACCTTAGCACCTGACATGGCAGAGCAGAAAGCTCTGGTGAAAAAAATGCAGAACAAATAGATCAGCTACAATCCAGAGCAGAAGATGCGGAGGGCTGAGCACGCAAGAACAACATTTAAATTGTGGGTCTAGCAGAGGGCCTGGAGGGATCCCAATCCCCTGAATACATTGAAAAATTCGCTCCGAACGGCGATAGCCCCGAAAGGCCTCTCAGACCTGTTCCCAGTGGAAACAGCACTCAGGGTACCAACAAAGCACCCTTCCCTGGGGGGCCCCCTAGACCCATGGTGGCACGAATGCTCAACTTCATGGACAGGGAACACTTGCTGCAAGAGGCTCATGAGAGGGCACCATTGGCCATTGATAGAGCGAAGGTCTTATTATCCCTAGACTTCACGCTAGAAGTACAACGACAACGCTCCTCATTCCACACAGTAAAGCAGCAATTGCGCAGTGTTGGTCTTTCGTATGCCTTAATCTTCCCTGCCAAATTGAAAATGATCCACAACGAGTGTGTGCATTTCTTCAAGACTCCGTAGACCGCTCATGACTGGCTGGACCTAACTTTCCAAACTCTCGCGGGCACACTTAGCAAAAAATCTCAACTGGCACAGCAAAACCACTACCACAAGAAAAGGCTCAGGAATGAGCATATGGAACCTCACACAAGAGGAGCTCCAACTCCCCAACAAGTTCGGGAAAGACAGCGGTAAGCCATTTGCTCTGGGACACCCCTTTGAAACCCAGATCCTCCCATGTCTGCATCTGGCTCATTCCAAAGCAGCGTATCAGATTCAGACACAAAAAGCAGCATGGCCCTATTCCCAACAATGACGCCTCAGACTGCAAATGAACTAGTGGGTTGATATAAGTAGACAGTGGCATACTCTTGCAAAACTCCACTGCATCAAAGTATCTTTGGCTGAACACCAGCAGATATTGCCCAATTTAATTTGACTCTAGTTATGAGATGCCCACCAGGACTGGGGAACATTCAACAACAACATTCTGGTCGACAGATGTTCCTTTGATAGACCAAGTCTTGGGGAAGTTGTTTATATGTTCAACCACTGCTGCCACTATGAAGGGTATGGAGAGCACTGATGCCAAATGTGAAAGACAACCCACACACAATACACAACACATATGATGAACAAGCACTTGAATTATTATAATATACTCACATGGAATACATGAGGATTAGGCTGTTGTCACAATTGACACAAAATACTATCACAAATATACAAACACAACATACACATAACATACATTCAGGAAACACATCTCACAAATCCAAAGACTCAAAAGTTGCATCGGAAGTGAAGAGGTCAGGTCTTATACGCGCCATACTCTGCATATGCTTGAGGGGCTACGATTTGGGTGCAAGCTGGAGTACCATTGCAAATACACGATTCACAAATCGATACGCAGGGCTGTTATATCTTCCTAAGGTGGTGTATGGACGGGGCACTGGTGGTGTTGGGATGTCTGTATGCTCCCTATCAGGACCAGGACAAATTCTTCACCCATCTCACATCCACATTAGCAGAGTGGACACATATACCCTGGATTTTTGGAGGGGACTGTGATGCAGTGCTAGATATCCATCAAGATCGTTCGCACCCCTCTCTGTCAACAGCAGCCCCGCCTAGACAAGCCAAAATGCTGAACCAATGGGTACAGAATTGGGGTCTGTTTGACATATGGCGCAACAGCAATTACCGGGAATACTTATTCTATTCGTCCCCACACTCTCTACACTCCCGACTGGACAGGTTCCTCTGTTCCACCCCTTTGACGCCGCAGATCACACATGCAACATACTTAGGTGAAACACTTTCTGACCATAACACACTGGAAATTACTTTAACATGGGGCAAACCCCTACCCTGATTCCAACGTGGTGCCTCCAGTCCACCTACTTGAAAGATGCTGTGTTTCACATCAAGCTTGCCGACACAGTATATACATATTTCAAAGAAAACTAAGGCACTATCCTCAAGGATGACCAAATGAGGAGCATGTAAAGTTAGCATCAGGGGGGCGGCCATCAGCCCAATAGTGCGAGCCAGGGCGGAGGTTCTACGAGAATTCACGTGAGATGAGAACAGGCTATGTGAGCTCCATAGGCTAGCTCAAACAGGGACATGAACCACGGCTATAGGAAGGTAATGTTACCTATGCAGAGCTCTTGGAACTTCTCCGAATAATAAGACATACATAGAGAAATGGCACACCGAAGCTGATAGGGCAGGGACACTCTTAGCCATTAATACGTCCAGAGCAATCACCAACACCCATCCTAGTAGTACAAACCCCCTCCAGAGATACTGCAGTGACCCAAGCAGATATTAACAAAGAGCTCCAGGAATATTACGCAGCCTTGTATGCCACACCCCCTCTTTCTGATCCTGCACAATTAGCGCGTTTTTAGATCAGAATATCCTGCCAATGGTACAGGCATTAGGAAAGGAATACCTCAAGGTCCCAATCCCTGCTAAAGAAATACATGAAGCCATTAAAACCTTTACCCGCAGTAAATCACTGGGCCCAGACGCCCTACCTCCAGAATTGTATACCACACATGTGCATAAGTTGGTCCAACAACTGGAGAAGCTATATAAAGCCTCCATAACAGCAGGTACTCTTACCTCGACTACCAGAGAAGTGTTAGTGACCTCACTTTTAAAACCTGGCAGACCATGAACTGACCTATCATCCTACAGACCACTATCCTGATTAACCACCGAATACAAAATTCTTAGTAGGATATTGGAAGCCCGTTTCCTTCCCCTCCTTCCTCTGTTGCTCCATACAGACCAAAGTGGTTTTGTACCGGGCTCAACACTTCACGGAACACACGTTGTCTATTCATGTTAATGGATGCTGCTAAAAGCTGTTACCCACATGCGGGATGCATTGCTTTGGACATTAAACAAGTGTTTGATACCCTTGGATGGAGCTACTTGTTGGCAGCCCTAGCGGCATTCAGGATACCAGAGAAGTATCTTAGATGGATGCTGTTTCTATATTCAGAACCCACTGCGAGGGCTCGTACGAGACAGCTCATCTCACCCACCTACAATATTGCTATGGGGACCAGACAAGGGTGCCCTCTATCCCTGCTCTTATTTGTGCTGGAACCCCTGCCACAAACAATCCGGTGCAGAGTGGACAGATGAGGCATCACACTGCAACACATGTCTCTTGCAATATCTCTCTATGCAGATAATATAATCTTATATTTTAGGGACCTACACTCCAACTTTGCCCTGGCTGCAGATGTATTAGCAAAATTCGGAAAGCTCTCAAGGTCAACGAATTAACGCTGATAAATCATATACTTTCTCCTACAATGATACATACGCGGACCAGACTGTGCATTTTGGAGCCCTCCACATTAATATAGCTCCAACCAGTTTTCAATACCTCGACATCCACATATACAGAAACCATTCTGACACACTGGCAGGCAACCTACATAAAGCTATTGCAGGAGCCCACTTACAGGTAGCCTTCTGGTCCACACTTTCACTATCAGTGGCAGGTTGCCTTGCATTGGCAAAGATGGTGCTTTTGCCATGATTTTTGTAATTTTTCACAAACCTACCAAATGTGGTTCCGGCTCAAACATTTAAGACTATCGAGACTTTAGTAATAAACCTGATATGTGGAGGGGCAGCGGGAAAGTGAGTCTTAAGAAGCTGCAAACACCACCAGATGAAGGGGGTATGGGAGCTCATGACTTCAAAGCCTATTGCATAGCGAGTCAGTTGCAATGGCTCTCATATTGGCTGGTGGGCCAAAATTTGGAGGAAATAGCCTACATAAGGGACATGGTCCGGCGTGGGCGACTACTCCAATTTTTATGCCCGGGTCCAGCATTACCCACTACAAACTCTAGTCTCCTGTTGTGCACAGCCATTACATACTGGAAGATGGCAATGCGATACACAAACTTGTTGAACCACTATGCCCCAGACATACCGCTGTGCGGACCGCCAACATCTCTGGCCATTCTATCGGCCTGTCTGCTGAGCCCTTAGGAACCTGATGAACCACAAACACTAGGTGACCTTTTCCAAGAGGGCAACCTAATGCCCAACACAGATTGTATATAGACCCATGGACTCTGACACGCTATTTCTCACCCATGCCAATGTCACAGCATATGTTCGTCAGTACTGGGCACCAGTAGGGCCAGAACCACAGACACACAAACAACTGTAGGATCTACACACCGTGGGACAGGGCAGGCGCCTAGTCCAGTGGGTAAATCGAGGGCTAAGGGCACACCTTCAAACACCACTCGACTTGTTAAAGTCGAAATGGGAAGTAGACATACACAGAGAGATTACAAATAAAGAATGTTAATTCCTTCTCAGATACGCTAAGACACTATCCCACAACACACAATTTAAGTTTATACAATTCTTGATATTACATTGTGCATACCTTACACCTTGCAGAATTAATCTGATGTTTCTCGGGGCCTTGGTACACTGCCCCCGATGCCATCACACAGGCACAGACTTCATGCATATGATATGGACAAGTCCGAGACACACAACGTACTCATCGGAAATAGGAGAAGGGCTTCGCCAACTAACAGGCAAGACTCATTGGCACACAGTAGAACATTGTATCCTAGGCCTCTTTCCTAGACCTCCCAGCTCTAAAGTTGCTAAGCGCTTTATGCATCTGGTGCTCCTTCTTTCAAAGCACCTCCTAACCAAATACTGGAAATCTCCCTAACACCACCAATAACTTACTGGCAGGAGGAAGTTATATCATGGGGACAGACCAAAAGCGCGGATATACCCTGCTAATTGTATAGAGGACTTCGCAAAAGATCGATTTCAATGCAGTGAGATGCCTTATTAGAAGAGTTTCGAGTAGAAGATCAGGAGGACTAGATAGGGAATTATGGATCACATAGCTCCTCTTCCCTCATGGGAAAACTAGGCACAATCCTACGCATTCGCTTTTCTAGAGCTGCCTCAATTGCCCCAATATATAACCCTGCACTTTAAGAGGTATTACGATTGTTCTTTAAATGCTAGATACCCCCAACAGAACAAGTACATATAAACGAGAAGCTTAGTTCATGTCAACATCTCACTAGAATCAAATAGACAACTCAGCAGACGGCAGCAAAGGGGGGGGGGGGTGGAATCTTGTGTTGCTTAGTTATCACATTGCATCTATGTGTCCAAACTTGATGTATGAAAACGAAACTAACTATGCGCCGTGTAAATTCCATGTAACTTAATATCATTTACAATGCTGTAAACTGTAACAAGGCATGCTATATCCTAATTCAATAAAATTGTGTTTTAAAAAACAAAATAACCAGGTTAAACATGCCATGTCATATAGTACGCAAGCAATCAAAATTGGGGCAGATACATGTATATGATGAATGTGACTGGTAAAGCAGCTTCACAGAACAGCTGACACCATTGAATTGCATTTTCGTATTTGTTAAACACGTCCCTTCTGTTCGTGTGTTTCCCAGCCTTGTTCAATTTGGACCTTGTATGGATGGTTGCCTAGACCAGTATATTGATAAATGGAGCTTTCATGCCAGGTTGTCTGGTTTGACTGTGTTGCAAGCTGGCACTTGAGTATGTGGTTGACAGAGTGGATAGTTGTAGTGTGGCCTTCCTGGATGTCAGCATTGTGCACGAGGTTCTGAGTGGTGCTTCAGAGTTGTTGCTGCTAAATGACCCTGCACTTAAAGTACACTTTTAGGTTAAATACACACCCTCACATGATCTGTATTTGGGTAGGATGTGGCACTTTCTTGCCCATGTCCAATACTATCGAAGTTAGACTTATGAGCGCAGCCACCTCAACCTTTATTGTACTATTCCGAGCAGTACTACACAATCTAAAGTAAGATCCATGGCAATCTTTCAGGATGACCACTGAGAACACAAATTTGCTTTATTTACATATGTTATATATAATGTATAATATGTGACTATTCTGAAAATCCAGCTCTGATCCAGCCCTCCTGAACTTACATTAGCTGTTACTGCACCATGTGATAATATGAACCTAGAATGTGCTGACAGGCAGGATTATTTTTCACAATTAGTGACATACATTTTAAAGTTACTTCATTTTTGAGTAAACCAATGAATAAATAACTAAATCCACTTTTAGTACTTCTTATCTTTAAATATTTTCTGCTAATAAATAATGCAAATGAAAATGCTATGGGGTGGATCTCGGTTCAAGTTTTATGGGCGACAAGAGACCCATGAATGTAAAAGTGAAAGATTCAAATGCCAACAACCTTTTGTCATTCTTTATTTCAGTGTATTTATTACATGTAATTACTTTGCCGGCCGACAGTAAAACATATAGAATCTCAGAGGAAGCAAGAATTGCTATTAATTCAATGTATTTTTATTGATCCTTTGTTTAATGATTTTGAATTTTTATATAGAATCTTTGTGACCGAAAATAGGAAACAAAGGGCCATATGTACAAACATTAGGAATACCGAGTTCCGAACTCCGAATCACAATCAGCAAATTGGTATTCCTAATGTATGACGGGTTATATGTAGAAGGTTTGAAATAGGGCTTTCCTAATTGTAATTTCCTGCGAATTGCAATTAGGAAATCACTATTTCAAATCTATGAAACTCTTTTGAGGGTTTTTTTGTGATTCCTAGTGGGTCGCAAAAGACCTACCTCTTTAATATTAATGAGTTAGGTCGCAATTTACAAACCATTAGTAATTGCAGACCACCATGTCTGCGATTGCAATCTTTTGTTTTTTAAACGCAGGCCATTTTCCTTAAAGGAAAACTTGATGAATTTAAAAAGGCAAAAATGAAATGTTGAAGGTTCATTTTGTATGAATAGGTGCCTACTCTTAACAAATATTTGTTTTGGGGGCGTGGCCAACCAACATTGCCGACAGGGTGTGATCTTCGGAGGCTCCACTCGAGTTCCTTGCAGAGACTCCTTGCGAGGTGTCATGATGTGAGCCAGAAACCTGAAGTGTACCTAGGAAGGTGCAGGGATTATAAGGTACCACAATAACAGGGGCAAAATCAGAAGACTCCACCAAAATCAAGCCCCCCAGCACTGAAGCGCAAAGAAACAACACGTCGGTGGGCGCGAAATGATATGCTGGCTCCCCCCGGTGTTCGAAGTAGCCTGATGCACTGGTCCAGGTACGATGCTGAGGAAAGTTGTCCTGATCCTCAGGCCAGTGTGGGCCCCAAACCAGGCAATGGACTCCCAGAAGAGAGGCCCAGCGAAGCTATTGACTGAGGCAAAACGGGGCAGGCCTAGAGCCAGATGCGGATACAGTAAGCGGGCAGAGAACTGCAGCCAACAATGCACCCAGTGAGCACTGGGGGGAAGGAAAGTGAGCAACCCGATTGGACTGAATACCAACGCAGCCTAGGACTTAGTCGTGAACCCAGGAGAGAGGATAGAGGCCTGCTGCCCAGACTGCCTGACCCTAACATGGCTCCCACCAAGCGATGTGCAGGTTGAAGCCAGAGAAGACTCGGGTGGCTGGCCGAAGCACAACAATGGCCCTTAACCAGATAAGCACTACAGGCCATGAGGCAGGGATCGAGCAGCAAGGAGCGCGACTTAGATGAGAACCCTGCTTATAAAGTCTGACAAGTAATTGCAGTGCATGACAATCCAGGCCCACCAAGCGTGACACACGGAGGCAAATAGGAGGGAACAGCCTGGCCCACCAGGGACAACTACCCCTACTGAATGTGATGGCGAGGGGGGGGGCGCTGAGTTGGGAGCAGCATTTATGTCACGAAGAAAGACGCAATCCAACATGGTTTCTTACTTCTTTGGACCTGCTGTGCACAGGTCAGATGGACACACGCAGTCACAGGCAGGAAACATGGTGCTGACAAAAGAAGACTTCCTGACATCGCTCTGCAACTTTAAATCAGACCTTTGCAGGGAACTAACAGCAGATATCAAGACTACGCTTGAATCATTCAAACTGGAAATTAATACCCGCCTGATTACTCTCCAATCCGATGTGGACTCAGTGGGGACCCACACTCTGGACCTTGGCGCGAGGGTCCAACAGATGGAACAACAAATAGCTCCTATAGAATGTGGTCTCACCCAACTGAAGACACAACTGCATCTAACTCCCCTCAAGCGCGAAGATTTGGAAAATCGCTCACGTAGAGACAACATCCGAGTGA
The DNA here is from genome assembly GCF_031143425.1 of Pleurodeles waltl. Classification (NCBI taxonomy): domain Eukaryota; kingdom Metazoa; phylum Chordata; class Amphibia; order Caudata; family Salamandridae; genus Pleurodeles; species Pleurodeles waltl. Next base: position 482,964,895 of record NC_090439.1, read on the forward strand.
GGGGACAGGAAGAAGGCAGCAGAGGCCAAGATCTCAAAGCATTTGTAATGGGCCTCTTCTCTATTATTCTAGGCAAAGAACACCCAGAGGTCCAGCTGGACTGAGTGCACAGGGTGGGGGTCCACACCACAAGTGAATGGAGGAGACCCAGAGATATCCTGGTGAAGGTGAGCTCCTTTAAGGTGAAGGAACTGATCCTCCAGAAGGTGGGAAAACGAGACACGATCTCCTTCCAGGGTGCAGAATGCGCATTGTATCAAAATGTGGCACCAGCAACGTTAGCCGTAGGCTGCAATTCCAACCAGTCACATAAGCCTTGAGGGCTAGAAATATTAGGTACAGATGACCATAACCCATTGGCATAGCCTTTGATCTTCATAACAAACACCACCACATTACGGGCATCGAGGAAGCTGCGACCCTTCTGGACCTACAGGAGAGAAGCACTAAGAAATGGAGGGACACTCAGATGTAGCACAAAGGAAATGGGGAGACAGCCACCTCCACAGACTCTTGGAAGCAACAGAGAAAGGGGAAAAGGATCCACAGGAACAATGGCCCGCAGCCAATGTGATAAGTGGAAACGGACAACATGAGACTTGCCCAGCCCCGCGGCGGACCACTTGAGAGCTGCAGATCTACTCTGACATGAGGTGGGAAACCTAGGGAACATTTTTTTGAAGGAGACCTGGGAGACTCCCCAGCCTTCAGTTAATGTCAGGCCTCCTGCACAACAATAAGTTAATAGGACAACAGATGACACTCATAATGCTTCAATAGGCAGTGTCTGCAAGGAACTAGAAGAACATTTTTTTTAAAGAGACCTGAGAGACTCCCTGGCCTTCAGTTAATGGCAGGCTTCGCAAACAGCAAGAAGTTAATAGGACAACAGATGACACTCATAATGCTTCAATAGGCAGTCTCTGTGAGGAACTAGGGTGGATGAGTACTCACTCCCCACAACAACGACCTTAAGATTGCTAGGCATGAAGCAACAACATGTCTATGCGTAAATAGTTATTATGTTGTTTTTATGCTCTTTTGTCATTTTTTGTTCAAAGCTGGCATGAGCAGGCATAGACAGAACTCTGAGACTCTTAGCGGGGAAGGGAAGAGGTGGGCCATCGAGTACCCACTATTAGGGGAAATACTAACTTTAACGCAAGCTGTTACAAAAGCAAGCTGCATGAATTACTATTGTGGAATAATAAGGGATTGAACTCCCCAACATAAGGTCACAACTTTGTAAATACTTTGGGCACCGTCATTTTGATATAGTAGCCCTACAGAAAACCCATCTCAGAAGGGGGAGGGATACCGGCTGCACCACAAACACTATTCACATGTCTACACTGCCTCAGCAGCCAGTGTGGGGTAGCCTTGATGCTCCACAATTCCTCTCACTTACAGTTGCAGGGCATGAAACAGGACAAAGATGGCAGATATTTAGAAACCAATGGTAGTATCAAAAGGAAAGTATGTACAGTAGCCACTTTGTACTCACCCAACAGTGGACAAACTAATTTACTTTTAGCCTTCCTATCCATGTTAGAGGGCTATGCGGAAGAGATTCTTTGCAAAGTCTGTTGAGGTGGCCCTTAACAGGCTGGGTCTTTTCGAAGCGTGGCGAACGCTCCATCCCACTGTAAAAGACTACACTTTTGTCTCCCACTCACATAAATCATATTCGAGAATCGATTATTTATTCATGAGCCAACCCCCACGACAATCGCTGAGATCAGTGACTATATGCCAAATCATCATCTCTGGCCACGCCCCGCTGGGGATTGGAATTGATTGGCCTACAGCACTTTGTAGATTCAATAGATGGTATTGCCCTAATATTTTAACCCAAGATCAAATATTCCAGGACGAACTACGGAAAGCATTCAGGATATACTTAACACCACCAACACTTCAAACCTCACAATGTCGGATGCATTCAAAGCAGTCATATGGGATAAATGCATCTCTTTAGCTACCTCTGTGTACCAACTAAAAGCTAAGGATTCACAAGACTTGGAAAACGGATTAAGTGTAGCTTGGCAGGCTCACAAACTTTCCCCTACTTGGCTCTCACAGAAAAAGGTGACCTCATTAAAGGGTAAACTACAATCCATATACATAAAAAGAGTAGAAATCCCATTGCTGCGCCTCAAGAAAATCTCCTATGAAAAGGGGAACAAACTAGGCCCGATGCTAGCATGACAATTACGCAGCAAACAGGCATGAAAATATATTGCCCAAATACTCTATGAGTCCAGTGAACAGCATGCAGAGGGGGAAAAAGCCTGATTCTTTTGTGACTTCTACATCTGACTATATGAGTCGGTGCAACCTGAACCCCCTTCACAAGACGCCTATCTACAGTACTCAAACCTCCCACAGATGCCCCAAGAAACCAAGTATACTATAATAGCTTCTTTTACAAGGGAGGAGGTACAGAAGCCATTGACACCTACCACTAAACAAGTCACCAGGTCCAGATGGGTTCAACGGCCAATTCTACAGAACACTTGGCACAGAGTTGACACAACATCTCACCAAGCTTTTCAACCAGGTCAGGACGGGACATGCCATGTCCCCCACCATGGACAAAGCTCTAATCGCAGTTATTTCTAAAATTGGAAAAGACCCCCAATTGTGTGCATCCTACCAGCCTATTGTCCTCCTAAATCTTGATGCGAAAGTGTGCTCTAAAATCCTGGCCTAAAGATTAGAAGATGTCATGCCCGTTTTGATACATCTCGACCAGTCAGGATTTATTAAAGGTCACCAAACTCACTATAACCTATGACGAGTAGTCCACCTGATGGAAAAGGCAACTAAGAAAAAGATACCTGCTATGCTGCTAGCATTAGGCGCCGAAAAGGCATTTGACTGAGTGGGTGGTCTTTCTTGGTGGCTTCCTTATTTGGATTTAGAGACCAATTTATAGCTATGATAATGATCAACTATACTTGCCCTGCTCACAAATTATGGTGAATGGGGTGGCTTCAGCATTTGTTGACTTGACAAGGGGAACGAGGGAGGGCTTCCCCCTCTCACCCTTGCTATTCGCTCTCAGTGTGGAGCCCTTGACGGCCAAAATCCAGGCACAACCAAAAATGCAGGATATTCAGTTTGGTCATGACCAACACAAAATCTCAATGTTTGCAGATGATATTCTTCTCAGAATCCTGCGGATGGGTTTTAAGCAATGGTCCCCCTCTTCCTCACCTGGTTGGGACGTATTACTGTCATCAATATGGCAGTGCTCCTCTGTTATTATAGCTATTCCAGGGCTTGCCTATTGATGTCCCCAAAGACTTCTTTACCGAAGCCCATACAATGATTACGAGGATCATATGGCAGGAAGGCAGGGCCAGACTATCGAATAAACTACTCACAAGATCGAAAGAAACAGGGGGTTTGGCTCTTCCGGGCCTCCAACTGTACTATAAAGTGGCCCAACTTTGCATCATTGCCGAATGGTCCCTTAGGGCGTCAGACAAACTATGGCTCCATATGGACCGTGCAGTGGTGAGGTGGACCACATTGGATATACTTTTGAAACCTAGTAATGACCGGCCGTGGAATGCCTAACTGAGCATGCCCACGGCCACTACACTCAAAGTATGCAACACAGTGATGAAGACCTATGGAGTGACAACCCTCCTCTCCCCATATACCCAATTCACTATAACACGGCCTTCCCCCAGGCCTTGACACCGGGACCATTTAACAAGTGGCGGGAGGGAGGGTGTCGGTGGATCTCAGACTTATACCACGGGGATAACATTCTAACATTTGAGAATTGCTGCAGAGACTTCAATTGCCCCATCAGAACACTTTCATTACACACAATTACAGTATTGGGTTATCACAAGCTCACATGCGAATGGCTGTAACCAGGAAACTGTCTCTAATAATTTGTGCGACTGGGTGGGGTGGCGAGGGGAAGTATCTCCACTCTTTATAAATGATTGATGTCTGCACATCGCATCTTCAGTCCCGACTTCATCACATTTTGGGAACAGGTCCTGTACTCAACAAAGGAGGAGAAGCAGTGGAGTGTTCCTTTCCGAACTAAATAAAACCGCTCCCTAGGGGTAAGAGAAGCACATTATAAATTACTCTACAACTGGTACCTGTACCCAGAAAAACTTTTTTTTTTAATCTCTCATACATCCGATAGGTGTAGGAGAGGCTGTGGCCTACTGGGGGACTTTCGGCATATATGGTGGCACTGCCCAACTATCTGACCCTACTGGTTAATCAGATTTACACAAATACATGCAGTTGGCTAAGTATAAAGCAATGTGATCCACTGAAGGAAGCTAGGGCTAAGGCCTCTAAGCAGGCAGAATAAGTATGATCACTCTAACAAATCAAAGCCCTTAGCAGCGCCAAGGAAGAATGTTATAGCCTGGAGCTTGGGTGACAGAGACTAACATACCACAACAGAGAGTGTAGGTAAAATGAAGGGGATCTCTTCAGGACAAACCTGGACTGATCCACTGAACAATACTTGGTAGGAGTGGAAGCAGAGGTGAGTCTGGCCAGAATTGTATTATCTATGTTAATCATCAACATTAGTTGATATGAGTCACAGTGCATGGAGGGTTTCTAAGGTTTGAGTTCTGTAACCAGGAGCGCCTCACTGTCGGGAGGATATGCAGGTAGCATTGGCCTTCTCAATCACAGATTGTAGGTGTCGGTCCAAAAGCTCAACATTCTCTTCATAGAACTGACCTGTGAAGCTGTCCAGATCTGGGGATGCCAGGACAGGAAAGGGGCTGGTTAGCCAAACTGGTCTCCAAAAGGAGAAGGACAGATAGTGCAGGAACTTGGTCCACTCCTACTACCTTCCCCCTAGGCATATGAGAGCCTTTTTAATTAGATTAGGAGAAGGGCTTGAAAGTGGTAATAGGGAAAGTTAGCCAAACCTGTGGGGTGGGTTAGCCTGACTTCAACCTCCAGGATAGATTTTCTCCATCTTGGATTGTTAAGAAGCCATACTTTCTGATACCAGAAATGTGCCTCACCTTTAATGAAGTGGTCATTACAGAGGGTGGGACTCTGCACCCCATTGGTCACGGGTGCTCCCTTCTTGCCAGCCCAGAAATGTGGATAAATACAGGGGAGCTGCCTAGCATATCAGATCCCTGCTGAAAGAAGTCTGAAGAGGGACTGACCTTCTGAGCACCTGGTCTGCACTTAGAGAGAGGACTGCACCCCAAGGGTTGCACCTGCTGCACACTTTGGGCTTCACCAAAAGATAACTTTGTCTTGTTTCTAAGACTCAGAAGTAGAATCCCTGTAAGCAACAAGTACATAGGAGCAACAAAGATTCCCCTGCATCAATTCCTGTAAAAAGAGCCCAGCTGGCAAGCACCCAGTGAACTTTTAAGTATTTGACCAGGTACATTGTGGGAATTGTAGTCCCAACTGTGCAAGGAGCACCTCTGAGCTTTTGATACTGTGGCTGGTGTTGTGGACAATTCAAAACACCAGAAAGACCTTCTGGAAGAAGATCCACAAGTTTGAAGACATTGGGGGACATTTTGTGAAAAAGCTCTAAAGTGAACAAACCTGTTGTCAAGCAAGAGTCAAGCAATCACAACCCGGCCTGTATTTCAGGTTCATCCTGCTGAAATCTCCAGAGCTCCAGGACCTCCATGACTTTACTGAGGCCTCACACTCAAGCCAGCCACTGCTGGCAACTCAAAAGCTGGCATGCTGAGAACCCTCTAAGATGAGAAAAAAAGAACCAGAAGCTAAGACTAAGACTAAGTGCAAAGGTAAAATTTTGACCAAAGCCTACCACTCAGTGCATCTGACCCAGGCTCCATTGCAGTCAGCCGTAAACTTTGACCCGGTCAGGTGTGACCAGATGGCCACGGTTGGTGCTTTTAATCATTAAAAATTCATATCTCCCATTCCCTACAATGGATTTTTGTTGTTTTTGGTGCCAACCTGCGGAAAAATTATTTCCCATTTGAATAAATTGGTGTTGGATTTTTATTGTGTGTTGTGTTTTACTTATTTACTGTTTGGCTTCTATAAATGCTTCACACATCTGTCTCCTAAATTAAGCCTGACTGCTCATCAGCCAAGCTACCTAGGGTTGAGCAAAGATCAATTAGTTGAGACTTTGACCGCCCTTTATTTGTGGTTGTGATGTTATTACTAAGTGTACTTACCTACATGCCCTTATTAATAAACCACTTTCCAAAATCATTCATACAAGGTATTTTTTGTACATTTCAATAGTATTGCAGTACTTTCTCGATACTTTCAAGTGGAGTGGCAGGGTGTACTGGCATGGGGCAGAGTGGTGTGGAGCGGGGTAGAATTGGGTATAGTAGAATGGAGTAGCTTGGCATAGAGTGTAGTGGAGTAGAGTGGTACAGAGGACAGAAGAGTGACATGCAATGCAGTGGCAAGTAGAGCAGTGGATCACAGTGCAGTGGAGTAGAGTAGAGTGGTGCAGAGTAGAGTTTTGAAGCATGTATTGCACAGAGTGCAGTGATGTAGAGTACAGGGTACAATTGTATTTTGTAAGTTTGTGCCGCTTTTGAGTCAAAAAGCTGTGCAGATGCAGCACTAAAAAAGTATAAATATGGACCATAGTTGTTGCAAAATCCTGCGTGGTAAAGGTTTTGTGTGGTAATGGTACCTGTGATATAACAATCACATTGTAATCGTACCATGTGGTAATGGTTGTGTTATAATGGCTGTTTCCTGCATAGAGTGGTGCAAAGTAAAGAGTGCAGTGGAGAATAGTACAGTGACATAGAGTGCAGTTACATAGAGTAGATTGGTGAAAAGTAGACTAGAGTGGTGTAGAGTGCATTGACATACAATAGAGTGGTGCAAAGAAGAGCAGAGTGTTGTAGAGTGCAGTGGAATAAAGTACAGTGAAACACAGTAGAGTGGTACAGGTTCGAGTGGCAAAGAGTACAGTGGCATAGAGTGGTGCAGAATAGAGTGCAGAGGCATAGAGTGAATTAGTGTACAGAAGAGTGGTGTAAAGTGAAGTGGGGTAGAGTGAAGTGGGTTAGAGTGAAGTGTGTTAAAGTACCTTGCCATAGAGTAAAGTGCCGTACATTAGAATGCATAGAGTAAAGTAGAGTGGAGTGGGATAGAGTGTCATAGAGTGCAGTGGTGCAGAGTAGAGTCCAATGATAAAGAGTGTAGTTGTGTGGAATAAAATGGTGCAGAGTAGAGTACAGTGGCATAGAGTGCAGTGACTTAGAGTAAAGTGGTGCAGAGTAGAGTGGCACAGAGTGCAGTGGCATAGAGTAGGGTGGTACACAGTACATTAGAGCCGCATGCAGTGCAGTGGTGTAAAGTGTAGCAATGCAGAGTAGACTAATGTGGTTTAGAGTGTAGTGACATAGAGTAGAGTGGTGTAGAGTGCAGTGGCATAGAGTGCAGTGGTCTAGAATAGTGTGGTGCAAAGTAGAATAAGTGGCGTGGAGTGCAGCAGCAGAGAGTAGAGTGCAGTGGCATACAGTACAATAATGTAGAGTGCAGTGGTATAAAGTGCAGTGGCACAGATAGAAAAGAGTGGTGTGGAGTGCAGTGGTGCAGAGCGAAGTGCAGCAATAGAGTGCAGTGGCAGAGGGTGCAGTGGCATAGAGTAGAGTGGTGCAAATTAGAGTAAAGTGACATGAAGTGCAGCAGCCTAGTGGAGAGTGCAGTGGTGTACAGTGAAGTGGTGTAGAGTGCAGAAGTACAGAGTAGAGTGGTGTAGAGTGGAATAGCATAGAGTGTATTGCATAGGGTGTAGTGGAATAGGGTGCAGTGACATACAGTGCCATTGCATAGAATGGTGCAAAGTAGGGTAGAGTGGAGTTGAGTGCAGTGGCACTGACTAGAGTGTATTAGCGTAGAGTGCAGTGATGTAGAGTGCAGTGGTATAGAGTACTGTGGTACAAAGTAGAAAAGACTGGTGCAGAGTGCAGTGGGGCAGAGTGTAGTGCAGTGACATAGGGCCAGATGTACAAAACGATTTAGTATTTCTTAACTGATCAAATTGCAATTAAAGTCTGTTAAGAAATGCTAAATTGCCTTTTCAGATTTACCAAGGCCAATAGGGAATCACAAACTGTGATTTCTACCCAGTAGAATTTGCATTTAGCAATTCCCAAATAGGAAATCGCAAACAGGGATTTCCTGTTTGCTATTTCCCAGGCACATGTACAAAACATTTCCTAAGTGTGAAATAGGCATTTACAAAATGCTATTACCATCAATTCCAAGTTGATAAAAAGCATGTGCAAATTTTAAAGTGCCATGCACTGCAGATGCCCATAGAGCATTTGTGCGCTTTATATGCACACCACTTTTTTTGGGGGGGAGGGGTGCAACAAGGGTGGACCATAGGCCCATGGGCACCCTTGGCCTTGCAATTCCTAATTTATGATTACCTATTAGGAAATCACAAATTTGGAAATGCAAAATTATTTGGACCTCTGGGGTCCTTAGGCCCATAGGAACAAATGGTGTAGCATTTTTTAAATAGCAATTCTCTAAGAGGGATTCCTAGTCTGTAGGAATCACTATTGTGAAATCCTTCATTTTGCATTCCCTAAATAATGATTTCTTGGGATTCACTATTTAGGTAATGCAAAATAGGAATTGTGTGCATCTGGCCCATAGCGTGCATTGGTATAGATTGCAGAGGCATAGAGTGGTGTGGGGCTTAGTTGATCACAGTGGCATAGGGTGCAGTGGTAAAGAGTAGAGTGGTGAAGAGTAAAGTAGAATAGGGTAGAGGGCACTGGTATAGTGTGATGCAGTGTAAAGAGTGCAGGGGCGTAAGAAGAGTGTAGTGGAGTTCAGTGGCATAAAGTGCAGTGACATAGAATAGAGTAGTACATACTAGAGTGCCATTGAGTACAGTGGTGTAGAGTGGTGCAGCTCAGAATGCAGTGGCATAGACTCCAGTACATAGAGTGAAATGGCATACAATACAGGGGTGTAAAGTGAACTAGGGTAGAGTGACGGTTGGTGGTGTGAAATGTGGTAGAGTGCCTTGGCTTAGAAAAAAGTGCCCTACAGTAGAGTGTGTAGAGTAGTGTGGAGTGGGGTAGAGTGCAGTGGTGCAGCATAGAGTCCAGTGCAGTTGCATAGACTAGAATGGTGCAGAGTAGAGTACACTGGTGTAGAGTGCAGTGGCACAAAGAACAGAGAAGACTGGTACAGAGTAGAGTGATATAGAGTGCAGTTGCATAGAGTGGTACAGAGTAGAGTGCAGTGGCATAGAGTGCACTGATTTAGAGTGCAGTGTTGTAGAGTTTTGCAGAAAACAGTGGTATAGAGTGCAGTGGCATGGAGTGCAGTGGTGCAGAGTAGAGTGGCATAGAATGAAGTAATGGAGTAAAGTTGTGCCTAGTAGAGTAGATTGGTGTAAAGTACAGTGGCAGAAAATAGAGTGGTGCAGAGAAGAGCAGTGTGACAGAGAGTGCAGTGGCATATAATGCTGCTATGTACAGTAGAGTAGTGTATTATGTTGCCCCACTGAACACCTTTACAATATTTTTTAACATTTCAAGAGTACTGTGGTAAATTCTTGATGCTCTCCAGAAAATACCACAGTACTTTGTGAAGGTTTTTAACAATGTATAAATCAGTAAAAATAATGTTCCCTATCCCTACAGAGTTTGCTAAACTGCCTCATGTCATACAAACCTAGGTTTTACATTAAAACCCAGAACAAAGGCAAAGCGTGGTCCGAACGAAACCTAGTGTTGCAGGGTTCTCCTTATTGGAGCTGCTCTCCACCTAAACTTGGGAACTACCCAGAGCTCGTTCTTATATATACATATATATATATTTACTAAAAAAACAAAAGTTACTGGGATGTTATAGCTAGGCTCACATACAAAACAATAGAAATTCCCCTGTTATAGTTAGAGTTACCTTAAGTAACTATAACTTATTTCCTAAGATAACTATAACTCGTGCCCCCGCCATGCACAGTCATACAATCAATAATTTTAAAGCAGCTGTTATAGTGACATTATCAATGATGTGATCAGAGATGTCATTAGTGCTGTAGTTTGTGGATGGCAAGGGCGCAAGTTATTGTTACCTTAGGGAATGAGTTAAAGTTACATGAGATAACTCTAACAGGCGAATTTCTGTTGTTTTGTACATTTGAAATGTGAGCCTAACTATAATGTCTGTGAGAGTGTCTGTCTGTGAGAGTGGGTGCGTCAGTGTTTTAGTGCATGTGTGAGTGGGAGTATGAGGGTTTGAGGGTTTCAGTGGTTCTGTGAGTAGGTGTGTGAGAGTCCAAATGGGTCTATGAGTGGGTGTGTTAGGGTATGAGTGCAACTGTGATCAGTTCAGAGTGGGTCTGTGAGTGGGTGCGTGAGAGTCTGAGTGGGTCTGTGAGTGGATGAATAAGGGTCTGAATCGGTGTGTGAGTGGGAGAAAGAGATTGAAAGAGAGAAAGAGAAAAAGAGAGAGGGAGAGATATAGGGAGTTTTTTAGGCTTTAATGGATGATACACTTAGAATGAGATATTTCTGGGCAAATTGAAAAGAAAAATGTGTTTGTCAATGAAAAAGAGTAAGATCACCTTTCAGTATGAACCTTAAACTTTTGAATTCTAAAAATAATTAAAGAAGGAAAAACAACTATGTGCACAACTGGAGTAGAACTCTCAACTTTCAGTGTAAGTATGTGTGACTGTAACCTTTAGGCCAAAGGTGACACCAGTAAATAAACAAACACACTGCCAAACGAGCCTCCTGAGTGACAGCAAAAGAAAGTGACCATCGGCCAGAAGTGACTACTTTCCTCTGCATCCACAAATAACTATAACATTCATCCCAAACATCCTCCTAGTCTTACTCTTTGAAGTAATTGCATGGAGAGACCATTCCAATGACAAGTTCTATCCCTCTCTTCCATCCCATCATGGGAAATGGTTTGCTTTTGCCTGGTAGGAAATATTAGCTCCTACCAGGCAAAAGCAAACCAGCTATGTCCTTGGGTGGGCAACCTGGGACACAGCAGGAGCCAGCCTTAGGGGAGTGGCGGTCCCCAGGGCCATTACCGGCTCCATGAGGAGGGCCCCTCCAACATCAATAGCCCCGGGGAGCTGGTGGTCCTGGGACTGGGGGTCTGAAACAAACCCCCTTCATTTTTCTATTTTAGCCTGGGGAGGTGGTGGTCACTGAAGCTGCATTGGGGCTGCACTGACCCCTCCATGCAAAAACAAAGAAGCACTGGGGAGGTTGTGGTCCTAGAGGGCTGCAGTGGGGCCACTCAGCCCCACTGCATACCAACCAAATGGACCCCCTTTATGTTTTCTATTTTAGCCCTGGTAAGGTGCTGGTTCCCAGGACTGGGGGGGCATGTGCACATATTTGTAATGAAGCCTTAGGGAGGTGGTGGTCCTCAGGGCTGTGAGGGGACCACATGCCCCCACATACCAATACAATTATGCCCCCAGGAGGTGGTGGTCCCCGAGGCTGCGGGGGGTCCGAAACAGACCGCCTTAATTTTTTCTAATTTAGCCCAGGAGAGGTTGCTGGCCCCGGAGGTGTATGGGGGCCATGCTGCCCCCACCTTTGAATGTGACAATCGCCCCAGGGAAGTGGTGGTCCCTAGAGCTTCAGGAAGCCCAGGAGGGTGCCCCGTGCACCCCCCTCCTTATTTTTTACTTTGCCCCAGGGACATGAGTCTGCACTTTTTTTTTTTTCTGCCACAAATTCATAGTAAAAGGGGTAAACCATGTCCTGCAAAGTGGGTTTCATGTCAAAATTGTAAAAAGGTGGGACATCCTTCCAAAGATATAGAATGATTTGAAGGATATGGTCTTGGTTGTTAGTGAAGAAGTCATTGCAACAGGTGATCTGTCAGAATGTATACAGTAGACCTGTACATTGATGTGAGAAAATAAAACAGTGAAATTACTAGTAGATTTGAAAGCCAGCATTATGATGATGACAGACGCTCTGTTCCAGGAAAATTGGCCAGACAGAGAGTTAGAACCCCGATAGGGCTCCTGTCTCACATGAAGGTAGAAGAAAAGAACTGGAAGGGGTTTTCAAAGATTCAAAGAAACAATAGTGTTCAGAGGAAGAACCATATTTAGGAACTTTTATGTAGCTATTTTAAGTTGGTTCCATCAGGGACTATTCAAAATGGTTTTATGACCAAGAACCAGAGATCAAATCTCAGTCATCAGTGAGGTTCACATAGAACAATTAAAAGTGAAGTATCCATTGGTCTTCGCTGAGGACGTTGATAACATCAGAGGGTTTTGCCATAAATTAAAAGAAGGTTCTATCCCAATTCAACATAAATTACGCAGTGCTCCTTTCTCTGTAAGGGATGATCTAGAAAAATAAATAAAAGGCTTGTGTGAGAAAGGAATAATAGAACCTATTGAGTTTTCCCTTTGGCTTTCCCCACTTGTGGTTGCACAAAATGGGATGGGAAGTGATGGTTTTTGTTGACCTGTGCAGCCTGAACAAAGCTGCTGGGATAGATTCCCAACTACTTCCCAGGATCACAGATTTGTTAGCACTTGTGCATGGAGCTAAATGGTTTAACAAATTAGATCTCGCCTCTGCACACCATCAAGTTGTCCTTGAACCTGGTTCTAGACACTATGCTTGATTTGTTTCACCTGTGGGCTTGTTCCAATACTGCCAGATGCCATTTGGGTTGGCTTCAGCTGCTACAGTTTTCCAGAGACTAATGTACCAACTGTTAAAAGAATTGCAGGATGTAGCAGCCTTCCCACATGGTTTTCTGATGCGTGCTAAAATTGTGGAAGAGCATAATAAGATTCACAATCAAGTATTGGCCATTTTCCAAGAAAAGAGAGTACTGCTTAAAATGGCTAAGTGTGAAATTCTTAAAGACAGGAGTGGTATACCTTGGCCATATGGTGCTGGAAAATGGTATTGTACTAAGACCAGGATCGGTTGATGCTATCATAAATTCAGTAGTGCCCACAGACAAGACAACCTTGAAGTCGTTTATGGGACTAAGTGACATTTACTCAGGATTCATGATAGATGATGCTTCTCATGTTAAGGTGTTAACAAGATTGTTAACAACAAAGTGGTATTTAACTGGGATGACGTGTCAGGAACCAGTTGAGTGGATTAAGTGACAGTTAGTGAGCTCCAAAGTATTAAAACCACTTAATCCTAAATGATTGTGGTGTATAACTGTTGATCCCAGCAATCATGGATTGGGGGCATTGCTCACGCAAAAGGAATTAGGAATAGATCACACTATTGGGTATGCTTCTAGAACACTTAGGGACAGATTTATAGAAAGTGGCGCTGCACTGAGTGCAGTGCCACTTTCCCAGCGCCCCTTAGCACCCCCAACCGCCACCATGTGTGCACCATATTTAAACTATGCCGTACCATGGCACAGGATAGGGGGCAATAGTGTCATTTTTCATGGAGCTATTGATGTACTCTGCAGGAATAGCACCAAAATATTGGTGCTACTCCTGCACAGTACATAGTGCTCCATTCTAAAGAATCGAAGCCCCCTTTTAAAGCCTGCTCTTGAGCAGGCATTAAAAGTGCCATAAAAATGTTGCAAGGAAATCTCATAGATTTCCTTACGTCATTTTTCAGGCTCCCCTAACGGGGGAACTCCCCCTTTGTGTACACAGCCATAATGTAGTGCAAAGGGTCACAGAGTGGCACAATGCATGCATTGCGCCACTCTGTAAATAAGGCGCGGGATTTCAGCCTTGTTGGGCCACATTAACGTAAAAAATATTGACGTTTTTGTCGTGCAAGATGGCTTTAGGGCATTATAAATATGCCCCTTAATGATCCTGAAACACATTGCTTGGCGATTAAAAATAATTATTAGCGTGTTGGTGGGCTATCCAAAAATTCATACCATACATGTGGAGGACCAAGTTAACGGGTAAAGTTGATCATATGCCATAAGTCACAATATTAAGTGGGAACAGGATTAAAGATCAAACCCCTCATTTAGCCAGGTTGTCTATAAAACATTTGTAATTTAACTTTGACCCTGTAAATATTAAGGGAGTGAAAAACACGAGGGCTAATTTCTTGTTCCGGAGCTCTTCAAACATTGAGGATGATGTGGAGGATAAGGAGAGTGAGGAAAGTTGTCTGACTGTGGCTATTGATGACCAGGAGATGAGTGCAATAACTGAGGTTAAATGGAGGACTGAAATTGGAAACAATGAAGTTATCAAGCAAACTATCAAATATGTCACTAAAGGGTGACCAAAAGAGAAGAATGTAGAGGCAGGATGCCATACATTTGGGTAAGTAGCAGAGGAATTGTCAGTAGAAGGTGAATGCTTACTCAGGCTGGAAAAGTTAGTACCACCTGGAGGATTAAGAAACAGGCGTATCCAATTGGCACATGAGGGTCATTTGGGGGGTATGTTCACAAAATGTAGGTTGAGACAAACCTTTTGGTGGCCCTCAATAGACAAGAAAGTTGATGAGTATGTTAATAGATGCATGATTTGTGGTAATTCAGATAAAAGTTTCGTAGTTGGGAAACCATCTTTGCAACAGATTAAGGCCCTCATTACGAGTATGGCAATCAGTGGACCGCCGCGGTCTAGGTGGCGGTCGTACTGTCATGCACCTGACAGTAAAAACCACCATATTACGAGCCTGGAGAAGGCAACTTCAGAACACAGCCAGGTTTCCCTCCAAACCGACAGTGTGGACGGACCGGTGCAGCCAGCGGCATGCATCTCCAGGCCGGTAGTCAGGCAGTGTCCCACATCCGTATTACGAGGCTGCACACTGCCAAGTTTCTCAGGGGGCTGTCACCACCACAAAAAGTGTGGCGGAAATGAACAGCATGAAAGGGAACACTCACCTTCAGGAACATAGGCACGTCCGTAGGCTCCATGGCACGTGAATTGCAAGTCTTCCCAATGCTCCAGCTGGCTATTGACTTCCAGGACCAGTGATGCCGCCCAAGACACCAACCATAAGTACACCAGCCTAGCACACACTGGAGGGAAGGACATTAGTACACACATACAACACACCCATGGCACGGCAAGACATGCCCACACACACACACATACTCCCATACAAACACACACATGCCAAATCGCATGACTACGACACATACATGTGGAAGGAAAGCCAGGACAAGGTTGTCTCCATCAACACCAATGGGCAGTGGTGTGGAGATTATAAATAACTTAAAACCAATAAAACTATGTACAATGAGACCCAAGGGAAAGGCTAAAATTGTCTATTGTGCCCCAACAACACAGGGCACAGAATTAGGCCCCAACTTGACTCCTGACTGCAAAGTCCTGGCCACCACAGGGCAGGGGCATCAATAGGGCATGAAGGCACCTTGGGGGTGGGGGGGGTTGGCTTGGAGGGGAGGGTCCTTTGAGCTGGGTTTGGAACGGGGCTCATTTAGGCTGGGTTTGGAGGAGGGTCCTTAGGCTTGCCCCTCGACAGTGGTGATTTAGCCAGGAGGGGGGGTAGTTTGGGCCTGGCGCTGGAAGTGGAGGGAGTGGGCTTTGGCCTTGGCTGTGGACTTGCCAGGGGTGGACGTCTTAAGTTGGGGAGGGACATTGTGATGACCTGTGGAGGCATGGGAGGTGGAAGCCGGGGTCTGGGAATGGTAGCAGGGCACATGGGGAGAACAGGGACTCGACCATTGATGGGGAACAGGGAAAACTCTGTCAAGAAAAGTTTCTAAGGGGCACAAGGTAGGTCATGGGAGGGACTTTTGGGAGTGGAGACAGAGGGTATGGTTGAGAGGTGTGTATGTGGTGGTGCCTATGGTACAGGTACGTGGGTGTGTGCCATGTGTGTGCTGGGTGAGTGTTGGGTGAGTGAGTGTGGGCGTTTAGGTGTACTGGGAAGGTTGGAGGAGATGCAGGGAGATGGCAGACGGGATGTGTGAGTGAATGTTGGGGTGGTGTCTACAGGTAGGGTGGATGTGCTGCATGTGGGGGTGTTGTTTGTTATGGTGTGTGCACATGTGGTGCATGTATGTGGGTCTGTAATTGTGATGACAGTGCAATTGAGGGCACATGTGGCAGGATCTGTGACTGATGAGGTGCTGACTGCAGGTTAAAGTGGTGTGACTGTGAGGGTGGTGGAGGAGTTGGTAAAGGGAGTGCAGGCTGGCATGTCTGCGTTTGAATATTGTGTGTGTGCATGGCGGTAGTGCGTTTGTGGTGCTGGTGTCTGTCCTTGCGTACAGTGTCTGTTGCTTTGGATGCATGTGGGTCAGTAATTGTGCCTTGGATGGGTGAGAGCAGAGGGATGTGGTTCAGGGAACAGGTAGCTGGAGTGGGGATGGAAAAAGGGACACTGGCTGCTGTTAAGGAGGAGGTCAGAGCCTGAAATGATCTTGAGGTCAATAGCCTCCTCATTGAGGGCAGCACGGCTGATTGGGGCAGGGGCAGAGCTGCCTGTGGCAAAGGAGATGCTCACTTTCCTGGGTGAGGGGGACCAGGCAACTGGGTGGGGAGCTACAGGGAGGGCAGGGCTGGTAAGGGGGTTGGTGGGCAAGGACGGTGCTTAGACGGTGATGGGATGGGTCTGCCACCACCAGGGAGCATCCATCAGAGGAGGAATCTGAAGATGATGTTGCTGATCCTTTCTCCCGTGTGGCACTTCCCTTGCCCTCTGTCCCACTGGTCCCCTCGACTCCGCTGGTATCAGCCTCCTGGGTCCCGTGGGCTACAGCATCCTTACTCGCTGGTGCCCCTTCTCCTTTGATGATGCTGATGCACACAAAGACAGAGAAGGACAGGAAGGAAGGGTGGGTGGAAAAGAGAGAGACAGGTTGCAATCGGTCAATGCCAGCACAACAGTCATACAAAGTAACTACAACATCTTCTAATGCCATTCCAATTGCACTCCTTGCCCTCACCTACACATGCTACAGCAATGGAACACCATGGGGGAAACCACAGTAATGCACATGTAACGCTGACACTGATACAGATCCAATCATGTACATGATGAGAGGCATACCCGCCACACCTGCCCCAGACCTGCCCTCTTCACATGCCAATAGAGACACACCATTCCTGTACTACAGAACCAAAAGAATCCTGCATGGCTAGTTGGCATGCCAACTAGCCCATTGTCAAATTGCACAGTGACATCTTGGCCCACCCTACTTCACTACACATACTGTACCTGCCAGTGGATTGAGGACTCAACAGTCACCCCTGGCACAGTGGTTGGCATCAAGTGATTACAATGGCCTGATACCACAGATGCCATGATCTTGTTGGCATGTGCTGCCTAGCACATTTTGAGAGTAGGTGACAACACAGATGCCACATTGGAGCTAACTGCACCTCCATTCGCAGACTGCATGGTCACACATCCATGATGCCAATCTTGCCCAGCTGGCTATTACTCATAGTGGACATGAATCCACTTAGTACCCACACTACAGATTCCCAATAGTGCACACCCAGAGCCACAATGGCAACACACATTGTAATTGAGAGTGTACTCACCACCTTGTGGCTGCTGTGCTGCCCTCATGCACCCATGCACCCCAAGGTAGGCCACTGCCAAAATGCGGGCCAACAGGGAGGTCAGGGTCCAACGGGCACTCCTCCCACATTGGGAGTGCATACCCAGCTGGGCCTCTGCGGTCTTCCGGGCCCAGCATCTCTGGTCCTCCCACCTCTTTCTGCAGTGGGTGCTCTGCCAGGCATGGACCCCAAGAGTCTGCACTTGTTTGGCGATGGCACACCATATCCACTTCTTCTGATGGGCACTGAACTGCATGGGTGACAAAGACAGAAGGACAAATTAATGTAGAGTGGCATCACAGGGACAGCAGTGGACAGCACACATCTCAGAACCACACTCACATGTCATCAATCCATGTAGGCTCAGACTCCTCACCTATGTCCATGCTCCAGTCACACTGACTCGTCCCAAAGCCCCCATCCCTATACGCACCACTCAAAGACAGGACAGTCACATTGGCCTTACCTGCTATTCTAGTGCCTCATACAACTTTCCATACAGGGTTAGGGCCCCCTCCACAAGCTTCTCCAATTCCTCCTGGGTGAAGGCTAGGGCCCTATCTCCTGCAGGACGTGGCATCTTAGCTACCAGAGTCAGAACACAGCAGTACATGCAGTGGAGGTCTTCTGTGCATGACTGTCAGGAGTCAACTGAGCATGAGCACATGAAATGGCGGTCACGTCCGCCGTGGACATCACCGTCAACGCCAGAGGTGATCACCATTGGCTCCTATCTCCCATAGGCAACCATGTTAACCAATGAGGAGTTGCAGTGAGGTTTAGACCTCCTACCGCCATGACGTGTTACACCGGCGGGATAAGCACACTTCCATCTGTCCAGTGCATGCAGGACAGGCAGCTGCAATTTTACATGTGAAAGGTGTATAGAGGGTGCATTTAAGGTGTGTCATGGGTGACATTTGTTGACTTGTGCACAGCTGAAAAGTTTCCACACAGTCAATGCTGCACATCATGATTTTTATTCCCACCCATTTGCAGGTACGGTGGAAGGTTGAGGATGGGGAATGCTCTGGTGTTCAGGCCCCAAGTCAACCTTGCCACCTTGGAAGAGCAACACGTAATACAGACCTATCGTCAAACCATCTTGGGACTGGTGACCCAGTTGGAGCAAGAACTATTGCCTGCCATTTGTCATCCCAATGCTATCCCTCCTATAGTACATGTGTTGGTGGTCCTCCACTTCCTTGCCTTAGGATCCTTCCAGATGACAGTGGGATTGCCAGCAGGGATGCCACAGCCCATGTTCAGCAATGTTCTGAAGGACGTCCTACGTGCCTTGCTACAAGATATGGCCAGCTACATTAGGCTCCCACATCGTGCTGATCTGCCCACTGTGAAAGCTACCTTCTACGATCTGGCACATGTCCCTCATGTGATAGGGGCCACAGATAGACCCCAATTTCCCTGGTGCAACCCAGGAGTGAACAAGTGTATAGGAACGGTAAAAAATTATATTCCACCAATGAGCAAGTGGTGTGTCTCGCTGACCAATATATCACACAAGTGACGGCAAGGTTCAGGGTCTGTGCATGACTCTTACATTCTGCGGAACAGCACTGTCCCACACATGATGGCACAGCTACAGAGGGAGTGGGCCTGCCTCATCGATATGTATCCTCACACGTGTGTGCCCCTCTACTCTCAACACTTTTCACAACCTACACTACACCCTCCTGGTCCTGACATGGCTCTTACTTCTGTGCACACAGGTAACTCTGGCTATCCCACCCTTCCCTGGCTACTGACACCCGAGAGGCATTTGACTACAGCTGCTGAAAACAGTTACAATGAGGCTAACGCTAGCACATAATGGGTGATTGAGCTGACCATTGGCTTGCTGAGGGCCCGATTCTGGTGTCTGCACATCTCCGGAGGTGCCCTACTCTACACATCACAGAAAGTGTGCCAGATCATTTTTGCTTGCTGCATGCTACACAATCTGGCTCTGAGACGTCACATCCCATTGCTGGATGCAGAGGAAGCGGCAGCTGTGCCAGTGGCTGATGAAGGGGACCTGGGGAGTGATGATGAGGAAAATGATGAGGATGCAGCTGACTCTAGGGCAGAGCTGATATGACAATACTTCCACTGAGATACAGGTATGTGTCATATGTATGGTATATGGCCAGCTCCACTGTCTGCCTTGTGCCTTACTACCGTCCTGCTGTCTTTGATAACTGGAGATATTAGAGCTCTGACTCTGGGTGGTTTGGGTGGGTGTTACATGTGGCCATGAGTTTGGTTGTTACTATGCACAGGTCAGTGCTATTCTCATCCTACTGTTGTGTTGCAGCATTTGTGACATCTAGTGCAGGACCATTGTTCCTTGAGCTGCTAGATCCAGTGCAAAATGTGTGCTACACTGGGTGGTTTCCTCTGTATTGCATCCTGTACTGCATTTCAACATTGGGAGGCTGTGCAATGTTACTTTTTGTGGCAGTACGAACTGCCTAACGTGTGGCTCTGTTTGCTGTGAGGGAGGAACCATTTGGGAGGTATGTCTTGTGAATGTGGATTTGTTATGGCCATATGTTTTTGGACTTGATTTGCCATCTCAACCTTGGCTTCCTGTACTTACAGTGCATGTGTGTTGATTTGGCATATGTGACGGTATAGTTCCTGTCTTGTTCTACTCTCAGGACATTGTTGTGGTGCATTCTGGTGCCTGCCTCACCTGTTGCCTCCCTTGACCCATCTCTCCAGCCACTGCCTACTCTACTCTAATTCTTCTTACATATTGCTCCCCCTTTGCCACTCACACATACGTTGGCAGGACACTGGGTTAACTGTTGCACACCTAATGGCTGTATCTTTCATGCTCATGACAATAAAGGCGTAGGCAGTAAGTGTGGTCAATGGTGTTTACTTAGGATGTACAAGTGCAAGGGGTGATGAGGGGGGTCCTGGCGGGTAGGCTCATCAGAGTACTTGGGCCAGCTGTGGGTAGTCGAGGTCCAGTATGGTGGCCATGGGAGTACAAAGACATGACAGTGGTCAGTCAACAGGGTGTCTCAGTGACACACAAGGGATAATGTTCAAGAGAGGGTCACTTCCTGGAGGTGATCTTGGTCTTGGCATCAGTTCCGTCAGGATGTCTGGTTGGACGTCCTCGCTTGCATGGGGGCTCATCGACTACAGGGGTAAGGGTGCTGGTGTCCTGTGGGTCCTTTGGCAAGGCCTCCATTCCACAGCTGTTGCTGACGTGGACGGCTCAGAAGTGATGTGGTTAATGAAAGGGGCCTGCTGGTGGGAGATGGACTCACGCAGGATGGTAGTGAGTTCCTTCAACACCCCTGTCATGAAGGCCATGATATTGTGGGTCTGCCACTGCTGCATAGCCTCCAGATGATATTCATTCTGCAGCCTCTGGGTCTCCTTCACATTAGTGAGGATCCGGTCCATGGTGTCCTGGGTTTGGTGGTATGCACCCAGGATTTGGGTGAGGGCCTCCTGGCCAGCCAGTTGTTGTGCCTGCCCTGTATGTTGGGCCACTGATCCCCTCCCACTGCCACTAGCCCCCTGTGCCTGTGCCCCTGGTACAGTGTGTCCATTCCCACTGGCACCAGGCCCTTCATTGTCGGGGGTGTGTGCCCTTGACTCTGGCCCCTGCACTGTGGGACACACTTCTGATTGAGAGGTTCCTGTGGCACAGGTTTGGGGAGGAGGAGCTGGCTGAGGTGTTGTAGCCACGTGGGATGGGGAATCCGGTGTGTCCAGGGTGGGACTGCTGGGAGTGGACTGACCTGATACCCCACATGGCCCAGGCAACGTGTCCCCAACCAGACTTTCACTGGGGCGTTCATCACAGGGATGGCTGTCTGATCCTGGCATCCTCTTCTGGGTGGCAGGGGGACAGTTACCTGTGGATGGGAAGAGGGAGAGTTTGATTGGATGTGTAGTTGTCATTTTCATGGTGTGGTTCATGCAGTGGCTTAATTTGCTTCCCAGTGGTGGCAATGACAGCTGAAGCACTGCAGACAATGATTTGGTTATGGGGACTGTGCCATAGTTTCTATGTGCCATGGTGGGTTGTGGATGCTGGTTGTCATTGTTGTCATTGCCATGTGTTGGGAGGCTGTCATAGCAAACAGTAGGTGTGGGCTGTGATATGGCTTTCCATGCTGGTGCCCCACTGTGAAGTGGTACAGTGAATTTTAGCGGTGTGGGGTTTGATGCATTGTGGGAGTTGTGGTTCCTCACATTGTGATTGTTATCCGTGCATTGAGAGGAGTGTGTGGGTATGGTGGAAAAGGGGTGGCGTGGTATGCAGGGTAGGGTTGTGACGGGATTGGGGGGTGCAGTAGTGTTGGATGGAGTGGATAGGCGATTGGTGAGTGGTGGGTAGGCATGCTAGTTAACAGTGGTGGTTGCCTGGGGGGGTATTGCTGCCTTGCCAGTGTCGAGCCCTCTGTTAATTCCAGTAAGTCCCTCCAGATGCATGATGTCCAAGATGTTCTCCTCCCAGGATGTCAAGTCAAGGGTGTGGATTTCGGGGCCCACCATCAGTCTTGTTCAGGGTGATCCTGTGCCTGGATTCCATAAAAAACTGAAATTCCCCCCTGAGGTCGTTCCACCTCTTCCTAATATCATCCCTTGTGCGTGGATAGGTGCCAACTGAATTGACCCTGTTGAAGATCCTCTGCCATAACTCAGTTTTTCCTCGCCAATGATGTTTTTTCGACCTGGACTCCCATCAGTTGTGGCTCAACTCTGACGATCTCGTCCACCATGACCCCCAACTCATTGCCTGTGAACCTTGGGTGCTTCTGTTGTGACATGTTGGGGGGTGCTGTGTGGGTAGGGTGCAGTGCGTGTGATTGGTGCTGTGAGGGTATTTGGATGTGGGTGCTGGTGGGTTGTGGTGGTAGTGTGTGCAAAGTGTGCAATGTGCAGATATTTGTTCTGTATAGGGTGTGATTTGTGGCTCGTGGCTCTCTGGCTGTCTTAGTAATCACACAGGATTGTTGGTGGGTGGGGGGATATCATATGGTTACGTGAGCAGGTCAGTGTGGTGTGTGTATGTGTTTCAGGTGTTGGGTACTCAAACTGTCCAATGGGGTATTGGCTACTATTGGCGGTGCCTTTCTGTACCGCAGCAGTGCGGACCGCCATTGGTTTACCGCTGTGCATGTGCGCTGTGCTAAAAAATTACTTGTAATAGGGCAGTCGGAATTGGGTCAGAGTGGCAGGGCCTGTCTTAGATCAGTCAGCATTTCACTGTCAGATGGCCTGGGGATGTTGGTTTTTTGGCTGTATTTGTGCGGTTTATTCTTTGTGACTTGTTATACGGCGGTCGCTGTACTGGCACCACTGGCGGTATGATGGCAGCATTTCGCATGGCGGTCTTGACCGGAAAACTCCAAAATCATAATGAGGGTCTAAGTGACCATTTTATGCTTGGTAAATGGTGGGAATAGATTTAGTTGGACCGTGTTATGCCCTCCCATACCGGTGCTGTTATGTGTTAGTGTTGGTTGACCTATATTCAAAGTGGCCTGAAGTGGAAATTGTGTCTGAGGCAAAAGCTAAAACTGTGGTTGAGTGTTTAAAAAACATATATTCATAAGGGAAGGATTTTCATGGTTCCTGTTGTCGGACTATGGGGTCCAGTCTATGAGTGAAGAGGTGAAATGTTTCTTGAAATCAATAGATGTTAAAAATGTGAAAACATCTCTATGCCATCCCCAATGCAATGGGCAGGAAGAGTTTATGAATTGTGTAGTGGTACAGTGTATAAGGTGGGCGATTGGGGATAAATATGGAGTTAAGAATGTGGTGAACTCTATGATTTGGTTGTAACGTACCAGCATGCAGAGTTCAGCATTGGTATCATAATTTCAAGTGCTGAGAGGAAAAAAAAACTTTCACCAAGATATACCCAAACTGGATGGGCAAGTGAGTCAAGTTTGGTGTGTCAATGGAGGAATGTGAAGCCATAGTTAAACAAAATACAGCCGTGGCCAAAGCTCAACAGAAGGAGAATCATAACAGGAGATCAAAAGTGAGTGAGGTTAAGAATAGGATTTGGAATGTAGTATGCATCAATAAAGGAACTCATGTTAAGAAAGTAGGATAGAAGTTCAGTGGTCCTATTGTGATCAGTAAAGTTTGTGAAAACGCAATCAGAGTGAATGGTAACAGTTGGTGGAATGTCAGAAGAGTTGTTAAGTGTGGTTGAGATCAGAAAGAAGAACATCCTCAGAGTGAAGTAATAGAGAGGCGAAAATAATGTGGGTGAGACTACTTCTAAGGCTGATTCACAGGATAGTAAGATGGGAGTTTGCAGGAGTGAAAAGGTAAGGGAATTACCAATCGGATATGGATAAGTGGTCATCTTCCTGCCAGGATGTTATTATCTAGGCCATTTATGCTAATGTGCTTTATTGATATTATCTTTTGCCTTCCAACCAGAATGTTATTTATCCTGGTCATTTTAGGATAACATTGTGATTTGATGCTATTTTATATGTGGTTTTTGTTATTGTCCTTTTTTGCCTAAATTAGATTAGCTCATGTAAGTATTACCTCACATGTAACCTACTGCTTTGCTATGCTATTGTAGATAGGCATTCCAATGGTGGGAGTCTTATTGTAACATTTCTTCTTTGATTGTTTTGTATATGTAAGAGGAGAAGTAATGTAGTAATGTAGTATTGGGTAAGTGTGGCATTCAATGGAATGTTGGACTATGGGTTCCATGGAATGGCATGGTCTCCTGAGGGTCCGTTGGATTCAACTGGTGTGACAGTTGGGTCTAGCAAGATTGGCCAAGAGGCTGAATGTGTTGCAGCTCCGTTTTCAATAAGCAAGCGGAATTCAAGACTTCGCTCTGACTCATTATTCATTTGTGTGAGTCACTACTACATTCTTATTAATGTAGCAGTGGGTGAACGGAGCATTTGATCGAATGTTGGACTGTGCATTCCATGAAATGCCCTGGTCACCTGAAGGTTCATTGGATTCAACTGGTGTGACAGCTGGGTCCAGCGAGATTTGTCAAGAGGCTGAACGTGTTGGATCTCCACTGTCCAATAAACAAGCGAATTCAAGACCTTGCTCTGACTCCTTATTCATTTGTGGGAGTCGCTACTACATTCTTATTAATGTCTACATAAATAAACATGAATGCTATAATACTGTCCATGTTGAGTAGAGGGTGGGTTCACAGGAAGCAGAGTCTCAGCTTCTCATAATTTCATGTGAAATGTTCTTTCCTCAAATTACTGCTGCGTTACCTGTACACCAAAGCCCCGCAGACAAAAGAGAAGGGAAAGAAAGAAGAAACAAATAAAAAACATCTGTTAATACTACACTTCATCTCTGTAAAAGGGGGCACAAGTGCTACCACCAACTAAATGTGAAGCTGTTCCAACACAACCTACCATAGAATCTACCATTAAAAACTCTAAAAGTTACCAAGTGACTATAGCAACCAAACTAGCAGGAAACATTCAGAGGCAAATTATCCCAACTCCTACACATCTCACATCAAAACGTCATGTAATCACCCCCAGTTTACCGCCAGCTCCTAATCCTTATTCAATCCATGCAGTATTTTCATATTCAGGGCAATAATGTATTGGGATTACAACATTCTCATTTTTAATTCTCTGTTTCCACCATATCTATTAGGGAGCACTCTATCAATAATGAGATATTTCAATGTTGAAATATCCCTCTTGTGCTTCAAGCTGAAGTGTCTAGCCACTAGGTAATGGGGGTCAACATGAGATATTGCTCTCATATGCTCTAGTATACATCGGATAGTCTTGAGCCATGGATGGTATTGCCATTATATCAAAATGCACATGGGCATTCCATAGGCACATATCGTATAGTCATGTGAGCAAGTTAAATTAGAACTGATGGTAATCATGGGTTTAGTGAGTAGTGAACTATACTCTGTGATTGACAAGCTACCCTTTCAAGCTTTGTAATTGGAACATGGGAAGAAGCCACTTCTGGAGCCCTTCTTTTGTTCCCTGCAGATGTCACTCACATCCAGTTTGTCTCTCATTGTAGTCCGTTTCTTAAAAGTCATGCTTAGTGAGGTATCAATGCATCCCCTAAGCCTGTTCTTACTCTGTAAGATAGACCAATGTTTTTCTAAGGTCTTTATAAGACCCTGTGCTTTATCTGTGAAAGTAATAATATATCTACATTTGGCTAGTTCCTCTTTTCGGTGTCTGGGATTTAGTAGATCCTCCTAAATTTAAATTTTGCCTTTTGCCGGGCTGCTGTTACAATTGCAGAATTATAACCCCTTTGTATTAATCTTTTATGCATTTTATGCATATCCTCACACTGCCTGAAATAGCTCTTCAGTCTTACAATTTCTTCTTGCCCACAAGAATTCACACATGTGAGGGCTGCACGTAGGAGACTCCTGACTTGCTCAATCCAGAAACCGTGCTCACGTAGCCTAGTACAGAAGGGACTATGAAGTGTGGTGGTTACCTGGAATAGGCCTTATAATGTGGGTGTACACATGTAGAGAATGTCAGTGTGCCTAATTGTCCTGCCTGTCGTGCCACTCTATTATACTCTTATGCGAAAGACTACCCTAGGGTGCAACTTCAGTTCCCTAGGGTCCACAGTCTCCAGAGTTGCACCAATGTACACTATAACCTGTTTGAAAAGAACAAATCTGTGAAGTTTAAAAGCATATCTGTACAGCTCATAGGTAATCCAGGATGTCATATTTCTCTGATTCAGCTCATGTTTAGAGCCCAGGCCTTTTGTGACCCTGCTTGGCTGTGTTAATTACTTTTCTCTCTAGCTGCAGGAACAAAGGCCCCACCCATCAAAGGAAGCAATTAACAGTGCTTAAGTAAGCTCTGAAGGAAGAAGGGATTGGGTGACTTGCTCTGCATCAATCAGCCAGCTGTCACCCTGTGCTTGGAAAAGGGCCTACTCAATAAAGGAGGGAGCCCAGACCTCTGGAGCTAAACCCAAGGGAGGGGGCTCCTTTGAAGATTTGCTGGGGGAAGGTCCTGGCTGTGATGTCAGTGAGGGGTGGAGCTAGGACCCCTCGTGAATGTGGCAAGTGACTCCTAGGTGACGCTATCTTGAGCCTTCCCAGGAGACTGTGCAGGGAGGTTGGGACAGGTGTGAAGAGGTGAGGTGAGGTAATGTGGCACATCAGGATTGGCCAGAGGCACAGCCCTGCTGGACACCTTTGCCCCCACTTAAAAGGTCCTGCTTAGGGGAGAGAGCTCTCTCTTGATTGTGCGTTTCTACAGAATACTGGGACTGGATACCTGCACCATGGAAAATTGGAAGGAAGAACATCCTAACCGCCCACTGGATCAAAGAATTTGCTGTTGATTGAGCCCAGGACCAGTTGGAGGAAAGACCTGGCTCTGCACAAGTAGGAGAGGCTCAGGAGAGTGCAAGGTGAAAGGCTGGGGAGGGAGCCAGTGGAGCCTGCTTCCTAAAACGTGCGGTCTGGAGGCCAGGAGGCTGTCAAGAAATGCTTCTGGTGGATAGGGCTCTCCACCAGTGAACAAAAAGAAACCACACTCATTGAACTAGGCCCAATAGGCCCAAGAGATCCCTGGTTGAATTTTTGGGACTTTTGACCTTTTCCGGTGCATGGGGCAGCTGGTTTTTAACTCACCTCAGTGGTGGGCCAGAGCATGGAGGCTGCCCCTAAAGCAGGAGAACTGCAGGGAAGTGTTGTTGGGCCTTTTCCATGAGGAGGAGGAATGCAGGGGAGTTCTATTGCACTCCCTGTGATGCCAGTAATGGGCTGAGGACCACATCTCTGGGACCAGGGAAGAAGAGTCTGACAGTGGGGTGTCATTGCATTCCCCGCCTAAACATTGAGGGGGCCAGGAACCCATGACATGGCATTGTAAAGTGACGCTGGGGAGGGAGGATCGTGGTGCTCTCCTGCTCCTGACACGATCCCTGGCCCCCATGCTTGGAGAAGGAAGGGGGGAGTGTTGTCTTCCCCACTTCCAGCTCCCATATGTGGTGGGAGAGGGAAGGACGGACCGTGAATACACATCTGCCCACAGGAGTGGGCAGACCAGAGTGCTCTTGCCAGGTCCCTCAGCAGCCATGAAAGTGCTGCTCAAGTGGGAAGCTGGCAAGTGCAGCCAGGGGGAAGCTCCACAAGCTTCCCTCCAACAAAGGAATCTGTACTCGGGGAGCCCAGGTGGAATTGGTAACCTAAAGGAAATTAACTCACAGTGGGAAGCCGCCCTAAGGGAAATAAGAACAACAGGAAATCCACAATGGCTCTCTCCAGCGCAGCATGAGAGCCGCTACCCTCATATTCACCGATTGTGTGGGGCCTGGCCTTATTTGTCCACAAAGTTGCTCATTCTCAGCTCATGGTGACCCTAAGAGGATGGGGTCACCACTAAATGGACACTAAGATGCAAGGGGAGCTGCAGGAACCGTGCGTTTTCCTCCTCACAGGAGTTTCAATGTCCCCATCCTAGGTTTTTGCAGTATTCATAAACACTCCCCAGGTTGCAGCTTCTGCTCCCCAGCTGAGAGCTATGCTCCCCAAGGGGAAAAGAGTATGGGTGCAGTCTTTGCAGCCTTTAAGAGTTCAATATGAGGTTTTCATGATAGCAAACATGTTCTAGGGGCTAAAGGGGGTCATGATACTTGTGCAATTACCAAAGTGATGTACTTTAGGGACTGTATTGACTGTGCTGTATTTTTATGCTGAATTTGTTTATGCTGAATGTGATGAAACACTGCCAACACTCCCTAGGGATGAAAGTCTCTAATTACATAGGGATATAATTATGAAGGTGCTGCCCTTTCTGGGCTGTGGTTAAATTCTGTATTGCATGTTTATAGTAGGCCTGGTCAGAGTTTGCAAAGTGATTTAAAAAACTCTTCCACGCTGCATAGATTTCCACGTGCAGATGGAGTTTCCCGTCACGTCAGTTCGTGTTGCATTTTATGTCAAACGCAATGCAGAGAATGTCCCAACGTTCAAAATTGTGCGTGAATGACACCACATGGTTCACATGGGCATGGCCAACTTGTTATCTTACTCTGTTCATGGTGCCGTTTTTGAACCCCCTCCTAATCTTTTCCATCCTCCGCTCACCCAACTAATCGACCCCTCATTTTTATTAATTGTATTAGTGTGTGTATTTGTTTATTTTTTACTTTCTTAAATGTTTTTTCATTAATCTTTGTATGTTTGTTTATTTTTCCCTTTATTTTTGTATTTCTTCCTTTCTTCCTTCCTTTTTGTGTTTCTTTTCTTTACCCCATCCAGGGTCATGGCAGAGCAGGGCGATCGCCAGGGGAGCAGCAGAGCCAAGCACCCTTAAACAGCCAGCAGCAGCCGCCTAGCTGTGGATGGCGGCACCACCAAAGGGTGCAGCCCTGTCCAATCTTTTAAGAGGTTTAGGTGAGAGCACTGTTTTTTACATGCAGTGCCACAGCTCCTTCATGGTGGCAGCAGTGTGGAAGGCCTGGAAGTGGGTAATCCCTTTGGGAGGAAGGCAAACCAGCCAGCTCCCGCACACCACCCAGCAGCTGATGCACTGCTGGACGGATATCCCAGACCAGGAGCAGGACCTGCTCAACCTGCTAGCTGTCGAGATTCTGGGGCTCAGTGAGTATTAGTTATATTAATTGTTGTGTTTGTGTTCTACAATGTTAACTTTTTTTTCCAAATAGCATGCCGTTCACACTCAGAGGAACGTTATGTTTAGCTTATGTTAGACATATTATTATGTGATTCAGTTTGAGCTACGCAGGTGCTTTGAACTACCTAATCATACTCGTTGATGCTTGCTTTGGCTCATTATTTAAGAAGACAACTCAGTGCAGGCTGCCCTGTCCTCCTGTCACCATAGTGAATTAGTGAAATCAGTAAGTTAGCATTCTCTGTGAGTTTCCTCATGTAGCTCAAATAGTCTCAATCAATTTCACAGTTATATTTAGTACTAGTATGCATCTATGCATTGCAAAATAGGGAGACTGAGTAGGTCCATCAACAGGTTTGAGAAATGAGAATAGAATCAACAATCATAAATTGCAATGCATTAGTTCCAAAAGTAGTTTTTGTTGAGAAAATTTAGAATAGGGATTTTAGTATTAATGTTGCCAACTCAACAATATTAGATACTAGTACCAGAGGTGCGTTTGCCTGTTCTAATAATTTTGTGGAGATTAACAGTATACCACTAATGTATTTTTTTGTCTCTTTTTGTATATTCTTTATTTCTTGCATTAGTGCCCAAGAGCAAGAAGTGTGGCAGCGCTGCGGTGGATCCAAAAAGAGCTGGGGAGGAGGTGCTGACTGCCACGCCACTGCTGAGGACTCTGCTCTCCCCAGTAAGATCTATTGTTTATTATCAGCATTTCCCTAACATTTACCTCCCCCCACTATTATACTACTTTTAAGTTTGCCTTGTTTATTCGTTTATACTGTTTTTAGACTGTCTCCTTTTTTTCCAGCTCCCCAGTCCAATTTCTGTTTAATTCCTGCTATCCCTGCATCATCTTCTCTTTCCTTATTTAATTTTTTTGGTAGCTGACTTCTTCCGGTCTGTACTAGTCTGCAGATTTTGTCTGTTTTGTTAGTAATCTTTTTATCTTGTGATACTGTCAGACTAAGAACAGATTTTTGGTTCTCAACTGTCTACTGTGAAGATAGCAGGTCCAATCAAGCTAGTATTATAAATGTCATTCACCATGTATGTTTGTTAAGAAGGCTTTCTTGTTCTTGCTCATGCTCTAACAGTTAACATGCGAGTGGCCATGGTAATGGACCACCCCCTAGCAAACCCCAAATGTGCTGCTGTGTATTTCATTTATACAGTATACCAGCAGTTCCCATGACAGCGCAGCATGGCTGGAAAGTATGAAGTCACATTACATTTGCCAACCAACACTATTTGCCCTTCATTGACCATTATTATTATTCCACCCCTCCATTGTATTTCAATGATTCAGAGTTATCATCATCATAGGCTGTAGCTCTGCCCCTCCATTACGAAAGGTTTTTGGTTGGTTTGACTACCTGGCTTTTCTAACGTTGTGAACCAACAAAATGCCGAGAGTGATATTATTGATAGAAGATATAGCAGTGCTAACCAAACTTTAGTGATGTATTGCAGTTGTATTTTTAGATGAAAAAAATGAAGGGGAAGCATATGTGGCATCTAAAAAATGTATAATGTTTTGTTGCACACAGAGTGCTGCCGGCACAAGTGCTGCTGCAGGAGGAGATTCGGTTGGAGGGAGAGAAAAGGGGGGCAGAGACAGGTGGTGGTAAGTCGCATTGCTTGCCTATTGCCATTACTATTATACTTACTAGCTACAAGGGCATTGCTGTGACTTGTGATCATGAACCTCCCCACACACTTTACCAGGTACAGTGGTGATTCAGTTATGGTCTCTTCCATCTGCAACTCAGCAAAAGCTAAAAATAATGGCTTGATGGAAACAGGAAAGAACGGAAGCTAAAAAGAAAGGATGGGTGAAATGAGTGGAAGATAAGGATGCGTGGGTGGGTGAAAGGATGCGTGGGTGATTATTTGGTAAATGTACAGATAGGAGAAAGGAAGGTGGAAAGAAAGGGTGGATACTCAATCGATGGCTAATGGATTGGACATTTTGGTGAAAGACTGGAGGAGAAAATAAGGCTTAAATCATGGTGGCTATGGATGAATATAGTAGAACAAATGAAAGGATGCTTGAAAAATTGCTTTGATGAATAAACAAGGAAGCTCCTCTGGAGAGGGGCATGCAGCTCACCTACTTCACTGACTTTGTTTTATGGTTATCAAAGCTATGGTTCGAAGTGGGGGGTATTGTAATTTTTGTTCTAATCCCTTGACTCACTGTATTTGTGAAGCGAGGAAGATATGTGTCCCACCCATCATCATTCATCAACCCCCACCCTGCCATTTTGCCACCTATGAGCAAAGTGCAGAATGGTTTATTTTTTAACTACAGTGTTGGCTGCACAATGTGCATCTGCATCAGTTAATGCAACATTTACAAAGTTTTCTATGCGTTGCAAACTGAACACACAAGGTGTGCTTCCCTTCACCTACTCACTCATCTCTTAGTACTCCAATCCTTTATTCTTTCCTAAATTCTTCCATCCCAGCCTACTAAAAAAATTGAAAAATCCATTCTTGCCATGTGCCACATTTTCATGTGCATGTGAAGTGATTCCAAAATATATTTCATAGTTTCCCATAGCAGATTTATTTAACACGTGCTCAGATTTTTCCCTTTAGACTTTTGTTTCTCACAGTGACTGAATAAGCTAAAGCTGAGGCACATGACGAATTGATGATCAGTGACACCGCTATATTTTATAGCAAAAACTCTACCTTCCAGCCTAATCACTCTACCTTACCCTGTAGTAGAGTAAGTCAAGTTTACTTTCCTTACTGCCCAGTGAATTAAATTGATGGAAATAATTTGTGGTGGTGTGCGAAGCCAATGAGTAAAGAGGCTAACTGTGTGTTTGATGTCAAATTTGGAGTCAGGGATATTCTGTGACAAATATGCCAAATACAATCTGTATTGCTCATTTCGCTGACAGCATAATAATATCTGCATTTTATATGTGACATGTGTGATGTAGTATCTAATTTATTATTCATCTGCCTCTTTGGAGGTAGGGTAGAACGTGAAAGGCATTTGGAGAAGAGCACAGCCATTGGAATTAAAAATAGATATTTGTCAACTTCAGATGCCCCAGCTGCATATAGTAGCAAAGTACTTGAAGCCCTGGATAGCATGCCTCCAATAATTTAGCACAACAACTTGTACTCCATAGTGCATAATGCCTTACTCATAAATGAGAGACAATTTATTTTTATTTTTCCACTCAAAGTGTCTTTTTAGTTACTAGGAAAGCCTTTCAAATAAATCAATCAAGTCACTGTTTTTTTATTCTGGTGTTATTCAGCCTTAATTCTTTTCTTCAAGGCAGTCGGTGCTTTTTATGTGAGGAGTGTGTAGGTAAGCAAATACAATTGGCCCTGTGACTCTCTTAATCACAATCAAATCGAATTCCAATGCCCATTTGGAATAACAATCTACTGCGCCATCCACTACTCAATTTTAAACAAGTGTTTGCACAAGTGTTGATTACAATTTGTCTTTTTTTTATTTTTCTTTTTTGTTGGTCCACTAGCACTACCCACCAGACAGGAGATAGCAGCCCATCCATGGCCGCAAAGGCTGGAGACCAGCCAGCCAGAATACTAGTGGCTGGTGGTCCTGGAGGATGAAGAGACAGAACGGGCTGCCTCTGAACAAGGCCTCAATTTAGCATACCAGCCCCATACGCCAATCAATTACATTGCAGGAACCACTGCCAGCTGCCAGGAGCCCTGCATAGAACCCCTGTCGCCCCCTGCTGCTCTGACAGGTCATTGCTGGAGTACATTCTGCAGCAGATGGACATTATGGAGAGAAAGCTCAGCAGTAGAACCTGGACCAGTTTGGGACCCAAATAGACAATACCCTTTTTTATTTTTTTTGTTTTGGTATTAGGGACTTGTTGTGGGTGGAGAGGGTGGAAAGGGAGTTGAAACTGGGTTTTTACACTTTTGGGGATGTGGTCATTTGTTTGGGGAGAGGGTTGGACCTGTTGTGGGCAAAAAGGGTGGGTTTTCTATTTGTTAAAAATAAAAGGGGGTAATTTATTTTTAATTCATTTATGCCTCAAATTATTTTTGGTGTTTTAGTTTGCACTGCTGTCTTGTAGTGTACCCTGTTTTTTTTTTAAATCTGCTAAAAAAGTGTAAGTCACTTACTTATACCTTTGTTCTACTGCCCTCTGTAACTATATGGACCACTAGGGGATGATTGCCACTGCCTAGTTTGCCTACAAAAAATAGATACACACAAACAACATCTTATTCAGTAGAACTGAATTACTAACTAAACAAGTTCACTTCAATCCATCATGTTTCTCTTACCTGAATAGATAAAGAGAGGGATAATAACTCGGTCTTCCTACTGCAGGGTTTTCCCAAGCTGGGATCTTATCTTAAGGGGTTGGTAGTAGTATAAGCAGGATAGCGTGCTAAGTGGGAAGACAAAAGGTGCCACTCCTGCCTATGTGAACTCCAACTGCAGGATTAATTAAAGGGTTTGCCTTCACTGTCAACTACATTGAAAGAAAAGAGAGAACTTTAGAAAGACTGAGACCAGACTGCCACAATGACAGCACTTGACACACAGCGAACAAGACCTGATAATATAATTAAAATTAGCAATATCAACTTCTTCTGAGTAATGGGGAGCTAGTATTTAATGGAAACTAAATTTAGGAAATGAAATCCTTGAGCCAGAAGATGTGGGCTCAGAGTCAGGAGTGCTTGGACAAGGCTCAGTGTTTATGCAACACACAACACAACGTGGGCCTTAATGATGATATAGATTAGGCCGGTGTGAAATATTGCTCAGGTAATAGAAGGTTACGCAGTGGGTTGGTTTCACTTTTACCATATCTGCCCCAGCAAGTACGTGATCCTTTTATGGTGTAAAATTAAGTCATATCTCAATAAATCATACAGACTGGGGGAAGAAATTTAGGGGCTTGATGAATGGATGGGAAAGGTGATTTCTGGAAAGGTGTGACAAAGACAAACACTGTACAAGGGAAACCACAACAAGTTACATCTTGGGACTGAACATCACACCATCATCATTCTGTTGTGGAAGGAAACAATGAAGTGATAAGTATGACACAGTTCAGTTAAATGCATTGCAAACAGTCCTTCTGCCCCAGAGAGACCCAAGATAGCATATCTCTAAATGTTATGTCTTCTAGGTTTTAAAAAAAACAAAATATGGAGAATTGAAGTTAACCCAGTTGTTAGAAATATGATTGTTAAAAGGAAAATGATACTATATTGTCAAATTGGGAGATGCAACTCCATTCTTATTGAAATGTCCTTCACTCTTGAGTGCCTGGCTGAACATGTCCAGTTGGTAAGCTGGAGTCTTGAGCTTTCACTAAGTTTTGTTCATACAAGAGAGGACTAGGAGGAGGCCTGCATAGTGAAAAACAATAACTGTGATATAGAGTAAAGGGGAAGTACAAAAGGAAGCAAGGTAAGCTTTATGAGGAGTCAGGAGTGTCCCATGAAGATCCAGGCAGAGCAAGAACATAAAGAGGAGTTTCATGTTTGAGCCAGCAATGCAGCAAACACACCCTCAGCAGCATTTCACAAATCAACACACCTCTCTCCAGTTCACAGAGATGAGCAAGTAGTAGGCCTCAGAGTCTTTGCTGTCATCATCAAGTTGATAACTTTCTTGTTCTAGCTCTTGAGGTATTCTTGCCCTGGGTCCTTCAATTTTCCTCCTCCTGATTTTGAGTAACTCTGTCCCAGTCCCAAACCAAGCGAGGTAGACCTGTGTAGTATACTGCTTTTGAAGAACAAAAAGAGAAATAGAATTGGATTCTTTGGTGAGATTTGTGTTTAATAACTAAAGTGACTGTTCTGGTCTCTGAGGAAGCAGAAAAAGGAGTGGACACTGCTGGTAAATTTCACTAAGTTTGAAAGGCCCATTACTTTCAGGAACAAATAGTCACCCATCAGCCCTGAAACATTGCCAATCATTGAACTCAAGTTTAAAGATTTGTTGAACTCCCTTTCTACTGTCAGCCAACACATACAACATAAATACATCACTCACAGTCACTCACTATATCACCATTCATTGGTGAATTAGTTAGTAGCTACCTCTTCCAATCCAAGCTTGTGGTTGATACAAAATATTATCTCCTCTATGATGGCAGAAACACACATGGCTTTGGCACTGACAGTCTTTTAATCAATGATCTTTTGGGCCAGCCCTGCTAGGTGATGTAAAAAAAAGGATAGGCAATGGCATGTGAAGAAGGCATTGCCTCTGAATATTCTGAAGGTAATGCACACAGGTCCAACTCTAATCATGCCATATATGTCAGTGAGGCTGAAAATGGTGGGCAGCAGAACACTGACACGCACATAATGTTCCACTGGATATTTTTTTGTAAAGAAAGAAAGAAAGAAGCTTAATGAAAAATAATTAACAAGTTCTATGTTGACGCTGACATACTCAGTCCAGGAAGTAGAGTTTGTCCTCAGACTCAGGAGGTTCACCCAGAAGTGGGTTAGCTAACACAATTAATTCTGACCAATCATCCTCTTCTTTCTCCTGTGGTGTCTCAGGAACAGTGTAATCAGATTGTATAAAATGCTACTGCACCAGCTGCACTGAACACACGATCAGCAGACACACTTGCCAGAGGACAAGCCAGATACTTTATTGCTAACCTGCTGAGCTCTGGCCATTGGTGCATTTTCCCATATCAATGGGGTTTGATCCACATACACCTCTTTTGGGTCAACCAGATACCCCCTGGAGTATCCTCTGAATGGTCATTGGTGCAGCCACTTGCTTAACCTCTTTTGCCTTTGGCTCTGCACTGATCCTGCCTCTTGAAACCTAAACAATGCAGAGGTTGGGTCAGATTCTTCTGTTGCTGTTTTCACCAGTTTTCTAGTAGCTGGTGTTGGCTACTGTGAGACAAGACTGCCTTCTCTGGAGGATGAAGGGGGCACCCCAGACCTGCAGAGTAGGACTGTTCCAGCTCTTGTATTTTGAAACATCCCCTTCACAAAAGGAATGAAAGTGAGAAGATTGTTTTGTGTAGCATGGATCAAGTAGGGTGGCACAGATGTAATCTTTGGTCTAGATAATGTCATTTTGCAGCCTTGTATTACATGTCAAGCAATAGCTTAGGTTCTCATTGAAGACAGGCACTTCTGGGTTTTCATTCAAGCTCCGAGTATGAACCTTCTAGACACCTTCTTAGCTGGTCCTGGAGCAGATGCAACAATGGGAAAGCTTAGTCCAGTGTACTGTCCTCCTTGCTAACGTCCCCTCTGAAAACCTCAAAAGGGAGCAGCATCTGTCAGACATTTGACTAGGCGTCATTTGTTCGCATTCATGGTCGTTGCTTTCCTAATTGCATCCCCTCCTCTTTCAATGGCATAGTCATTGATCCGTCTGTACTGCTCAAAGAGATGTTGGAACATATAATAGGTTAAGTTCCAACTTGTTGGCGTCTCCTGTACCATGGCTTTAACTGTTACATTATTAGCAAGCTGAATAATCCACAACTGCTTCCAGGCTTTAAAAAACTGACTGAAATGAGTGCAGATTCATCTACAGGTGGTCGGTATGTTTGCTGACTATGTCTTCTTTCTTGAGAAACTCTTGAACAACCAAGCTAATGCATTGTGCAAAACATAGGACACTGAAATAGCCTTTACTATGTTACTCCCTCCTTCTTGCTATCCATTGTCCATATTCCCCTGCTCCTTCATTACAGCCATATGTGGCCATTGTTCTGTCACTGCCCTTTCTGCCTGCCCTGAATAGTTAGCTTGATGCCCTAAACACCTCTTCCCTCCCCTCTGTTGCCTGAGTCCATTTACCGGCCCTCTCCCTCCTGCCCTGCATGGTCCGATGTGCTGCCACAGCCCCCCATTTATCTTGATGTCCCTGCCCACTCCTCCTGCTCTCTGTTGCTTAATCCAATGCCCCACCATTGCCCTCCGGCTTAGCCTCTGTGCTTAGTTTGCTTCTCCTACCCTCCTTCCCCCTGTCCTCTGATGTTTGTGTGTTTGCCCCTGCTCCCTCCTGTTTGCTCTCCATGTTCCAAGAACCTGTCACTGCCCCTCCTATCTATTCTGGGTATTCTGTTGCGCAGCCACAGCCTCTCCCACTTGCCTAGCATGGTCAGATGACTGCTGGCTGTCTCTTCCACCTCCACCACCATGCCAGTCTGAGTTCCATTCCCCTATTCCCTCCCTCCTGTCCTCCATGATTAATTTTGTTGCCACTCCCTTCCGCATGGTCTGTTGCGAAGCTCCTTCCCTGCTCTCTCTATCCTTTGCCCAGCCCCTACACAACCCTTTGGCCACCCATGGTCCTTTGTGCATGTCCCTGCACCATTCTTCTTGCCCACCATGGTCGTTGTCCTGCCACTAACCCTCTCTCCTGCCATACATGGCCTTCTGTGTGGGGACAGACAGCCCCTCCCACCTGGCCTGTGTAGTCAGCTTTCTGCCCCTGAGCCCTCCTACCTTCCCTCTGTTGTCTGTGTGTATGCCATAATAGTCTCACTGTTGCCCTCCATGATGTGTTGTGCTTTCCATGTCCATTCATTCTGCCCTCCATGTTCAGATTGCTGTTCAAGTCCTGGCCCCTTGACCCCTTGACCCATGCCCTCTGTCTTCCATGTGCCGACGCCTATCCCCTGCCTCCTACCTTGTCTGGTCTGTTGTTATGCCCCTGCCCCTCCCTCTTGCACTTCAAGGGCTGTTATGCTGCAACTGTCCCTCCTGTCTGCCCAGTATGGTAAGCTTCCTGCCCTAGCCTCTTTCCCCCCTTCTCTCTGTTGTCAATGTGCATGGTCCTGTCCCCTCCGTATTGCTTTCTATGGTCTGTTGTGCTGCACTTACATCCCACTTGCCTTGTTTGGGGTATTTTGCCGCTGCAACCCCTGATGCCTGCCCTGTAAGGCCAGTTTGGTGCCCTGCCCATCCCTCCCATGGTCTCTGTTATCCGAGTCTATGTCCATACCCCATTCTTTCTGCCAACAGTGATCCAATGTACCAAACTTGCCAACATTTTGGACTTAGTAAGAGGCAGATGCTGTAAAAATAAAATGGGAAATTGATTTCCCCCATTGCCTTACACCGAAAAAGAGGAGATCTTAGGGAAGAGACAGATAAAATAAAGTCCTTTTGGGCTTAAAAACATCAGGAGTCTCCTGCCTGAATTGGGCCTGTTGGCATGTTTGGTTGTACTGCCATTGCCTTTGCCTTCTAACCCAAATGGTCTGTTATATTGCCACAGCCTCTCTTAGCTGTCCTGCATGGTTGGTTTGTTGCTGCCGCTCCCCTTTCCCCCGCCCTACATGGTTTCTTAGATTGTTACTGCTCCTCCCTCCTGCCCAGCGTGGTCAACTTGCTGCCTCTGTACCCTCCTCCCTGCCCTCAATTATCCAAGTCCATGCCTCTGATATCTGCCTCCCCACAGTATTCTAATGAACAACTAGATTGCTAACATTCTATATTTATTACAAAAGTGTGGCCCACCTGACACCATCTTGATGTATTCAAAACTGTAATACCTAAAGCAATTGTCAGACAATGGGTCTCTAGTTTGTTCATGTCCAATTAGGGACCACAATCCAAGTAAGGGTAAATTACACTACAACCTAAATTGTCCTGTGCTCACCTTCTGGTAGTTTGGCACAAAGCAGGAAGACATAACTTAGAAGGCAATGTGTAAAGTAGTTGTGCAATAATTCATACATTAACACATTGAAAACACCATAAAAAGTACACCACATCAGTTTAGGAAAATAGATATTATTTATCTGAATAAAATAAGACCAAAACAAAAAAAAGTCCAATATGCACAAGTCAAGATATCACTTTTTAAAGGTTTAGATCGGTCTTAATCCATAAGTATCAGTGGTTATATCATTTTAACATACAGTACCTGGGATGAATAAAAAAATAACAATGGACCGGGCTACAGAGAAGGTGATTCATCAGAAAGTATGGCAATGCATTGATTTTTCCAGCACAGGGAAGGTGATGCGTTGATTCTTTCCTGACTGGCAAGGTGATGCATCGATTTCCTGGTGTGCAGCCTTGCTCCTTACTGTGGTGCTGGAATATTTTGATGCCCAGGGACAAAACATGGGATATCCAAAATGTGCTGGGAAGATGAAACAGGCCCTGCATCATTCCGGAAGGCGATATGGTGACTTTTTTAGCTGCAAGACAGGAGCTGCTATTGATTTCTGCAGGCGTTGCGTTACATTTTTCAATACAGTGGATTTTATCTCTCAGATTAATCTTTGATGGCCCTGAGACCTCTTAACAGGAGGCAAGCTCAGTCCAAGCCTTAGGAGATCACTTGTGGGGAAAGGCAGAAGCCTTCCAGCAGAGTAAGGGAACAGCAGGGAAATTCGCAGTTGAGCAGTACTACCAGAAAATCAGTCCAGATGAGTCCTTTGGACAGCATGGCAGTCCCTCTGGCAGAGTCTAGTTGTATGTCCTGAAGTGTTTGATTCGGTGGGGTCACGTACCAGATATATATACACCTATATGTGTCTTTGAAGTGGGGGAAACTTCAAACAGTGGTTTTGAAGTGCACCAGTTCCTCTTTCAACTCAGACCTGTCTGCCAGGAGATCTGTGGGGGGTTATCAGTCCTTTGTGTAAGGTAAGGTAAGTAGCCTTTGAAGAGCAAGTGTGAGCTGCTCCACCCTTCCTTCCAAGGAAGCCAAACCAGTATGAAAATGAATGCAGATGCAACAGAATGTCCTGTGCCTATGGCTGTCTGAGTGGATTTCACAAGTAGAGCTTTCAACCAGCACAGACCAGACTTGGATTGGGGTTGCACTGTAAGGCACAGACAGCATTAAGGGAGGAGAAATGCCTACTTTTTAAAAGTGACATTTCTAAAACAGTAATGTTAAATCCAACTCCACCACTAAGTAGAATTTCTCACTGCCATTCCAACCATTCCAAACATGAAAATGTAACTCTTTGCAGATCAGAAATTACCACCGAAAAGTATATGAGGGAATTTCCCATGCTAGCCTATGAGAGGAGTAAGCTTCACTGTAGTGAAAAATGGCTTTGGGAGCTTTTTGCTACCAGGACATGTAAAACTTACAAGTACATGTCCTTCCCTTTGCTTACATAGCACCCTGCCTTATCAGCTACCTAGGGCCTACTTTAGGGGTAACTTATATGTGGTCAAAGGGGAATTTCAGGATTTGCAAGTAGTTTTAAATTTCAAGTTGAAGTGGCAGTAAAACTGAATATACAGGCCTTGCAATGGCAGACCTAAAACATGGTTAAGTGGCTACTTATGTGGGTGGCACAATCAGTGCTGCAGGCCCGCTAGTAGCATTTAATTTACAGGCCCTGGGCACATATAGTGAATTTTACTAGGGACGTATAGGCACATTCAATATGCCATTTGCTTCTCTTTCAATGACACACTACCTCTGTTCCTGTGGAAGTAACCTCCTGCTAATGAAGGCTACTGGTTGGTCTAGGCCCTCCTCATTCTGCTGTGCTAAGACTGCCCCAATACCATGCTATGAAACATCCATCTGCATAATTAATTATTTTGAATAATTATGGGCCCTGAGCACAGGTGCTGTGCACAAGTCTTCCTTGAGAGGATATAAGCCTTTATTGACAAGCCTCTGTCCAGATCACCAATCTGGGCTGCTTTCTTGAAGTCATCTCAGTTAAGGGGGCAACAATAATGCTATATCTCTAAACCAATCTTCTGTAATAGCCAGTGAGGCATATGAAGGCTCTCACCTGGGTCTGGGTTTTAGGTGGTTTCCAGGCCATGATGATTTCAGTCTTGGCCTGAAAGGGCTGCACCTTGCCACCACCTACCAGGTGTCCCAAATACACCACAGAACCCTGCCCAAATTGGCACTTGCTAGCCTTGATTGTCAGTCCTACCTTTTGCAGGGCCTGAAGCACCTCTTAGAGGTAATGCAGGTGTTCCTCGCACCTGGCACAATAGACGGCAATGTCGTCTAAGTAGGCAGCACAGAAAGCCACCTTGCCAGTGAGCAAGGCCATTCTTCAAGCCAAAGGGCATCATCCGGAATTGGTAATGGCCCTCAGGGGATAAGAATGCTGACCTCTCTTTTGCTCCCTCAGTCAAGGCAATCTGCCAGAACCCTGATGTTAAATCAAAAGTACTGAGGAATTTGGCAACAACTAGCCTGTCAATAGCCTAATCATCTCTGTGGATGGTTTGGGCGACAGTCATGGTTATGGAATTGAGTACTCTGTAGTCCACAGAGAACCAAAATTCTGGTTTGGCACCCGGTGGGTTGGCCATTGGTACCAACACCACAGGGCTAGACCGAGGACTGCTAGAAAGTTCAATCACCCCTAAAGCAGGCGTCTTGAAGACCTCCTCGGGGATACTGCTCTCACCCTGTCCGACTAACTGTAAATGTTGTTCTTTACAGGGGAGTGTCTCCTGTGACAATATCATGGACACACAGATGTGGGAGTCCATGGGTGAGTGACAACAGTGAGGCAAACTGTTGCAGCAACGGGCAACAGTCACCTTGCTGCTCTGGGTTCAGGGTGGCAGAGAGGTTGACATCCTCCACTAACCCACTGTTGTCCT
The DNA here is from genome assembly GCF_031143425.1 of Pleurodeles waltl. Taxonomy (NCBI): domain Eukaryota; kingdom Metazoa; phylum Chordata; class Amphibia; order Caudata; family Salamandridae; genus Pleurodeles; species Pleurodeles waltl. The sequence continues at coordinate 483,006,640 of NC_090439.1, forward strand.
GTGCAGAGAGTAGGTCAGGGAGGGGTTCACTCTCCCCCTCCACACCCACACCTGTCACAAGGAGCATGCTAACTTCAGACCTCTCAAAGTGACTGTTGATTCTGCTGACATGGACCACACTTAGGGGATTCCTAGGGCTTTGCAGATCCATTAAGTAATTGACCTCCCCCTACGCTCCTTGATCTCCTATGGGCCAGTCAGTGGTCCTGGACAGCTCTGGGCACTACTGGCTCCATGACCCCTTCTTTTTTGCCACATTGAGAGTGACCTTATGGTCATACCAGCAGTTCATTCTCTTCTGGCTGGCCTCGAGGATGCTTTTGGCCTTCTTCCAGAAGCAATGCATCTGGTTTCAGAGGGCCAACATGTAGCTGACAACATCCAGGGGGGATTTTTGGAAGCTTTCTTCCACCTTTCCTGCACAATATTCGGAGGTCCCCTGACAGGAAGGCCATAGAGGGGTTTGAAGGAACTGATCCCTACTCCTTTCTGTAAACAAACACAAATGATGGACAGAATGCAGAACCAATCAAACATTCACCCCCAGTCACAGATCTGGGTTTAATCCATCAATTATTTTGCTCACCATGCCACCCCAGTTTGGACCCAGCCATATGCAAATCAGTCTTCACCCAGTTCACCCTGGGAACAGCCCAGCCCAAACTGCTAGACCAGGTCCTCCCTGGACCAGAAACAAGCCACCTGGGACATGTTTCAGGGTATCACCCTTCATTAGCCAAGCTAGCTTCAATCCAGTGACATTGTGAGCCCAGGACCCACGTCTAGGCATACCTGGTGCACTTATGGTGATAAAAGCAATCAAACACAAATAATGGATGGAATAAAAACTAATCAAACATTCACCCCCATTCCTGATCTTGGTTTAATCCATACATTTTGTTGCTCACCATGCCACCCCAGTTTTGACCCAGTAGTATGCAAATCAGTCTTGACCCTGTTCCGCTTGGGAACAGTCCAGCCCTAACTGCCAGGCCAGGTCCTCCCTGGACCGGAAACAATCCTACTGGGGCCGGTTCAGGGTATCACCCTTCATCAGCCAGGCTTGTTTAAATCCAGGGGCATAGTGAGCCCGGGACCCACGTCTGGGCATACCCGATGCACTTACTCCTTTCTGTGGCACCTTCCTGAAGGCAAAGAAAGGGTATGGCAAGAGAGTCTCCCACTTTCACTTCATGGCCTCAGGTAGGCCTGCAGTCAAGCTGTTCAAAGTCTTGTTGAACCTTCCAATTAGACCACTGGATTGGGGGTGATAGGGTGTGGGGAACTTATAAGTTACACCACACGCATCCCACATAGACTTCATGTATGCAGACATGAAGTTAGTGTCTCTGTCAGACACTGTCTGTTTGGGGACCCCCACAAAGCAATAGATCCCCATCAGAGTTCTGGTCACCACTGGTGAAGTAACGGTCCTCAGAGGGATTGCCTCTGGGTAGAGTGTGGCATGATCCACCAAGACCAGGATAAAACTGTTGCCTGGGGCAGACTTGGGGTCCAATGGACGAACTACATCGATGCCCACCCTTTCAAAGGAGGTGTCACTCCCAAGAAGGAGGATCAGGGGAGCCTTCAGCTTTTTTCCTGACTTCCCACTGGCCTGGCAGGTGGGGCAGGACCGCATAATGTATCTGAGGATGTCTTCATTCTGGGCCAATAAAAGTGGGCAGAAAACCTGGCAAAGATCTTGTTTTGCCCTAAATGTACTGCCAGGGGTATGTCATAGGCCAAACCCAGTAAGAAGGCCCGGTAGCATTGGGGGACCACCAGCACAGGGAATGCCCCAGTACCAGGAGCCTTAGGCTAGCAGTAAAGGTGAGGATTCTCCCAGTAGATCAGGTGATCCCCAGAGGCTTCACCTGCTGCATGCTCTAAAGCCTATTACCTCAAGAGTGGGACACTTTCTCTGTGTTAGGCAAAATCTCTCCCTGGTTCCCACCCTCAACTTGCTAGCCAGTCAACTCAGGTAGGTCACCTAGGGAAGCAATGTCCTCCCTGGTTGGCTTAGGGGCTTCCTCCTCAGGGACCTCATCAACCTCCACCGCAGGAACTTCTGGGACCAGCTTCCAGTGCCCCTAGTGCCTCTCCTTTTTGGGTCATTGTTCCAGGCTCCAGACACCCTTGACTCCCCTCATGGACTGTGCAGTCCTACAGACCCACTCAGGCAATCCCATCACCTCCAAGGGAGACTGGAGCTCTACCTTCTTCGAGGTAGCGTGCTCCAGGTCATTGCCTAACAGACAATGTATAGGCATGGAAAGGATCACAGCATCTTTCAGAGTACCAGAGGCCACCCCCTCACATTCAAAGGAAACCATAGCCACCGGAACATGAGACTTATGATTGTTTTCGACTATGACTTGGTGGAATGTGTTTGGTAGGACTTGCTCTGCTCACACCAGCTGACAATTCACAGTTGTCAATCGGGCTCCTGTGCCACACAGAGCCTCCACCTGTTGCCCATTAATGGTGACCCACTGCCTATACTTGGAAGTATTAGCAGGCATGTGGGCTTTTGACATCATATCTTTATCCCCCAGGGATACTAGGGTCACCTCTATCTGTTCCCCAAAAGTAGCTGGGACTATCTCCTCCACAAGCGCTATACTGGCCAACCCTGGTTACTGCCGACCAGTGGGGGGATGTGTCCTCTTGGGACATTTGGAGTTGCCCTTATAGTGATCATATTTGAAGCACTCTATACAATGTGGTATAAACCTCCCTGTCGTGTGATTGAAGAACCCTTTCTTCTTAGGATCGGAATGGGACTGGTTACCGCTACTCCCTTGGGAATTATTTTGGGGGCCTTTAGAGAACTCTATTTTTATTTTTTTCTCCCCCTCTTTCTTCTGGTGGAAACCCTGACCACCTTTATGGGTGTCCCCCATACCTTTTTAGACACTCTGCTACTAGATCAGAGATCCTCCTCCTCAGCAAGCTTCCTGGGATCAATTAGTTTACTGTTACTAGGTGCTGGTGCAACTCTGTTAAACAAGTACTACGCTTGTGCTCTTTCATGATTACATTGTCTAACCCAACAAAATCATTGACCTCGATGCCCGCACCCAGACATTCAGTGTCTTACTGGAGTTATCAATTAAATCAACTCAGTTTTGGTTGGGGATCTTATGACGGTCCCTGAATCTTTAGTGATATTTCTGATGGGTCAGTCCAAATTTGGCAATCAAAATGGCTTTCATACAAGACTACTTGGTTTGGTTCCAAAGTTCTAATGTTAGAAGTGTGTCCCTCCCAAGTGTTGGCACATGTTTCCACAGTCCCAAAACCTCCCCCCTCAGTGCAACTTCATAAGCAGAAAACCACTTATCAATGTCATCTCCCACCGCATAACTGGGCACCAAATCCTTGAGTATACTAACCTTCTTGTCTCCATCAGGTACTGCATGTATGCTCCCAACATTAGTGTTGATGTCCGCCTGCTTGGCCTTGAGCTCCAGCTCTTTCAGACTCAGTTCATGGGCAGAAGTAGTTTATTTTCTGCTAATGCTCTTTCAGCCTGTTTGGCTTCTCTCTATTTTTAATTTTGCCAACTGCAGCTGGAATTCGCTGTCCTCTCTGCTTTCCTCTGAAGTCTGGCCATGACTGGAGACACTGCTCCCTGCCCTCACAGGTAGCACAACTCCAGGATTCTCCCACTCACCTGCTGTAAGTAGTGTCTCAAAAGAGCCATTCACATGTCCCCCCAACTCATCATCCTCTTGTGAACAGACCTCTGCCCAGGCCCTCAGCTCCACTTGAAAATCTGCCTTCTTTGTGGCTCCTCGGGCAGGTACATCCATCCCTTTGAAGCTTTTTGACTGGTTACATGTGTAATCCTCCAGCTTCTCCAGCTCCACTTGTACAACCAGCTTGAGACAGGATGTATAGGATGTACTACAAATACAAAGCAGGGAAAATTGCTTTAAAAGAACATAAAATCGAAATGGCCTTTAAATGTGGGTAGGTAGTGTACACATAGCTATTGTATGGCACTTCACAAACACAATTCCTATCCTCTCCACTGATCATTAAAGTTAGAAATTGGGTCTTTAGTTGGCAGAGGTATGCAACCTGTCCAAGTAGGGACCACAACCATAGTCAGGGTAAATCACAAAACAACCTAAATTATCCTGTGCTTACACTCTGGTAGCTTGGCATTGAGCAGACAGGCTTCAGGCAATGTGTGAATTATGTGTGTAATATCTCATACAGTAACACAGTGAAAACACCACAAAAAAATATTCCACACCAGTTCAGGAAAATCAATAATATTTATCTGAATGAAATAGGATCAACACAACAAAGGCCAATATGCACAAGTCAAGATATCACTTTTTAAAGGTTTATATCCATAAGAATCAGTGGTTGCATCCTTCTAACACACACTACCTAGGATGCATAAAAAATAATGACCCAGAGGGCCGCAGAGGAGGTGATGCGTCAGAAAGTAAAGGAATGTGTTCATTTTTTTGGTGCAGGAGAGGTGATGCATCAATTTTTTCCTCGCCGGCAAGCTGATGCGTGATTTCAGGGTGCACAGCCTTGGCACCTTACTGCAGTGCAGAGATATTTTTATGCCCATAGACAATGTGTGAAAAATCCAAAATGTGTTGGGAAGATGAAACAAGTGCTGCATCAATCCGGTAGGTGATGTAGTGGCTTTTCAGCCGTGAGACAGGCACTACGTCGATTTCTGCAGGTGTTGCATCAAATTTTTCAATGCATTGGATTTTCTCTCTCAGATGAAGTCTTTGATGGCCTTCAGACTTCTTGACAGGAGGCAAGCTCAGTCCAACCCTTTGGAGATCAATTGTGGTGGAAGGCAGAGTCCTGCCAGCAGAGTCAGGGAGCAGCAGCCACCAGAGCAACAAGCAGGAGAGCAGTCCTTCCAGAAAAGCAGGCCGGATGAGTCCTTTGGGCAGCGCGGCAGTCGCTCTCACAGAGCCCTGTTGTAGGTCCTGGAGTGTATGATTTGGTGGGGTCACAGATCCAGTATACATACTCCTAAATGTTTCTTTGAAGTGGGAGAAACTTCTAAGAGTGGTTTTGAAGTGCACCAGTTCTCTTTTCAACCCAGCCCTGTCTGCCAGGAGATCTGTAGGGGGGTATCAGTCCTTTGTGTAAGGTCGGGCCACTAGCCTTTGAAGTGTAAGTGAGAGCCCCTCCACCCTTCCTGTCCAGGAAGACCCATCAGTATGCAGATGAATTCAGATGAGTGCTCTGTGTTTATGGCTGTCTAGGTGGAATTTACAAGGGGAGCTGTCAACCAGCACAAACCACACATGGAATGGAGACAGTTGTAGGGGACAGAGAGCATCAAGTGCATAGAAATGCCTACTTTCTAGAAGTAGCATTTCTGAAATAGTAATTGAAATCCAACTTCACCACTGAGCAGGATTTCTCACTACCATTCAAACCATACCAAATATGGCAATGCCACTCCTTTCAGATCAGAAATTTCCACTTAAAAGTATATAAGAGAATTTCCAATGCTACCCTTCACAGGCTTCACAATAGTGAAAATGAACTGTGAGTTTTTCACTACCAGGACATGTAAAACTTACAAGTACATGTCCTGCCTTTTACGTATTTAGCACCCTGTCCTACAGGCTACCTGGGGCATGCCTTAAGGGTGACATATGCAATAAAAGGGGAATTGAAGGCTTGGCAAGTAGTTTTACATGGCAAGCCAAAGTGTCAGCGTAACTGCACAAACAGGCCTTGCAATGGAAGGAGGAAGGCAAAAATATGGGGAAAGACCACCCTAAGGCTGACAGGTCTAACATAATTTCCTTTAGAAAGTATAAAAATAAGAGAGTCTCATTCCCATAGAAGTTATGGATAGTGCTCTAAAAAACTAAAATGAGGACATATTTCCGAGTTCTCAAATAGGTATCCTGATTAATTAAAAGCATTTTGGTGAGTCAGGAATGAGCCAGCAGTGAAATCCGAGTTTGTTATGCAAGGTAGGAAAACTATTTTTCCACAGAGATTTGAAATAGTTAGGACTAAGGAGAAAGTGAAGTCTGAGTACTGGTGGCCGGTAATGGATATCGAAGTAGAAGGAATGGTAAAATAGTGTGTGCAATGTATGTGCAAATTCTGATAAGAGTCTAAAGACTTTGGGGGTCATTACAACCGCCGAGGTTGCGGGAGCCAGAATACCGCCAGTGCGGAGCCAGAATACCGCCAGTGCTGGCGGTATGGCTGGCTCCGTATTTTGACTATTCCGCTGGGCCAGCGGATGGTAACAGAGTTACCGTGCGCTGGCCCAGCGGAAAAGTCACATCAACATTGCCGCCGGCTCGTAATTGAGCTGGCGGCAATGCTGATGTGCAGCGGGTGCAGTAGCACCCGTCACGCATTTCACTGCCTGAAATTCGGGCAGTGAAATGCGCGACGGGGCTCTGCCTTGGGGCCCCTGCACTGCCCATGCCAAGTGCATGGGCAGTGCAGGGGTCCCCATGGGCCCCCTGAGTCCCCTTACCGCCAGCCTCTTCCTGGCAGTGCAAACTTCCAGAAACAGGCTGGCGGTAGGGGAGTCATAATCCCCAGGGCAGTGCTGCTTGCAGCGCTGCCCTGGCGGATTATCACCGCCGGGGCTAAAATGGCGGAATACCGCCGGCACAAATGCAGGGTAAGTTGCAGTGGGGGGGGGCAATCTTGAATCTAACAAATGGCTGAAGGGGAGGCACACTGGACACACTGAATGCATGCGAAAGGGTTGCATTGGGAGTCAATAATGCCCAAACACTTCAAATGCCCTCACACTTTACTCCCAATATGCACAGATCATTAACCATCCCTGAAATCAGTCGTTACACTGTTGCAACTGAACCACCTGCCCATGTGTAACACACATTGGGCAACATGTACAACGTTTGTTGCACAGGGTGGGCCAACAAGAACTGATCAGGGACAACATATGGGGCATGTCTGTGATCATCATCTGTGTTGCTGTACTGGTAGCTACCACGTCACCAAGTAGCAAGGTTGCTTGTGTACTTAGAATGGCTAGTGTTGTCCACAAAGGGACACTTTCATGCATAACATCAACTACAAGTGGTCTCACTGTCTTACTACGGGCCCATATTTACAAGCCCTTACTGCAACATTAGCATTATATTGAATGATGTAATTGTGTACTCCAGCTCCTGTTCCTCTTGTGCTACCTTATCAAAGTCACACAATGCATGCATAGATACACTTTGTACATCCTTGCACCACAATATGCCTGTGCCATATATGATGTATGCAAGGAAATATGTCTTACGCAGGGAGGGGAGAACAAATGGGGCAGACATTCCATAGCAATTGCACTGTGCTATCTGTAAACCTTATTTATGAGGCCAGCCAATGTGAAAGTGACACAAGCATTCTAAGCAATGGACCTCCCTGTGCTTTGCTGCACTAATGACATCATATATGGTGACAGTGCAGTAAAGCACCACAATAATGACAAAACTCACGAGGCTACCAGTGAAATGTCCACCATGGTGACCAATAATGTAATAAGGTGCTTCCATGGTGTTGTAGGCTGGGGCAAAGGGGCTGTTAGGAAAATGGTGGTCTGGAATCAATGTACCAAATACACTGACACTTTGCCCTATGTGTGATGCACAATGCAACACACAATGAACAACTACAATCTTTGGAAATAGAAACTTGTCAGAGATCCCTTTGTCACTCAGACACTACCTTTGATTTCCTGGACTACACTGAACCATATGCAGATGTGCAATATTTGTAAAGACATCAGAAGCTGGGTGGGTCACACGTTGCATGTGAAGATCCCAAATATACACATGGAATGCCTACTACATTCAGTGTCATTTGTGAGAGGGGGAAATAGGATTTAGGACAGGATACAGTATAACGTGCCTTACCTTGGCATGGTAATTATGAGCTACTATTATCCATTACTGGGGCATACAGTAACAAAAGTATGGATTGGTAGACCGCTATGATGTCTGTGTCTGGATTTTGTGGCACGTATGTACTATTTATGAAGAAAGACTCAGTGCAACAGCTCAGCTCTCTGTGATGTGCTGCATCATTTCAAATGTGCAGGGATGTGTAGTTGTCACAGATAGGGAATGCATCCCTTTATTAACCTTGGTTATGTCAAAGCATATGACAGACAATACCAACTTTGCCACACAAACTGCATGGTGTAGGAGCGTCCCTATTGCTGGTCCTAATGCACATGTGCAGGAAGGTACAAATCCTGAACATTGAACTAACAGGAATGCCATCTGCAACTTACAATGATTGATGATGATATCAACACACATAGACAGTAGTGCACAATAGGATTAAAACAATATCAGTCACCAGTACTATGACTACAATGCCGACCCTGATGTGGTGCCCAAACATAATGCATCCACCCATCAATAAACCACAAAATGTGAAACTTCCTCATGTACCTCACCTGTGTTGTCTGAGTGATGGAAGAGGGTGGGCTTTCCACATGCATTCCCCTAGCCACTTTGAGTCATGTGTTCAGCATCCTGCACCACACAACGTAACAATGGACCACTACATGTGTATGTGTGAAAACAAGAAGGTCTACAGTCCAGCAAAACAACACTCATTTCAGAAATGCAGGAAACCTGTGATGCATGGATGAACATTGTCATATTAGAAGGAAGAAATTCCTGTTTTCACACATACACCAGGGGTGGCTGAATCTCACAATGGGTGGTGCAGTAAGTTGAACAGATGACTCAAAGTGGCTGGGAGGATGGATGTTGACAGCTCAGACCCTTCCATCACTCCAACAACGCACGTAGGGTAGCAGAGGAGTTAGTTACCTACTCAAATATCTCTAAAACCAAATGCAAAATATTCTCTACATCTCCAATTGTAGTGTGTGCACAAATCCCTAACACCACCCATGGCATGCATATGTAACACAGTCAAAGCCATGAAAGTGGAACATATGCAGAAGACCATGATGAGGCAGTCAGTGGGGGGTAACACACTGGGGAATGTGGACTGGCAGATTGTGCCAATAGTGACTCAATTGAAATGATGCTCAGGTGGCACAGTATGCCATAAATGTGTGCCTTGATGTGTGGGTCTGTACCATGACAGTAAGCCACCAGTTGTAAGTAAATGATGACTCATGTCAACAGCCACCACAGTCCATTATTGACCTTTCACTAGCCCATTGCAGAGGATGAAGCCTTACCTCCTGGAGAGCTGTCTGTCCTCACTTTTTCTGATGATCTGGAAGAACAGCTGGCGACTGTCAATGCTGACACTTTCCAGGAAGTCCTGGGTTCATTCCATACAGCAACAAGGTTTTTCCCTTTAGGAATAATATTTATAATTATATGAAATTGATAATACCACCTCTACACCTATCCAAGATACAAGAATGAGTGTACTGTAGCTGTCAAACCCATTTTTTTCCACATAATAAAACAACTCCACTATCACTCTATGTTAAATTTCCCTTTTATTTATACAAAAATATTATCATACATACAGCATAAAATCCACAAAAATTCAGCATTGCATATCATATCAAAATTTGCTTAAACATATGAAATCTTTTTTGTATAAACATGAAAATGTCATCCATTTAACTATACATCACCATAAACCATAGGATTTTCATAGCCCTCACACACATATTTTTCTAAAAAGAGTTGGGTAGGAAAGTACCATCTTGCCTGGCATGTTACCCCCATTTTTACTTGTGTGTCAGTTTTTTTTGCCTGTCTCACTGGGATCTTGCTAGCCAGGACCCCAGTGCTCATAGTTTGTGGCCTAAATCATTCCCTGTGTAGTGCCTAACTTTGTCACTGAGACTCTGCTAACCAGAATCTCAGTGCTTATGCTCTCTCTGCTTTTAAAATTGTCACTGCAGGCTAGTGACAATTTTTACCAATTCTGATTGGCACACTGGAACAACCTTATATTTCCCTAGTATATGGTACCTAGGTACCCAGGGTATTGGGGTTCCAGGAGATCCCTATGGGCTGCAGCATTTCTTTTGCCACCCATAGGGAGCTCAGACAATTCTTACACAGGACTGCCACTGCAGCCTGGGTGAAATAATGTCCAAGTTATTTCACAGCCATTTTACACTGCACTTAAGTAACTTATAAGTCACCTATATGTCTAACCCTCACTTAGTGAAAGTTAGGTGCAAAGTTACTAAGTGTGAGGGCACCCTGGCACTATGCCAAAATATTGGAAGGGAAATTAGTGGAGATAGGTTATCTACAAATACTTTTTGGCAAGGAGTGCAAGAGAGCAAAGTAATGCAATAGAGAGAGTATGTTTGAGGGGACACGGACTAAACAGGAAGATAATAAAATAGTGCAGTGGTTCCCAACCTGTGGGCCGGGGACCCCTGGGGGTCCGCGGCTGCTTAAAACATTTAATAATATTAGGTCCCAGCTATCAGTAATGACTCCTCGGGGGTCCCCGTGTTCCAATAATGATTCAGTGGGGGTCCCCGGGCTCTAGTATTGATAAAATGGGGGTCCACAGAAGTCAAAAGGTTGGGAACCACTGAAATAGTGTATATTACAAATGATTCTAACTTAAGCGATAAAATAAAAAAATTAATAAATAGGAATTGGTCTCTTGATTGAAGAAAATTGAGAGAGTATGAAAAAACCCCTTTTTGCACACAGAAGAAAAATAACTATAAGAAAGTATTTAGTACACACATACAGAGGACCAAAATGAACAGACAAAGGAATTTGCGAGGTTGCAGTCAGATCATAGGTAATTTCCCATGTGGGACATGTGGTAATTGTAAAAACAAGTGGAACTAAAGGGTACAAGACAGTATATAACAGAAATGGTAAACTGTAGGACAGAAAATGTTAGATATCTGATTGTGTGCCCATGTGACCTGGGGAACATAGGAGAGAAGGTATGGAAATGAGATTAAGGTTAAATGAGCATAGATCAGCGGTGAGAACTAAGAAGAAAAATACACCCTTGATAGAGCATTGTATAGAAGAGAACCACACGGAGAATGACCTTAAATGGTGCCTATTGGAAAAAAAAGGAACAAGACAGGGAGGTGACATCAATAAAAAAAGGAAAAAGAGAGAACAACACTATGGCCCTTGTTATGACATCTGTGGTAAATCCTGCTTACCACTGCAGTGACAGGCGCCAACATACCGCAGTACAGGCGAACATCAGTTCGCTAAATTATGACACATGCACATGAATCCGACAGAATACTGCCACATACACAAATCCACCAGCCGAGAGGTCAGTGCTGAAGTGGCGGTACCATCACCTATACTGTTACACCAACAAAACAACACCCACCACATTATGACACACAAATCACCACAGCAGACATTCAAAGGTGGTAAACCATTGGAGGTACACACCGGCACACTCAAAATGAACACTGATATACTAAATTACACAACATTGGCCGATACCTTAAAACACACACCTGACACTCATACACACACCACACACACACACCCACAGCACTATAAGACACACTCCCACATTACGTACAACCTTTTATGAATACAAATTATTTCCACCAGACTGACACCAAGACCACTGCAACAACTAGACACATACATCCATACAACCCTCACACACCCCACTTCACACACCCAATCACAGTACCCAACACACACATACTTGCACACACCACACAACACCAATGTCCAGACAAAGGCACCCCAGTTTGACAGATGAGGAGTTGTAGGTCATGGTGGAGGAAATAGTCAGGGTAGAGCCACAGCTGTTAGGAGCACAGGTACAGCGAATATCCATTGCCAGGAAGATGGAGCTATGGCAGAGAATCGTGGACAGGGTAAACGCTGTGGGACAGCACCCAAGAACAAGGGAAGACATCAGGAAGAGGTGGAACGACCTACGGAGGAAGGTATGTTCCATGGTAGTAAGGCACCAGCGCGCCATACAGAGGACTGGTGGTGGATCTCCACCTCCTCCCCCTCAGCTCACTGCATGGAAGTAGCAAGTCTTGGCATTACTGCATCCTGAGGGACTCACTGGAGTTGCTGGAGGACTGGACACTGGTGAGTCAACATTTACTACTTATCACCCCCATACCTGCATGCCATCTCGCACCCTCAATCGCAACACTCCACTCCATCTCACACACTGCACCTACACATATGACTAACCCCAATTCCAAGCCCTGCATGCTATACCAATGCATGGACAGCCTTTCCAGCCCTGCATCGACACCCATCACAAAAGCATTCACAGCATGGAGAACTAACAATCACAACACACATCACCATACACAAACAAAGGTGGCAGGGCAAAAGCAATGATAGAGGGGAAGCTAGGGATGTACAATATGTCACAGACATGAAGCATAATACATCACTTACATCCCCAAGGGTGCCCCAGCCAATGTCAGTGGATAGGTGGTGCCATGACAAATTAGTCCCCCAACAAGGGATGCCCCCAGTGATGACAGTAACTCTGGACTTCTGGATCTGGATGAACTGGATGTGTTGGAAATGTGCATTTATGGGAAAAGTCACAGCTAGTGCAAATGATCTGAACACTGTGATACATACAAATAATGACCTGTAGCTGTCTGCAGTAAACACATCAGGACACTGTTGTCATATCACCAACATCTGTAAAGCGACAAGCCATAGGTGACAGTAAGTTAAGATGCAAAGGAAGTGAATGCCTTCATGCTACAGCCACACAGAAACATCAATACTCAGAGCAATGGTCAGTTCCACTGTCTCACCTGTGTGTCATTGGAAGTATTGTCGTATAACTGATGTTCAGTTGTCCTCATCCTCATCCTCTGCCTCCTCATCCTCACTGTCCTCAGGGTCCTCTACTGCAACAAGGTCATCTCCAGTCCCTTCCTCCTGCAGTAAAGGCACATGTCATCTGAGGGCAAGGTTGTGCAACATGCAGCATGCTCCTACTATCTGGCAGACTTTCTCAGGTGAGTAGCACAGGGATCCACCTGTCAGATGCAGGCATCTGAACCTGACCTACAGGAGGACGAAGGTCCTCTCGATTATTCTCCTGGTTCATCCATGTGCATCATTATAACGGTTGTCAGCCCCTGTCCTGGCATTCCTCACAGGGGTCAGGAGCCACAATAGGTTTGGGTAGCCAGAGTCACCTGCAAGTATTGAAGGACAAAATGTAGCCTTTCACAATGCTATGGGGTAACACTTTAAGGCATACACAGACATACAGTGGATTGGGACTCAGGCTCACCTATTAGCCACAACCTGTGCCTCTGTAGTTGGGCCATCACATTTGGGATGCTGCTTTTCCTCAGAAAGAAGATGTCATGCACCAACCCAGGATACTTGGCAGTAACGTGAGAGATGTACTGGTCCGCCAAGCACATCATTGGCACATTGAGTGAGTGTAAATTCTTCCAATTCCTGAACACCTGTTCATTCTGGCGGGTGAACAAACGCAATATGTGTACCGTCAATCGCCCCAATCATATTGGGAATATGTCCCATTGCATAGAATCCCGCTTTCACAGTGGCCAAATCATCCACCTGGGGGAAAGAAATGTAGCTGCACATGTGTTTCACCAGGGCAGACAATACACTTGCCAGCACGCTTGAGAACATTGGCTGTGACATTCCTGCTGCAAAGCCCACAGTCACTTAGAAAGAACCAGTTGCCAGGAACTGGAGCACTAATAGAACCTGCACAGGAGGGGGGATCCCAGTGGGATGACGGATATCTGATATCAGGTCAGGCTCCAATTGAGCACACAGCTCTGTGATTGTGGCCCTGTCCAGTCTATAGGTGAGTATAATGTATCTGCCCTCCAGTGTAGCAAAGTTCACAAGGGGTCTGTACACGGGGGTTAATCTCCTCCTCCTATTCACCCGCAGTGGTAGGTATCTAAGGGACATAAGAGTTTGTAGGCTGTCACAATTTGTACAATGGAACCACCTGCTCAGTGTGCATACAACATTAATGTGATGGAACAGTGGGAATGGCAAAGTATGTGCAATTTCCATAAATGACGCAGTTATAGAAGATCTGTACATAGTCCACTACAATGAAATGGCCACCTGACCTGTATCTAGGGACAGGTGGAAGTGAGGTAACTCCACCAACGTTGGTCGTCATGGCAGAAGGTGTTCGTGCAATTCCTCATTGGCCAATATGGGGATCTATGGAGTACAGTGGCCAATGGAGATCAGCGTTGGCTGTGACGGTGTGCACCGCCACGGACGTAACTGCCATTTTCTGTCTATAACCTCACTTGATTCCTGACTTTCCACAGGATAACACCTACACTGTGTGTGCTGCTGTGACCTGTGTCTGGAACTTACCATGGCCCGTGTGTCTGGGGAAAGGGTCCCTGCCTTCACTTCGATGGAGTTGGAGGGCTTGGTGGATGGTGTCCTGCACCAGTATGATAGCTGTATGGGCGTCCAGACCAACAAGTGAGTCAACCTTGGCCACCATGCATGTGGGAGGGTTGCATGGAGATGTGTGTGAAGGCATTGTGTCATATGTGGGGTGGTATGTCTGGTGGTAGTGTACATGTGTGCTCCAGGCGATGTGTGTGCCAATGGAGTTGGAAACAGGATTTGTGGGCCATATGTGTGACAGGCTGGATTCTATGTGTCCTCCTGTCTGTATTCACTCTGCAGGTATGTGCCCATCAAAAGAAGGGACTGTGACGTGCCATTGACAAGGAGGTGCCGACCCTGGGGGTTTACAGCAGACGGAGCACCCACTGAAGGAAACAGTAGGAGGACCTGAGATGCAGGGGATGGTCTCCCAAGGAGGAAGGGGTGCCTGTCGGAACCTGACCCCTCTGATGGCCTGCATACTGACAGTGGCCTACTCAGTGCTGGACGGGCGCTTGAAGGCATCACAGCAGCCACAAGGGGATGAGTACAGTAGGCCTTACTACAATGATTGTTATGTGGCATGGGTTCCGAGTGGAGGTTGTGAGTTAGTGGGTGCCCTTAATGCCAGGCCAGACATTGCAGCATGATCCAGCTCAATGGGTAATGGGTGTATGCCAAATGCAGGTAACCTAGCTTGTTTACATTCCATGTCAGTCAGGGCTTTGTGGGTCCCAGGAGGTGTGCAGTTTGCGGCTTTTGGCCCTCATCTTGCTTTGGCATCTAGCCAATTCAATGCCAGTGCAGTGCATTATACTCTATCCTGATCCCCATGTGTGATGGTGCTGTGTATGTCAACTGTGGTGATGATGCTGTAATTGATCCATGTTACTTTCTCTCCCTCTCCCGCCTTTCTCCTTCTGTCATCCTGTCCATGTGTGCATTAGCATCATCTGGTGGAGGAGCAGGGGCACCGGTGACAGAGGGAGCTGCATCCCACAGGACGAAGGAGACAGTCCACCGATGCCGAGGGAACCAGTGGGACAGAGGGCGAGGGGAGCACCGCAGCAGAGACAGGAGGTGACAACACTGACTCAGATACCTCCTCCAATGGAAGCTCCCTGGCAGTGGTAGACACCTCTGTGACCACCCCAGCTCCAGGTACAGCTGCCACCTCCCATACCTGCACCTCCCTCCCAGTGGCCTCTCAGCAAGTTGCCCATGCCCGCTCACCCAGGAGGGGTGTCTCCTTCACCCCAGGCACCTCAGGCCGTGCTCCAGTGAGCCCTGCTGCCCTGAGTGAGGAGGCTATTGACCTCCTGAGATCCATCTCTGTAGGGCAGTCAACCATTGTGAATGCCATCCAGGGAATGGCATCCCAGATTCAGCAGTGCAATGCATTCCTGGAGGGCATCCAGGGTGGATTGGCGGCCCAACAGAGATAAAAAATGGCTCTGGCCAACTCTCTGATGGCAGCCATTGTACCTGTTCCTACTGTCCCCCCTCCAACTCCCACTTCCCAGTCCCGTCTCCTCAATCCCAACCCATCCCATGCACACATACAGACGAGCATGCACACAAGACGTCACACAAGAGTGGCACAGTCGAACACAGGCACCACACTTCAGTCCACAAGCACCCACACAAACAGACAGTTGCACACACATCCATATCCACTGCCTCCACTGTCTCCCCCTCCTGTTCCTCCTCCACCTCCCTCACAGTCACGTCCACACTCACACCAGCATGCACTGCTTCAACAGCCTCACCACACCAAGCAGCACACACCTCACTAGCAGACACCTCCACAACATCGATCCACGCGTCCCCTGTGTCCTCTCCCACCCTGTCTGCCCCCTCCTAAAGGACACAAACACAGGCACTCAGACACCCAACAGCCATCCACCACACATCAGCTCACTGATCATGCACCTGCACCCAAGTCCAGCAGACATACTCCTCCAACAACCACTCCCTTAACCTCCACTCCCATCCCTCCTCCCTCATCCCATCCCACCTTCCCTAAGAAGCTTTTCCTTGCCAACATTGACCTCTTCTCCCCCCCATCCTGCCCATAAGAGCAGGGTCCCAATGACCCAGCCCAGCACCTCAGCCAAACAGTCCACGTGGACAGTGGAGGTACCTCCTGGCCTTGGAGGCAAGACAGTGAAGGATCCTACTCCACCAACCAGGAAAGGGAAGGATCCTACTCCTCCACTCCACTCAACCACCAATGTCAGAAAAGGTTCCCACTCAACCACCAATGTCAGAATAGGTTCCCACTCAACCACCAATGTCAGAAAAGGTTCCCACTCAACCACCAATGTCAGAAGAGGTTCCCACTTAACTACCAATGTCAGAAAAGGTTCCCACTCAACCACCAATGTCAGAAGAGGTTCCCACTCAACCACTAATGTCATAAGAGGTTCCCACTCAACCACCAATGTCAAAAGAGGTTCCCACTCAACCACCAATGTCATAAGAGGTTCCCACTCAACCACCAATGTCAGAAACGTTTCCCACTCAACCACCAATGTCAGAAGAGGTTCCCACTTAACTACCAATGTCAGAAAAGGTTCCCACTCAACCACCAATGTCAGAAGAGGTTCCCACTCAACCACCAATGTCAGAAAAGGTTCCCACTCAACCACCAATGTCAGAAGAGGTTCCCACTCAACCACTAATGTCATAAGAGGTTCCCACTCAACCACCAATGTCAAAAGAGGTTCCCACTCAACCACCAATGTCAAAAGAGGTTCCCACTCAACCACCAATGACAGGCAAGAAGCCCTCACCTCCAGCAGAGGCTGCCCAGGTGACACCTCCCCCAGCATAGACAATGCAGCCCTCACGTCTAGCAGAGGCTGCCCAGGAGACACTGCCCCCAGCAGAGACAATTGAGCCCTCACCTCTGGCAGAGGCTGCCCAGGAGACACCTCCCCCAGCAGAGACAATGCAGCCCTCACCTCCAGCAGAGGGCAGGTGGGCCACCCTCCAGGGACTGTTGTACATGGAGGTCCCTCCAGAAGCAGTGGGACAGTTTCCCACCTCAGAGACTGTGACCTTGCACTCCCCAGTGTTGGGAAATAGGCATTGAGCCCCCTCCAGGAGCAGTGGGCATGTTCCCGACTTCACCTGAAATGCCCCCCAGCCCCCATCCCCCTGAGGTACCTGTCCACTTCCGAGATGTTGCCTCTGCACAATGTTGTGCAGAATTCCTCAAGATCAAGTTGGGGCTTGGACTGTGCCCTGTGGCCATGTGGGCCTTATGTACTTTGGACTGGACATTGTCCCTTTCTGAACAATTGTTCATGTATCTTTGTTCTAAAATTGGTTCAACATGGTGCGTGTTGCCTTGCTACTACAATGTCATTGCTGCCGAACTGTAGTCCTTGTATTATCATGCCATATATGGTGTGCTATTGGTGTATGTCTGCAGCTGGTTGTGTGTATGGCATGTGTCTGGATGGTGTGTGTCGTGCATGTGTCTGTCACTCTCCTTTTCCTCCCTCCCTCCCAGTGTGCTAGGCGGCTGTGCTCAGCGTCATCATCTTCATCAGCATTGGGGTTCCAGGTGGAGCATGGCATACAGAAGCATCAGGAAGACTTGTAGTTCTGGTTCCATGGCGGTGTTGGTCTTCTCTGTGTCTTTGTTGGTGAGTCTTTGGTCTTCTCTGATGTGTTTCCACCAGGCTTTTGATGGTGTTCGAACCGCCCTGGAAATTGTGGCGGTTTGCAGTGCCATAATATGGTGGGTGGTACCTTGGCTTCCGTCTGGCTGTTGATGGCTACCGCTGTGGTCAGTAGTGTGATGGCCCTGGCGGTTGGTGTGGTACATTGGCGGCCCATGGGAGTTATCACCGCCATGGTCATAATTTGGCAGTAATTACCTTCAGCCTGTTGGCGGTATCTCCGCCACTTTAACAGTCAGCGCCAAGGTCATAATGAGGGCCTATATGCGTAAATTTAAAACACATAAAAATTGACTTAAAAGCAGAGAAGAATGAGAATTCTTGGCAAGGTAAGGTATGAGGGGAGTTTTCATGAGGCAATACGGACCACCAAAAAAACAAAAGAGAAAGGAATATGAACTTAATGTTAGGATACTATGAGATAAAGAAATTAATAGAAAAATTCCAAGAGTTGATATGGAGTGGATCAAGGTTTTTAAAAAGATAGCCCTGAGAGGAAAAATGTATTGTGAACTACCGAGACAATAGACACAGAAAACAGACTCTTAGGTTTTTCACAAGAATGGGGATGATTGAAATATGAAAAGAATAGTATCAAGAGGAAAATACAAAAATTTAAATATTAAACATTAATGTAGTAAAGGGATGATAGGTACGAAATTCTGGTTAGGAGGTTCGTTTGTAAATATGGACGATAAGCGGATCTTTGCCTTATTCTAACGTAATCATTTAGCAGCTCAATAATACAGGTTAATTTTATTTAGTTGTTCACATATGTTAATAAATTTTTGGGTGGTCCATATTGTCTCACGATTTTTTTTTATTGACAACCTTTATCTAATGGCATGTAAATCACTGTACACTCTTGTATATATATATCTTCTACAAATTATTATTCTTCATTTTGATGATTCAAAATTTCAAAACATTTATATAAAAGTCCAGGAACTAACCTGCACTTATCTCCACTAGGCATACCACCCCCTCTTACCTTGCCAAAAATTCCCATTTTCTCTGCCGTTAAGACCATTTTTATGTGTTTTAAATTTACACATATAGCATTGTTCTATCTTTTTCCTTTTTTTATTGATGTCACCTCCCCGTCTTGTTCCTTTTTTTCCAGTATGCACCATTTAAAGTCATTCTCCATGTGGTTCTCTTCTATACAATGCTCTACAAAGGGTGCATTTTTCTTCTTAGTTTTCACCGCTGATCTATGCTCATTTAACCTTAATCTTATTTCCCAACCTGTCTCTCCTATGTACCCCAGGTCACATGGGCACACAATCAGATATCTAACGTTTTCTGTCCTACAATTTACCATTTTTGTTATATACAGTCTTGTACCCTTTAGTTCCACTACTGCCCTTTTCAATATTTTTTTACAATTACCACATGTCCCACATGGGAAATTACCTCTGATCTGACTGTTACCTTGCATATTCCTTTGTTCTGTCCTTTTTGGTTCTCTGTATGTGGGTGCTAAACAGTTTCTTATAGTTCTGTTTCTTCCGAATGCAAAAAGGGGGTTTTCCATACTCTCCCAATTTTCTCTACTCAGGAGAGACCAATTCGTATTCATTAATTTTTTTATTTTATTGCTTAAGTTAGAATAATTTTTAATACACACTATTTTATTATTTTCTGTTTAGTCCGTGTCCCCTTAAACATACTCTCTTTATTGTAGTACTCTGCTCTATTGTATGCTTTCCTAATAAGTCTTTTTGAATAACCTCTCTCCAATAATTTCCCTTCCAATCTTTAGGCATGTATCTCAAAATCTTCTCTGCTCGTACAATTGTGTCTCAGCCGTAAAAATCAGCCAAAGGGCATATTATCTTTCTGACACCCTGGGTGATTACTTGTATATTGTTAAAGGGTGTTTCTGTCTCATGGTTTTGTGTACAATTCCACCTCCAGTCTCATCTCTACTGCTTTTATCCTTATATATAGGAAATTGCACTCACTCTGACTCACTGCAGAGGTGAACTTCAGGTTTAGATCCCCACAGTTCAGCCACTGAATAAATTAATCTAACTCCTCTCTATTTCCCTGCCAGATAAAAAATATAGGTGGTCATTACAACCCTGGCAGTCGGTGTTAAAGCGGCGCTAAAACCGCCAACAGGCCGGCGGTAAAAAAATTGGAATTACGACCGTGGCGGAAACCATAAACAAAGACAGCCACTTTAACACTCCGACCGCCACAACGATAGGAACAAACAGCTGGGCGGACACCGCCAACAGACAGGCGGAGGACAATGTACTGCCCACAGTATCACAACCTACCAATCCGCCATCTTTTCTGGGGCGGATTCACCGCATACAAAAACACGGCAGAAACTGGACTTCGAAGGGAAAACGCTCACCTCTACACACCCCGCAAGGAACCAGGACGCCATGGAACCAGAGCTTCACATTTTCCCAGCCTTTATCTTCTTGCTCCTCTACCAGGAGCACGAACGCCGGTGCAAAGCCACAGTCTCTCAAGTCTCTACAGTGGGTGGGTTGCCCACTGTTCAATCCTGGGGAGTGCAAAGCCACAGTCTCTCAAGTCTCTACAGTGGGTGGTTTGCCCACTGTTCAATCCTGGGGAGTGCAAAGCGACAGTCTCTCAAGTCTCTACAGTGGGTGGGTTGCCCACTGTTCAATCCTGGGGAGTGCAATGCCACAGTCTCTCAAGTCTCTACAGTGGGTGGTTTGCCCACTGTTCAATCCTGGGGAGTGCAAAGCCACAGTCTCTCAAGTCTCTACAGTGGGTGGGTTGCCCACTGTTCAATCCTGGGGAGTGCAAAGCCACAGTCTCTCAAGTGGATAGCAGTCTCCACTGGTTCTGGAGGGGGCTGTGTGCCCAGTGTGCTTCATGCTGCCAAGGACTGAGGTTGTGGATGCCTTTCTCCACTGGTTCTTGAGGGGGCTTTGTGCCCAGAGTGCTTCATCCTGCCAAGGACTGAGGTAGTGGATGTAAATCTCCACTGGTTCTGGAGGGGGCTTGGTGCCCAGAGTGCTTCATCCTGCTTGTGGCAGACTCTGTACCATCAGTGCTCTTGGCGCTCATGGGCCAGCGGTGCTTGTGGCAGCAGTGTCCTGTTCAGCGGTGCTTGTGGCGGCAGTGTCTTTTTCAGCAGTGCTTGTGGCAGCGGTGTCCTTGGCAGCGGTACTTGTGGCGGCGGTGTCCTTTACAGCGGTGCTTGTGGCGGCGGTGTCCTTGGCAGCGACTCAGCTGCGGGCGGTCTTGTCTGGGCCTGCGGGCTGCTGCTGGCGGTCCTGTCTTGGCCAGCAGGGCTGGTGGTGGCGGTCCTGTCTGTGCTAGCGAAGTTGGTGGGGGCAGTCCTGTCTGGGCCAGCAGGGCTGGTGGTGGCGGTCCTGTCTGGGCCAGCGGGGCTGGTGCTGGCGGTCCTGTCTGGGCCAGAGGGCTGCTGCTGGCGATGCTGATGGCGGTCACCTCCTGGGCAGCGGGGCTGATGGCGATCGCCTCCTGGGCAGCGGGGCTGATGGCGGTTGCCTCCTGGGTAGCGGGGCTGATGGCGGTCGCTTCCTGGGCAGCCGGGCTGATGGCGGTCTTCCATGACTTGCCGGGTTTCTTGTGCCCCTTCCCCAACTTGGAAGGTGTCGCAGTTGACTCCACACTCCCACCTGTACCCCTAGGAAGAGGTTGTGGTTGTAGGAGGTGTATGTTTGCTGACTTTGGGTGAAGGTGCATGCGCTGGAGGCTGTCGTGAGGTGGATGGCTGTTGGGTGGATGTGTGCCTGCCTTTGTGTACCTTGGGAGGTAGTGTCACAGACACACTGGGGGAGGACTCAGGGGATGTGAGAATGGTAGTGGGGGTGGTGACTGCATGTGAGCGGGGTGTGGTGGTGTGTGTGCTGGTGATGGAAGTAGTGGCTGTAGATTTTCGTGCATGCAGGTGTGAGTGGAGACGAGACTGGGAGGGAGGAGGGAGACGAGGAGGAGGGGGACGCAGTGGAGTCAGTGGATGTTGGTATGTCTGCATGTGTGTGATGTTTGCGTGTGTACCTGTGGGATGTGTGCTGGTCTGATGGTGTGCTTGGGGTAGGCTGAGGTACAGGGGTGTGGGTCTGGGTGGAGGAAGTTGGAGGGGGGAGGCTAGAGACAGGGACAATGGCTGCCATCAGTGCTGAGGCCAGAGTCTGAAAAGCTCGCTGAAGGGCTGCCTGACCAGAACGAATGCCCTCCAGGAATGCATTGGTTTGTTGCAACTGCCTCTCTACACCCTGGACGGCATTCAAAATGGAAGACTGCCCAACAGTGAGGGACCTGAGGAGGTCAATGTCCTCCTCACTGAGGGCAGCAGGGGTGACTGGGGAAGGGCTTGAGGTGCCTGGGCGAAGGAGATGCCCACCCTCCTGGGTGAGCGGGCACGGGGCAAAGGCTGAGGGGCTGCTGGGAGGGCGGTGCTGGAAGGGGGGGTGGCGGCTGTACCTGTAGATGGGGGAAGGCACAGATGGGCCCGCCACCACAAGGGAGCTCCCAACAGAGGACGAGTCCGTATCACAGGTGTCAGCCCCTGTCCCCGCCGTGGAGCTCCCCTCGCCCACCGTCCCACTGGTGAAATCAGACTCTGTAGTGTCGCCCTCCAGGGCCATGTGGGATGCAGCTCCCTCCTGCTCTGGTGCCACTGTTCCTCCGCCTGATGATTCTAATGCACACAAGAACAGGAAGACCACAAAAAGGGGGGGGGGGACAGAAGAAAGACATGTTGAGTGCATGCATTACCGCTACCGTTGGCAGACACGACAGATACAGAAGCCCCCTGCACTATGCCACGCACTTGGGGTCCACTATGCAATCCCTGGGACATGGCCTACAAGGCTATGGCTGTCATCTGCACACATGGATGTCACAGGAGCCTGACTAGGTGTAGTTGGCACTGTAACCAGGTGGGGTGGGGTGCCACAGGGCCTGCCTGAAAAAGAGGACCTAACTAGCACACTCGCCCTGGCCTAGGGGAACCCACAGCCCACCTCCCCCACCCCGACACCTCCGCTGCACGCTGAATCAGCAGAATGAGAGTGTACTCACCCCCTTGTTGCTGCAGTGATGCCCTCAAGTGCCCATCCAACTCCGGGTACGCCACCGCCAGGATCCTGAACATCAGGGGGGTCGTGGTGCGACGGGCACCCCTCCCACTTTGGGAGGCCATCCCCAGCTGGGCCTCCGCCGTCTTCTTTCTCCAACGGCGAATGTCCTCCCATCTCTTACGGCAGTGGGTGCTCCGTCTTTGATAGACCCCCAGGGTCCGGACATCCTTGGCTATGGCACGCCAAATATCCTTCTTCTGGTGGGCGCTGACCTACAGGAATTGTACAGGAGAAAAAGAGAAGTTATTACCAACTGCACCGTCACAGTCATTGGCCCGCATCCGTACCCTTGCCATGTGGCACATGCAATCACCGACATTTCATGCACGCCTCATTCTCCCCTCTCATCTTTCATCCACCCCACTCCACACAGGCATAGCCCATACAGCATGCTCCCAGTGTACTTACCTGTTTGTCTGGAGGACCGTAGAGTAGCGTGTACTGGGGGAGGACCCCATCCACGAGTTTCTCCAACTCTTCCGATGTGAAGGCAGGGGCCCTTTCCCCAGACACACAGGCCATTGTCTCTTCCAGACTGAGGTCACAGCAGCACTTGGAGTGTAGGTCCTTTCCTGTCGAAGATCAGGTATCGAGTGATTGAACAGATAGAAAATGGCGGTCACGTCAGCGGCGGTGCGTACCGTCACCCTGGCGTACATCGTCATTGGCTCCTGGGACCCATAGGGTCCAATGTTACCAATGCAGAATTGTTCTGCGGTCTTCGACCGCCTACCGCGACGGTGCACAACGCCAGCGCAGTTACCTCATATCCCATTGTCCCACTTTACAGGTCAGGCAGCCACCATTTCAGGGGCCCACATGGCTCTATTTTTAACTGCGTCACACATACCTAGGCCTTGCCTCAACACTCATACATGCTAATTTCGGATTATGTATCATGTTCTGTGTAAGCTGTGTGTACGTACCTCTGAGTTGGTTGACTCTGTGCTCGCTGTTGTCCTTTATAGGCACCGTCCACTGGGACATGTGAGGAGATGGCAGCATCTTCCGGTGTACAAAACCGCTGGTGGACCTGTCGACAATGGAGGAAAGACATCTGATCATCACCAACAGGCTTGATCATGCCACAATCCTGGAATTGTGTGCCGAGTTGGAGCCAGACCTGATGTTAGCTATCCGCCATCCCACAGGAATCCACCCTCAAGTGCAGGTGCTGTCAGTACTCGATTTCCTAGCATGTGGGTCTTTTTAAACTACAGTAGCCATAGCATCAGGGATGTCCCAACCTATGTTTTCCAACTTGTTGTCCAGAGTGTTGTCTGCCCTGCTGAAACACATGCAGAGCTACATCGTTTTCCCTCAGGTGGAGGATTTGCCTACAGTGAAAGGTGACTTCTATGCCCTGGGACATATCCCCAACATCATAGGTGCCATTGATGGGACACATGTGGCCTTGGTCGCCCCGCAGGAGTGAACAGGTGTACAGAAACCGGAAGAGTTATCATTCGAGGAATGTGCAGATGGACATCTCCCATGTTAATCCCAAATTCCCTGGCTCAGTGCATGACGCTTACATCCTGCGGAATAGCAGCATCCCTTATGTGATGGGGCAACTCCAGAGGCACCGTGTGTGGCTATTAGGTGAGCACCTGGAACAAAATCAGTGGAAATAGTTGTCTGGGTCTGGGGATATCCCTACAGGTTAGTGTGTGTCTAACAGTAGTCCCTCAACATTTGCAGGTGACTCTGGGTACCCCAACCTGTCATGGCTACTGACCCCAGTGAGGAATCCCAGGACAAGGGGAGAGGAATGCTACAATGAGGCCCATGGGCGAACTAGGAGGAATATAGAGAGGACCTTTGGCCTCCTGAAGGCCAGGTTCAGGTGCCTCCATATGACAGGTGGTTCCCTATTCTACTCACCAAAGAAGGTATGCCAGATCATCATGGCCTGCTGTATGCTTCACAATTTAGCTTTGCGACGACAGGTGCCTTTTCTGCAGGAGGATGGTCCAGATGGAGGTGTTGTGGCAGCTGTGGAGCCTGTAGACAGTAAAGACAAGGAAGCAGAAGAAGAGGACATTGACAACAGGAACTCGGTTATCCTGCAATACTGCCAGTGAGACACAGGCAAGAAGACAAACCTACCTACTCCATGTAATTTAACACTACTACCTCTCTACTGTCTGTCCTTTTCACCCAGTGTATGGTCACTGAGTTTTCACTTTCCCTTACGATTTCACAGATGTGGGTCCCACTGTGTGACATCTGCTTTGTTTCCTCATGGACTAGAGCTGTGTGACATAGGTATGTTGACATTACAATTGAAAGAGCATGTTGTCACTGTAATTGCTAATACACTATTTCAAAATCACAGACAGACTCCAGATTGTTTTGTGCTTTAAGGGTGTTTATTTTGGTGCTCAATATTGGAGAATGCTGTAAAATGGTGAGGGGTGATGGTGGAGGAATGTCCATGGCAGAGTCCAGTCTATTTGTTTCACAGGTGCGTTGTCTAAAGGGGCATAGGAAGTGGAGCTAGGGAAGTTTGAGGATGGACAGGGTGACAAGGTGTGACAAAAGGATGACATTCAGGGCAGTCTCATTTCTTGGCGGGGGTCTTGGCATCGTTCTCTGTCTTTGTCCTGGATCTCAGGGACCGTTTGCGGGGTGGTTCTCCATCTGCAGGGGTTGGGGTGCTGGTGTGGTGGTCCTGTGGCAGTACCTCCTGTCCAATAGCTCCGACGGAGGTGGTGGGCAATTCACCGTCCAGGCTAGTGTCAGGGGCCCCTTGTTGTGCCACAGTGTCCCTCCTGGTGTTGAGGACTTCCTTCAGCACCCCTACGATGGTGCCCAGGATGGAACTGATGGATCTGAGTTCCTCCCTGACGCCCAAATACTGTTCCTCCTGCAGCTGCTGGGTCTCCTGAAACTTGACCAGTACCGTTACCATCGTCTCCTGGGAATGATGGTATGCTCCCATGATGTTGGAGAGGGTCTTGTGGAGAGTGGGTTCCCTGGGCCTGTCCTCCCCCTGTCGCACGGCAGCCCTCCCAGTTCCCCTGTGTTCCTGGGCCTCTGTCCCCTGAACGGTGTGCCCACTACCACTGCCCCCAGGTCCCTGTTGTTGTTGGGGTGGTGGGTTAGCCTGGGTTCCCTGTAGTGGTGGACACACTGCTGATTGATGTGTCCAGGGGACAGAGGTATGGGCCCGCTGGGGGGGGTGCTGTGCTGGTGTTTCCAGAGGGGGAAAGCTCTGTGGTGGCCTGTGACTGTGTGAGGGGAACCGACTGTCCCGAGGTTCCAGATGGGCCAGGCTGGTCATCTACATCCAGCTGGACAGAGC
Source organism: Pleurodeles waltl (assembly GCF_031143425.1). Taxonomy (NCBI): domain Eukaryota; kingdom Metazoa; phylum Chordata; class Amphibia; order Caudata; family Salamandridae; genus Pleurodeles; species Pleurodeles waltl. The sequence goes on from NC_090439.1 coordinate 483,033,098, forward strand.
TGCTGTCTTCACTGTGGGCCTCTTCTGTTGGTGGTGTGGACATGTGTGGACCCTCCTGTGCGGTGACATTGGGTAGGGGTACTGCAGGGGTGTAAAAGCATGATTATTGCATATGTGTGTACCATGGTGTGCAATGGGTGGGTGACCGTGTACCACAGTGCTTGCATTCCTGTGTGGGACCTTGTGTGATGATGGTTTAGGGGGTTGTATGGGTATGTGCCGTGGCCATGCATTGGTGATGGGTGTCCATGCTTTGGTGTTGCATGCAGGGCTTGGTGTTGGGATGTGTGGTTTGTGATAGTGGGACATGTGTGAGGAGTTGGAGTGATGGGGGTGAGGGTGAGGGTAGGGGTATGTGATAGCATGCAGGTAGGGCGAGGAATAAGGTAGTTAAGGTTTGACTTACCAGAGTCCATTCCTCCAGCTACTCCTTCGAGGCCCTCAGGATGCAGAATCGCCAAGACCTGCTCCTCCCATGTTGTTAGTTGTGGGGGAGGAGGTGGGGGTCCGCCACCAGTCCTCTGTACCGCGATGTGGTGTCTTGAGACCACGGAACGCACCTTCCCCCGTAGTTCGTACCACCTCTTCCTGATGTCATCCCTATTTCTTGGGTGCTGTCCCACTGCGTTGACGCTGTCCACTAATCTGCGCCCTAGCTCCATCTTCCTAGCAATGGAGGTGTGCTGCACCTGTGATCCGAATAGCTGTGGCTCCACCTGGATGATTTCCTCCACCATGACCCTGAGCTCCTCCTCAGAGAACCTGGGGTGTCTTTGCCGTGCCATGGGGTGGTGTGGGTGATGTGTGGGGAAAGTGTGTTGTGATGTGTGGGGTGATATTTAGTGGTGTGTTGTGTGGGGTGCGTGGATGTTATGTGGGTGATGGTGTTGTGTGCCTGTGGCTGCTTGTTTGTAGATTGTAGTGTCTCTCTCTGGTCTTCTTTTGGGATTTTGGTAGCAGGGGTTTGTGGGTGATGTGGGAGTGTGTTTTATATTGTATTGGGTGTGTGGGAGTGGTGCGTGTAGGTGTATCAGTTGTGTGTATTTCGAATTGTCCAATGTGGTAGTGTTTTGTAAGAGTGTGTGTATTTTGAGCGCGGCGTGGATTAGTGGGTCGTGATAGTGTGGGCGTATTCCTGTTGGCGTGACGGTGAAGGTTTTGTTATCGCCAGTTTATCACTGACCTTTGGTGTGGCGGACTTGTGTGGGTGTCTGGATTTTGGAGGATTCCGGGCTGGGGGTCATAATGACCGTGGTGGAATTCCACAGCTGTGGCGGTATGTTGGCAGTCTTCTGCCCGGCGATAAGCGGCTTTTACCGACAATGTTGTAATGACCCTCATACTGTCAATAAATCACACCCACTTCCTGACATTCTCAAATAATGGGGCCAATTCATTGTACATATGCTTTTCTTCAAAGGAACCTACATACAAGCATGCCAAACCTGGGGAACAAGTTGCTCCCACACTGGTCCTTTTATATGAAAATACATTTACTCATTAAAAATATTATTCTTCAATATAATCTCCACCCATTCTGAAATCATTTCAGCATGTGGGGTACAGATCCTCCTCCCCATCTCTCAACAGTCCCTTGAGCATTTCTACAGTGGCATCTTGTGGGATGTTTATATACAATTCTTCAATATCAAATGTTACCAACCACTCTTTATTAGGATAAAATCTTTTGCTCTCTATTTTACCAATCATATCTGTTTTATCTTTAATATACAAGGGTTGTTTAAGTACTAGTGGTCTTAAAAAACAATCCAGGTAATTACTCAAACGATCCGTGAGACAATTCAAGCATGACACAATGGGTCACATAGGTGGATCCTTTAGGTTCTTATGGACCTTGGGGAGACCATATAAAGATGGTATCGTGGATGTTTGTGGATTAAAAATTCATACTCATCCTAACATATGACTTCTACTACCCAGTTAAGATAAGCCTCAAGATAAATTTAACTGAAGGGGAAATCAAAAAGAAGGGGCCTTAAAAAGTGGGATTGTTAATTGCTGCCTTGTAGATATCAAGAACGGGCCCATAGACGGGAGTATACTAAATGCGTGAGGAGCTTGTAGTACACAGCACCAATACCAGTATATAAGACCGTGAAGAAAAAGGGGGAGGCAACTCCCAGGTGAGATAAGTCTTGACATAAAGCTAAGAGAGATTGAAATTCAAAAGAAGGGAACTCAATCAGTGGGATTGTTAATTGTTTCCCCGCAGATACCAAGAGCCGCCTTATAGATGGGACAATACTGAAAGTGTAGGGTTCGAGTCCGTGCTTACAGAAGTAGAAAAATGAAGTTAGAAACGGCGCACTGATATAATGTGTGAAGAAACAAGGAGGAATATATCCCAGACAGAACGTAGTGCAATGATAATGAGAAACAAATATATAAACCTAATGGAGTAGTAAATGTAGTGAAAAATTGAGTAAAAAAGTAATATGTTTAGAATAAGCAGAGGATAAAATAAAGGGGCACATTTATACTTTTTGGTGCAAAACTGCACTAACGTAGTTTTGCATCAATAGGTTTTGCACCAGTTTGCAACATTCTTCAGCGGCTGCCAGGCACCATATTTATGGAATGGTGCAAGCTGACACAAAGCGTAGGCTAGCGTAAAAAACAATGACGTTAATCGGATGGGGGTATGTGACAAGGGGGTTTTGCACCAAAAAATGACGTTAGGCAGGTTAGAGTAAAAAATAATGACTTCAACCAGCCTAGCGTCATTTTCTGATGCAAAACCATCCATACCACATGACTCATGTCTTAGAAAAGACAGGAGTCATGTCCACCATCCCAGTGGCCAGCACAGGGTACCAGAGTCCCCTGGGTATGGCCATTTCACCCAGTGCAATGCAGGGGGGCCATATCAGGGCCCCCAATGGCACTTTAAAAAAAATACTTACCTGTAGTTACCTATTCTTAACTTGGATGGGGTCCCCTATCCTCCGCTGTCTCTCTAGTATGGGTGGAGGTGTCCCTGGTGCCTGGGGAGGGTACCTGTGGGTTTATTCCATGGTGTTCCACTATGGAAATAGGACCACAGGTCCCCTAATGCCTGCTCTGACCCTGGTGTTAAAGCTTTGCACCATTATTTGACCCCTTCTTCCCCCAGTGCCTGATTTTAGCATGAGGGGATAAATATGGCGCTAAGGCCATAGAGTCATTTTTTGCATGGGAACGTGTACCTTGCATCTCATTGACACAACGTAGGTTTCCACATCCAAAAAATGACTTTAACTCCATAACTTTGGCGCTAAAGAGTATAAATATGGAGTTAGTTTTGCACCGAATTTGTGTGAAACAAATTGGCACAAAACATGTATAACTATGCCTCAAGGTGTTATAATTAACATACGTGATCAAGAGTGATAATGATATTAACCTGTTTTATTGAACTTCTAAATGATTAGGTTACAATAATTTGAAGTACTGAAAAATATGTGTGAATTCTGTTTAAGTCAATGAGGCTACAATAATTTTAAGTATACAAAGATATGTGTGAATTCTGTTTAAGGTCAACGAGGTATTTTTTAATGATAGATAAAAGGATGAAGAGGAGTGTGACTATAGCTGTTTTTTACCTTGAGAAGAATAATGTACAAAATTGCTAACGTTTTTGTTTTATGTAATCTTTTTTAGTTAGAAATATGTTTACAGACAAAAAAAACATTTGGTCCTGAAGAAGGTGGGGTGAACCATTGTGAAGACCACAGAAATGCTGCGTTTACTTTTTTTTTGAAAAATATGTGTGTGAGGGCTATGAAAATCCTATGGTTTGTGGGGATGTATAGTTAAATGGATGAAGTTTTCTCTTTTGTACAAAAAAGATTTTATATGTTTAAGCAAATTTTCATATGATATTTGTTAGACCTGACGTGCCTTAGGGTGGTCACCCCTAACTTTTTGCCTGCCTCCCTCCACTTTTTGGACTCTGTTTTGGCCATCCTGTGGTACCCTCTCTGGACCTCACAGATGTGCCTGTATCTTTCTGCCCTCTTTTCAAAGGCACGCTTCTGTGCTGGAGTCATTGATGCTGCTAAAACATGAAGAGAACCTGTCATCAAAAACTGTGTTGGATAGAGGAATGACAAGCATGCAATGGAAACAGCATTTTCAGATGACACATGTTATCCACCAGACATCATAAAGCAATGCCAAGCCCCCAGTCTATACCAATCTGCCTCCCAAGCATCTACGATATATTGTTCATGTTGCAGGGATAACAGCTATCCACTGGTGCACACTATCTGTGCACAAGCTTCAAACATCTCCTTAGTACCAGGTAAATGCTCAGCATGCACATTTCATACACATGTGATGTGACCATGCTCACTCACTGTCATCATGTTGGGTAGATCATGTAGGTTCATCTGCACACATCTTGTTTACTACAATCTGTAGACAGGTCCCACATCCATCTGTAGAAGAGCTAAAATCTCTATGTGTATTTAACTGACTGCTGGCCTTCTCAAAAAGCTCCTTGCATGGCTGGTACCTCACTTAATTTCTGAAGAGTAGTGAAGCACCAGTGTTGCAAGTGTATCACTGATAAGCCCGTTGGGTACCTTGACACATGAACACAACTTGTAACATGTCTAGAGTAAGTTTGTGGAACGTGTGGCACACAGTGCAGGAACGTGCTGTGTCACATATGTTGGCAACATCCATACATTTCTGAAAGCCAGCACCTCTGACACATATCTTGACTGCCATCACTGTGTTTGAGCTCATATTTAGCTTTGACACACATGCCGTTTAAACATGGCATTGCACACATCATACTCTCTCGCACACAAACCTCAAACTACTAATTTGATATAAAAGGTAACACTTACTGGCTGCATCAGGGTCTTATAAATGGGAAACCTCACCAATTGTGTTGAGTGGAGGTCCACCTGCAAGACATGGCATAAAAACATAGCTTTGTGATTGTTGAACAAAGAAAACATGGAAAAGCATGGACAACTGTTACACATTCCACTTGCTTAGCTGAGTGACCTAGTCATCTTAGTTTTAGGAATGACCAACTGGCATTTATAACATGTAATCTACACAGACATTGTAAGCCCACAAAAACATGTATAGATAAGGGATTCACCCATACGTACATGTCTCAAATACAAATGTAACAATGTCTTGGGGACAGGACACTGTGAATTCTCAGAAGCTTAGTACATTGTAATACATCTTTGTGAATCCGAAGCATCAACTCAGATGCTCCACTTTTTCTGCTGCCCTACCACCACATAACTCCACCATGTGTGTGCTGTATTTCACAAATGGTGCATCATGGCACATGTCAGGATACTAAAGCTGTAAACTATGATATTATGCTGACACTTAGCATGCTGTGCACCATACATGAAGGTGGCAAACCTACTTAGTAAAATTAGGCACATTTAAAACAACGGGAGTGCCATGTAACCAATCTGCTTTTGGCACGCATTCAAGTGAACTCTAAAAATGGTGCAGTGGAACCTAGTAGATTTAACTGCTCAGGTTTTTTGTCCCTCCTACCCCTTGCATTCATCAGGCCTGGCGCAGGCATTATGTGGCACCACGGTAGAAAAGTCCCACAATGATTCTATTGGGCAACTTTTGACATGTGTTATGGCATTACTTGCCTCCATCAGCCACATTACCTTAAAAAACTAAGACTCTAAGGTTGCAGTTGGAGCAACAAAGTCCTTCTTACTCTTGAGTCCTTGTTGTGTCACTGCACATACCTGACTCAAGGAAGACACACATCCATGACTACCAACACTTAAGCTTCATGTTTGTCATCACTTACACATTTCTTCACATATTGCCACAGTTGTCTAGCCCATGATCAGCATGAACATTTGTGTGTGGGAAACATGAACCCTTGCACCATTGCACATGTGTGTTTTGTGGTTGGGACTTCAATATGAATATGCGATACACAAGGTACAAAGAGAGTTTTGTGCTAATTGTCTGCAACTGGTGCATTGTTGACCTATAACAAATGCAGTCTGGCTGACACACAAAACTTAGGCCCAGATTTAAGAAGCTCTAGAGCCACATTAGCATAATTTTTTTTAGGCTAATGTGGGTTTAGGCTTCAAAAAGTGTGCCATATTAACTAAGTGGCGCAATGCATGCATTGTGCCACTTTGCGACCCTTTGTGCCACAGTCCGCACGCACCCTGTATAATTTATGCAAAGGGTTGTTCCCCCATTAGGAAGACCACAAAAATAGCATAGTACAATCTAAGAGATTCCACTGCGCCATTTTTAGCAGCAATTTTTCACACCTGCTCTGAGCTGGCATTAAAAGGAGGCACACCATTGTCGCAAAGTACCCTCTTTTTAGCATGTTACCCCCAATTTCTGCCTGATGTCAGTGTGTTTTGACTGTGTCACTGGGATCCTGCTAGTCAGGACCCCAGTGCTTATGGTTTATGGCCTGCTTATCAGTATTATGTTTCACTGTTTTTGAAAGTATGCTTGACTGTGTCACTGGAGTCCTGCTAACCAGAACTCCAGTGCTCATGCTCTCTCTGTTTCTAAATTGATCACCACTTACTGGTAACCCAGTATTTCATTCCAAATTGGCATACTGGTCATCCCTTATAAGTCTTTAGTATATGGTACCTAGGTACCCAGGATACTGGGGTTCCAGGGGATCCCTATGGGCTGCAGCATTACTTTTACCATCCATAGGGAGCCCATGCAAAGGCTTCTACAGGACTTCCATTGCAGCCGCCTGTGTGAAATGGTGCATGCCCCATTTCACAGACATTTACACTGCACAAGGTCACTTATAAGTCGCCTATATGTCAGGCCTTCCAACCCTGAAGGATGAGTGCAAAGTACCTGTGTGTGAGGGCACCCAATGCACTAGCAGAGGTTCCCCAATGTCATCCGGGACCATTTCCCCAGACTTCGTGAGTGCAGGGATGCCATTTTTACAGGTGCATAAATATGCCCCTTACTGTCCTCAGCTTTGTAATGCCATGCTGAAGTAAACCTTATGTCCTACTGTCATGCACATGCAAATAAGGGTGTTGCTATGTATAAGGGGTACTTACCAACAATTCTGCTGACCTAAGTGACCAGGTGATTGGGGATATCTCTTTCACGGCTGATTAGGTCTGCCCACTGGTGGTTCAATTGGTGGTCAGTGTGCTCCACTGAGAAGTTATGTCGAAGCAGGAACAGCACCTTGCCCCAGCGCAACTTCCTTTTCTCTGTTGAGTAGCCTATGATCACACCCATAACCATCATTTTGGGAAGTTAGTGGCACACTAACCAGATAAACCCTCTCAGTTCATCCCCAGTCATCTGCTGCACCCTCCCCTTCCTCAACATGTTGCAGTTTCCCTCCACTGCAAGTACTCCACAAAAAATAAAAAATAAACTATTCCTCGACTCCCCTCAACTACCGCAACTAATGTAACTATCTAAGACAGACACCCAAAAATACTTACTCAGTAATAGGATGCTAATGTACAATAAAATGGCAAAAAATGTAAGATACACAAGACACAGACAGGACACAGCACAATAGAAGAAGTCCAACACTCCTCACATCAGGCCAAGCACCACACAGCCTCTCTCAAGGACAGACAACAAGACTTTAAAGTGAAAGTAAGTTCATGTTTCCATGTCTGTAGCAAGAATGTCCTATTACATCATTTATATCCGTCAGTTTTTTTTACGCATGACGGCCATGCATTAATTTTTACATAAAGGCTAACAAGGCACGACTATTTAGTTTAGACGTGGAGGTGCGAGTCATCATTTTCCGTATTTACAATGTTTGAAGGATTACTATATGCATTGGTTTTTTTACGCATGACTGCCATGCATGGATTTTGGTATGAAGGCTGACAAGGCATAACCGTTTAGTTTAGACGCGCAGGTGTGAGGCATAATTTTCTGTATATTTGATGTATGTAGAACAACCGTATGCTTCATTTTTTTGAGGTATGAGAGGCATGCGCAGATTTTACAGGGAAGGCTGACAGGTCACCCAGATTCACATTCCTAGTTACAGGGGCTATGCATCTTTGTTGTTTGTAAGGTAGGCCAACATGTGTGTGCATGAGTATTTCAGTGTGTCCCGGTAACATAGGAATGTCTTTCCATATGTTTGTAGGTGTGTGTGATGCATGGTAGGGCTGATACTGTTTGGAAATGTGTATGTGTATGAAGGCTCTTTTACACATACAGATTTCCACATGTGTAGAATGTGTGCACTGTGAGTGTACCTATGTGATGGAACTCTTATTGTAGGTCCACCACATTGATATGTCACAATTCCCGCTGTCTGTTTCACAACACAGCATAAGATAGGAAGGGCCATGTGCAAAACATATGCATATGATACCCTTGACAAATCTTTAGCAAAGAATGCTGTTAACGAAGGCAGGCTTAAGATCCAGTAACCCACGACAATGTAAGTGCAAGTATGTCTCACACTCTGGTTTATTCTAAGGGCCAGACTTTATGATGCAAAGCAACAAGTGTGACGTATAATTCCCCAAGCATGTAAATTATTGGAGATGTATGCTGACGTGTCATAGTTGGTATATATGTGACATGTTTGAGTGTGAAAAGACGTGTACCATGTATAAAAAGTTATGCATATGACAGTGGTGTGTTTAGGGATCTCACAAATACCAATTCTCTATCCTAGCAACGATATATGTAGGCCATTGTCTCAAGGCTGTGTACTCATTTCTGCGTTAACAATGTTTCTCTATGTGGAAACTCATGTACTTTTCATATAAGTTTGCAGGTAGATATGTGACACATACACATTTTCATATATAAATTGTACCCTTTTTCTACACACAAATAGACAGCGCCAAGCATGGTCCACCTAGGTGGGACATGTGTACTCACATTTAGGAATTATGGGGCCGATTTATGAAAAGTGGCCCTGTGTGCGCCACATTTAAAATACGTGCACCAAGGGGGTAGTTAGGGAACTAGCATCATACTTTTTTACACTAGTTTGCTGCTTTGGAGGACTAGCATCAGACATTTTGATGGTAATCCTGCCAAGCATCCAGAGGCCAACTGAAACCAATGGGAGCCTCCTTTTAATGCGTGCTCTGAGCAGGCATTAAAAATCCTGGAAAAAATTACGCAAAGCTTTTAGATTTCTTTGTGCCAGTTTTTTGGCCTCCCTAGCACCGGAACACCCCCCTTGCATACATTAAGCCTGGTGCAAGGGGTTACAAAGTGACGTAATTCATGCATTGCACCAGTTAGTAAATATGGCGCTGCGTTTTTGACCTTCCAACACCACATTAGCGTAAAAAACAATGATGCCAGTGTAGCTTTGGAAAGGCGCCAGGCCCTCTTAAATCTGGGCCTACCATTGGAATTTACGATGACTCAGCCTTTTGTTTGATTGCCAGATTTCCCTATTTGCTTACAATCTGTATGGCAGGGCTGTTCTCAGGCAGTGATGGTGGTCTAGTCATCAGTGCTCCAGTGGCACTTTGCTTGCCCACACAGGCCAGTGTTGCATGTATTGACACAGGTTGACTGTGGTAATCTCAGCTTAGTTCACTGTGCACAGGCAGGAGCCCCTGACTGTCTTAAGGGTCGATGTAGCCTCCTCTGGGTATTGGGGGGAGCTGACATCCTAAAGATCAATCATCGACTCTGCAATGCACAGTCACCTTCAGACATACACCTGCACATTTGTGGTCCCAAGGCCAGGTATGTTTGGTTACCTTTGAAGTTGTTGATGTCAGGCTTGCCCCTTTAAATACTAAGGACTTACAGCTTGTTTATGTATGTCTCATCATTTGCTAGGGTTTGACATTACTTGACGTACATGGTGAGATTGTTCCTATGATGCTTGCTTAGGTCACTGATAGATCGTGGAACTTGGTCATATCTGCAGACACAGGGTACAGATACTCTCATTTGTTTCTGTCACGCTAGTTTGTGCTGGCCAACTACGTAGGTGTAGTGGTTGACAATGTGACTGGAATATGTACGGACATACACATTCGCTGAGCACGAGTCTGGTGTTGCATGAACAAAATTGTTGTGTTGTACAGTTAGTCTTAGTGTATGTGTGTTCCTTCACACACTTGGATGGCACATGGATGGCATATTGTGTCAAGTATGGTTCTAGCTTAACATTGCTTGCATTGTTTCTGCTGATTACTCTTAGTACCCATCTTCGTCATCAACATTGTCTCTTCATTGATGCACAACACAGTAAGTCAGACTTGTAGATGGACACAGCTTCTTCTACAGGCTAAGCAATATTTGCCCTTGCATTTCCAGGCTTTGCTAGATCACATGACTGACCGCCACACATTACAGAACACCAGCCAAAGCACTTATATAGTGTCTGAGTGACCTCCACATATTGGATCTCAAAGTGACGTTAGGTCTGTCAGCTGTCCTTCCACATGATTTGTTTCACATGGACACGCACTCACATCTGCATTCCACAATCTAGGTTACATTAACCATGATTGTATTTAGTATGTGTGATTACCCATGACAGCTGTGAGTAGAGAAGATACAACATTCAACCTATCTGTCTACTTCATCACACACACAATTTAGCAAGGGTGCTTGTCTTACATGCACATTCCAAACTGGATTGAGTTTGGGAGACCTAGACATTTAGGATTTTTTGTCCCTGTATGTCACTCTCTCGTGGTGAAACAGGTGAGTGCCACTGAGGAGTATGTTTTCAGTAATCATGTGTGATACTGTCATTCAGCTTTTGCTTGGTTGCCTAACAGACACAAACCTGCCATTGTAGGTAATTGCTACTCTTTTCCTACCTATGCTATACATCTGTACAGCAGTCTTCATGTGTATTTCCAGGATTGTTGCAGCCAACATACTTATGTGATATGTGTGTGACAATGTAAAACTGTTATAGCTACAAACTGTGCCTACAACTACCTACACATTCATGTGATGATGATGCATTCAATTTATTTGTTTTACGTTTCTGAGTATGTTATGTGCATCTGTTGTGGTGTTGTCATGCTCTCTGAGATATGGTCAAGTAAAAAATGGTATGGGATGGTGATAATGAATACACCATGAGCGATCGTAGTTAAAGAGATTTTATTGCAATATTTTAAGGACTGAGGGGGTCATTCTAACTCTGGCGGGCGGCGGAGGCCGCCCGCCAGAGTTCCCCCCTCCAGAATACCGCACCGCGGTCAGTAGACCGCTGCGGTTATTCTGTGTTTCCCGCTGGGCTGGCGGGCGACCGCCAGAAGGCCGCCCGCCAGCCCAGCGGGAAACCCCCTTCCCACGAGGAAGCCGGCTCCGAATGCAGCCGGCGGAGTGGGAAGGTGCGACGGGTGCAGTTGCACCCGTCGTGAATTTCAGTGTCTGCTAAGCAGACACTGAAATTCTTTGTGGGGCCCTCTTACGGGGGCCCCTGCAGTGCCCATGCCATTGGCATGGGCACTGCAGGGGCCCCCAGGGGCCCCACGACACCCCATGGCGGCGCAGCTAGGATTCAGCAGGGCAGCGGAAAACCGGCAGGAGACCGCCGGTTTTCCTGTTCTGACCGCGGCCAAACCGCCGCGGTCAGAATGCCCTTCGGGGCACCGCCAGCCTGTTGGCGGTGCTCCCGCCGACCCTGGCGTCAGAATCACCCCCTGAATCTTGGAGTACAGTGTTTATGAGAAAACGTTTTGCACAATTTGATCCCTTCTATGTGCTGCAGCAGCTGAGTTTGGTTGTTCCCCATACTCCTGTAGTGCATCATTGTCTTCAACTTCCTCACTTGGGACATCTAACTGTTCGTCCCAGGGACCATTGGTGCGTGCACATATGTTGTGCAGAATAGCACACACAAGTATAATTTTGCACACCAGGGGTGCTGCATATAACAGGCCGCCTCCTGTTAGGGCTAGGCACCTGTTCCTTGATTTGAGGAGGTCAAATGTCCTCTCTACCACATTCCTAGTCATTCTGTGACCTTCATTGTAAGCCTCCTCAGCATTAGTTGTTGGATTTCCAAATGGGGCCACAACCCATGTCTGGATGCTGTAACCTTTGTCCACTACAAAGGAATGTGAGAAAATTTGTCAGACATGCATATTTGTTTTCAGTGGAGTGGTGATTCAGACTTGTATCTAGTAATGTGTGTGTTCCTGTTGAATGGATGGTTGTATTGGTGTGTGGTGGTGCACTTACCAATCATGGGTTGTGCCTCAGGGACCTGGTGATTGTTAATTAATTTATGGTCTGACAGTTCACCCATGTAGAATGTGTGTAGTTGTCTATACTTGACCCTGAGGCCCTGTTGTTAGAGAGACTAACGCCTCCTTGCGTCACGTTAACATGACTTGTTTTGACGCTAATGTGGCCCAACAAGGCCAAATTGACTGTGACATATTTACAAAGTGGCACGAAGAACACATTGCACCACTTTGTAACTCCTCGTACACCATTATGTCCATGCCAGGCATCATTTATGCAAGGGAGTGTTCTGCCCTTAGGGGGATTGCTAAAATGGTACAGTGGAATCTAAGTAATCCCACTGCATAATTGTTAGTGACTACTTTTAAAGCCTGTACAGAGCAGGTGTTAAAAGGGTGCACACCATTGCTTTCACTATGTACAGTGCAGAATTTGCACCCAATATTTTGTACTAATCCTCCACAGTCCATCAATAGGGTCAAATATCGTAATACTATTGCCCCTACTCTGTGCCCTGGTGTGCCATATCTTAAACGTGGCGCACCCATGGTAGCTGCAGGGGGGGCGCTAAGTGTGGCAAGAAGAAGTGGCACAGCTTTGGTTGCTGCACCAATTTTCTTATAACTGGCCCCTGGTCCCTTAAATTTAGACCTGCAAAAGAGTGTGTGAGAAATGTGTACCTATTTTGTGTGCTGTGTGCCTTGTGACAGGTGTTGCACCCAGTGTGTTGCATGTGAATCCCACACCTTTGTCCTTGAATTACCTCCATTGCACAAAGTGTTGTTTTTGCCAATTGCTGGCTAATATCCATATGTGCATGTAATTCATGTGGACAGTGTGGCACAGTTTTGTGGGATGTATTGTGATGTATGCACACACCTGTGGGACAGGACAGGGAACGTGCTGCTTTTCTGCACTGTTCGGCATCACCTGTCCAGCCGGCAAAGTCCCATGTCTTTTTAATATTATGCATTTCTGGCCTCTACCAGTGCATTGTCAGTGGTTCAGCTGCCACACTGTTGGCACCCTTGTATCGTGGTCTGGAGATGTGGGATTACGTGTATGATTGTTGGTGTGTTGTAAGGTGTCCATTCCTAGCCATGATCTATCAATAATGGCGATGTGTACTTCAATGTGTGCTGCACTATGCACAAGGCAAGGGACAGGTGAACACAAAGAGTATATCAGGGATGTTTTGGTGATATGTAGATGGTGATGGCACCACTAGGGTGGTGTTACAAATTGGGTAGCCAGTCAGAAGCCACGCGCTCTAGTCAGAGCAATCCCTGCTCACCTCTTGGTAGCTTGGCACGAGCAGTCAGGCTTACCCCAGAGGCACTGTGTAAAGCGATTGCACAACACACACAACACACGTGACGCACTATTCCCCATCACGAAGGAAACACAACACCAAGTTACAGAAAAATAAGCTGTATTGTATGCATCATTAGACCAAACACAACATGTCAGTAATACCCTTCTACCCAAGCAGTTGTTAGAACATCACACAGTACTATTACTCTACAAAAGCCAGCAGTAGTCACATAAAACACATAGGTTACTGGTTATCCTGTAACATAAGCAGTAGCCAGGTTGTCATTGTTAATAAAATGCACATATCTTGATAAGATACTGTAACAGGGTCTCAGGGATCCTGTTGACAGATGGTGTCCCGGGACCGACCAACCGGTACCCTGGGGGCACGGGAAAAAGCCAAAGACCAGAGTAGAGAGACACAAACCTGGATATCTGGGTAGAAAGATTATTAGAAGACCGACTACCGATGCGTCAGGGAGAGAGAGAAGAAACGAGACGCCGGAAACGAGCGACATCGCGAGCCGAGGAGAAGAAGGAGATCTGAGGAATGACCAAAGAAGCAGAGAAGCCGGAAGCCCAACTTGTGACCGGAGTCCAGGTTCCCCGGCAAGTGAATAGCATTTAGAGACAACTCCCAGCCACATCCCTGGAGGGTCATGGCTATCGCAGGTACATACCTGCTTCCTAAGACCGATAACACATTATTTAGGTAGGAGAGGAAGGTGGGTGGTTTGGGGGCGGACGTTGGGAAGGGGTGATGACCAAAATCCGGCATCAACACCCCAGTGATTGTTGTTGTTGTATTTCAGAAAGTTTGCACGATATTTTTTTGTTGTTGTTGCTTATTTCTTTCTTTTCTTTTCTTGTTTACTGGTTTTATTGGTTTTGCATGTCTCTTTTGACTAACCCGCACCAACCGGAACTGTGACGATAACAGGCACGGACAAAAAGAAAACCACCAAAGGAGGTATTGAGTCTGTAAAAAAGGCACCCCAGCACAGAGGTGAAAACTGGGCACCTCTTATTCCCTGTTCAGCCCCACCACCCACCACCCCTCACATTCCCTCCTAACCCATATACATAACAGGCGAAGCAAACCACTTACCTGTCTCCCCATTCTTTATTTTCCCTGAAACGACACGTCATTGCTGTCCCTGCTGGTCTTAAAGAGCCTCCTGCCAGAAGAAGAAGACATCCTAGAAGAGAAACATAAGAGACAGATGAATTAAAGGAAAAGGAAAGAAGAGTAAAACAGAAAAGACCTGAGGAAGAAAAATCAGAAAACAAAGAGAACACAGACTGTTAAGGACACAAAAAAAGTGAAATACATTGTTATTTAAATAAAAGAACACTATTATAGAAAAGATATTCAGACTCCATCAACTTTTTTGCACTCCCTATCAGTAGCACTATAACCCAGCCTCTACAACTCTACAACTATCACCAGAAATGCATAGCCCATAGTAAACATGTTACCAAAAATGCACATGTCCTAATAAAAATATGCTACCCACAAATGCCAGGACATTATGATAAACCACACATACTAGCTGCACATACAGTGAAACATTACCAAAGATGCCAAGCCATTAGATTCACCCACATTGCTGCTCATATCAGGGTAGCATTCTTGGTAGGCACATATATTATCAGTACATCACCAGGTGTGCCAAGACATCATCCTAAATGCACTTCTTCTCAAGGATGTTAACCCATACCTCTCACGGGGGTCACCTCGTCATAGAGTGGTGGGAGAAACACCCCTTGGATTTCCCTGCATTATGGTCCTTGTAGGGGTGGCACCTGCGCCTCTCTAATAAGAGACCACGCGTCTCCTGCTTCGGTAACCCTGCCTGGCAGGGTGAGTCTCTTTTCTCATCTCACAGACAGGGACAGCCCACAGAGGCAACACTGCAGCCCGCGCTCCACCCAGATCCAACTCAGTCTCCTGGGGGACTTGGCAGTCATCGCACCCACAGCATGTGCCTTCTTGTACCCTGGGGGTACTCCTTGAAGTTCTCCTTGGTTTAGGGGCTTCATCTGCGCAGGTTGAGAGGCTGCCGGAAGGCTCATCTCCCTCTTCCTTGTGTCAGGGAGAGGTGGGGCACATCTACCGCGATACAGCAGCACTTTCCAGGCGCCGCACAACAGTTAACGAG
Organism: Pleurodeles waltl; assembly: GCF_031143425.1. Taxonomy (NCBI): domain Eukaryota; kingdom Metazoa; phylum Chordata; class Amphibia; order Caudata; family Salamandridae; genus Pleurodeles; species Pleurodeles waltl. The sequence continues at coordinate 483,048,769 of NC_090439.1, forward strand.
GAGCACTTCTCCTGCACTCAAAAAGGCAGACAGAAAGTGCTGTCCGAGTGCTTACTCATACAATAAAGCATTCGTCCTTGAGCTTAGGGATCAGAACGCTTTTTCTACCCCACTGGAATCCTCAGTTGCAGTGCTCTCCAGCGCAGGGGGACAAGGAAAGCTGCAGGGGAGCAGGGGCCTCAGCACCCAGCCCCTGGAGACAGAAAAATGGGGCACAATGCGGTAGGGCCCAAGAAAACAGGCCAGCACAAGACATTACAGTCAGTGGCAGTTCCTCCTAGCACAACAGCAGCAGTCCAAGGCAGTTCTTGATGAGTCCCTCCAGCAGCATTCTGTGTCCAGTTCAGTAGACCATCGGTGTCTCTCAAATATGGGGAAGTACTTATACTTAGTTTTACACAAGATTTCACAACAAGGAGGAGAATAGGTTCCAACCATTTTCAACTGGTTCTAGGAGTGTCCCCTTTCTCCTCCAGCACAAGCTGCAGACATCAGTTGGGGTAAACGAGCCCTTTGTGTGAGGCCAGGGCCTTTACAAATGCAGGTGTGCCCTGCCTCTCCTTCTCTCAGCACAGGAAGACCATTCAATATGCAGATGCACCTCTGTGACACCTCCACCCTCCTTATGTGCAGGCTGTCTGAAAAGTATGCACAAAGCCCAGCTGTCACTCTACCCCAGACGTGGATTTGAGTCAAGCTGCAAAACACCAGTCATAAGCACAGAGAAATGCTCAATCTCTAGAAGTGGCATTTCTATAATAGTAATGAAAAATCCACCTACACCAGTAAGCAGCATTTCTCACTAGCACTGCAACCATACCAAACATGCCCATGCTACCCCTCATAGATCAGACAATACCCCCTAGACATTGGGCAGGGAATTTCAAATGCAATCCTATGAGCAAGGCAGCACTCACAGCAGTGAGAAACCGAACTGGCTGTTTGTCACTACCAGGACAGGCCACACTATCAGGCACATGTTGTGCCTTTCACACACAAAGCACCCTGCCCATACGGCTAGTTAGGGCCTACATTATGGGTGATTTATACATAGTGAAAGGGGAGTTCCAGATCTGGCAACTAAATTTAGATGCCAGGTCACTGTGGCAGTAAATTGCACACTCAGGCCCTGCGCTAGAGACAGGTTTGAAAGACTACTTCTGTGGGTGGCGCAAGCAGTGCTGCAGGCCCATTAATTTACACACCCTGGGTATAGAGATACAACTGTACAAGGGACTTACAGGTAAATTAAATGCGCAAATAGGTGTAAGCTAAACATACCAACTTTAGATGGGAGAGCATCTGCACTTTAGCACTGATCTGCAGTGATAAAGTGCTCAGAGCCCTAGAGCCGACAACAAGAGGTCAGAAAAAATAGGAGGAGGAATGCAAAAAGTTTGGGGATGACCCTGCAAAAAGGGCCAGGTCCAACAGGTAGCATTAATTACCAGTGCTGCCTCAGGTTTCTACAGCATGGTAAAGGTGAAGCAGTGCCAGTATGTGGGTTGTTTGACGGTGGCATGGCCAATGCAATACACATAGCTGAGCTGTTCCATGCTAAGTGTCATGTGTGACAGATCTGTATTTTGTTATATACCGGTGGACACATGTAGTGGTTTGATCCCAGCTTTTGTATGCAAAGGGGACATTGCTCCACCAGCCATCATGTGAAGTGTCGGTAGGTGGTGCCATGTACTGGTACATGTGGGCGTATGTCAGGGTGATGTGCATTGAATGCAGTGTAGTGAGGCATGTGCATTTGTGTTGTCTAAATATCTGTGTTTCCTGTCCATGTGTTCAGTGTGGTGTATGTATTGTTTGTCCTACAAGTTTAGGGGCATATTTATACTCTGTTTGCGCCGAATGTGCGTCAAAAAAGTTTACGCACAATCGGCGCACACCCTGCCCCATATTTATACTTTGACGCCCGACCCCGCGGGCGTCAAAATCCCACCATGTGCGGAATTTTTTGGAAGGGGGAACCAGCCTTGCGTTAATTATATGCAAGGTAGACGTTCCCTTCCAAAAAATGACTTTAAGGCCTGTGCCCCTTATTTATACTCTGGTGTCATTTTGACGCACAGGAGTGGGTGGGCCTTAAAAAACAGCGCACAGCCTGATGTGCGCCGTTTTTTAATGCCTGGGTCAGGGCAGGCGTTAAGGGACCTGTGGGCTCGGAAGGAGCCCAGAGGTGCCCTCCCCTGCCCCCAGGAACACCCCCTGCCACCCTTGCCCACCCCAGGAGGACACCCAAGGATGGAGGGACCCATCCCAGGGAAGTAAAGGTAAGTTCGGTAAGTATTTTTTTCCGATTCTTTTTGTGGCATAGGGGGGCCTGATTTGGGCCCCCCTACATGCCACTATGCCCAATGACCATGCCCAGGGGACACAAGTCCCCTGGGCATGGCCATTGGGCAAGGGGGCATGACTCCTGTCTTTGCTAAGACATGAGTCATGTCAATGGAGGTTGGGCGTCAAAACAAATGGCTAGATCCGGTTTGAGGCCTGAATTTTGCCTCAGACCTGACTTGCACCATTTTTTGACGCACAACCCCCATTTTCCCATACGCCGGCGCTGCCTGGTGTGAGTCATTTTTTTTAATGCACACCAGTCCGCAGCGCCGGCTAACATCATTCCATTAATAAGGCATCCGCATGGCATGTTGGAATGGCGTTAGCCGGCGGTAAAATTTTTGACGCACAACTGCGTTGCCGCAGTTGTGCGTCAAAAAGTATAAATATGGGCCTTACTGTGTTGTGTGTCTTAAGAATTGCATGCTGACTTACCTACAACTAATTCCGGGACAGCACGCATTGAATAGGTTTCCGGCAACAGGAACTCTTCAATGAAAATTGTAAATCCTAAGGTCCGCTAGATATCAAGGAACTTGTTCCCAAGGAAGGGAGGGTTCTTCATTTTAAGTTTCTTTCCATGTAGTGTTCATGTAAGTAAAATCTATGCCTCGATAATTTTTAGAGGAATGTAGTACAGCAGAAGATGAGTTGCTATTTTTGGTCCTGATGAAGAGCCACACGATCCATAGGGGCATGATAGGCGTGAAACATGTTGACCTGACTTACTAGCTGTTGGAGAGACCATGCTCTACATCGCATTCACTGTGTGAGTGGAGGAACCTTACTCCGCACCCACTCCCTATTTGCTTATTTTTTAATCTTGACCAAGGTCTTCCACCCCAATTAAAATGAACTTTTGGAGGACCTTGAGACAATTTTATTCTGGTTTTGGTTTTCTTCTGCTTTTTTAGGGTAGGTTTAGATATATTCCTAACCCTTTTTCAGACAAACACTGTTGGTAAATACCTCTGGCAGAGTGCCCCTTCAGGGGGCCCGTCAGACATTGCAGTGTCAGTCTGACATGGAGCAGGCCCTATGATGAAGCATGACATCCCATGGATGTGTGAGGGCCTGCTTCTTCTAGTACTGGAACTGCCAGTGCTGAGCCTGTTGCTTCATAGTTGCTTTTTAGGAACAGTGTACTGTTTGTGATATGGTACCTACAACTAGGCCATTGCCATAATGTTCATCCTGGAATTGTTGATTGGTTGTTGAGTGTCGGAAGATGTAGGCATCATGGCCACTGCCGGTATATTTTGCAAGGATGTTGATGAATATGCCATGATGGTCCAAAATGGCCTGCACATTGATTGAGTGTGTACGTTTGTGGTTCAATTGCAGCAGGAGGGACAAGTTGGACATAGGTGCAGTCCATTGCACTCAGCAGTTTGATAGAATCCTAGCTTGGTCTCCTGCTGCAGTTGCTGGTTGTTGGGGAACCAGTTGTGGTGGGGTGTGAGGCGGATGATGGCATCCAGAACCATAGAAAGGAAGGCAGAAAGGGACAGTTGTGATATCCTACCCACTTGTGCTGCAGTGTTCTGCAATCATCCAGAGGACAGCCAGGAGTCTGGTCACAGGTGGTATGGTTGTGTGGCTTTTCACTCTTGATGTGATGTTGGGAGCAATGTGGTGGTGCAACCGTAAATGGACTACCACTTCAGACAGTAGAGTCCGATGACCTCTTCTTCTTTGAGGCCAAGGACAGATATGCGCTGGTGAAATATCCTCTCCCTCTTTCTACATTGCCTTTGTGGCTGCAGTGATTGTGTTTAAGGTTGCTGCAGTGAAGATGGTGGCACTTGCTGTCATCGCTGTCATCTTCTCCGGGTGCTTAGCTGTAGCAGTAACAGCTCCATGTTGTCCAGTTGCTTGCCAGGACTCCTTCTATGTGTTTTCCTTACATACTTGTGGCTGGGGCAGAGTTTAACGCATAGTCTGAGCAGGCGTTAAAACTTTGATGTCAATTGGAATTAGTGTCATTTTTTGGACAAAGTCCTATGCGGGCGTCATTTTACCATCGCTTGTAGATGTAGCACTAGCGGGCTACCATCATTTTTTAGGAGGAAAAGCCTACCTTGCATATCATTGTCATTAAACGATGTAAGGTGAGGTGGTGCTTTTAAAAAATCATGTAAAGTCCGTAACTTTGTCCCTAGACTGCTCTAGCAACAATATCTAAATATGATGCTGGGTAAGCTCCACTTTTGCATAGAAAAAAATGATGCAAAGACGGTGCTAACCTTTGAGACCAACATTATGTCCTAAAATGGTTTGAGAAATGTTTGAGAAATTTGAGGAATTAACTTTGTAGGTCCTGTTCATGATGAAATTGGAGACAATAAGTACATCATTGTGCTGATTGATTTCTTCAGTAAATGGGTGGAACTGGAGATGGTATGTAAGGCAGATTGAGAAACAGTGGTGAATTTTTAGATGTAGTATTTAGGAGAGATGGATTATCGAAAAAATTAGTCAGTGCCAATGGTACACAATTTAAGTCCATGGTAGTTGAAGAGTTCCTTCAAAGGAATGGTGTGAAACATGTCGTGAATTTAATGTATCTCCTAGCTGAAAATGGTGCAGTCAAGCACTTTAATTGTGTGATTAAGGGTACAATTCAAATTGCTCTAGTTGTAACAATAAAAGGGAAGTGGAGGCAAAGGAAATGCTACGTACATGTAGGTTAATGCCTTTGCTTACAGGTTTTAGTCCTTTAGTGTTGATACGCTGAAGAGAACCCTATACTAAGGATAATCTTGGATGGATCTATAGTGCTTGGAAAGTAGAACAGTCACCAGAAACAGTAAAGAAGTGTGTATGAAAAGTATTTTGATGCTAATAAAGGAGGTAAGAAAGAGCAGTTGGAGGTAGGAGGGTGGGTGAAGGTCAGGAAGGCAGAAAAAGTGCATAAAGGTGAGAGTGTGTATTCTGAACCTATGAAAGTTGCTGAATGTTTAAAAAATGCAGCTAGACTCAGCGATAATGGTGTGATGCATATGAGCCATATAACAAGCTGTGGAGAAAAAGAGATAAGGGAAACATATCAAAAATTGGAGGATTGGATTGAGGATGATTGGTTGTGGGAGACAGAAGTGAGAGTGGATCAGAAGGAAGCAGAAGGAGTAAATGAGAAAAAGGAAGAGTTGCCGCTAGAGGAGGATGGTGTGTGTTGAGGAAGAATAGGGAGATTAGGAAGGATTATTCACACACTAGCCAAATTCAAAGACTTTTATTAGAGTGAGGAGTGGTTGTTTTGAAACCACATATGAGTTAAGGAAATACTTATTAGTGCTCTACGCTCTATTTTGCCATAGGATATTATAATGGTGTTGTATAAGCTATACAATGTTTGGTATTTATTCATATAATTGATTTGTTGTTGTATTTATTTTGTGTATAAATTCATGAATCAATTCATCACTTGATGAAATCAGATTGTGTTGTAGTTATATTTTCAAAGGGTTATTTTGTTTACAACTAGCTGTCATATATACAACTGGCAAAGAAAAATATATATTTGTTCATACAGGGAAAGGATATGTGGTGTTGCTTGAATGGAATGGGAAAGGTGAAGTTGTAAGGTAATATAGAATGTGGGTAGGATAAAGATTCTGTGGGAGGATGGTTGGAAGTGGAGGTGGAGTAGGTGCTGCAACTTTCTTTTTTGCTGTTTCATCTCCCCTGTCACAGAGATGAGAATAAAGGGATATATTGTATAATTACTGGACTATGGATCTTTACTACAGAACTCACTTTAAACATGTCCTAATTTATCTTTCTACAGCACTTCCCATAATTTCTATGACAAAATGAAGACCCTTATTTTGTACCATTTTATCACCCCCCCTAATGGGGGAACACCCCCCTTGCATACATTGGGGTGGATTTAGGAAAAGTGGTCCGGCACCTAGTACAGAGGGATTTCTCTTGCGCCCCTTAGCGCCCCCCTACCTCCACCATGTGTGAGCCGTATTTTAAATACGGCACTTCAAGGTGCAGGGTAGGGGAAAATAGCATGCTATTGATTTTGGTGCTATTCCTGCAGAGTACATAGGGGCCCATTTTATAGATAATGTTATGTCCCCTTTTAATGGCCTGCTCTGGGTAGGCGATAACAGTGCCGAAAACATAATGCAAAGAAATCTGTTGGATTTCCTTGCACCATTTTTTCACCCCCACTAATGGAGGAATGACCCGGCACAGGCATAATGTGGGGCAAGGGTTTACCAAGTTGCATGATGCATGCATTGCACCACTTTGTAAATATGGCACAAAAAGTCTTTAGTGATGTCTTAGCGTAAAAATAAATTACGCTATGGTGGCTCCAAGGTGGCGCTAGGAGCTTTTAAATATGCCCCTAAATGTTTTAACTTTTACCAGTTTAATTCAATCAAGATGGCTTCATGTACACCACACTTTTGACATAAGAAAGACTGTTAGTGCTCCAGTTGTTCTTTAGAAAGCTCTGGGAGACTGTCAGACTTCATTCTCATATAGCTGAGAAAGATAATGTGAATATACATAAAATATGCTTTCATTTTAGCTTCTGGAGCACCTTCCAAAGTGATGCCAGCCATCTTAAGACCAGCATACATGATAGCACCCATTGAAATGCATTGTAGTGAATGGCAGGTTTTGAGGGTTAGAAAAAGGAGAACAGATAAGTGTGATTACAGATTTTAGTTACAATATAAATCATTTAATACTAAGGTGGTTTTACCCTGTGAAAACGCCTTCTGCTGGGATTTCATGAATCATCTTTATATATGTATCACCTATTGATGGTCACGAGTAGGATTGTATAGTTAGGACACAGTTTCCAAATGAAATGTGTTTTTTGACTTGGCTATATCTTTAGCACAGTTTGCTGAATCTTCATGAAATTTTACAAAACAAGTGTCAAGTTGGGTCTTGTTGTGCACACAAAGATTTGGGGCGATTCATCAAGTGGTGGAGGAGAAAAAAGGGGGGTGGTCAAAACATGTATGTTTCGCATGGTAATTCCCGCAGAGATTCTAGACATGGCTACAGCCCAAATTGCTGGACTTAATTACACCAAATTTGGCATAAAGGTAGCTATTGGTCTAGAAGGTGCCCTCTTTATTATTTAGTATAAATTCGTTCAGTGGTTTTCAATGATATTAAAGAGAAAAAAATATATGGATTTCGAGATTTGCGGATCCCAGACATCTTGTGCTAAAATCTGATTAGCTGACAACACTTCAACCAGGAAGTGTTGGTAGCCATTTTGGGACTCAGCTTAATGCAAGCAGCAGGCATGCTCAAAACAGGGCTGAGAACAAGGATAAAGCTGTGAGAAGGAGGGAAAAGCAAGCAGCAGATACCCACACAATGGGGCTGAGAGTGAAGAGAAAGCAGTAAGAAGGAGCGAAAGGTAAGGAGCAAGCACGCACAAAACGGGGCTGAGAACTGGGGAAAAGCAGTGAGGAAAAGGAAAAGCAAGTAGAGGGTGCACACATAACGGGCCTGAGAGGCCAGAGAAAGCAGTGAGGAGGAGGGAAAACCAGGCAGCAGGCATACACACAACGGAGCTGAGAGCTTGGAGAAAGAAGTGAGAAGAATGGAATGATAAGCACCAGGCACACACACAATGTGGCTGAGAGTGATGCAAAAGCAGTGAGGAGGAGGGGAAGGCAAGCAACAAGTATGCACACAACTCGACTGAGAGCCCAGGGAAAGCAGTGAGGAGAAGGGAAAGACAGACAGCAGGGCACAAACACAAAGGGGATGTGAGCTGTGAGAAAGCAGTGAGGCAAGGCAGGCAGCAGGCACTCACAGAATGGGGCTGAGAGCAAGGGTAAAGCATTGAGAAGGAGGGAAAGGCAGGCAGCAGCCATGCACAAAACAGGCCTGAGAGTGATGAGAAAGCAGTGAGAAAGTGGGAAAGGCAGGCAGCAGGTGTGCACAAAATTGGGTTAAGACCAAGGAGAAAGCAGTGAAAAGGAAGGAAATGCAAGCCACAGGCATAATGAAAATGGAACTGAGAGCAAGGCGAAAGCAATGAGAAGGGGGGAAAGGCAAGCAAGCAGCAGGCATGCACAAAACAGGGCTGAAGGCAAGGAGAAAGTAGTAAGAATTAGGGAAGACAGGCAGCGGGCAGCACATATTGGGGCCGAGAGCAAGGAGAAAACAATGAGGAGGAAGGAAAGGGAAGGAGCAAGTACACAAAAAAATGGTGGGGGAAGCAAGGAGAAAGCAGGGAGAACTAGCGAATGGCAAGCAGCAGGCACTCACACCTGCTTTTTTGTGTGCCTTTGATAGCGCGTCCAGTCCCTATAAATTACTTATGCTTGGAAACGCCGGAGGTCGGTGAACCTTTTGACCTGGTTGAGTTCTCCTCATCCAAAGAATTGTCGGATCCCTTAAATCAATAATCAATAATCATTTATAATCAATAACCAATACTCAATTAGTAATCAAACAACAAATTAGCAATCAATAGTAATCAGTAATTTGACACACCATTACCTTTCAGACATGAATAACAATACCTGTTTATTAAAAGTTAATGAGTTTATTTCCCTATATTAACAAAGCTAACACAATGTAAGTAAGTCTCAAAATCAAATGATACACATATATGAACATTACTAGCTGTCCATAGCGACGGAAGAAACGCAATCTGGGGCATTATGCAAAATGAATTTAATCAACACAAATTTAGGAAACTTCTAGCTTAGGCTCTGTCAAATAAGCAGTTGGTACCTAAGAAGGAAAATACAATGAACAGTACATTTTATCCTTTTATAATTACCAATTACAATCAGCATTCAAGGAAAGTCTTCGTCCTTCAGGTACCAGTTCGATCAGCATGGGGCAGACTTCAAGGGGCAAAGTTTCAGTCAAGTTCTCCTTGCAGCAGCAAGGAAAGTGGGGGGGGGGCAAAAGTTATTATATGGGCAAGGCAAAATAAAGTTAAAGTTAAAGTCTCTAGGGTGAGAATTCTTTAACGTCTCTCTCTCTCTGGGATAGAGAAAAAGCATCAAAGTGTCATCAAAATGGCTTCTCGAAACTGGCTTCAAGATGGCATCAAAGAAAATGGCTGACTTCTCTTCGTCCGGTGGGATTAAATAAGAAACGTTCCAAATTCTTCAGGTTCTTCCATTGGAGGGTCCATGGGGTGGTTTCTCTTTAATCAATGAACAGTGTCCTTCTCTGAATGTTCACCTATGCATAAGGTGTGCTTGGAGTTTTGGAACACAAGTAGCAACAAAGTTGCCAATTAATTCTACATCAGTGTCTTTATTGTCTGCACCTGCAGAAGCTGACCTTGCTTCAAAGGGGATGAAACTTGCCTAGCACGCAATTTTTGAGATAAGTGTATTAGTCATTCTACTGGAAAAATACAGCTTTTAAAGGTTTAAAACACGTCTTTGTTATACAAGTGAAAACTATGCAGTTAAAATTGAGACCAGGCAACTAGGCCAAAGCCTCTGCTAAATTTAGGATAAGCATATAACAGTTTTAACGAGAAAATCATAGAATATAACTGCAATTATGACACATTGATACATTGGTTGGTTTTCATGATTAATTAAGCTTTTTTATAATAATAATGGCGAACTACTTCGTGGGTACATTCTTCTACATCCATTATTTTTCTTTGCTAAAATCACATTGTCTTATACGGCTTTGTTACATGATATATGAATGTTTGTTAGTCTTTCTTTTTCTGCTTCATCACCTTCTCCTTGCTATTCCCTCAAAGGCTCTGCACAGCATGCGGTTGGATGCACGCACAGGGGTTGGATTCACGCTGGGGGATTGGATGCCGGGCCTGGCTGCAGGCCATGTCCTGTGGTCAACCCTCTCTGTGCATTAAGAAAAACATGGAAACCTACTGAAAAAAGGAATGTTATAGGGATGTTAAAGTTAGGAAATAGTATTAAAAAGCCTTAAAAAAATCAAAGGTTACAGGGATCTTATATTTAGGAAATAGAACTAAAAACACCTTAGAGAATAGCCAAAAATCGAAGGCTACAGGGACTTTATGGTTCTGAAATGCAATTAAAAAAACTCTAGAAATTCACTGAAAAAAACTAAGCAAAAAAGTAAATAACAGGCACTAACTACTTTTTACAATATATTGCTTTAGGAGTAGTCTTCGAACAGTCTTTAATTCAAAGTGATATTGACTAAAACACCTTGGCAGACCCAAGCGGTAGTCACCAAAGACATGCAACTACTTTCCAGCTATGTCATAGGCTTGCCACGTCCACATCACCACATTACACATTCACAAACATGCCAACATACAAACACATGCATACATAGAATTTCAAATACCGCAACCGTGTTTAGTTTTGTGGTGCGTGTAAAAGCCACAAACATCAATTTTATTCTCAGCAAAAACACAGAAGATTGTATTTGCGCAAATGAAGTAAACCAAAACTACAGTTCCCAGAATGCCACTTTATGGTTAAATGACTGCTCCAGCTTAGGCTATGCATTTTACAGTGACACTATCAGACAATTTATTAATAACCCTCAGTGTTTTCATGTAAAATGTATGAAAGGCAGAATAAGTCCTTCTCGGATTTAACCTGTGACTATGTGATTCTTGGGTGGTCTTATGTTAAATGTATGGGTTCAAACTACAGAACTACCTTATCATAAATGAATATGATAACATTACATCTCAAGCACACTTCTATCACAGCAAATCTTATTTAAGAAACTGGAATTACACTACGTCTTGAAATAGAGGGTCAGACTTTGAAAGACAAATGCATGGAGGGTTAATATATGATGTAATTTAGGAAATCATACAGCTTCCCATGAAACCAGCACCAACACTTGATCTGTACAAAACGTTGTGCAAAACGAATTGAGTTGTCTGGGCTGCTGTCAAAACACAGCTCCCATGTGATGCCAGATCGTGTGTGTGGACGTTTTTTGTAAACTCCTTTCTGTCTTCTCGGATAATGTAGTATTACTTGTCTCATTTAAACATGAGCTGCAGGTGCGGTTGCTAGTAATGTTGTGTGACATAGCAAATTTAGATAAGGGTTATTTGTCACGCCTCTGAAAGCATGGAAATACCATTATTACCAGGGAAGTAACATTTTGCATGCCCCACAGGTTCATTTGGGGAAACTTTGTCACCAACAGCTCTGTCTGCAAAGAAAAGTAGCTTGCTGAGCGGTAATGGATGCTCAATGTGCGCTTCGGCAAATTACGTCCTAGTTTGAATCACACAAAGAGGCCATGGTGCTAGAACCAGGCACTTTAACAGCTCCATCCCAATAACTCTACCCTCCTCAGCCCCCACCCCACCACAGGATGGCTGCGTTCCCCCACCAGCCACTTAACTTACGTGGTTGTTTTTTGTCTTAGTTCGTTAACACAAATTGCATGGTACTTGACAGTGCTGCAAAATGCCTCACACGATCCTTTTGTGGCCTTCTCAAACCCGGCACAGCACGAGGCTGCTTGATGGAGCAGTCTATGCTCACACCTAATCCTGCCTCAGAACGTACCCTTTGTGGCTCTAGAAGTGCAAGAACTCCATGAGGTGAGATAGGTGGTGTTAGACCTGACAGCCTTAGGGTAGTCACCCCTAACTTTTTGCCTGCCTCCCTCCACTTTGTGGATACTGTTTTTGCTGGTTTTTAGACTCTGCGCACTTTACCACTGCTAACCAGTGCTAAAGTGCATATGCTCTCTCTCTGTAAACATGGTAACTTTGGATCATACCTGATTGAACTATTTAATCTACTTATAAGTCCCCAGTAATGTGCACTCCAGGTGCCTAGGGCCTATAGATTAAATGCTACTAGTGGACCTGCAGCACGGATTGTGCCACCCACTTAAGTAGCCCCTTTTCCTTGTCTCAGGCCTACCATTGCTAGGCCTGTGTGGGCAGTTTCACTGCCACCTCGACTTGGCATTTAAAAGTACCTGCCAAGCATAGAGCTCCCCTTTTTCTACATATAAGTCACCCTTAATGTGTGCCCTGGGTATCCCCTAGAGCAGGGTGCTGTGTAGGTAAAAGGCAGGACATGTACCTGTGTAGTTATATGTCCTGGTAGTGTAAAAAACCCTCAATTCGTTTTTGCACTGCTGTGAGACCTGCTCCCTTCATAGGCTAACATTGGGGCTGCCCTCATACACTGTTGAAGTGGCAGCTGCTGATCTGAAAGGAGCAGGGAGGTCATATTTAGTATGGCCAGAATGGTAATACAAAATCCTACTGACTGGTGAAGTCGGATTTAATATTACTATTCTAGAAATGCCACTTTTAGAAAGTGAGCATTTCTTTGCACTTAAATCCTTCTGTGCCTTACAATCCACGTCTGGCTAGGTTTAGTTGACAGCTCCTTGTGCATTCACTCAGACACACCCCAAACACAGGGTACTCAGCCTCACTTGCATACATCTGCATTTTGAATGGGTCTTCCTGGGCTGGGAGGGTGGAGGGCCTACCCTCACACAAAGGACTGCCACACCCCCTACTGGGACCCTGGCAGACAGGATTGAACTGAAAGGGGACCTGGTGCACTTCTTAGCCACTCTTTGAAGTCTCCCCCACTTCAAAGGCACATTTGGGTATAAAACAGGGCCTCTGCCCTACCTCATCAGACACTTGCTGGAGAAGAAACCTGAACCAGAACTACACCCTGCCAAGAAGAACTGCCTGGCTGCTCAAAGGACTCACCTGTCTGCTTTCTACAAAGGACTGCTGCCTTGCTGTTGCCCTGCTGTTTTGCTGAACTCCTCTCTGGCTGTGAAAGTGCTCTCCAAGGGCTTGGATAGAGCTTGCCTCCTGTTCCCTGAAGTCTCAGGACCAAAAAGACTTCCCTCTTTCCTTTGGACGCTCCGTGCGTTGAAAATTTCGACACACAGCTTGTTCGGCGGCAAGAAAAACGCCGCACACCGACGCTGATCAACGCGACGCTCTGGGGAGATCGTAACTTCGACGCGCAGCCCCGCAGATCGACATCCCGAGGAGAAATCGACGCGACGCCTGCCGCGAGATCGTATTTCCGACGCGCAGCCCCGCAGATCGACATCCAGAGTAGAAATCGACGCGACGCCTGCCGCGAGATCGTAATTCCGACGCGCAGCCCCGCAGATCGACATCCAGAGGAGAAATCGACGCGACGCCTGCCGCGAGATCGTAATTCCGACGCGCAGCCCCGCAGATCGACATCCAGAGGAGAAATCGACGCGACGCCTGCCGCGAGATCGTAATTCCGACGCCCAGCCCCACAGATCGACGCGCAGCCGGAGAACAAGCAGGAAAATCCACGCACAGGCCCGGGACATCTGGTAATCCCCGCGATCCACAAAGAGAGACTCTTCGCGCGCCGGGAAAACGACGCACGACTTCCCCGCGTGGAAAATAACGACGCGAATCTGTGTGTGCTGAGGAGAAATCGACACGCACACCCTTTTTCCACGCACCTCTTCTTTTGTGGCCCTCTGAGGAGATTTTTCCACGAGAAACCAGGTACTTGTGCTTGAAAGAGACTTTGTTTATATTCTAAAGACTTAAGACACTTTATATCACTTTTCAGTGATATCTTTACAAATTCATATTGCAACTTTATTCTCTTATGACCTACAAATATCCTGATAAATATTCTATATTTTTTTAAACACTGTGTGGTGTATTTTTGTGGTGCTATATGGTGGTATTGTATGATTTATTGCACAAATACTTTACACATTGCCTTCTAAGTTAAGCCTGACTGCTCGTGCCAAGCTACCAGAGGGTGGGCACAGGATAATCTTGGATTGTGTGTGACTTACCCTGACTAGAGTGAGGGCTTTTGCTTGGACAGGGGGTAACCTGACTGCCAACCAAAAACCCCATTTCTAACATTGGTGATCAGCGGTGAGGATAGGACTTGTATTTGTGCAGTGACATACAGTAGCTAAGTATTTCACTACCTACCCACAGTTGAAGGTCAACTTGGTTTTTATCTCTTTTTGCAAATCCGTTTTTTTCTGACAATTTTCAAAAACTTAAATCCTCACTCAACATGTCTCTGACTGGGTCTCAGACAGGGGACTTTGACCTAGTCCAGTTGGATACATATACGGTCAAACAACTAAGAGGATTCTGCAGGGCATTGAGGGTACCCACCCAAGGGGCCTCCAGAAAGGAGGACTTTCAAGTGGCGCTGAGGGCCTGGGCAGAAGCCCATTTAGAGGATGAAGAGGAAGAGGAGCCAGAAAATGGCCCCTCAGAGGAATTTTCACTATCTGTGGATGGTGTTACCACTGCAATTGTGCACCCTTCCGGACCAGGGAGCAGTGTCTCCATGCAAAGCCTGACCGCAGAGGAAAGGAGAGAAGAAAGGGAGTTCCAATTGCAAATGGCAAAATTGAAAATTGAGGCTCAACAGGAGGAGAGGAGGGCAGAAAGAGAAACCAAACAAGCTGAGGCTGAAAGAACAGCCAAACAAGCAGAAGCTGAAAGAGCAGCCAAACAAGCAGAAGCTGAAAGGGCAGCCAAACAGGCAGAAGCAGAAAGGGCTTTGGCTGAAAAGAAACTGTTGTTGGCTCATGAACTGAGTCTCAAGGAGCTGGAGATCAAGGCAAGACAGTCTGAATCCAGCAATAATGGTGGCAGCATACTTACAGGACCTGCTGGAGAAAAGAAGGTTCGTATACCCAAAAATGTGGTGCCCAGTTTTGTGGTGGGAGATGACATAGATAAATGGTTAGCTGCTTATGAAGTTGCACTAAGGGCTCATGAGGTTCCTGAAGGGCAATGGGGGGTAGCTATGTGGGGTTATGTACCGCCATTGGGGAGGGATACACTCCTCACATTGGATCAACCTGATCAAAACACATACCCACTTCAGAAAGCCACTTTGCTTGCCAAGTTTGGGCTGACCCCTGAGGGATACCGTCAGAGGTTCAGGGACAGCACCAAACAAACCACACAAACATGGGTAGATTTCTTTGACTTTTCCAGTAAGGCACTGAATGGATGGGTGCGGGGCAACAAAGTAGCTGATTATAAAAGTTTATATGACTTGATTCTAAGAGAGCATATGCTTAATACTACTTATACAGAGTTGCGCCAGCACTTAGTGGATAGCAAGCTGACTGACCCCAGAAAGCTTGCTGAGGAGGCGGACCTCTGGGTTAGCACCAGAGTGTCCAAGAAGGTACCTGGGGGGGACTCCCACAAAGGTGGTCAGGGTTCCCAACAAAAGAAAGAAGGGGGAGATAAACTTGTAGATAAGGAACTCTCCAAAGGCCCCCAAAAGAATTCCCAGGGAGGGGGTGGCAACCCTTCCTTTTCCAAATTTGGGAGAAAACCAGGGACATATGACAGGTCAGGGAGATCTAGCCCCAAATGCATGGAGTGTTACCAGTATGGTCACTATAAAGGCGATCCCCAGTGCCCCAAGAGGGCACCGTCCACTACTGGACAGGTCCCTGGGTTGACTAGTGTAGCGCTCAGGGGGGAGATGGACCCAGATAGCTGTGGGGGACAGGTAGAGATTTCCCTAGTGTCCCTGGGAGAAGGAGAAATGATGTCCAAGGTCCACATGCCTAAAAATACTTCCAAGTACCGGCAGTGGGTCCTCATTGATGGGCAGAAGGTGGAGGCTCTGCGTGACACAGGAGCCAGTATGACTACTATCAAGAGTCAGCTGGTGTCCACAGAGCAGATAATCCCTAATACATTCCACCAGGTCATAGTCGCTGACAATCGCGAGAGTCACCTACCGGTGGCTCGGGTTCCCTTTGAGTGGGGGGGGGTCTCTGGTACTCTGAAAGTAGCTGTGAGTCCTGCCATGCCTGTAGATTGTCTGTTAGGCAATGATCTAGAGCATACTGCTTGGAAAGAAGTAGAGCTCAGATCTCACCTGGAGATGTTAGGGTTACCTGAGTGGGTCTGCATGACCACCCGGTCCATGGCTGACCGAGAGGGAAGTCAAGGGCATCTGGAGCCTGGAACGATGGCCCAGAGAGCTGCCAAGAGGAGGGACGAGGGGCGCGGGAAACCGGCCCCAGAAGTTCCCACAGTGGCTGACGGGGCTCCTGAGGAGGAGACGCCCGAGCCAACTGGGGAAGACATTGCCACCCTAGGTGACTTACCGGAGCTTGCTGGCTGGCAAGTTGAGGGTGGACCCACCAGGGAGGAATTCTGCAAGGCGCAGAAAGAGTGTCCCACTCTAGAAGGGTTGAGGAAACAAGCCTTAAACCAGGCAGCAGGTGACGCCTCTGGCAATCACCACCTATATTGGGAGAATGATCTCCTCTACAGTGAGCCTAGGGTTCCGGTCTTTGGGGCAGCACGTGTGCTGGTGGTCCCCCAATGTTACCGAACCTTCCTACTGGGTCTGGCTCACGACATTCCCCTGGCAGGACATTTGGGACAAGACAAGACCTTCAACAGGCTTGTCACCCACTTTCACTGGCCCAAAATGAGGACACACTCAGACAAATTCTGCAGGGCTTGTCCTACCTGCCAGGCTAGTGGTAAAGCAGGAAAGAGGGTTAAAACCCCCCTGATTCCACTTCCTGTCATTGGCACCCCCTTTGAAAGGGTGGGCGTCGACATTGTTGGCCCCTTGGACCCCAAAACTGCCTTAGGCAACAGGTTTATCCTGGTTTTGGTGGACCATGCCACCCGGTACCCAGAGGCAATCCCTCTGAGGACCGTAACTGCATCGGTGGTAGCCAGAACCCTGATGGGGATATTTACCCGTGTGGGATTCCCCAAGGAGATAGTGTCTGACAGAGGCACTAACTTCATGTCCGCGTACATGAAGCATCTGTGGGATGCGTGTGGTGTAACCTACAAGTTCACCACACCCTATCACCCCCAGTCTAATGGGCTTGTGGAGAGATTCAACAAGACCCTGAAAGGCATGATTGGTGGCCTCCCTAAGGCCATGAGGCGTAAATGGGACGTCCTCTTACCATGCCTTCTCTTTGCTTACAGAGAGGTCCCCCAGAGGGGGGTAGGGTTCAGTCCCTTTGAGCTTCTCTATGGGTACCCCGTCAGGGGACCCTTAAGCATTGTCAAGGAGGGATTGGAGAACGCTCCAAAGACACCCCCTCAGGACGTGGTCAGCTACATGTTGGCCCTCCGCAATCAGATGACCCGCTTCTGGAAAGAGGCCCAAAGTAACCTGGAGGCCAGTCAAGAGGTGATGAAACAATGGTATGACCAGAAGGCCACTCTGGTAGAGTTTCAACCTGGAGACAAAGTGTGGGTAATGGAGCCAGTAGAGCCCAGAGCTCTCCAGGACCGCTGGTCTGGCCCATTTGAAATAAAGGAGCGGAAAGGGGAGGCCACTTACCTAGTGGACCTCCAAACCCCTAGGAACCCCCTAAGGGTGCTCCACGTGAACCGACTAAAAGCTCATTTTGAGAGGTCGGAGATCAACATGCTTCTGGTCACAGATGAAGGAATGGAAGAGGAGAGTGAACCTCTCCCTGACCTCCTCTCTGCCCAAGAAGGTGATGGGTCCGTAAGCGGGGTCATTCTGTCTGACTCCCTGACTCTAAACCAGAAAGGAGACTGCTATGAGCTGTTGGAGCAGTTCTCCCCCCTCTTCTCCCTTACTCCTGGACTGACCCACCTCTGTGTTCATGATATTGACACCGGTGACAGTCTCCCTGTGAAGAACAAAATTTACAGGTTGTCAGATAAGGTGAAGGCCAGCATCAAGGAGGAGGTCTCCAAGATGTTGACGCTAGGGGTTATTGAGAAGTCCAGTAGTCCCTGGGCCAGCCCAGTGGTGTTGGTCCCTAAGGCTACTGCCCCAGGCGCGAAGCCAGAACTCCGGTTCTGCGTGGACTACCGGGGTCTCAACTCAGTCACACGGACTGATGCTCACCCCATCCCCCGAGCTGATGAGCTCGTGGACAGGCTAGGCGCTGCCAAGTTCCTGAGTACGTTTGATCTTACTTCAGGGTACTGGCAGATCGCCCTGACTGAGGGGGCTAAGGAAAGGTCCGCCTTTTCCACCCCTGACGGCCATTACCAGTTCCGGGTGATGCCGTTTGGATTGAAAAATGCCCCCGCTACCTTCCAACGGTTGGTTAACGGGGTCCTGGCTGGCAAGGATGCCTTCTGTGCAGCCTACCTGGATGACATAGCTGTCTACAGTTCCAGCTGGGAGGAACACCTGCTCCACCTCAAGGAGGTGCTTCAGGCCCTGCAACAGGCAGGCCTGACCATCAAGGCTAGTAAGTGCCAGATTGGGCAGGGTTCCGTGGTGTACTTGGGACACCTAGTAGGTGGTGGCAAGGTGCAGCCACTCCAGGCCAAGATCGAAACTATCAAGGCCTGGCAACCACCTCGAACCCAGACTGAGGTGAGAGCCTTTTTAGGCCTCACCGGATACTACCGCAGGTTTGTCAAGGGCTATGGTACCATTGTGTCCCCCTTGACAGAACTCACGTCCAAGAAGCAACCTAGGTTGGTGAATTGGACAGAGGCTTGTCAGAAAGCCTTTGACGCCCTGAAGGAAGCCATGTGCACGGCCCCCGTGCTCAAGGCCCCTGACTACTCCCAGGAATTTATCGTGCAGACAGACGCATCAGAGCATGGCATAGGGGCAGTTCTAGCACAGCTAAATGAGGAGGGCAGAGATCAACCGGTAGTCTTTATTAGCAGAAGACTATTACCACGGGAACAGAGGTGGAGTGCTATTGAAAGAGAAGCTTTTGCTGTGGTCTGGGCACTGAAGAAGCTGAGACCCTACCTGTTTGGGACTCACTTCCTAGTTCAGACAGACCACAGGCCCCTCAGATGGCTCATGCAGATGAGGGGTGAGAATCCAAAACTCTTGAGGTGGTCCATTTCCCTACAGGGGATGGACTTTACGGTGGAACATCGCCCAGGGGTTGACCACGCCAATGCTGATGGTCTCTCCAGGTACTTCCGCCTTAGCGATGAGAGCTCCCAAGAGGTCGGGTAGCTTTCCCCACTTTCAGCTGGGGGGGACACATGTTAGACCTGACAGCCTTAGGGTAGTCACCCCTAACTTTTTGCCTGCCTCCCTCCACTTTGTGGATACTGTTTTTGCTGGTTTTTAGACTCTGCGCACTTTACCACTGCTAACCAGTGCTAAAGTGCATATGCTCTCTCTCTGTAAACATGGTAACTTTGGATCATACCTGATTGAACTATTTAATCTACTTATAAGTCCCCAGTAATGTGCACTCCAGGTGCCTAGGGCCTATAGATTAAATGCTACTAGTGGACCTGCAGCACGGATTGTGCCACCCACTTAAGTAGCCCCTTTTCCTTGTCTCAGGCCTACCATTGCTAGGCCTGTGTGGGCAGTTTCACTGCCACCTCGACTTGGCATTTAAAAGTACCTGCCAAGCATAGAGCTCCCCTTTTTCTACATATAAGTCACCCTTAATGTGTGCCCTGGGTATCCCCTAGAGCAGGGTGCTGTGTAGGTAAAAGGCAGGACATGTACCTGTGTAGTTATATGTCCTGGTAGTGTAAAAAACCCTCAATTCGTTTTTGCACTGCTGTGAGACCTGCTCCCTTCATAGGCTAACATTGGGGCTGCCCTCATACACTGTTGAAGTGGCAGCTGCTGATCTGAAAGGAGCAGGGAGGTCATATTTAGTATGGCCAGAATGGTAATACAAAATCCTACTGACTGGTGAAGTCGGATTTAATATTACTATTCTAGAAATGCCACTTTTAGAAAGTGAGCATTTCTTTGCACTTAAATCCTTCTGTGCCTTACAATCCACGTCTGGCTAGGTTTAGTTGACAGCTCCTTGTGCATTCACTCAGACACACCCCAAACACAGGGTACTCAGCCTCACTTGCATACATCTGCATTTTGAATGGGTCTTCCTGGGCTGGGAGGGTGGAGGGCCTACCCTCACACAAAGGACTGCCACACCCCCTACTGGGACCCTGGCAGACAGGATTGAACTGAAAGGGGACCTGGTGCACTTCTTAGCCACTCTTTGAAGTCTCCCCCACTTCAAAGGCACATTTGGGTATAAAACAGGGCCTCTGCCCTACCTCATCAGACACTTGCTGGAGAAGAAACCTGAACCAGAACTACACCCTGCCAAGAAGAACTGCCTGGCTGCTCAAAGGACTCACCTGTCTGCTTTCTACAAAGGACTGCTGCCTTGCTGTTGCCCTGCTGCCTTGCTGAACTCCTCTCTGGCTGTGAAAGTGCTCTCCAAGGGCTTGGATAGAGCTTGCCTCCTGTTCCCTGAAGTCTCAGGACCAAAAAGACTTCCCTCTTTCCTTTGGACGCTCCGTGCGTTGAAAATTTCGACACACAGCTTGTTCGGCGGCAAGAAAAACGCCGCACACCGACGCTGATCAACGCGACGCTCTGGGGAGATCGTAACTTCGACGCGCAGCCCCGCAGATCGACATCCCGAGGAGAAATCGACGCGACGCCTGCCGCGAGATCGTATTTCCGACGCGCAGCCCCGCAGATCGACATCCAGAGGAGAAATCGACGCGACGCCTGCCGCGAGATCGTAATTCCGACGCGCAGCCCCGCAGATCGACATCCAGAGGAGAAATCGACGCGACGCCTGCCGCGAGATCGTAATTCCGACGTGCAGCCCCGCAGATCGACATCCAGAGGAGAAATCGACGCGACGCCTGCCGCGAGATCGTAATTCCGACGCCCAGCCCCACAGATCGACGCGCAGCCGGAGAACAAGCAGGAAAATCCACGCACAGGCCCGGGACATCTGGTAATCCCCGCGATCCACAAAGAGAGACTCTTCGCGCGCCGGGAAAACGACGCACGACTTCCCCGCGTGGAAAATAACGACGCGAGTCCGTGTGTGCTGAGGAGAAATCGACGCGCACACCCTTTTTCCACGCACCTCTTCTTTTGTGGCCCTCTGAGGAGATTTTTCCACGAGAAACCAGGTACTTGTGCTTGAAAGAGACTTTGTTTATATTCTAAAGACTTAAGACACTTTGGCCCTCATTCTGACCTTGGCGGTCTTTTCGCAAGACCGCTGAGTTACCGCCGCGGTGAAGACCGCCGACCGCGGCGGTGTGCCGCTGTGCGCATTCTGACCGCTGGGAGCGTTCCGCCGGAAAACCGCCAGCAGCCACACTGGCGGTCGGCGGGAAAGTGGAGACTGGTCAACCTCCACCGCCACGCCAGCAGAACACCGCCCACAGAATTACGACCCACATTTCTGTGTGGCGGTCTTCTGTTGGCGGTCTTCTGTTGGCGGTCACGTCCCTATGGCTCCCATCGCCTCCCGGAGGACCAACGCACAAGGTAAGTTGATCGTCCGTGAGGGGAGGGGGTGGGGGGGTGTTGTGTGATGTGGGCGTGCATAGGGGTGTGCGTGTGAGTGCGTGTGAGTGTGAGTGTGTAGAGGGGGTGTGTGAGTGCGTGTATGCGGGCGGGGGGTGCTGCTGTGTCTATGGGTAATGTGTGCTGTTCGGCAGGTGCGCATGTCGGCATGTATGTGTGCGGGTATGTGTCCCCGTTGTGTATGTGTGTGTTGGGGGTGTGTATATGTGCATGTTGGGGGTGTGTGCATGTCGGGGTACATGTATGTGCATGTCAGGGTGGGGGTGGGGAGGGGGTTCGTACCACCTCTGGGGGGTGGCAGGGGGGTGGAGGGTGTGGGGGGAGGACTCGGGTGGGTAGTGGGGGGTGGGGGAGACCCCTATCAGTGCCAGGGAAGGAATTCCCTGGCCCCGATAGTGCTTACCGCCATGGTTCGCACGGCGGTTCCCGCCCGCAAGAAACCGCGGCTGTAGGCAGGGTCATAATACCCTTGGCGGTCTTGGGACGACCGCCGGGCCGGAGTGCGCAAACTCCAGCCCCGCGGTCATGACCGCCGTGGCGGTCGGAGTGGAGAAGTAGCGGTCGGACCGCCGCGGTCAGAATGCCATTTTTAATACCGCCGGTCTGTTCGCGGTCCGACCGCCGTCTCTCCGCCGACCGCCAGGGTCAGAATGAGGGCCTTTATATCACTTTTCAGTGATATCTTTACAAATTCATATTGCAACTTTATTCTCTTATGACCTACAAATATCCTGATAAATATTCTATATTTTTTTAAACACTGTGTGGTGTATTTTTGTGGTGCTATATGGTGGTATTGTATGATTTATTGCACAAATACTTTACACATTGCCTTCTAAGTTAAGCCTGACTGCTCGTGCCAAGCTACCAGAGGGTGGGCACAGGATAATCTTGGATTGTGTGTGACTTACCCTGACTAGAGTGAGGGCTTTTGCTTGGACAGGGGGTAACCTGACTGCCAACCAAAAACCCCATTTCTAACAGGTGGTGTCCCTCCGTAGGCCCCTACAGGTTGACACGCATGGAGCTAATGGTCAGTGGGGCAGCCTGGTGCAGAAACGCAAAGGGTAAGTAGCCTGTGCAGATTAAACCAGATCCTGCTCTTTTGCCCCATGCGTGGACAAGGGCAGGACTGCTTAATGGTGACACTACATGGACAGTTTGACACACTGCAGTGTGAAAATTTCAGAGCTCCAACAAACTAAACAAGGGAGCTTAGGAATCATAGGGAAGCCACTTAACTTCTGAATTGTGTGACAAAAAAAAAAAAGCGGTAACTTTGAACCATTACAGCATACGCTTTAGTAAGACAGGGAGGAGGTTGCTGGGCTCCCACACCCTTTCTCCCCCAGTCGGCCTACCTATAACAAGTAAGATGTGACAAAAACAGTTGCTGTTTTGCATGATGGAGGTCGGGTGCAGAGGTCACTAACACCACACCCACTCTAACATTCTACCCCTCAACAGTTCTATGCCCATCCTTTTTGTTTAATGCACTTTTGTAATTCCGCTCTGGGCTATTGTTGTTAAAACGCCAAATGAAACCCTATAACTAACGATAAAACCCAGCACATCCATCACTGTTACGTCAGGACTGTTACTTATGATTCCAGGCTGTTGGAGATCTCCTTCAGCCAGTGCACATGCAGGAGGCTGGGATCCCCAAACCGCTCCTAAAACCCACAGATTCAGACCCCTTTGTCACCGAGCAGCTACTACAATTTGTTTCCAGCTGCTCGGTGATTTTAGTCTTCTTATTTGACCACCGCAGGGTGGTAGAGATGCCCCTCATGACATTTAACATCAGCCACCCCTGTTAGGTTAATCATAAGGATGTGTATGATGAAACCGTAGGACAGGTTAATAAAGATGTTACCCATGTTATATACAACAGTGCAAGGAATATTAGAATCACTAATCTCTTCACTTAAAGTACAAATTAGGTAAAGAAACAAACTGAGTTGTGGTTAGCCTGGTGTGAAGCCTAGAACATAACTAATACAGAACATAATTAGAACATAACGTAGTTCCCCTACTCTCCATATCACCCTATGTTCATCTTGAGTACATTTTGAGGATTCCATATCGGAGAGTCGAGGGAAAATATAGAAACTGATATTATTAAGGGGAAAATGATCAAACATGTAGAATGACAAAAGACAATCCTTTTCTATTTTAGCCCTCTCCCAACTAAATGGTTGTGCATGTAAACAGCTAGTCGGGGATGAATCTAAAGGAAAAGGAGAGGAAAGCAGAAAGCAATGGACTATGAAGTGAAATAAAAAAATAACAGCTCTATAAAAAGCTTTATTAGAGCAATCTTCTTCAGTCAAAGAAAAAGAGGCTTTAAAATTGGATGATGAAAAAAGGACCTTGCAAGAATAAATTGCCAGATGGAACAAGCATAGAAATGTGGAGAATTCTTTTTCAACTAATAATAACACAACCTTTGTCTATGCACAGGGCCGGCTTTAGGGTGGCGCAACCAGTGCAGATGCACCTAGCACTGATATGGGGGAGGGGACACTATGTATAAAATAACTCGGTTTTAAAGCATTTGCTTCAGTGTTACTTGTTTGTCTAGCAGTTTTCAGGTAACAATGGCGCTATAAAAAAATTAAGTGTATGTTAGAGAGAGACTATAGAGATGAGAGGCACTGTTGGAGAGTGGTAGCAAGGGAATTCGATAAGAAGGAGGTAACTGGAGGAGGGGGTGAAAATGATTGTTGCACCTGGCAACACCAGCACTAAAGCCAGCCCTGTCTATGGATCATTATTAATATAATTAATGACAACAGCTTGAATCACTTATGAAATACTCACACATTTACAATTGCAGTAACTGATTTTCTCAGGACCATCAATTGCCTGGCGTCCTTGAGTGCCCAAGGGTTAAAGCCATGTCCAATTAGTAGAGGTCAGTTTCAGGTAAACTGTGATAAAATGTCAACTTTTTGTAATATTTCCTCACTAGGCATTAAGGGTCTCATTACGAGGCTGGTGGGCCGACTGCCAGCCCGCCAGCCCCGTGGTGAGAAGCCCACGGCAGACATGGAGGTCTTCTCCCCAGGCCTATTACGACTATCCCACTAGGCTGACGGGTGGGAACCAAGCTTTCTGCCTGTCAGCCCAGTTGGAAAGATGCAGCTCATGTTAAAGACAGTGTACATTTCAAGGGTGCTGGGCAGTGCTGTGGCCTTCACTTATTCTCCACCAGCCTTTTCATGGTGAGAAAACCACCATGAAAAGACTAGTGGAGAACAAGGTTGTAATCAGCATGGCGGGCTGAGTTCAGCACCACTGTGGCTTCCTACAACCAAGACTTTCCATCAGCACATCGGGATCTTTGATCCTGGAGACGGCGGTGGTCGGTAGGTGGGTCTGCCCGCCTATCTTGTAATGTGGTGGTCGGCCCACCACAGCCGCGGTGGTCCAACCTCCAGTGCATGGCTGGTGATCCTAGGACCGCCAGCCTCATAATGAGGGAGAAAATCTCTCAGGGGTGTAAATAATAGAGATAACTGAGAAAACTTAGGTTGCCTTTTATACCATGTAATCTTGTACAAATGAAGAATTAGCTTTGTTCAGCCTACAAAAATAGAGGGTAAACCCCATTGTCAATTGATATTTAAGAAGGGTAACAGTTCATCTGTAGGAACAATAGCAAGCATTTTGAAAATCTTAATGGGATTATCAAAGTATATCTCTTCCCTCTTCAATACCAAGCCTCCCTCTTGGGAACTTCCAAAATAATATTACTGCATCCAATCATAATTAGGTTTAACTGATCAACATAGAGATTGTGCTACAGTTTGAGTCATATAATAAATTCAAGCCTTAAACTAAAACAGGGCAAAGAAGGAACAAGGGAAAAAGTACATTCCTGACAGAAATTGGATTAATACTTCGGGAGAAGGCTTTCCTACCAACCTAGAAACAAATCTAGTTAGGTAGGCAATACATTCCTAAAGCATCTCTGGTAGCTGTGGCTCAAGTGCAAACAATTCCTCAGAGAAATGTGTGTTAATACCAATCGAATTTAAAGTCAAGTAAATAGCACAATAAACATTTCCAAGCCATTATAATGGAAAACAGAAAATGTTAATGAGCAAAAACACCTCAAAAGGTGTAGGAAAGTAGCATCTTCCTTGGCATGTTACCTCCATTTTTCACATGTATGTCAGTATGTTTTTGCCTGTCTCACTGGGATCCTGCTGGTCAGGACCACAGTGCTCATAGTTTGTGGCCTAATGTGTATGCCTGTGTAGTGCCTAACTGTGTCACTTAGGCTCTGCTAACCAGAACCTCAGTGCTTATGCTTCTCTGCTTTTAGATTTGTCACTGTAGGCCAGTGACTTCAATTACCAATTTCAATTGGCATACTGGACCCCCCTTATAAGTACCTAGTATATGGTACCTAGATACCCAGGGCATTGGGGTTCCAGGAGATCCACACTGGCTGCAGCATTTCTTTTGCCACACATAGGGAGCTCAGACAAACCATAACACAGGACTGCCCTTGCAGCCTGCGTGAAATAGTGCACACACTATTTCACAGCCATTTTCACTGCACTTAAGTAACTTATAAGTCACCTTTATGTCTAACCTTCACTTGCTGAAGGTTGGGTGCAAAGTTACTAAGTGCGAGGGCATCCTTGCATTAGCAGAGGTGCCTCCACATAGTTCAGGGCCATTTCCCAGGACTTTGTGAGTGCAGGGACGCCATTACAAGCGTGGACTACATATAGGTCAATACCTATATATAGCTTCACAATGGTAACTCCAAATATGGCCATGTAACATGTCTAAGATCATGGAATTGTCCCCCCATTCCAAATCTGGTATTGGGGAGCCAATTCCATGCATCCTGGGGGCTCCACCATGGACCCTCAGTACTGCCAAACCAGCTCTCTGAGGCTTGCACTGCAGCTACAGCTGCTGCCATCTCACAGACAGGTTTGTGCCCTCCTGGGGTCTGGGCAGCCCAGTAGGAGGAAGGCAGAACAAAGCATTTCCTCTGAGAGCAGGGTATTACTCCCTCTCCCTTTGGAAATAGGTGTTACAGGCTGGGGAGAGGTAGCATCCCCCAAACTCTGGAAATGCTTTGAAGGGCACAGATGGTGCCCTCCTTACATAAACTAGTCTACACCTGTTCAGGGACCCTTTCTCCCCTGCTCTGGTGGGAAACTGGACAAAGGAAAGGGGAGTGACCACTCCCCTGTCCATCACCACCCCAGGGGTAGTGCCCAGAGTTCCTCCAGTGTGTCTCAGACTCCAGCCATCTTGCTTTGCAAGATGTGGGGGCACTCTGGAGGGCTCTGAGTGGCCAGTGCCAGCAGGTGACCTCAGAGACCCCTCTTGATAGGTCAATACCAGATAAGGTAGCCAGACCCCCTCTCAGGGCTATTTAGGGTCTCTCCTGTTGGTTCTCTTCAAATTCTGCTTGCAAGTTTCCTTCATGAATGCTCTGCAACAACTTCAGCATTCTCTGACTCGGATCAACCGCAGCCTGCTTCAAGAAATGCTGTCACTGCAACAAAGTGTTTACAAGAGACACTTTTCTTCAGCAACCTCAGCTCCATGTCAGCAACTGCAACAGTTTCCATGGTGTGCATGTTCTGGGGACTCCCTGTCTTCATCCTGCACCAGAAGGACTGAAGAAATCTCCTGTGGAGTGACAGAGTCACTCCCCTGCTCCAAGCAGGAACCTTCCAAGGTGACGACTTGTACCCTGGGACTCCTCTCACGGTGATGAGCGCGCTCCTAAGGGCACAGATGGTGGACATCATTGACATAGACTGTCCTGAGGTCCTGCTGACACCATTTGGAGGAGGTGAGATCTTGTCTTCCCTGAGAACAACAGTACCCCTGTGTTTTGTGTCTTTTATGCCTACTGAGGCCTCTGTGCATTGTTTGCCAAATTCCTTTCTGCACAGCCTGGCCTAGGTCCCCAGCACTCTACCCTGTGATGCTCAACTTGCTGAGTTGTTCTCCAGCAGCGTGGGACCTTCTTTTGTTGTGCTGCATCAACTGCGTTTTACACCTCCTTTGAACCCAGATTCTGCAGCTTCCGGTGGTGCTGGTTGGCATCCTTAGGGCTCTCTAAAGTGCTGAGAGCTCCCTCTTTCTCCTCACAGAGAGATGAGGCCCCCAGGTCCCTCCTGGGTCCATCCAACATCCTTTTGATGAAAATTGCACTTTTGCCGTAGCCAAGGCTTGTTGGTGCCTTTAAACGCGAAATCTCATCTGCAACAATCTTCACGCCTTGGGCCATCTTTTGCATTATGCTGGAACCCACTGGCATCTTCCTAGGATGCATTTCTGCAGTCTTCAACTAACCAGGGACTATTTTTTTGCACCCTCTTGTGGGTTGGCAGGGGCTCCTGTCCTTCCTGGAACTTCTTTCGACTTCTGGACTTGGTCCCCTTCCTTTGCAGGTCTCCAGGTCCAATAATCCAGCAGTTGTTCTTTGCAGACTTGGTTGGCTGCTGCAAATTTCCAAAAACGAGGTGTAGTGTGTCCTAAGGAAACTTGCAGTACTTTACTTCTGCTTTTCTGGGTAATGGGGTGGGGTAATTTACCTACCTTTACTGTATTCCTACTCTCCCAGCAGTTCTGTACCCACTACACTTGTCTAGGGAGGAATTTGTGATTCACATTCCACTTTTTTAGTATATAGTTTGTGTTGCCCCTAGACCTATTTTCTCCCATTGCATTCTTTAGGATTTCTATTTACTTGTCTAATTTTGGTGTCTAGTGTATTGTGTATAATACTTACCTCCAGAAGGAGTATTGTCTCTAAGATATTTCTGGTACTGTGTCACCCAAATAAATACTTTTATTTTTGGTAACAGTGAGTATTGTCTTTACTTGTGTATAAGCACGGTGTAACTATAAGTGGTATTGCATGAGCTTTGCATGTCTCCTAGTTCAGCCTAAGCTGCTCTGCTATAGCTACCTCTATCGGCCTAAGCTGCTAGAACACTACTACATTCACTAACAAGGGATAACTGGGCCTGGTGTAAAGTGTAAGTACCCAAGGTACCCACCACAAACAAGGCCAGCATCCTACAAAGGGGACTAATCAAATTTAGCAAAATATAAATATTATTTTAGACATTTGAAGCAGAACACAAAAAACACCAATCAAAAGTTACAGTTTGCAGTTGACTGGAACTTAGCCACTATTTTAGGTCGACTGCGAAAGAGTAGGGGTCTCATACGGGCAAGCAAGTCACAATGATCAAAGTTTTCTTTCACTCTGACTTGTTTAATTTTGCTCAAACTTCATCAGAAATACGAGGCAAGAAAATGAAACAGCTAGGGTTCATTGAATTTCAAGGTACCATGGTGTAGTGCTTTTGCTCTTATCTAGTTTTTAGCACTTACATAATACACCAGAAATGCACTTCTGAGTTCAAAGAAGACTTTTATTGTTGTTAATTCTTCCCCAACTGCAATTTTTATGAATGACGAATTATTAGATTTCAAACACACGTTAATCAAACAAAATATATCAGTTTGCAATATACACAGCAGGTTATATTTATAAGATATTGAATGCAAAGCAAAACAAATACTTCACCGTGTGGGAAACTATTTACAGCTTCATCTTTCTAGGGTCTGCAAGCTGATGACTCCCTGTCAGCTGCGAGAAAGAGATTCATCTACCCACACGGGATGCTGGCAACTGGCGCCAAGCTCCAGCACGAAGTCCGGTAGATCCGAATCTGAATCTCTGCAGCCTGTGACATTCGTTACAAAGGTGTGCCCCCTCCTCTCAGACTCGGGAAAACTGAGCAAGCCTTTGGAGACTGGCCAGGTCTCCGAGACTACTCCTCTTCCCAGGCTCAAGCGGAGAAAAACAACCAATGCACCCTCTCTTATCAGGTCTAGTCTACTGTGAGAAAAACATCTTGGTTCATCTTGTGCAAAAACACAGCTTGGAAAAATACAGCTTGGATTCTCAACTGCAATGTCTAACTCCACGTTAATGGCAATAGGCAGCTAACCTAAATATCAAATGCAATGTCTAGTGTCATGTCAAAGCCAATAGGCAGCTGAGCTGAATACAAAATGCAATGTATAATATCATGTCAAAGCCAATAGGCAGCTGAGCTGGATACAAAATGCAATGTCTAATATCATGTCAAAGCCAATAGGCAGCTAAGCTGAATACAAAATGCAATGTCTAATATCATGTCAAAGCCAATAGGCAGAATATCTAATAGCATGTCAAAGCCAATAGGCAGCTAAACTGAATACATCATGTCAAAGCCAACAGGCAGAATACAGAATGTAATGGCTAATGCAATGTCAAAGCCAATAGGCGGCTAAACTGAATACATCATGTCAAAGCCAATAGGCAGAATACAGAATGTAATGGCTAATGCAATGTCAAAGCCAATAGGCGGCGAAACTGGATACAGAAAGTAATGGCTAATGCCATGTCAAAGCCAATAGGCGGCTCAACTGAACAAAACATACCATGTGCCACTGGTGAACATTGAGCAACTAATATGCGCAGTGTTGAAACACAAAGTCATTGGTCAAACAAAATTAAGCCAATAGGCAGGACACATGGTCAAACACCCACCGAAGTTGCTGGTTTTGCCACGAAAGCTCTAGTAGGGCGAAGTAGAATTACAGAGCCATTGAGGTCACATTGCCAATGAGGTAGATTTGCAGCTTGCCCCGCTCCTAGTATTCATTAGCAGGTTTAGGGCCCCATTACAAGTTTAGAAGTCAGATCACCAGACCGACATGTTGGCAGTGCTAAAAAGACCACTATGCTGGTGGTCTTACAGACCACCCTATTGCAAGTCAGACAGGCTGGTCCATCGCATGGCAACCAAAAAATGCAGACTGACAGTGGCGCTGCGGCCCAGAAATAGGCACTATGACCTCCAGCCACAACAGCACAGCGACCAACCACTGACCGTATTACAAGTCCAAAGTCCCAGTGGCGGGCACCATTGGCTTTCAGCCAATGGCAGTCCGAACCGTGGCAGTTTGCAGTCACCAAAGTAATATTCAATGCCACATTGGATGGATGTGACAACAACACAGCTGACATACATTGCCACACTGGACACAGCTGCAAAGGAGACTATGGGGGTTATTCCAACTTTGGAGGAGGTGTTAATCCGTCCCAAAAGCGACGGAAAAGTGACGGATTTACCACCAGCCGTATTACGAGTCCATTATATCCTATGGAACTCGTAATACGGCTGGTGGTATATCCGTTACTTTACCATCACTTTTTGAACGGATTAACACTCCTCCAAAGTTGGAATAACCCCCTATAAAACAAATCCCTTCACACACCCAGTAAGACCCAGCAAGACAGAGCAATGTTTTCCCACACTGCAGATACTAGGCACTATTTCTTTTCACCATCCCATACAACACCCGGCACACACTTTTGTCCAGTCTCACCCTTTTGCACCCCCCCCCTCTTTAGTAAGCAAATGTCACTCTTCTTTTTTTTTACCATTTCACTTTCCAAAAATCTCAGTTTTTCAGAAGATAAATTAAGTCATGGTGGATGGAATCATAGGAGTAGAGCCACAATTGCTTGGTGCCCAAGTCCAGCACACTCTTCTCAGTAGGAAAAGGGAAATGTGGGACAGGATAGTCAACATAGTAAATGCTGTAGCCACCACCCAGCACACAAAGGAGTACATCAGGAAGAGGTGGAACAACCTCAGGGGCAAGGGAAGTTCCCTGGTCTCCAGGCACCAGCTGCATGCCAAGAAGACTGGTGGTGGCCCTCCCAATACCCTATTACATATCTTTCCCTGGGAGGAGAAGATCTTGGCCATTCTGCATCTTGAGGGCTTTACAGGAATAACCGTGGGAGTGGAGTCTGGTAAGTCATCACACAAAAATATGTCACCAAAATACCATATCATTCATTCTAACTGCTCACCTTTGGCCACCTTTACTGTCACTCCATTCACCAGCCCAGTGTCCACCAGTCCAAAGACCCCTGTTTGGAATCTCACAATTTAAGTGTACTCGCATGGAGGGTAACATTTGTATACAGTGTGTATACTGCAGAGAGTTACATGACTGCAACTCCCAGCAGGCACTGTTCTATGACTCCAAACACCAGATCAGTGTTTTCTTCTCCAAATGCCCTTGCTGTAAACTCCCAAGTGAAGTGTACCCACCTGGGAGGATAACATTTGTCAAGTGTGTCGTACAGGGGGTGACATGACTACAACTCACAGAAGGCACTGTTACTATTACTCAACTGACCAAAACAGTGTTTCCTTCTCCAAATACCCTTGTTTGTGAACTCCCAATTGTAGTGCACTCATCTGGGAGGATAACATCTGAATAGTGTGTGTATAGTACAGGGACTAACATTACTGCTAGGGCCAGGAGGCACTGTTACTGTTACTCCACTCAGCAAGCCCAGTGTCCTCTTGCCGAAGACCCATGTTTGTGAACTCCCAGTTCAAATACATTTGTATAGTGTATGTAGTACATGGAGTTACATAACATCAGCTCACATGAGTCTCTCTTACTGTCACTTCACTTCAAACACAAGTCCAGTGTCCTCCTCTTCAAAATAATTGTTTGGGAACTCACACATGAAATGTACTCATCTATGGGCATGACATTTCTCAAGTGTATGAAATAGAGGGAGTGACATGACTGCCAAGGCCAGGATGTTCTGTCTCTCCAACTCTATACAACAGCCCACTGTTTAGTTGTCTAAATACCCTTGTTGGTTAGCTCTCGATTGAAGTGTACTCACCTGGGAGGATATCATTTGTATAGTGTGTGTAGTACAAGGAGTAACATGACTGTAACTCCTAGGAGGACCTATTCCTTTAACTCTAAACACCAGGCTAGTGTGCACTTGCCTCAATGCATTTTTTTAGTGAACTCTCAAATGAAGTTTACTCACCAGGGAGGATACTATTTGTCAAGTGTTGGGAAGTAGAGGGAGTGACATTACTGCAAGGCCCAATAGGCTTTTTTCTCTACCTCCATCCACCAGCCCAGTGTGCACTTGCCACAATGCATCTGTTAGTGAACTCTCAAGAGAAGTTTACTCACCTGGTAGGATGGCAATTGTCAAGTGTTGAGAAGTAATGGGTGTGACCTGACTGCAGCTCCCAGGATGGCCAGTTCCCGTAACTCAAACCACCAGCCCAGTGTGCACTTGCAATAATGCATCTGTTAATGAACTCTCAAATGAGGTTTACTCACCTGGGATGATACCGATTGTCAAGTGTTGGGAAGTAGAGGGAGTGACCTGACTGCAAAGCCCAATAGGCCCTGTTTCTTTAACTCCAATTACCCACCCAGTGTGCACTTGTCCCAGTGCATCTGTTAGTGAAATCTCTAATGAATTTTCCTCACCTGGGTGATACCATTTGTCAAGTGTTGGTAAGTAGAGGGAGTGACCTGACTGCAAAGCCCCAAAAGCTCTGTTTCTCTAACTCCAATCACCACCCCAGTGTGTACTTGCTACAATGCATCTGCTAATGAACTCTCAAATTAAGTTTCCTCACCTGTGAGGATACCAATTGTCAAGTGTTGGGAAGTAGAGGGAGTGACCTGATCGAAAAACCCAATAGGCCCTGTTTCTCTGACTCCAATCACCAGCCCAGTGTGCACTTGCCATAATGCTTCATTTAGTGCAGCTGAGGCCTGTCCTTTAGGGCAGAGGGGCCAACCCCCCACCTTTTGCCCCTCATGAAGAGTGCCTGTCAGGCTGAGCAAAGGTCAACCTGACAGACACTCTTCATGTTCAGATCAGGCAGCCAGGAGTGAGTCATGCACGATTTGCGCAGACTCCTGGCTGTCTGAGCTGAAATCTTTTGGGCTAAAGAGGTCACAGCTCCTATGGGCGTGACCTCCTCAGCTCAGCAAAGGTACCTCAAGGCCCTTCCCTCGGTGATAAGGGGAAGTGTCACCCATTGACTTCGACCTGGGTGCCTCAAGTTTAAGCCCTGAAGTGCCCAGGGCGATGGATAATCACTGACACCTTGTCACAGAGTGGGGAGGGATTAGCAGTCTCACTGACCCTATCCCACTCTGTGACAAAGTTGGGACTGCTGCCTTCCCTCATTGGCTGACCTGGGAAGGCAGCATCCCAGCCCTCCATGAGCTCTGAGGCTGAAGGTAAGTGAGTGTGTGGGTGTGTGAAGGTAAGTGTGTATGTGTTTTAAATGAATGTTGGGTGCTTGCGTGTATGATTGAATGTTGATGAGTGTTGTGAATGGATGTGTGTGAGTGTGTGTGTGAATGAATGAGTGTGAGTGTGCTGCCTGCCCCCCTCCCTCCTAAAATTACCGTCCGCCACTGGTTTAGCATACTCTAAAATGAAGCTTCTAGCCTGGGAGGATACCAATTGTCAAGTGTTCGGAAGTATGGGGAGTTATCTAACTGCACAACCCTATAGGCCCTGTTTCTGTAATTCCAATCACCAGCCCTGTGTACATTTACCACAATACATCGGTAAGTGAACTCCTAAATGAAGTTTACTCACCTGGGAGGATGCCAATTGTCATGTTTTGGGAAGTAGTGAAAGTGACCTGGCTGTAGCTCCCAGATGGGACTGTTCCTGAAACCCCATCCACCAAACCAGTGTGCACTTGCCCCAAAACATCTGTGAGGGAACTCTCAAATGAAGTTAACTCACCTGGGAGAGACCAAGATACAGATCATGCTCAACTCAGAGACGTGTCTTGCTACCTAGCTCCATCTTGACACGCTGACCCAAGATTAAACTATTGAGGCAGGCAGGACACCTTACCCTGTGTGCAAATTAAGCATCGGAAAGGCCTCAAGGTACATTACCAGAATGGTATTGGCAGCAGACACATTCACAAAGCACTGACCACATGATGACTCCAATCACATATACAACAAAGTCCTGCGTCTGCCTGCATGACAATCAACTAGACCTCAAAATGGTAAAAGCAACATCTTGCCTAACTACTGTTTGGCCTGCACTGTTGTCAACATGTAATTCCCAGCCTATCCTCCCAAGTGCTAAACGCCTGCACATTTCAGCAGCTGCTTGGCCTAAATGGAGTTGGTATGCTTCACAAATGTCAAGACAATACTACCAATACCATGGGTACCAGTCACAATAGGATAACCTGCAAATCAACTATGAACAAGGGATTTGCAAAATGTCACTGCAAACTGTTGGAGGTAGATGTCACAGTACAACCAGCAGCATTGTCTGTTTCACATCAACAGATCGACCTGCCATTGGGCACATATAGGGTACAGAAGAGACTGCCACTACCTCCCGCGGATGAAGCTCTCAGTGAAGAAGACACTCCTGATTGTCTTGATGTGGAGGACGATCCTCACCCATCTGGACTACCTGGTCAAACCCCAACAGTGAGTCTCACTTTGCCCACATCAATACCTCCCAGCCCGGTTGCCTCAATATCACAGGCAGGCATTCACCCCCCAACCTGTGTCCCTAGGACAGTGTCTGCCATCTTGTGCCCCCAATTTCAAGCACAGGCCCCTGGGGTAGGGTGCATGGGAGAGTTGTTGTGGGCCAGCAGGGTGAGAACACTAGGGCTGCTACAGGCCAGGACATCATCAGCCATGTCTTGGGGGTGTGTCAGGAGACCCAACGCGTGATGGGCTGGGTACTTGTTGTACTCAAGGCGATTAAGCAGCTGTAGAGGGACATCCACAGGGATATGCATGAGAAGTGGGAGGCCCACAATATCAACGTGGCCTCCCTAACAAGGATGTTGAGGGACATTAACAGTACCCTGATCAGGGACTGTAAACAACAGTCTACCACTTCCTCTGGCACAGTAAGAAATGGCCCTTCATCGCTGCCAGCCATCAAAAGGAAGGCCCTGTCAGAGGAAGAACCTGACCCAGACACATCTGCCTCTGTAGCAGCAGAACCCCCTGCAAGCGTGGACGTCCAACAAAGACGCCAGCAGATGTGGGTGGCAAGACACCCACCACTGCCAGCAACTGACCTCTTCCTAAAGAACCTCCTTTGTGTGGCACATATTCACTCTGTTGACTGTTCATCAACCACCATCCATTTATAATGGGTGGGGTACACTGGACTTTGGACATCCAGTGGTGTGGCATCTACTCCAATGATTTCATTCACCTTGACCGAACCCTTCACTGTTTTTTTCAACCATGCCCCAATATTATTTTATGCACACATTTAAAAACAAAATCACCTATCACAGAGTCAGTGTCTACTTGTTTCTGTTACACATTTTGCAATGTAGTGAAGTAAGACCATGCAAGGAGGGATATGTTACAGGTACAGTGTCCTGCTAAGGATCACTACCAACACACACAAACATAGTGCTACAAATGTCTTGTCACACCAAACATTTTATTCCAGTGTACAGCACATAGGCTGTCCATATGTCTGGACTGTCATAGTCAAGACTCATATTGTAACAAGCTACACATATTGTGATGAGGTACACATTCCAAGGTACAGCCCCACTAGACCATGGAAGGAAGTGCCTTGTCAGACCAATGTCCTGTAGAATTGACAAACAGAAAAGTTGAATAGTGTCACCAGCTTTAGCCTTATCACATACCAAACCAAACTAATTCAACATCACATAAACCAAAGAACAGACACAGGTCAGTACAACAGTTCCTGATCGCAGGTCCATCATAATCCAATGAGCATGCATCTGATGGTATGACACATACATATGTCACGGCTGTGGCACAGGCACTGTGGCCTGCAATGATTAAACACATCTACAGCTACATTTAGGTCATACAAGAAGAGTGTTTAGCCTATGTGAAAGGTGAATCCCTTGCTTGCACTTGATGACAACATATTCTATGGCCACATGATCTCACACATGATACACTCAGCCCAACACAATATACTAAACAAGTACAATGTGCACTTCTGACCTTCCACCCAAACACTGTTCAAGTTGCCTTGGAACAAGTCTCATACACCCCAAATATGTGGCCTACATTACCTGGAACAATCCAAGTCCACTTTGTATGTTGGAACTGCATCAGATACCTGCCAATGTCACAACTCTAAAATGGCCAAATGAGGATGTCATGGTGAAGGTACCTGTACAAAGACAAAACAAGGAGTATAGACTTGAAAAAAATACCTCTTACACAAATCATATGGAAAGCATCTGGAAAGGAAATTGCATTGCAATGAGACTGACACAAACAAAGTAGCTACATCAAGGTGGAGATATGTCAAAGGCTAACCCTTCAAGTGTTGTTTAGCTGAATATTGCAGAGTATTAGCTCCCTAGTTGTTGCCAAACACTCTACCCTACACATTCTAACAAATGCAGTTCTTCGTACAGTCACATTCATTACATTACATGACATATTTAAACTCATGAAAAGCAACTTTTGATGAGATCTTGCCACAAGTCAGGTCCTTTGTCTTCACCACTATCATCTTCCCTTGGCATTTCATGAGTCTCACCCAGTGGCACTGCATGCTCCCCCTCCTCTGGGATGTACGAGACATTCCTGCACACGGCAAGTTTGTGAAGCATGCCACAGTGATCTGGCACACTTTTCTGGGTGAGTAGAGGAGTACTCCATCTTTCCTGTCGAGACACCTAAATCCGACCATCAGGAGCCCAAAAGCCTGCTCCACAATGCGCTGTGTTCTTCCATGGGCCTCACTGAAGCAGACTTCCCATGGAGTAGTTGTATTTCTCATTGGCATCAACAACCAAAGACAGTTTGGATATGCAGAGTCTCCTGTTTGGGAATCAGACATTTGTGCAAGAAGTCCCTCTTTTCAGGACTGTTGCACTTGACATTGCCCACACACAAACAGGAAAGATATGACTTACCAACCAGCCAGGCCCTCTCTGGGTAGAGCTGCCACATCAGCTGGGGTATAGTGCTGTTCCGCATTATGAAGGAATCATGGGCTGAACCTCGATAACGGGCAAAGACCTGTGAAATGTAGAGATCTTCTAAACAGACAACTTGCACGTTGATGGAATGGAAGTTCTTTCTGTTGTGGTATACTTGTTAATTGGTATGCAGTGGGATCAAGCCAACAAGTGTGCCATTAATGGCATGTGTGATACATGCAAAACCATAAAAGTCTTCCTTCACATTGACTTAATTCTGATGTTGGGGCAACTAAATGTAGCTGTCCAGGTCTTTCAACACTGCTGAGAGGACATCCTTCATTACCAGGCTGAACATAGGTTGGGACATGCCAGCTGATAGGGCATGCTAGTTGGATAACTAATAGCTGGCATCAGATCTGGCTTCGAATTATGACCACTATTGTTTGCCAATTCAGACGATACAGGAGGATGACGTGTTGTTCTTCCATGGTCTGAAGGTCTGGCAGTGGACGGTATCCTTGGGCTCTCATTATCCTAATGAGGCTGCTGGATTCAGGCGGCAGCATAACATGAATTGTGAGGGAACTGGGTCCAATCCCACATCATATGACAACTGTCGGCCTTATCTGTTTCCAGACAACTAGCAGTGCCTCATCTCTGCCCAAGAGCAGGGATGATCTGTGGCTACCAGGCACATGACAACAATGACTTCTCAGGAAATCGTGGTTTATCATATCTCAACCTTTTCTCTCAGTTATATTAGTCTCACACATGCAAAGACAGAGGCAGAAAATGGTTCAATAGGACTTATTGAATCAGGTCTGTCTTAGATAAAATGGCATGTATTGAAATAATTAGAATGATGAAACATGCTAAAAGCAAAATGGTGATGAGAAAAGTGAAACACAGGAAAAGTCCTACCATATTGTCATTATGCATGTAAGATATGCGGTTCCTACCTAAGCTATATTAGAGCACAGCATGATGTGCCCTAATCCGTCCTTCATGATTCCCCCTGGGAAGACCTCTTTCCCATGCCTAAGCAGGGAAGCATGTTGTATAGAGAGAAACCATCCCCATGTAGACAAGGGAACGAGCAGTCTCAGCAAGCAGCTGTAGCAAAGTCAATCAGCATGGAGTTGTGGTCATCTGGCTGAAATCTCCCTCTAACCTGCATGGGACATAGAATTGTTCTTATAATAAAACAACTGATGTTCAGAGAAAATTTCCCCACGTAAGGATGTGCATGTTTCTGTGCATGTTGGTAACTCAGTGTAACACTTTGCCGGCAACCCTATCTAGCTGCAGCCTTGAGGAAAGCACAAAGTGAAAAAATGTCTTGCTGGAAACACAATGCTTTCCTAGGTGAATGAACAACTAGATAAAGAAAATAAAACAGCACCACAAATGTGGCTAATTCTGAAATAATAAAAATGAAGCAGAATAAAATGTAACTAGGCTAAAAGGCACAAGCGGCATGCCTAATTGTTAAAATAACATACCTAGAGACATTACTAAAATGGCTAGCCGTCAACGGTAGATAGGTGGTTGTTGCAACATCCCTCTCCCTGGATACCTATTTAGGACAAGAAATTAGTTCTATCATTAGACATTGTGTCCCCAGCAACATACATGATGCACATCAATGATATCATGTGACAAGGCATTTTAGAAGAGATAGACATAGTAACCACTATACGACACAGCTACTAATAACACAAGGGTCACATGTGACTCTCATGGCTTTCCACACACGTCCATGACAATTATCTGGACCAAACTCAAAAATTTGCGTCACAATGGCCCCTCAAAACGTGAATGGATATCCCAACCACAAAAATGACCTTCGGCTGGGGTGGACTGTGCCCCACAGTTAAATGCCATCTGTGCCCTGCAACATACTACAATGGTGTTTGAGTAGTAGGCCGTACATGACAAGACAGGATCAGCATGTGTGTGAGCCCAATACCACATTTCAGGCCTCTTAGATGGCGGCTACCTGACCTACCTCATTTGACATTAGGAAGAGCCCACGATCGCCTGCAACCACAGTGGACACAGCTATAGGCTAACGATGTTGCCATTGGGGGTTGTAGGTCAATGGCTGTGTCTGACAGCAGTGATGACAGCATACATAACAGACGTGACCACCATGTTCTGCAGATTCACTCACTTGCTTTCTGACACTGCTGCCAGTAACACCTTCACAAACTGAGCTGCTGTGTCCTGCCCCTGAGAGAAGTCTTGTCATGTCCAGCAGGTGATAGGGCCTCAACCTTCTCTCCATAGGAGCTGAAAAGGCTAGTAGACAAGGGTCTACCCTGTATGGACAGCTCTATGGTGCACCAGAGGCACAGGTAAGTACTTCATGTGCACAGTTTTCTCTGCCCTTTACCATCCATTCCCTCCTCATAGGCTAGAATGTGGCCACGTGTGCCAGGTTGACTTTTCATGTGCCTGTTGTTGCAGTATGTGTGGCATAAATGAGGTGTAAAACATACAGGTATTGGTGGCCAGTGGCATATGTAACGTTCAGTCATATTGTGTTGTGTGAGGTTTTTGAGATCCTAGATTCTCCTTGTGTTGGATGCAAATACGTAGGTGAGGAGATTTAACTGCCGTCCATTGACATCTCCTTCCTCATGATTGTTGTAAATGTTAATCAACATGCAGGTGCATGACAACATGAGCTGAGTAAGCATGTTGAATGAGTCTGTTGAGAGTAATGTGAGCAATGTGTATGGTGCCACAGAGATTTCTAAACACATTTACCCTTGCAAAACTGTTGATTGGAAGGCATATCATGAATCACTGTGCCCTTCAGTTTGCCACACACACCACATTCTAAATTGCTGTTGGTTACATGAAGTACTGTCATGCATTGAAGTGATGGGAATGGAGTGTCATGTAGGTTCTGTGCTCAGTCTACAGAGACAAGGACCTGGCAAATGCATCTCCCAGTATGGGTTCTAGTCTAGGCTGGGGTGGTGTCACTGTGGCTATGCGCTGTGGCAAGGTGACCACTCCCTGTACTCCAGCATATCCCATCATGTGGACAATATGAGGCTCTGGTGTAAACTTCTGACCTGAAAGCCTCATTTATTTTCTTAGATAAGTAAGGGGATAGAGGTAAGTTAGTAAACTATTCAATATGTGCACTTAGCGTCATTGTCAATGTGGGTCTTTGACTCATGATAGGGCCCTTACTCCCACAGCCCTGTTGTCATCTTCAGAGAAGTCAAATGTTTGCTGATTCCTTCAAGGCCATGATATGTGACTCAGTAGCTTGGTCACATAGCAGAAATTATACAACCCATGCCTTTGTTTGTTGGATGCCACATCTGTAGGATGGACACATACTTCCAAAGGAGTGTTCTATGCTACAGGGACATACCAACGAACCTCACCCCCTGAAGTGGCATGAGTATGCATTTGTTAGTCCACATGTCCATGTATGGACAAGGAAGACACTTACTGTACCAACCATGCCAGAGCTGGTGCAGTGTCTGTGGCGATGCATCTGCCCCTTGTGACCCGGCGGATACAGTCAGTCAAGACGTGATGTGTCAACTTCGCAGTGTTGTGATGACGCCAGCAGTGTCATGACAATATTTGACTTGTGTTGCAGGCCACGGTCGTTGAGTGCAGTGATGTCCATGGAGCGGGAACATGAGTTGGTGCTGGCATTGCAGAAGTTGTTCCTGGCATCGCTGAAGTCGTAAAACTAGCTTAAAACTAGTTAGTGAAGTCTTTGCTGTCCCTGAGACTTCAAAACAGGAGGAAAGCTCAACCCAAGCCATTGAAGAGCACTTTTGTGGAAGGCAGAGTCCTTCCAGCAAAGTCAGAGGCCAGCAAGGCAGCAGTGGAGCAGCAGACAGGCAGTCCTTCTCAGCAAAGCATTCCAGATGAGTCCATTGGGCAGCCAGGCAGCTTCTCTGACAGAGCTCAGGTGCATATCCAGAAGAGTCTGATTTGGTGGGGTCAGAGACCCAGGTTATATACCCGGAAATACCTCTGAAGTGGGGGAAACTTCAAAGAGTGGTTCTGAAGTGCACATTCCCCTCTCAGCACAATCGTGTCTGCCAGGATCCATGTGGGGGGTTATCAGTCCTTTGTGTGAGAGCAGGCCACTGGCCTTTGAAATATAAGTGTTAGCCCCTCCACCCTTCCAGCCCAGGAAGACCCATTCAGTATGCAAATGAATGCAGATGTGACTGAGTGTCCTATGTTTATGGTTGTGTGGGTGGAAGGCACAAGTGGAGCTGTCAACCAGCACAGACCAGATGTGGATTGGAGAAAGGCTGTAAGGCACAGATGGCAGTAAGTGCAGAGAAATGCCAACTGTCGGAAAGTGTCATTTCTAAAATAGTAATATTAAATCCAACTTCACCAGTAAGCAGGATTTTCTATTACCAGTCTGGTAATACCAAGCAAGACATGGCTACTCCTTCCAGATCAGAATCTGCCACTTAAGAGTATAAGAGGGCAACTCTTATGCTAGTCTATGAAAAGAGCAGGCCTCACAGTAGTGGAAAACAAATTTAGGAGTTTTTCACTACCAAGGCATGTAAAACACATAACTACATGTCCTGCCTTTTACCTACACAGCACCCTGCCCTATGGATTACCTAGCGTCTACCTTAGGGGTGACGTATATGTAGAAAAAGCGGAGTTTATGGCTTGGAAAGTAGTTTTAAATGGCAAGTCGAAGTGGCAGAGAACTGCACACACGGGCCTTGCAATGACAGGCCTGAAACCTGGTTAAGGGGCTACTTATGTGGGTGGCACAATCAGTGCTGCAGGCCCACTAGTAGCATTTAATTTACAGGCCCTGGGAACAGGTCATACACTTTACTAGGGACAGGTAAATTAAATATGCCAATTGTGTAGGAACCAATGTTACTATGTTTAGGGGAGAGAGCGTGTGCACTTTAGCACTGAACAGCAGTGGTAAAGTGTACAGAGTCCTAAAGCCAGCAAAAACAGAGTCAGAAAAATTGAGGCAGACAGGCAAAAAGTTGGGGTATGACTGCCCTAAGGCTGTCAGGTTTAACACTTAGGCCCTCAATATGACATTGGTGATAAATCCTGCTTACCGTTGCAGTGACATCTGCCAACATACCGCCACAATGGCGAATATTCGTTCACCATATTATGACATACACACACC
Source organism: Pleurodeles waltl (assembly GCF_031143425.1). Lineage (NCBI taxonomy): Eukaryota > Metazoa > Chordata > Amphibia > Caudata > Salamandridae > Pleurodeles > Pleurodeles waltl. The sequence continues at coordinate 483,091,419 of NC_090439.1, forward strand.
AGTCCGACAGAATACTGCCACATACACAAATCCACCAGTCCAAAGGTCAGTGCTAAAGTGCCGGGACCAACATCCATACCGTTATGCCAGCAAAACAACACCCACCACATTATGACCCAAGAATCACCACGGCAGACATTCAATGGCAGTACACCATTGCGGCACATACCGCTGTGCTCGAATGGACACCCACATACAAAACAACACTACATTGGCCAATACTAAAAACATACACCTGACATTCATACACACACCACACCCACCCACAGCACTATAAAACACACACCCACAACCCTTTAGAAAGAACATTTACTGCCAGGAGATTGACACGAACAGCACAGAGACAACTAGACACACACACCACATACATCCATACATCCCTCAAGCACCCATCACACACCCTACCACATTACTCAATACACTCTCATCAACACACCCCACACAACACCCATGTCCTCACAAAGGCACCCCTGTTTCAATGATGAGGAGTTAAGGGTCATGCTAGAGGAAATTGTCAGGGTAGAGCCACAGCTGTTTAGAGCACAAAAAGAGCAGATATCCATTGCAAGAAAGATGGAACTATGGCGAAGAGCATCGTGGACAGGGTGAATGCCTTGGGACAACACCCAAACACAAGGAACAACATCAGGAAGAGGTGGAAGGTATGTTACGTGGCAGCAAGGCACCAACTCGCCATACAGAGGACTGGCAGTGGACCTCCAGCTCACAGCATGGGGGGAGCAAGTCTTGGCAATACTGCATCCTGAGGAACTCGCTGGAGTAGCCGAAGGACTGAACACTGGTAAGTCAACATTTACCACTTATTACCTACATACCATCACACCTCCTCACCCTCACTCATATAACTCCACTCCACCCTACACATTGCACCAACGCAGATTCCAAATCCTATATGCCATACCAATGCATGGACATCCCTCCCAACCCTGCACGGACATCCATCATCAAAGCATGCACAGCGAAACACAAAATACATCACCATACACAAGCAATAGGTGGAAGGGCAACAAAAACGATAGAGGGGAAGTCAGGGATGTACAATATGTCACAGACATGAAGCATAATACATCACTTACATCCCCACAGGTACCCCAGCCAATGTCAGTGGAGAGGCGGTGCCACGACAAACTAGTCCTTCAACAGAAGAGGCCCCCAGTGATAACAGTAACTCTGGACTTCTGGGTCTGGACCAACAACCTTACCCATCAGGGACCACTGGACAGTTAGTCACCCAAGCCCACTCCCAGTCAACCACAGAGCTACCCAATCAGCATACAACACCACAGCATCTACCCAGCATCCCCACACCTCTGTCCCCAGGAATTGTCAATCAGCAGTGTGCCCAGCTTTACAGGGACCCCAGGCCACACCTCATAACCAAGACAATCAGGGACCTGGGTCAGTGGCAGTGGGCACACTGTTCACGGGATAGAGGCACAGGCCAATAGGGACACTAGGAAAACCGCTGTGCGCCAGGGGGAGGACAGGCCCAGGGGACAGACTCTCCAGGAGTCACTCACTGAGACCTTGGGAGCATACCAACATTCCCAGGACACAATGGGCCAGACCCTTGACAACGTGCTGGAGAACAGGTGGCTGCAGATAGGGACAGTATCAGGGGGATCAGGGAGGACTTGCAGGCCATTAACACCACCTTGATCTCCATATCATGGGTGCTGGCAGACCTGACCAACATCATGAGGGAGGCAACAGCACATCAGCGGGCCCCTACTACTAGCCAGTCCATTGACCAACCCTCCACCTCTGCTACAGCTAGTGGGCAGGAGGCCCCTCCACAGGACCCACAGGCCACCAGCACCCCTCCCCCTGCAGAAAGTGAACCACATACCAAACATTCCCTGCGACCCCAACAGAAGCCAGAGACACCTGCCAAGATGACCTCCAGTAAATGAGACTCTCCTGATTGTCCCCCTTATGTCCCACACAGTCACCTTGTCCACTTTGAACTGCCTTTGCTCCCCTTCCTATGGCCCTGTGCTACAAACAGACTGGAACACTACCCTGGACTTTCCTCCATCATCACCCCATTCCATTGCACTTTTCCCTCAATGTCATAGCACTACAATAAACACCATTTTATATTTTGAATATGTGCATTTATGGAAACAGTCACATCTAGTGCAAATGATTTGAACACTGTGAGAGCACAGAAATAATGACCCATAGCTGTCGACAGTCAGCACATCAGTACACAGCTGTTATATCACCAACATCTGTAAAATGACAAGCCAAGCGTGACAATAAGTTGAGATGCAAAGGAAGTTAATGCCATCATGCTAGAGCCACACAGAATACATCAATAGTCACAGGAATGGTCAGTTGCACTGTCTCACCTGTGTGTCATTGGAAGTATTGACAGATAACTGGTGTTCTGTTGTCCTCATCCTCAGCCTCTTCATCCTCACTGTCTGAACGTGGCCTTCAGGAGGTCCTCACGATGAGCCTTCTGGTTCGCCCATGTGCCTCATTATAACGTTCCTCAGCCCCTGTCCTGGCATTCCTCACAGAGGTTAGCAGCCATGATAGGTTTGGGTAGCCAGAGTCAACTGCAAGCATTGAGGGACAACATTTAGCCTCACACAATGCTATAGGGATGACACCTGAAGGCATATACTAACATAGAGTGGGTGGGGACCGTGTCTCACCTATTAGCCACAACCTGTGTCTCTGAGGTTGGGCCATCACATCTGGAAAGCTGCTATTCCTCAGAACAAAGGCACCATGCACCAACCCAGGATACTTAGCATTGATGTGGGAGATATACTAGTCTGCCAGGCACACATTTGCACATTCAGTGTGTGGAAACTCTTCCGATTCCTGAACACCTGTTCATTCTGGTGGGGGGGGGGATAAACGCAATATGGGTTGCATCAATCGCCCCAATAATATTGGGTATATGTCCCATTACATAGAATCCAGCCTTCACTGTGGCCAAAACTTCCACTTAGGGGAAAGCTATGTAGCTGCACACGTGTTTCACCAGGGCAGACAATTGAGAATATTGGTTGTGGCATTCCTGCTGCCAAGCCCACTGTCACTTGGAAAGAACCAGTTGCCTGGAAATGGAGTACTGATAACACTTGCACAAGACAGGGTATCCCAGTGAAATGACGGATTACTGATATCAGGTGTGGGTCCAATTGGGCATAGAGCTCAGTGACTGTGGCCCTGTCCAGTCTATAGGTGAGTATAATGTGCCTGTCCTCCAGTGTAGCCAAGTCTGCAAGGGGTCTGTACGCGGGGTACATCTCCTCCTCCTATTTATCCACAGCGGTAGGTATCTAAGGGACACAAAAGTGAGTAGGCCATCACAATTTGAACAATAGAACTACAACTTCACTGTACATAGTGCATTTATGTGATGGGACAGTGGGAAGGGCGAGGTATGTGCTAATCTAGGCTGTGATGCAGTTAAGGTTGATATGACCGTTGTCCTGTATATAGGGACAGGAGGAAGTGAGGTAACTCCGCCAGCACTGGGCATCGTGGCAGAAGGTGGTCTTGCACCGCTGTGCAATTCCTCATTGGATAATATGGGGCTCTATGGAGTACAGTGGCCAATGGGGATCTGCGCCGGTGGTGAAGGTGTACGCCTCCACAGACGTGACCGCCATTTTCTATCTAATTCATCACTTGTTTCCTGACCTTCAACAGGAGAACACCTACACTGTGGTGCTGCTGTGACCTGTGTCTGGAACCTACCATGGCCCGTCTGACAGGGGAAAGGGCCCCTGCCTTCACTTCGGAGGTGTTGGAGCGATTCGTGGATGGGGTCCTACCCAATACGGACTGCTGTATGGGCCTCCAGACCAACAGGTGAGTACACCTTGGCCAGGATGCATGAGTGAAGGATGCATGGAAATGTGTGTGCAAGCATCGTGTCATCAGGGGGAATGTCTTGTGGTGGTGTACATGGTGAGCACCGGCCAATGTGTGTGCCAATGATGGCGGAACGGGATTGGTGGGCCAAATGTGTGACAGGCTGGATTGTATGGTTAATGGTGTTCTCCTGTCTGTATTACCTCTGCAGGTCAGCGCCCAACAGAAGAAAGGATTATGGCGTGCCATCGCCAAGGACGTGCGGACCTTGAGGTGTATCGCAGGTGGAGCACCCACTGTTGGAAACGGTGGGGGGACCTGAGACGCTGGGCACGGAAGACAGCAGAGGCCCTACTGGCGGTGGCCTACCTAGAGCTGGATGGGTGCTTGAGAGAATCACAGCAGCCACAAGAGGGTGAGTACAGTGGGCATTATTAAAATAATTGGCAGGTAGCTTGGGATCCGGGTGGTGGATGTGAGTTAGTGGGTGCCCCTAAGGCCAGGCCAGACATTGAAGTGCGATTCAACTCTAGTGTAATATGTTTGGCCTAACCTAGCTTGTTAGCATTCCATGTCAGTCAGGGCTTTGTGAGTCCCAGGAGGGGTGCAGTTGGTGATGTGTGGCCCTCATCTTGCTGTGGCATCTAGCCAAATCACTGGCAGTGCAATGCATAGTTCTCAAGCCTGATCCCTGTGTGTGATGGTGCTGTGAATGCCAACTGTGGTGTTGATGCAGTTCTGACCCAGTGTTTCCTTTTCCTCTTTACCCCCTTTTTTCTTCTGTCATCCTGTCCATATGTGCATTACCATCATCTGGCGGAGGAGCAGGGACACCAGCAACAGAGGGAGCTGCATCCCACAGGACGCTGGAGGCAGAGTCCACTGATGCCGAGGGAACCAGTGGGACAGAGAGCAAGAGAAGTATCACAGCAGAGACACGAGGTAGCAACACTGACTCAGATACCTCCTCCGATGGAGGCTCCCTGGTGGTGGCAGACACCTCTGTGCCCTCCCCAGCTGGAGGTACAGCCGCCACCGCCGTACCATCACTGCCCTCCCAGTACAGCGAGTTTCCCGTGCCCGCTCACCTAGGAGGGTGGGCATCGCCTTGGCCTCAGGCACCACAGGTCCTTCCCCAGAGAGCCCTGCTGCCTTGAGTGAGAAGGCTATTGACTTCCTGAGGTCCATCTCTGTACAGCAGTCAACCATTGTGAATGTCATCCAGGGGCTGGGATCACAGATGCAGCAACACAATGCATTCCTTGAGGGCATCCACAGTGGATTGGTGGCCCAACACAGATCGATTCAGGTTGTGGCCTCCTCTCTGATGGCAGCCATTGTCCCTGTTCCTACTGTCCCCCTCCAACTACCACTTCCCAGTCCCAGTCTCCTCAACCCCAACCCATCCCATTCACACATACAGATGAGCATGCACATAAGACAACACCCAAGAGGGGCACAGTCAAACACAGGCACCACAATTCATCCCACAAGCACTCACACAAACATCAGACAGTTGCAGACACAACCACATCCACTGCCTCCACTGCCTCCCCCTCCCTCTCCTCCTCCACCTCCCTCACAATCTCATCCACACTCACACCTGCATGCACTGCATCAACAACCACCACCAGCATCACCACACCAAGGAGCACCCACACTTCACTAGCAGACACCCCAACAACATCCATGCATGCGTCCCCTGTGTCCCCTCCCACCCTGTCTGTCCCCCCTAAAGGACACAAACACAAGCACTCACACACCCAATAGTCATCCACCTGACATCAGCACACTGCCCATGCACCCACACCCAAATCCAGCAGACATACACCTCCTATAGCCACTTCCTTAACCTCCACTCCCATAGCTCCTCCTGCCCCACCCTCCCTAAGAAGCTTTCCCTTGCCCAACTTGCCCTGTTCCCTTCCCCTTCTCCATCCTGCCCGTAAGAGCAGGGTCCCAACGACTCAGCCCAGAACCTCAGCCAAACAGTCCATGCGGACAGTGGTGGCACCACCTAGTCGTGGTGGCAAGTCAGTGAAGGATTCCACTCCACCAGCCAGGAAGGTTAAGGATCCCACACCTCCTGCCATGAAGGGGAAGGAGCCTACACCTCTTGGCATGAAGGGGAAGAAGCCCTCAACCCCTGCCAGAAAGGGTAAGGATCCCACACATCATGCCATGAAGGGGAAGAACCCCTTGACTCCAGCGGCGGCTGTCAGGGTGACACCACCACCAGCAGAGGCTGCCCATGAGGCACCTCCACCTGATGACACAGTGCAGCCCTCGCCTCCAGATGAAACAGTCACCACTAGCGGAAGCCATATAGGCCACCCTCCAGGGACTGCTGTACAAGAGAATCCCCTCTAGGAGCAGTGGGCATGTTCCCCACCTGAGAGATTGTGGCCTTGCACTCCCCAGCACAAAGTAATGTACATGGAGCCCCCTCCAGAACCAGTGGGAAAGACACCCACTCCAGAGACTGTGGCCTTGCACTCCTCAGCACAGAGTAATGGGCATAGTGCCCCCTCCAGAACCAGTGGGAAAGACACCGACTACAGAGTCTGTGGCCTTGCACTCCCTAGCACAGGGATATGGGAATGGAGCCCCCTCCAGAACCAGTGGGCTTGGTTCCGACTTCGGCTGAGGTGCCCCCTGCCTAACCTCCCCCTGAAGTGCCTGCCCATTTGCAAACTGATGCCCCTGCAGATTTCTATCTGGATGAAGTCAGGATTCGAGTTGGGCCTTGGAGTGTGGCCTGTGACCATGTGGGCCCTTAGTACATTGAACTGGGCAGTGGCCCTTTGTGTACATTTGGACATAACTATTTTTGTACAATTGGTTCATTTAGTAGCTGTTTATATCAATAAATTATCATTACTGCATTCTTGTTGTCCTTGCATTATTCTGCTGTGTATTGTGTAGCATTGTTTTTCATCCGCAGCTGTTTGTGTGTACGGTGTGTGTGTGTGTGTGTCGGGTGCGTGTTGAGCATGTATGTGTCACTCTCCTTTTCTCCCTCCCTGCCTCCCATGTGTGCTAGCCAGCTGTGCTCACCATCGTCATTTTCATCAGCATTGGTGTTCCAGGTGGAGCATGACGTAGATGAGCATTGAGAAGTGTTGCAGTTCCGGTTCCATGGCGGTGTTGTTCTTCCCTGTGTCTCCGATATTGAGTCTTTGCTCTTCTATGATTCGTTTCTGCCAAGCTGTTGATGCCCTTGGTACCGCCCCAGAAAACGTGGCAGATTGAAGGGTCAAAATATGGTGAACAGTACTTTGTCTTCCGCCTGACTGTAGGAGGCTACCGCTGTGGTGAATGTTGTTTCCACCCTGGCAATTGGTGTGGTACATTGGCTGTCTACGGGAGTTCTCACTGCCATGGTAATAATTTGCGCAGTAATTACTGCCAGCCTGTTGGCGGTATTACCGCCACTTTATCACTCACCACATGGGTCATAATGAGGGCCTTAGTCATTGACGGACCTGTATGTCTGTAGTTTTGGCCCTGTACTTTTGGCATGTATGTTTAACACTTGGGGAGTATTGACAAATAGGAAAGTTCTAGCTTGTTTTTACTGACATGTATGTGACTCAAACATTTGTGATAAGACTTGTGATCATGATCACTTGATTTGTAATTTGCATCATTGCAGGCCAACGCCCATCAAAAGAAGGGACTGCGGAGAGCCATTGCCAAGAAGGTGCAGACCCTGCGGGTCCACAGCTGGCAGAGTGCACACTGCAGAAAAAGGTGGAAGGACCCGAGACGCTGGGCCTGGAAGTTTACTGCGGCCCTGCTGGGGATGTCCTCCTAATGTTGGTGGGGTGCTCATCAGACCATTGACCCCCCTAATGGCCGCATTCTTACAGTGGCCTATCCAGAGCTTTATGGGTGTTTGAGGGCAGAACAGCAGCCACAGGGGGTTGAGTACAGGGCATATTCCTCCATGTCCCATTGCCAAGTGAAAGAGTTAGGTTCTGACGGTTCCCTCTGACTATTAGCGATGAGCCATGTGTCACACAGTAGATGAGTGATTGTTTGTGTAGACGTGTCATGTGGTGCATAGTGATGTGCCTTTTATAGTGGACCAGGAACCTAGGACAGACCTTAGTGGAAATCAACAACCACTTGCTCTGCAGGGACAACATATGGCTGGATACATTGATCAATCAAGTACTGTTTATTGTTGTAGTGAGTGTAATTTCTATGCAACAGATCACTACTCCTAAATGTTCCAGGTCAAAGGTAAGAAGGTTTATTACTGAATTACCAAGGCACACCAGAATAATACATATAGGCCATATTGTAGTGAAGTACATCAATCAAAGTTCTGAACACATATCTGTGATTAGTTGGAATTTATTGATTCAAGGCATGGGGAATCCAACAAACAAAAGCCAACACGTGTTACATCATCAAGACTTTCTCAAGGCACAAGATCGTAAGAGCAATATCCCCAAAATAAGGCAAAATTCATGCTAGCCAGATGATGGTCTATGGTAGGCTGTCTTGCCAGATACTGAAGGGTTGAAAAGTGTTCCATGCAGACATGGCCATGATAAGCCACAGAAATTTGTGCCGCGTAATGAGAGGAAATGTGACTGTGGTCAGTAAGTAGGTGATAGATCACTGTCCTCTGCCATGTGTCTGGGTACATGTGTATATAAGCATCTGCCACCCAGAAGCTAGTTGTCTCCAGCATATGATGAGTGTTGGTGCCTCACTGTAGTCTGTAATGTGAATCAATCAATCAATCAAATAATTTCTTAAGCGCACTACTCACCCATTAGGGTCTCAAGGCACTGTGGGGGGTGGGAGTAGGTGGGGTTGCCAGTTACTGCTCAAAAAGCCATGTTTAAGGTGCTTTCTGAAGGTTAGGAGGTCCTGGGTCTTGCGTAGGTTGGTTGGGAGGGAGTTCCAGGTCTTGGCAGCGAGGTGGGAGAAGGATCTGCCGCCGGAGGTGGTGCGTTGGATGCGGGGGACTGTAGCGAGGGCGAGGTCGGCGGAGCGGAACTGTCGAGTTGGTATGTGGAAGTTTACTCGTTCGTTGAGGTAGGCTGGTGCAGTGTTGTGGAGGGCTTCATGAGCGTGGATGAGGACTTTGAAGATGATCCTTTTGTTGATGGGCAGCCAGTGTAGGAATCTGAGGTGGGTGGATGTGTGTTTGTGGCGAGGGAGGTTGAGGATGAGACGTGCAGCTGCGTTTTGAATTCCCTGGAGTTGTCTTTGAAGCTTGGCTGTGGTCCCTGCGGAGAGGGCGTTGCCGTAGTCCAGTCTGCTGCTGATGAGGGCGTGGTTGACCGTTCTTCTTGTTTCTAAAGGAATCTATTTGAAAGTCTTGCGTAGCATGCGAAGGATGTTGAAGCAGGAGGATGATATGGCGTTGATTTGCTGGGTCATGGAGAGAGATGAGTCTAGAACGATGCCAAGGTTGTGTGCATGTGCGGTGGGTGTTGGGGGTAGTCCGAGGGTGGTGGGCCACCAGGAGTCGTTCCATGCCATCTTGTTGGGGCCGAAGATGATGATTTCTGTTTTGTTCGAGTTTAGTTTAAGGTGGCTTGCTGTCATCCATTTGGCAATGTCGAGGAGTCCGGCGTGCAGGTTTATCTTGGTGGTGGCTGGGTTCCTGGTGAGGGAGATGATGTGCTGGGTGGCGTCTGTGTATGAGATGATGGTGATTCCGTGGGGGCAGAGGATGTTGGCAAAAGGGGCCATGTAGATGTTGAAGAGGGTGGGGCTGAGGGAGGATCCTTGGGGGAAGCCGCAGATGATCTTGGTGGCTGGAGACCGAAAGGAGGGAGGCGAACTCTTTGGGATCTTTTGGTGAGGAAGGAGGTGAGCCAGTCCAGGGCCTTGTGTCGAAGTCCGGCGTCAAAAAGGAGTGCGCGGAGGGTTTGGTGGCATACAGTGTCGAATGCTGCAGAGAGGTCTTGGAGGATGAGGGCGACGGTCTTACCCTTGTACACTCTGGTCCTGATGTCATCTGTGCAGACGATGAGAGCGGTCTCAGTGCTGTGGTTCTTGCGGAATCCAGACTGGGAGGCGTTGAGTATGTTGTTTTCTTCTAAGAAGTGAGACAGTTGGGTGTTGACTATCTTCTCAGCGACCTTTGCGGGGAAGGGGAGAAGAGAGATGGGACGGTAGTTTTTGAGCTCTTCTGGGACTGCTTTGGGTTTTTTGAGGAGAGCGTTGACTTCGGCATGCTTCCAAACGTCTGGGAAGGTTGCGGTGTCGCAGGAACTGTTGATGACGGCGTGGAGTTAGGGAGCGATGATTTGGCTGGCCTTGTTGAAAATGTAGTGGGGGCAAGGGTCTGTAGAGGAGCCTGAGTGGACTGAGTTCATGGTTTTGCCGATTATTTTGTCATTGGTAGGGGTCCAGGTGTGTAGTTGGTTGGTGTGGGAAGGTGTTGTGTTGTTGGTTGTGTCGGTGGTGGTGATGGTGGATGCTGATGCTGTGAAGCTGTTGTGTATGTCTGTGATTTTGCGGTCAAAGTAGTTGGAGAGGGAGTTGCAGAGGTTTTTTGGAGTGTGGAGGGTCGATGATGCTGGATTTGGGTTTGGTGAGTTCTTTGACGATGGCAAAGAGTTCCTTGCTGTTGTGTGTGTTGTTGCCTACGTGTTCTTTGTAGAAGGACTGTTTGGTGGTCCGGATGAGTTGTGGTGTTTGCACATGGCTGTTTTGAGGGCAGAGAAGTTGCTCATTGAGGGTTGTTGGCGCCAGGCTTTCTCAATTTTGCGACATTCTCGTTTGGAAGCCTGGAGTTCTGTGGTGAACCAGGGGGCGGTCTTGACGGTGCGGGTGCTGTTGTTTGTTTTCAATGGGACGAGGAAGTCTGCGCAGGTTGTTAGCCATTGTGTGAGGTTGTGGGCGGCGGTGTTGGAGTCATTGCTGATGGGAGGTGGAGCTTGTGTGAGGTTGGCGATCAGGTGTTCTTTGGAGATCTTGTTTCACTTGCGGTAGGGTTTAGTGTGTTGTTGGTGGTGGGTGGGGGGTTTCATGAAGGAGAAGTGGACGCAGTGGTGGTTATTCCAGTGGAGCTCGGTGGTGTGAGGAAGGTGATGTGGCTGCTGGAGGTGAAGATGGCATCAAGCGTGTGTCCTGCTGAGTGAGTGGGTGAGGTGACCAGTTGCTTGAGGCCGAGGTTTGGGAGGTTGTCCAGCAGGGCTGTGGAGTTGCAGTCATGGGTGCTTTCCAGGTGAAAGTTGAGGTCACCAAGGAGTATGTAGTCTGTGGAGGTGAGGGCGTGGAGCTGATAGTATCTGCGATGGCATCGCAGAATGGGGGGGGCGGGTCCTGGTTGTCTGTAAATGAGGGTTCCTCTAAGGGTGGTGTTGGCGTTGATGTGTATTAGAAAGTGTAGGTGTTCTGTGTTGTCTAGGGTATCGTTGGTGTTGGAGATTTAGATGTTTTTGTGTATTATGGTGATACCTCATCCTGGTTTGTTTATGCGGTCTCTACGGGTGATTTTGTAACCTTCTGGGATGGCTATGGCTATGTCGGGGTCTTATGGGTGGTTCATCCATGTTTCTGTGAGGAAGGCGATGTCAGGAGAGTATGTTGTGAGCAGGTCCCAAAGCTCGATGGCGTGCTTGTGGACGGAGCGGGTGTTAAGGAGGATGCAGTTAAGGTGGTTGCAGGGTTTGGTGTTATTGCGGTGCATGCTGGTGTTGCTGGTGTTAGTGTGAGTGCAGGAAAAATGAGTGGCATGTGAATTGTCCATGTGTGTGTTTGGGGTTGGCCTGGGTGCAAGCGGGGTGCTGGCCTGGGTTGAGGGCATGGAGTTCTGTGGAGGAGTAGTGCTGCTTCGGGGGTCGGAGAAGCGTAGACCAGGGGGAAGGGCCCTGGGCGTGGTTCAAGCACAGACAGGCTTGCCTCTGGTGCGCCTCCGGCGCGGCAATGGGGCACGGCCACACAGCGGCTGCCGTTAAGAAGGGGAGGTGGGAGGGAGTAGCAGCTGGGAGGCCGGAGGGGAATGACCTATGGGGGTTTAAGGGGGGCGGGCCGCAGGAATGTAAAAAGGGCACAGGTACAGTCAGAAACAGTGCATGAAACAAAAAACGATTTACATAAAACGAAAAATTAAATGAAATACAAAGTGTAAAGCACACTAGATATGCCTACCACTAGGCACCAGGGATGAGGTGCAGGCGGGTGCCTGCTGGTGGTGGATGTGGGATGTGAAGATGTTCAACACAGATGTGACAAGGCTTACATTTTTCTTTGGATGCAGTTATAGGTCAATACTTTCCCTTGGTAAGTGGGGACTGTCTAATGACATGATTTATGTGCCATCACTGTTACCAACATTCCTTGTGCCTACATGTCAGCATGTGTCCCTCTCTCTTTTGATGAACCTTTGTAAGCTACAGTTTCAAGCATGGTCTACCTGCGTTGATTTGATGAAGTCTGTATTCCCTCATCTATATGTGCACAGCATTTGGTTGTGGAATGGTACATTATTAATGAGGACACATTACATGTGCCACAGACAGAAGTGTGTCACTATTGTTTATTGGCTCACACATACCCTCACCCATCATAGCAAGCCATTTTTCATGTACAACTGCATTAGCAATGAGGGACATGACAGGTAGGCTTAGTGTTTAGAGCCACATTGTGAATATGTATGCCCTTGATGGAGCATCATGTGGAAAAGTGCACTACACAAGTGTAATAGTTAAGGTTTATGCTCTGTTAGCCAGCATGATGGGGTGACTTGCGGACATGTTTGAATCACCTATGTTTGAGTGCATCCATTCATCCACAGACATCTGGGTTTGTAGGAACAAAATAGAAACAGTGATGCAGCTTCCCACTGGACAACATGTTAAGCGCCTTTTACAAGTACTTGCAAATCTCAGGGCCTCTCCAACATCCAAAAGACTAATGGCTTCTACTGATGCACTCTGAGTATGTCATTGTAAGGGGTGCTAGACATTAGTTGTGATTTCCCTGGGGCTTGCTGTTTCATTCTGTTGTGGATGTTGGTCAAATCTCTCCCTGACATGTTTCATATGATGTCTACAGTGTCCATTTCAATGCCATATGTGTGGCCTATCTGATCAACATTAGTACTATCTCCATGACGATATTGGGCCAAATATCAGTTGGTGAAGTGTACATTGTTGATATGTTTCCAGTGTGACATGAGTATTTCATGTCACCTCATCTAGGATATTGAACTTTTATCATCAACATGGCATGATTTAGTAGCATCAATTCTTATTGTTGGGTTATCATGTATGTGACAAATAGGTGTGTGCATGACCTTGTGTGGGATCTGTGTAAATGCACTTGGCATTGGCCTACTATTGTATGCCAACAGGTGACTTAGGTCTATCGATGGGGCAAAGGTTTGAGGGTGACGGTATCTCCAACTTGTTGAATAGATATTTTGATTGCACACATTTAGCCAAGCAATTGTAGTTGTTTGAGATCCTGATTTTCCTGTGGGCAACTGTAGACAGTTAAAATAGCAGGCATGCATATGGTATGGCATATATAGGCCACCTAGTTGGAGTTTGTTGATGGGGTCTACCTGACATCATGGTAGTGTGTGCTAATCAGAGCTGTAGTTAAAGTGTGACCATGGACATGTGATGGCCCTATTTCTCTTGGTATTTGCAGCATCTGCACTGGCAGGTGAAAGTAAAGGGACAAAGCTGAGGGTGAAGCATCTGGCAATGGGAGCCCATATCAAGACATCACTGAGACAGAGGGATGCAGTGGCCTGGAAGGTGAGGAGAGTGCTATGGGGGAGACCAGGACATCCTCATTGGATTCTTCCTCCAGTGGCCAGTTCCTCGTGGTGCCTGACCCATCGGGGCATACCGTTGTACCATCCTTATCTACCACCCCCTCATTTTATTGCAACCCTCCATGTAGGTCCCCAACCAGTAGACCGTGCCTGCTCCTCCAAGAGGGTGGGTGTCTCATTGCCACAGTACCTCTACCCAGCCCCTGTTACCTCTGCTGCTCTTAACAAGGAGGCTATTGACCACCTGAGAAGTATCTCTGTGGGTCAGTCAGCCATTGTGAATGCCATCCAGGAATTAGCAAATCAGTTACAACAGACCAATGCAATCCTGGAAGGCATTCATGGTGCAGTGGCTGGCCTACAGAGATATTTTCAGGTGCTGGCCTTCACACTGACGATAGCTAGTCACCCCCACCTTCCATCCCCCCTCCACCTCCCTCTTCCCAATCCAAAACCCCTTTCCTCTACCTATCCAAAGCAAAGATACAGATCTGCATGCACATAAGAGCAGCATGCACAAACACAAGCACCACAAAACACACAGACACACAAGCAGACAACAGTCACTCACCACAGACACAACAACGGATTCAACTTCCCTAGACACCCCCACTAATCCCAGCATTAAACACACAACATCAGGCCCTACACCAACTGTCAGTGACACATCCATCACAACCATCATACCCACAGGTACCACCCCAGGAGACACCAGGAGACCCTAGATATCTACCACAAGCACCATACCCACAGATATCACAACTACACAGACACTGACATCCACCACATCCAGCATACGTGCAGTCAAAACCTCAACAGGCACACACACACATCCACCACTCCAACCTCCTGCACCTCCACCTCCCAGACCCCTTAACACCCAAATGCACTCACTCAAACACCCAACAGTCACCACACAAACACAAGCATAACTCCCAGAAGAACACACTCATGACATCCACACAAACACAGGAGACATTGACTCCCTTGACTGCCAAATCCTGAACCACTTCTGATGACGTCCCTGTCTCCCTAAGAAAGTTTTTTTGTTTGACCTTTCCCTTTCCCTGTTCCCTCCACCCAGTCCCAAACCAAGGAGGCCCCCACCCGGCTCCCAGCTCCTCCCTTCTACCTCCAAGGCCTCCTCTGCCCCCCTGCAAGGACCTATACCTATACCCCCAAGAAGAAGCCCATCCTTCCCAAAAAGCAGACTACCCCTCCCTAGCTCAAGACCAAACCCCCTCCCGAATCTGACCCCCCCCAAGTATGATCCTTGAGGTGCCTGCCTGCCCCCTTGATGTCCCTTCCTGTGGAGATTTCCTGGCAGTTAGGAGTCAAGTGTTGGTATAATACTGTGCTATTGTGGACAATTTAATTGACTGGCCCATGGCTTTGGACTTTTCATCTTCACTAATTAATAAACACAAAGAGTTGTTTTTTGGGTACACATTTGTCCGGCAATTCCTTTTCTACCTTAATATTGTTATTGAGTCACTTGTGTTGTGTGCCTACAGTTGTGTGTGCTTCAGCCTGCTTGCTGATCCATTTGCAGTTGTTTGCAGTATCTGACTTTGGCAGTGCTGGTGTCACCCAAAACAAAGCAAGATTCTCAGTGTATGGATATGTGGGTGTAAAAGCAATGGTGTTGCAATGGCATTGTGTACTGTTTGTTATGGTAAATATTTCATCGTGAGTTGTCCAATGTGAGCAGGTATTGTGTTAGACTTGCCCCCTTGATAAGGATTATGGATTCATCTAATGTGTGTCAGCTTGAGTTTTGCTGGAAAGTATATGGAGGATGTTCAGTTTGCTACCTTTGTTTGCATTTGACTGTGCATGTGTCCAATTAGTGGTGTGCACCTTACAGCTAGTTGCTGTAGGGGTATGTCCCATGCAGTTGGAGCTGTATTTGCTTTATTTATCTGCACTTCCACATTGTGCCGAAAGGCATGTCATTTGGCTTTAGTACCGTTTGTCCCTGAGACACATTTAGGGCCATTTCCTGTGCAATCGATGATAAACAACAGCCGTAGGACATGTGTGATGGGCTCCATTATGGCATCAGGCATGTACGGCTGCCTACGGGTGAGTATCTCCTTTGATACTGTCCGTTTCCCCCTGCTGAGACGTAATGGTTGGACCACCACCGTCTCATCAGTGTTGTGTGACCTCATATTGTTTCCGGCAGAAACATTGTCTTCTATGGCCTATTTGTGCTGCCTAGTGACCGTGGCAGTCTGTGCTGCATGGGAGTGCTGCAGGGACCACAGAAGTCTTTGCTCTATAGGCCAGCATGACTCATAATCGACCGACTGCCAAATTCATAATGAGGCCCTTTGTCACTTTTTTGGTTCTCAAAATCCATTAGTACTACAGTGCTTGTGCTCTCTCATTTAAACATGGTGAAATTGGTTTGCACCCAGTTGACACATTTATGTGCCGAATTTGCGTGTTTTTTTTCGACGCAAATTCGACGCAAAACGAACTCCATATTTATACTTTGGCGTTAGACGCGTCTAGCGCCAAAGTTCATGGAGTTAGCGTCATTTTTTGGCGTGAACACCTTCCTTGCGTTAATGAGATGCAAGGTAGGCGTTCCCGTCTTAAAAAATGACTCCCAGGCATGTGCGTGGTATTTATACTCCCGGGCAAAAATGACGCCCGGGAGTGGGCGGGGCAAAAAAACCCGCATTTGCGCCTCTTTTTAACGCCTGGGTCAGGGCAGGCGTTAAGGGACCTGTGGGCTCAGAATGAGCCCAGAGGTTCCCTCCCCTGCCCTCAGGGACACCCCCTGCCACCCTTGCCCACCCCAGGAGGACACCCAAGGATGGAGGGACCCATCCCAGGGAAGAAAAGGTAAGTTGTGGTAAGTATTTTTGTAATTTTTTTTTTGTGGCATAGGGGGGCCTGATTTGTGCCCCCCTACATGCCACTATGCCCAATGACCATGCCCAGGGGACAGAAGTCCCCTGGGCATGGCCATTGGGCAAGGGGGCATGACTCCTGTCTTTGCTAAGACAGGAGTCATGTTAATGGCGTCTGGGCGCCCAAAAAAAATGGCGCAAATCGGGTTAAGACGATTTTTTTGCCTCAGCCTGACTTGCCCCATTTTTGGACGCCCAAACGCCATTTTTCCCTACGCTGGTGCTGCCTGGTGTACGTGTTTTTTTTTCACGCACACCAGGCAGCGCCGGTCGGCTACCGCCGGCTAACGCCATTCAATAAATACGGCGCCCGCATGGCGCTTCAGAATGGCGTTAGCCGCCGCTAATTTTTTGGGCGCAAAACTGCGTTAGCGCAGTTTTGCGTCAAAAAGTATAAATATGGCCCTTAATTTACTTATACATCCCTAGCAAACTGGACCCACATGTACCCATGGCCTGTACATGCAGTGCTACTAGTGGGACTGCAGCACTCATTGCCCACTCACTAAAGAAACCTCTTAAAACATGTCTCAGACCTATCACTGCAACCTGTAGAACGGATTTAAACTGCCAATGCAACCTGCAAAAATAATCCTTTTGTCAGGATTACTAAACCTTTTTCTTAACACATATATAGGTCACCCCTAAGTTAGGTTCTGAAGGCTTGTAGGGCAGGGTGCATTGTATTTAAAAAGTAGGGTAGGTGGATATAAGTTTTACACATTCTGGTAATGAAAAACACTTCAAGTTGTTTTTCACTGTTGAATTCCTATGTTAACATTGGGCTACCTTATTACACCCATTAACTGACAGGTCGACAGCATATATGAAAAGTATGTTTCCACTCAAATTAATTGTAATTTATAACCTGCTTTAAAGGTACAATCAGATTTTAAGACACAAGTCTGAAAATGCCACTGTTAGAAATGTGTCAAATGCTTGTCCTAACCAGTTGGGCCTGCTGTCTGCATTCTGGGTCACATGCCTGTGACTAGCTTGACAGTTGGCCTTTGTGTGTGCCTCCCACGCAGTGAGACAAAGAGAGGCAAGGCACTGGCAGGACAGGCCATCCTGCCAGCATGGTTATGGTAGAGCGGTTCCCTGTCCCACTCACATTTCAAAGGAATGCCTTCAGCACATTCATACCTTCCTATTGTCATACTAGATCACCTGGAGTTTGGGCAGGGGAAGGAAGAATCATTTCAGAACCAGATGTGGAGTTAGTTTAGGGAGTTCTCCCCCTTCAAGGGCTTGCACCAGGTAAAGGTATTGGACTTCTTGAACTACTCATCAGATCACTTCTGGTCCTGTGAAAGACTCAGAAGAAGGACTGTCCTGCTGCCCTGCTGCTGGAAAGACTACCCCGCCACCTGAGGAAGGAAGCCAGGACATGCTTCTTGAACCCATGACCATCAGAGTGACTTTAAGGGATAGTTAGGTGGCATTCCTGGTCTAAGCTACAGGGATACAACAAGCTCCAGAGGACTCCCTGTACCTGCCAAGCTGCCCTGCTACAACTGTAGCTGCCTAGGCCTTGCTGGCCTCTGCTAGGTTGAGTCCCTGATCTCTAAGAGGTGCCTCGTCAGGTCCTGGACCCTTGACTGGCATTAGAGTGCATTTTCCAGAAATTCTGAAGTTTTGGACTCTTCACAACACAACCATGAATGAGTCCATTCATGCCAAGACTCTTTCGGCAGCCACTACAACTGACAACGCCACGTTTTGGTGAACCTGACTCTTCACGCTACAGTAACAACAGCCCATGGTAACCACCAACGCAAAGCTCCAGCAATGACCATATGTGCTACCTGACAGGATCTTCCTGCTACAGTGATGAGCGATTGCGACACCAGGCCTACTTCTCAATACAGCAACGACCATGCAAGACGGTCTTCCTGCTCCTGGTGGCCCCCTCCACAATGAACTGGGCCCTTTTCGCCAGCCTTTGAGAAGGGAACTTTTTCAGCAGGGCTTACTTGGTACCTGTAGCCAGCCCATGCTCCCTCGCAGTCATCCTGAACTTGTTACTTTTCTCCAGTCTAGCACGACCAGGTGACTACGAATGTCACTTTGTGCTTTTAGGTCCTATACTAAACTATAAATTGAAATCGCATATCCCCGGTTCTACTGATTGGATTGGACATTCTGGTATAATTTTATTTATTAGTATTTACTCTATTTGCCAAAACTGGTTTGGGATTTTGCTTGTGTTGGGTTTTCAGCTTATTACTGTTTGTGAGCTGCATAAATACTTTACACATTGCCTCTACGTTAAGCCTGATAGTTTTTGAACTAAGCTACCAGACAGTTAAGTTCAGGTTAATTTTGTGATTTTGAGATTCACTCTGACAATAATTGTGGTTGCTGCTCACCCCTCTCAACCAAAACCTCAAATTTTCTAAGGCGGTATGTATTTCAAAGCAGTGTGGCCCTGTGTTTCATGCCTGATGAGTATGCTGCATCCCTGCAGACAGATACCTAGGTTTCTCATATCAATTCTCAGGAGGTGAAAAAAAAACTAAAGGGGTTATTTAGTATTTAGCAAACAGGCTACTCTATCCACAAAACGTTTGGCTGACCCACCATATTTGGAGCCGAGCAGAAAATAAGATTTCCCTATTAATCCATCTACTTTCCTCACTGGCTTAGTCGACAGAAAGCTTACTCTGAAAGCCTGATAGAGTGTTGGTTGTCAAAGTAAGGGCATCACATTGCCCACCATATTTAGGACTAAATGACAAGCCTGGACCACTCACCTGAAATCCAGGTTTTTGCAGGAATGAAGAGTAAGACCCACACCCTTGTGGACTAGACCTTTACTGAGGAAGTTACAAGCAGTGAGTGAAGAGTCCCTAGGTTGGAGGGATAAGGAACAGGGAGGTGGGAAGAGAGGGTCTGAGACAACAGGGCCAGGGATGCCTCGATTCTGCTGTGCTTGCTAGTGGGATGGTTTCTGTATTGTGAGTAAAGGACTGTTAGACTTGGCATCCTTGGCATGATCTCCTCTTAATTTTTGCCTCTGTTTCCCCAGTGTTGATGTGTGCTGGACTCTGTTTTTGCTGTTTTTAATACTCTGGGCACCTTACAAATGCTATCCAGTGCTAAAGTGGAAGTGCTCCTATGTAAAATGTATGTGTCATTGTTTTTCCATGATTGGCATATTTAATTTACTAGTAAGTCCCTAGTACAGTGCACTAGAGGCACCCAGGGCCTGTAAATCAAATGCTACTAGTGGGCCGGTAGCACTGGTTGTGCCATCCACATTAGTTGCCCTATAAACATGGCTCGTACCTGCCACTGCAGTGTCTGTGTGTGCAGTTTTACACTGCTAATTCGACTTGGCAAGTGTACCCACTTGCCAGGCCTAAACCTTTCCTTTTCTTACATTTAACGCACCCTGCGGTAGGCCCTAGGTAGCCCCATGGGCAGGGTGCAGTGTATGTTTAAGGTAGGACATATAGGGGGTTATTCTAACTTTGGAGGAGGTGTTAATCCGTCCCAAAAGTGACGGAAAAGTGACGGATTTACCACCAGCCGTATTACGAGTCCATTATATCCTATGGAACTCGTAATACGGCTGGTGGTATATCCGTCACTTTACCGTCACTTTTGGGACGGATTAACACTCCTCCAAAGTTAGAATAACCCCCATAATGTTGTGTTTTATTTGTCCTGACAGTGAAATAATGCCAAATTCAGTCTTCACTGTGCAAGGCATATTTCTCTCATACGTTAACATGGGGGCTGTCTTTAAATATTATTAAAGTTCCGATTTCCTTTGGGTTCAGATAGAAATGTGGAGTTTAGGATCTCTGACCTCACAATTTTAAAATGCATTGTTTAGTAAAGGTTGTTTTTAGATTGCTAGTTTGAAAATGTCACTTTTAGAAAGTAGGCATTTTCTTGCTTAAATCATTCCGTGACTCTGCCTGTTTGTGGATTCCCTTTCTGGGTCAGTTTGACAGTTTGGCTGTTTGTACCTCTCCTCTAGACAGTGGCACAAAGGGAGCTGGGGTGTAGCCTCCATATCCTGATGAGCCATCTGTGCTGGGTGAGAGGGGAGGAGTGGTTACTTACACCTGAATGGGCTGTGTCTGCCCTCCCACAATACAGCCTTCAACCCCCTAGTGTGTGTCTGCGGCCTGGCCTGGGCAAGGCAGGATCTTACAAACAAAGATACTTTCCTTTGAAGTATGCCTACTTCAGAAGCAGAGAGGAGCATAAGTAGTAGACCCAAAACCCCTGAAAATTAGATCACTTCTGGAATCAAGAGGAGCATCTGCCAAGGGGAAGTGCCGCCCCTGTCTGTGACCTTGCTTTGTTGGGCTATCCTGCAGTTGCTACTTCTGCCTATGAAAGGGGACAAAGACTGGACTTTGTTGTGCATTCATGCTTTAGAATAATCTCCAAGGGATTGAATTGAGCTTGCCTCCTGTTGTGAAGTCTCAGGGCCATCAAAGACTTCCCCTGCCAGAACCTGGACTCTCTTCTGAGACTCATGCCCTGCCAAGTGGTGCCCTATCCAGTCCCTGGGCCCTTGAGAGGTGAAGCTGGCAGACAAGAACTGAAAATACATGCACAGAACAGCATACAGGGAAATTTACAATGCACCTTCCGCAACTCGGGTGATAACGCGCCGCTGGCTTTGTGGCTGAAATCAATGCACCAACTGCTTCGCGGCTGGGAGATCGACGCAAGGCGACTGGAGAAACGGCACGCAACACCCGCTTATGGAGGCTGATAATGATGCAAACCCCATGCAGCGTGGTTTTTAACACCGTGCAACTGGATTTTCCATGCATTATCCCTGGGCGTCCAAATCAACCCAACTCAGTGCAGATCCTAGGGGCCCCGTCTGGAAATTGATGCATTGCTCTTTTTCGAGGGAAAAAAACAACAGATCGCCGTCCCGACTAGGGAAGTAAACGACGCACAGCCTCGCTTGCAAGTAAGGAATCTACGCATAGCTGACTTTCTGACGCACACTCACCTGTGCAGCTTTTTTTTTTTTACTCTAACCAGGTACTTTGTGTAACAACAGCATTCTCATTGTTTTCTAAGGAGTAAGACTCTTTTGAAAATTCATATCTTGACTTGTGTATGTTGGATTTTTTTGTTTTGGTTTTGCTTTGTTTAGATAAATATTACATATTTTCTAAACCTGTGTTGTGTCCTTTTGTAGTGTTTCCACTGTTTTCATGTATGTGTCCATACAAATACCTCTCTCGTTGCTTCTGAAGTTAAGCCTGCATACTCGTGCCAAGCTACCAAGGGGGTGAGCGGTGGTTAACTGCTTGTAATTCTCCTTTATCCTTACTGGAGTGAGGGTCCTTGCTTGGACAGGAGGTAACCTGACTGCTAACCAAAGATCCGATTTCTAACAAGGACTCTGGGCAAAAGACTGAAATAGTGTTAACCTTGAGCATTAATTCACCTTACTACCATTCTTAGTATATGTTTAGGCAATTAACCATTGACAAAATAAACATCAATAAATAGCTTGCTCTGAATCTTTCAGCAGACAAAGCAACAGTGTTCAAGTCACACAAAACTTCTCACACAATGATTTTGTTGCACAATATCCCAATGTTCCTATACCACGATATGCAAAAAACTGAATGGAGTCAAACTTCCTTACCAGGTTAAGAATCAGTATTTAGAAACATTCTTAAACACCTATTTCAGAATGGGAGTAAAAATGTCACAGTGTTTCTAACAAGATAATATTCTGGATTTCTATCAATTTTAGGTAAACGAAGTCCTTCAGCAAGAAGAGCGCTGTTATCAGTTTTCACCACATCACTTTACTAAATTAGTTCCCAAAGTTGGTGTTGTTGATATTTTTAGAATTGCCCCTACAAAACTAATAAAGTTTGTATCTCTGTTGAGCCTTTCTTTAATGAAACAAGAAAGCTTGTGTTGAGTCTAGCCAGACCTTCACTCGTACTTCTTAGTAATGCAATAGTCACTAACCTTTAAATCCCAAAGGTGCGGGGGGGCTGGTAATGTTCTTACTGTGACATGATTCTTTTCTCTTTTTCAGGAATTCTGCTGCAGGAGTACTTGGTCCAAAGGAAGGCTGCCATGAACAAGGAAACATGAGTGGATTCAGAAGACAGCTGACTGATAAGGAGCTGGAATCACACAGGTAAGGATTTTTAAAGCAGAACAATGAGAGGTAGCATGGGTGCAGTTTACATAGGAAGCCTCCCACATGGCATGACATGGGGAGCTGGGAGAATGAATCATCATTCTGCCTCAGGTGCTGGGAGCAGGGGAACAAGTCATCATTCTCCCTCAGGTGTTGAGAGCAGGCAATGTGTAAGGAGATGAGTCATAGATAGCACATTTTGAAGACGTGCAAAAACACACATCGAAGAAATGACATTATACACTCCTTCTGGGTTACAATATGCATGAAATTGGATTTTATAGAGAATAAACAAAACATAAATGTTCACTAGACAGATTTGGAAATGTTCACCAGACTTATACAGAAATGTGCAGGCCCTCAACTCAATAAAGGGTATCTAGAGGGTTGCAAATAGCGCAGGTTGAGCGCATTGTAACACTAATGGTCTGGTGTCTTTTTTTTCTTTTCTTGCATCAAGTAAAATCATGCCCAGAGGTGTATTTTTGGCCCCAGCTATATCAAACAAGGTGATAACCCTCCTGATGTGGTGTGGAGCACCACGGCTGGGGATGAAACCATGCTGTTGAAGTGCTACCAGGCCTCCGATTACCTTACCCATGCTCATCGCTATAATTTTTTTGTATACCTTAGCGCTGCAGTTTATCGATTACATTTACCTTTATGACCCCAGGTTCAGATGGGGCTTTCTCTTTTCTCCTAAATATATCTAAGTTCTTAGCCTCCCAAGAGACTGGTGCTTACCCATCCCCCTGAACTCGCAAAGAAAGGTGCAGTCTTGTCCTTCCCAGTTCAGAAAAAGATTCTAGATAGAACCAAAGAAGCATCCTTTTTTATATATTGGTTTAATTTTTTAAACAACAACCATACACAACATTATGAAAAACGATCGATTGGCATGTTACAGACAAGGCATTGGCAGGTGATGCAAATAATAAAGTGCAAATTACAAACTGACAGGACCATCCGCGAGACAACAGCACACATAGATATATATGTAGTTCGAACCTTGTTATTTACGTCAGCAACAGGGACAACAGACCATCCCCGGAATTTGACATCTCAGTTCCCTCCTTTATTCCAAGCTGTCAGTAAAACTAACACTTCCACTCCATACCTCCTCTAATTGCTCCTCCATCCCCTAAGTGGCTTGAATTCTCACGTCTAGGAGTACCATACCATTCCTCCAGCATTTAACTGGCTTTGTGGTCACTGTTTCCTCCACTTGTCACCCTTTCCTTCCGAGTTCAGGCCAAGTAGTTCTGATAGGGCCCCCAGATATCCTTCGGGTGACTTAACATTGGTATTAATTTGCGGATACGCATCTGATTGTGTATTGCACTATGACATGTCTGTGTGTCAGTTTTTCAATGTCTGGCGTGGCCCTCATGCCCACCCTAAGGCTATTCTACACCTCCCAATCAGTGAGCCATTAGCTGTCCATCAACCTATGTGAGCCGGAACATCTCAATCATAACCCAGCAACGCCAAATAGGTGGTTAAAAGTTAGGTTTATTTCTTATCATCTCACTATGCAAAGCATCTTTCTTACGTACGATACAAATTTGCACATATTACATCTGACTTCATGGCAAATGAAGGACCATAGTCAATCTAAAACGGTCTCCTATGACCTATGGCTACACTTGTGCGGTCCCCTTTGCCCAGATTCATCTAATCATTAATCCATTGATAATCCATAGATAATAATTAAGTAAATAGGAGCTCGCAAATCATGTTCATGTTCATTCAGTCGGTGCTGTTAGAAATGAAATACTATTAAATTGAAGTACATAGAGATCATTCCTGACTTCCCACTTACTTCAATCACTAAGTAAAAAAAAAGCAAATGCGTACAGTGCTAAGGCTTCAGTGCTTCAGTGCTAAAATGCCACAGGAAGGGTGTTATGTAGTCAGTGCATTAGTGCAAATTCAAAGCAACGGAAATAGTAGCCTTTGTAAAACTACTCCAACTCCCCGGAAACCATAAACCACTGCATGCACAATTTAATCATTTTAACATTGGAGTAATTACCAATAACAGTTGCAGACCAAAGTCGCTTGCATCTAAAATGTTTTCTTGCAATATGCTACAATTAATGTATTTTGTGCTCCTACCTCCTGCTGTTGATCCTACTGTCATGCAGAAGATTTGGCAGTAAATTCTCTTCTCACTGCCATCACACCGGCACTATCCACCTCAGAAATGGCCAACATGCTGCCTGTGCTCAGTCTGCTTTTGATCCCCTGGAGAAGAATGCGTGCAACAGCTCTGCGGCTCCTCCGCAGCTCCAGGGTGGCTCGGGATCACCTTACGGCCACCTCGGACCAACTCTCACTCTTCACAGGGTCGCAGCAGGTGAGCCGACACATTTGTGTTTTCTCTAACACTAGCCAGGATCCCCAGACATTCCGTGCTCTAGTGACCTGCCGTTACAACGGCCGCCATGTTCTCTGATTTGAAAAACCAAGCACTTTGCTGCAGCTTCCAGTGTGGAACACCACAGACAATACTTGGAAGGGGAAAGGGGCGGTGAGGAGAGGTAGACTCCTGGCTTAATGGCTCTGAGAAACCTTCTTCAAGTGAAGGTGTCACGAAGGGTGAGAGCCTTAATTTGATGGGCCCAGAAGGGAGAGGCGGCTAAAACCCCTTGGAACCAAGCGCAGCAGAGGGTATTTTGTCAGGGCAGGGGTCATAAAAAGCATGATTGCCATGACAATATTTTGGGTCTAACGAAACTAGTCATCAGTTGCTTAAAAACAAGTTGGGAAAAATAGGACAACTAAATAAAAGGTCCTCTCCCACTTGCAAGTTGAAAATAACCCCCTTGTTAAGGTTCTACTTTGGAGTCCTCCTATCTGTAGGATATACTACTGGACCCTCATGGACTCATAATATAATGGAGGGAGAAGTGAAGAAGGAGGCTTTTCTCTCACCCAAAATGGAGTCTGGAAAGGAAATGGTGGAGTGAGGTGGAGGAAGGAGTAAATGTGAGGTTTTGAAAAATGTGAAGGATGTCGCTGAAAGTACCATTGGAGTATCATTAAATAGACAGCCTAAGAGTCCTGAGGCAGCTGTCCCTAGAGGGACAATTCCAAGCCATGCTGTGGTACAGGAGCCTGTGCAGGACCTGTTGGAGCCTAAAACTGGTGTTGCACATTCTAGCACTTCTCTAGAGACAATGATTCTAGAACTGTCAGAGGAGATTAAAATTAGTTTAACGGTCTCCGAAGTAAATCAAGGAAATATTAGGGTGGCCTGTGAAGTACTGGAGAAAAAAGTTTGATTTGTTGGCTATAAGAAGAATCAGGGGTGCTATGAAAGAGGAATTAAGGAAGAACAATCAGGAAATTTGGCTGTTGAAGGACAGCGAGCAGGAAATGCCGGATAAGTTGGAACAATTGGAAAATTCTTCAAGAAGGAACAATTTGAGATTTCTAAACATACCTGGGTGGGTGGAGAGAGATGATTTAAAAGCATATGTAGTTTCCTTTATTAAGGGTATAGTACAGATAGAGGAAAGTGAGGATGGTATTGCAATAGACATCCAGAGGATTCATAGAGACCCTTTTAGGAGTGATCCAAGTTAAAATAAACCATGCAAGATTATGGTAAACTTCCAGACCTACACCCTGAAGGAGAAGATTCTGTTAAAGGCTTTAAAGTTAAAATCATTAAGATGGAAGGATTTTTCTTTTCAAATAAGGTCAGATCTCTCTAGAACTACCTTAAACAAGCAGTGGGATTAGGGAGGAATTTAGAGGAGTTTGAAAGCTTAGGCATCTCAGCTCAACTCAAATTCCCAGCCTCCCTGCGAGTGATGTATAACAATAAAATGTATAATGTGACAGACCAAAAAGCATCAGATGAGATGTTAGACATTATTAAGGGTAGAAATTCAGAGGTTTAAAGGGTCTGCTCACTCCTTTTAGGCCAGGTTCTCCCAGAGGCACTTTAAAATTGGCCACATCATCTAGCACATGTGGATGCAGGGAAGGGTTCTCCAAGGGTGGGAGGTGGTGGGGTGATGAGGGGTAGTGGTTGGGAAGCACAGGGTGGATAGCATATGGGAGAAAAATATAAAAGTCCTCATTCACCTTACGGATGATGGTTGGTTTAGTTGTTGTGGGATAAATGGGTAAAGTTGATAAAGATCAGTGGGGAGATTGTAGTTTAATTCAAATCACGATGTGGAATGTGAATGGGCTGCATACTAAGGGACGAAGAGGAAGAATTTTGTAGTACTTGAAGGATTCTCCAGCCCACATAATAATCTTGCAGGAAACCCATTTGACCAGAGTTGAATGTATAGAATTATTTAAGTCACAAAAGTGGATCCAAATCTTTATATGGACGGACCACAATTTCAACACTAAGGGGTTGTTATCGTGATTAAACATCAGATTAGAGCGGCGTTGCTGGGAGCAATTTCTGATAAATTAGGAAGGTGGATTATAGCTAAGCTCCAAATATATGACACCGTATTAATGTTCGTTGTTTATGTGGCCCAAACTGCAATGATACTGACCCTTTGAGAATGTTTTTTCCCACCTATTAGAGTTTTCAGATCCAGTTATAATGGCAGGGGATTTCAATGTGATTTTGGATAATTACCTGGATAGGTCGGCAAGAGCTAGGTCAATAGGCATGCTACCATCACCATCTAGATGATGATGAATGAATTTGGATTGTGTGATCTCTGGAGACAGAGAGTATGGGTGCAGCAGGTTTTCTCATTTGATAACAAAAAGTACGGTCATGCTTGTTGATCAAGCATTGGTGGAGACAATTGATGAGGTGGTTTATTCAGCAGCTGGATAGTGATGTGGTAGCACAAATACGTACAGAGGCAGAAGAATTATTTAAATTAAATTTGGGATCAGCCCCCATACATGTGGTGTGGGATACGTATGAAGCATTTATAAGAGATAAAATAGTTTCAGAACCAAGAAATATAGGATGGAAATAAGCCCTTTAGAAGCAGAAATGGTTGAACATGAGAGGCTAATAAAAGATGAGATACATCCGGCAGGCAAGCCTGAGGGAAGGGTGAGAAAATTGAGGATACAGCTTGATGAAGTATTGCAAGTAAGATTAAGAAAGAGATGAGAAGCAAGTAAATCAGATCACTTTGAATATGGTGAAAGTTCAGGAAAATTGTTAGCATGGAAAGCTAAACCAGAGCAAGTCTGAAATACTAATAGAGATAGTAATTGTGGGCAAACTGTAGAAAAGTGGACAAGCAGTGTTGATAAAAGGAAGGCTTTTCAAGGGTTCTTTTCAGAGTAGATAGATTGAGTGGGGTGGTGGTAGGACTCCTGCAGAAAGATAAGAAGGGGTTTACAAAGAGTAGATTAATTTATGAACTAACTTTCAATTTAATTGGGTCTATCAATCTGTCTACAACTTATGATTCCCCTCTTGCAGTTATCACATTGGATGACATGAAGGCTTTCAATAAAGTTAATTGGGCTTATTTAGGCACAATTTTAAAGTATTATGGACTTGGTGATAAATTCTGTGGGATGATTGGCCAAATCTATCAAGCTCCATCAGCAAGGGCATTGGTCAACAGGAATTTAACTTTCTCCTTCAAAATAACTAGAGGTACAAGGCAAGATTGTCCACTATCTTCAATCCTCTTTAATATGTATATTGAATCTTTGGCCAGGAGGATCGTACAGGATTAAAGGATCTTCCCTTTTTATTGTTGCTATAATCATAGGACCTACACACAGCCCTAAAGTGTCAGGTTACCATGTTAATGCGTGGATGACAAAGGTAATGGTGTGGAAACAGAGGAGGGATAATATACAAATAAAAAAAAAAAGAGATATTTGTGCCTCATGATTGTGCAGGACATCGAGCAGATACCAGTGGTTAATTTAAAAAAAGTTCTGACAGAATATATTAAATTGATGAAGGAGTGGGTAAACCTTCCTTTGACGATATTCGGGAGAGTAAGCTTGGTAAAGATGGTGATTCCGGCCAAGGTCAGTTTTCTGTTTAATACAATCCCCCTTGCAAATAAAGAAGGTGTGTGTAGGAAAGTTTCAACAAGTCATT
The DNA here is from genome assembly GCF_031143425.1 of Pleurodeles waltl. Classification (NCBI taxonomy): domain Eukaryota; kingdom Metazoa; phylum Chordata; class Amphibia; order Caudata; family Salamandridae; genus Pleurodeles; species Pleurodeles waltl. The sequence goes on from NC_090439.1 coordinate 483,120,185, forward strand.
AATTTGTTCACATGGGTATGTATAAGGACCAGAATATCCTGGAAGAAGTTGTGTAGAAGGAGGGAGAAGGGGGGCCTTGCCCTGTAAGATCTACAACATGACGCTTGGCTTTCCAACTGAAAAATGCAAGGATGCTTTATTCCTCCCCTGACACATCTGTCAGGTGTATGTTTAAGGCTATGGTACTATGGTAGTGTGAGTGAAAGGGGCAGCAAAGCATTTTTTGCTGAAATTTGGTGACCCCAAATTCCTAAAAAAATAAAGATAAAAAAATATATGCTACAATTACTTTAGTTTCAGTTAAGATCTAACAAAAATGCAGTTTTATATAATTCAAACTAAGGACAATACAATACACACATAAACTGCCACTCTTTGTTAATTAAATTAAGGCCCTAAATTATCATAATCATGCCAACTTAGAATTTTAAACCCAGCCTTTTCCATGCAAATCCTACTGGTAATAAATATCTACTCAGACTTGATATATGCATATATTAGGATTCTTCGTGCTTCTAGAATAGGACATGTACAAGATTTTCCGAAGAACCTAAAGTGCATAATGTGCAGATGGAATCTTTGTCGTCTTTGCGGGGCAGCTTACATCCTTCTGTATAGGTTTTAATTTGGAGAGTTCCAAAGTAAAACTTCACATATAATATTTTCGGCAGAAGGGGTTGGAAAATAGCTAGGTATTTTGCAGAACTTGGGATTGGCTTAGGAACGAGAAATTTCATGGTTAACCTGCCTAATCTACGATTTTCGTAGAGGGTATTCAAAGCGTACTCCCAAAATGTCTGTTTCAGTTTTTTTTTTTAAACTTGATGTTAATGTTTGGGCATCGTTCCAATATGAAGATAGGCTAAGTTTAGCAAACCAAACCTGGACGTGTTGCAGCCATGGAAAGGGCATGGATTTATCAAGTTCCAATAATTCCCTTTGTCTCTCTCTATAATGGACTAGTTCTAGTGCTGTCCATAATCTTATCTAATAGAGCTTAGGTCTCAGTCCTGTTATATGCTGTATTTGTTTACTTTGCAGGTCCTGGTACATAGGTATAAGTGGTGTGGATATAGGGAAGCCCAGTAGCCCTCTTATGAATTTTTTTTCAATGTGTAGGAGGTTGGCTCTCTATGTAGTGTGCAAAGCAAGGCACACTGTGCAGGGAGTCCAGGCAACCACACATTGGTTTACAGGGGTAAAAATTAGACCACCTAATGCTCTAACTTTTATGGTAGCTTGGTTGAGCAGTTAGACCACTCTTTGAGAACTGCAAGGCATTTTTTGCACTCATAGTATCAATCTTGCAACTCACACACTCATACAAAAACTTGAGACCAAATATTCCTCAAGAAATTAAAAAATTTAAGACCAAAATTGCCGGAATTGGGTAAGTACTTTTTGAGATATGAGTTTTGAAGTTTAATAAAAATGGCCTTTCTACACATAATTACCCACCATAGAAATCAATGGAGGATCACCTTTAAAAGATGCACAGTTGTTTTACCAAGATCTTCTTTTGCAGGTTGGTTAAGGTCATCGGTGGGCACACTGTGCCAGCTGGAAAGGTTCAGGCAGCTCCCAATTCTGGCGGGCGCAGCAGGAGAAGGTATCTTTATCGAGTGCAGGGCCACTGTGGGGAACCACTTGGAAAAGCACTGCACAAGTATGATTAAAGTTAGAACCTTGGCGTCCCCTTGGAGGTGACCAACAGATCATCTAGCTTAGGATGGCTACAAGCAATAAGTGATGACTTCCTGTGGGGAGGGGTCACTTCCCTATACCTGATTGGCTATTTTCCTTCCATCCAAGGTGGAGGTAAATGAAATGGAGTGTCCGCCTTGCAGACAACACCTTAGGGTTGGTGCATGCCAGGTGAAGCAACTCCCCCCAACCTTTGTATATTTTCCTGCCGTTGCTTTCACCAAAAGTGAGGGTTTGCAATGGGGGCCGACATCTGCTGCTAGCAGCAAGCCGGGGGGTCGAGTTTCAAAGGTGCTAAGTCTCTGAAGCTCACTGGCAGGGCAGTGCACATTTCTGAGGGACGGGGTGTTAGCACCTCTACCTAGGAAGGGCTTTGTCTGCAACCCTGAGATAAGGATTTCTCACCACAAAGGTAGTAGATTGGCTGTCTGGCATTGGGAAGCTGGTTAGAACCAGTCAGCTACCATTTCCGGGTAGTACGCTTTTGCCGGGGCACCTCTAAGTTGACCCCAGGGTACATTTAAAAATAAATCCAATACTGGCATCAGTTTGGATTCAACATTCAGAATTGTTTGAAACCAAACAACACAGGGTTCAGAGTGGTCCTCATGTAGCTGTGAAACTCATGTTGACCAGTGTCCAGCACATGTATTAAAATGGCTGCTCTGTCTGCTCACTAGCCCGAGGTTTGGCAGGGACACAGTTGGAGCGTATTGCTCATGCATCTATGCCCTCACATACAGTATTGTGCACCCTGCCTTATGGCTGGAAGGCCTGCAGAGGGGTGACTTACCCATATTGTTTGCAATATGTAGTGGACAGGGCACACAGGCAGTATGCCATGTTAAGTTTACATTTTAGGTTTGCATCAGGGCACTCAGCCTGCAATGGCAGTTCTGGGTGCACTTGAAATCATGGCCCTCGAGGATGGCACAATCAGTACTGCTGCAATTGGAGACCTACCCTTAGTATCTCCTGCCCTGGGCACCTAAATTACATTTACTGTGGACTTACCTATGGTAGCAGCTAAATGTGTCTTCTATTGTGCCAGTGCATCACAACAGTTTTAGGGAAAGAGCTCTGGCCCAGAGAACCTGGTTAGCAGGGGCCCTGGGCACTACAATTCCTAGGCTACATCATACATCAGGTAAAAAGTGGGGACTAACCATGTCAAAAAGAGGCCTCTTCTCACACACTGAATATCAGCTGGTTGGAGCTGTCCATACCCACAGCTGAGCCCCAAATAGGGTTGCTGTCTGTCCCTTGTGCTTGCATAGGTCCGGTGTGATCCTTTTGGGTGTAGAAGCATGTTGCTTTTTAATGATGGCCATCGAACTATGGACAACTTTGCTTTTGTTTTATTTATGTGGAGAAGCCAATATAGCCTAGAGTCAAGTGTTACGCCCAGATAGCTTAAGTTTGTTATGAACTCTAAACTTTGCTTCCAGACTGTGACAATTTTCTTGAAGGACTTATAGGGTTTAAAAATCATATAGTTGATCTTATTAAAGTTAATTTGTAAGCACATTGTAGCACAATATTAATTAAAACTAACAAGTAGCAATTGAAGACCTTTTTCTGTTTGTGAAATGATGCTACCTTCAAAAATTGGTGTTCGGATAAGAGTCTTACAGAGCTTAGGGAAGTCACGGCTGCACTTCTTGAGATGATTAACAACATCATTTTTATAGAGTGAGAACAGGGTGGGTGCTAGAACACATCCCTGTCTCACTCCCCTTTTAATTGGGATTGGTTCAGTAAGTTTGTCACGTGGTCCCCATCAGACCTTAGTGTTGTTATCTTGGTGCAGTCTAACCATCTGGGCGAAAAGAATGCCAGATTGAGTCTTCTATGTGGCCCATAAGAGGCTTCTCAGGACAAGGTCAAAGGCTGCCTTTCAGTCTACAGCTGCAACACACCTGTGCCCTCCCTTCACTTTAATATATTTCTACAAAATGCACAAAAGCCTAAAGACTTTAGCAATTGTACTTATGCGGGTTCTAAACCCTTCTTGGTAGGCTGTCAACTTGTTGTATCCTTCTATCCAGTCACTCAGTTTATTCAAGATCTGGCTGGCATGCATTTTCTGCAGTGTACCTATGAGACCGATAGGCCTTTAATTGACGGATTCCTGTTCATTGTCTTTTTTATAAATCAGGAATATTTTACCCTCCCCCCCCCCCAATGTAGAGGGAACTGCTGCTCCCGAATCCATTGCATTGGAGAGTAGTTTTATATAGGGTGCCCACCATCTTGGTCATGCTTGTCTAAGTCCCCCGGAATTTTGTTCTAACCTCATGGTATCAATTGCTTCCAACGTTTCTTCTATACTAAAGTGAGATGTATATCCTTTGTCACGATCTATGTTACTAATCGATGGCCATTGTAATTCTTGCAAATCTCCTTTACCATGGATTACACTGGATGTCTCTTTTGGTTCCTTATTTTCCCTTTTGGACTAGCAGCTTTGTTAAACATGGCTTTAAATTTGCACCCATGAAATTATGGATACATATAATTAAGAGTATGTAGTAAAGTCCTTCTTTTTGCCCTGGTCACCCCCAAACTTTTTGGACAGATACTGGTGGTTACTGACGCTTGGCTGTGCCATGAGTACTGCTTACCAGTCCCAGAGCCAGTACTCTGTGTAAAGTGGATATACAAATTAGGCTAATTATAATTGGCAGTTTTAACCTACCTATAGGTCCCTCCTATATGGTAGGGCATGTAGGTTTAAGGACCCCAGGATAGGTGGTGCACCCGTAGGTACACTGCTGAGGTGCCCAGTGTCATTTTAAAGGCAGGCCTGCCTTGCTGGCTGCTTTTGAACTAAAGTTATATGCAAATTCGACTTTGGAATTAAAAGTACTTCCAGAGTCTTAAACTACCTTATTGTTACATATAAGTCACCCCTAAGGTGTGCTCTATGTGCTCCTAGGGTTGGGGGCCATGTAACTATAAGGAGGGACCTTATAAACATTTTTTTACAAGCCCTGGTGGACTAAAATAACAAAATGTGTTTTTCCCTCTTTGTAGTGAATGGCCTCCATAAGCTAAAAGTGGGAGACTTTGTTCTACTTAACAAAGTCCCCCTAAGTGTCAGATACCTCAGGTTTGGTATCAAAATAATTGTTATAATAAATCCCACAATTTAGGATTGTGGGATTAAATATAACTAGTTCAGGTAAAGAGTGAGTTTTAAACTCTATCTAAAAAGTTGGCAACTTAAGCTCTGTAGTGCCATTCTCTGAATGGCCCGCCTCTTATGAGGCGTGAAGTGGCCTGGGCTGAACACAAAGAATGTGCCTGGGGTGGGAGAACTACCTCAGCAGATGGGGAAGCAGGAAGGGGAGGGTTGCCAAACTGGTCTTCAAAGGCAGGGAAGGACAATTGGAGCAACCTAGCACCTCCCTCACATCCTACAACCTCAGGCAGTTAGGTGCCCTCTTGATTAGATTAGGAGAGGGCAGAAGAGGGATGTGTTTATGATTTTTTGCCACACCAGTGGGTGGGCTCAGCCAGATGTAACTTCCAAAAATCAGTTTCAGCCATAATGGATTTTTGAAGAATGTTGCTTCCTGGGATTGACATTTGCCACACTTCCCAGGAAGTGGTCATCACAGGGGGAAGGACCCTGCATCTGATTAGAGAACCAGGACCCCCTTGTTTTTCACCCATGAGCAAGTATAAATATGGCAGAGCTGCCCCCACACCTCAGATCCCTACAAGGAAGAACGGTCCTGGCCTTCGTCTTGAGGATTAAAGAATCAGGCCTGAGTTGCAATATACGATCCCTACTATGAATAGATTTTAGGGGCTCAGCCTGGAAGACACAGATTGACCATTACTTGATAAGGAACCTCCCAGGCTCAAGCACCCAATAGAAGCACCAGACCCCGCCCAACTGGGCGCTGACAGCCTGGCAGTAAACCCTGGAGAAGAACGATTGGATCCCTACAAGGAAGAACCTCAGAAGAAGAAGGCCTTCCCTGCTGAACCCCTTACCTGCACCTGGACAGTGCACTCTGAAGGACTGCACAAGCTGCACACTTGGGCTTCACCACAAGAAGGACTTTGCCTGGCTTCAACTGATTCAAGTAGTGACTCCCCGTTTGCTACAGGTGGAAAACTGCGAACCAGAGTCCCTTGCATCGAACTCTGAAGAAACTAACCAGCTGGCCACTATCCAGTGGCCAATTTGGAGTATGAGCCAGGTGCATTCTAGGAGTTGTAGTCCGCACCCTCAAGGAGCAACTCAAAGCTTCCGGAATCTTGAGGTGATCTGTGGTCTCTTAAAATACCTTAAAAGACCTTCTGGAAGAAGATCCAGAAGTTTGGAGAACTTTTCAGAAAAAGCTCCAGAGAGGGACCGACCCGCTACGGCAACTCGAGCCAGCTTGCCTCAACCGTGACCCAGCCTGACTTGCAGGTTTGCCTCGCTGAAGAAAATCTCTGAAAAAGTGACTAAGTCCGAACGTAGAAAGTTGACAGGAATCTCCTGCACAGTGTATCCGAAGAGGGCTCCAGTAACGTTGGATCAAGAGTCAGGTTTGCCCCGGTCGAAGGATTTTCATCTAAAAAAATCATCTAAGTCCAAATGTAGAATTCTTCACTGACGGCTCCCACAACACGTATTTGCGAAAGGGCTCCACAGAGGTCAGATCGGACTGGCGACTACGTCACACTGAACAAAATCTTCAAGAAAACGACATCATTACAACCCTGGCGGTCGGTGTTAAAGCGGCGGTAAGACCACCAACAGACCATGGCGGAAACCGCCAACATAGACAGCCACTTTAACACCCTGACCGCCACGGCGGTACAAACAAACACAGCGGCGGACACCGTCAACAGACAGGCGGAACACAAAGTACCGCCCACACTGATATGACAGGCCAATCCGCCACCTTTTCTGGGGCAGATTATACGCGAATAAAAACATGGCGGAAACAGGACTTGGAAGAGAAAACACTCACTTCTACACAACCCACGAGGAACCAGGATGCCATGGACCCTGAACTCCAAATACTCCCTGCGTTAGTATTCCTGCTCCTCTACCAGAAGCACGAAAGACAGTGGCGACGACCACGGTGAGTACTGCACCTACAACACAGGGGAGTGGGGAAGGGAAAAGAGAGTGACACACACACGCAACACGCAACACCCCCACCCCCACTCTCACCCACAACAACATACACACCAATACATGCTGCAACGTTACATTTACACCCCCTGCCCCACTTTCAAGAACGCAAGGACAAAAGGTAATGAGTTGAACAACTGTAATCATGAAAAATCCAGTAGTCAAAACTTTATATACAGTATAAACAACTATGTACACCAACCAATCAAGTCTGGGTAGTGCACCATTCATAGTACGTGGACCACTGGGCCCAAAATGCATGGGCTAGGCCCACACTCGATACCAGACTCGAAACCGAGAGAACACTGCTGGGGCATCAGATCGAAATGAAACAGGCACCTCATGGGGAAGGGAAGGGGGGCATCTCAGCCGGATGAGTGCACGACGCCAGCTCCACGAGGGGGCTCCATGCCCATTGATGTATCCTGGGGAGTGCAAAGCCACAGTCTCTCAAGTCTCTCCAGTGGGTGGGTTGCCCACTGCTTTATCCTGGGGAGTGCAAAGCCACAGTCTCTCAAGTCTCTCCAGTGGGTGGTTTGCCCACTGTTTTATCCTGGAGAGTGCAAAGCTACAGTCTCTCAAGTCTCTCCAGTGGGTCGGTTGCCCACTGCTTTATCATGGGGAGTGCAAAGCCACAGTCTCTCAAGTGGATAACAGTCTCCACTGGTTCTGGAGGGGGTTTGGTGCCCAGAGTGCTTTATCCTGCCAAGGACTGAGGTAGTGGATGTCAATCTCCACTGGTTATGGAGGGTGCTTGGTGCCCAGAGTGCTTCATCCTGCCAAGGACTGAGGTAGTGGATGCCTTTCTCCACTGCAATCTTGGGGTGAGTAGTGGACTCCTAAAATACCTTAAAAAAACTTATGGAAGAAGATCTAGAAGTTCGAAGAACTTTTTGAAAAAGCTCCATTGATGGACCGACCCTCCGCAGCAACTCTAGCTGGCTTACCCCAACCAAGACCCGGCCTGACTTTCAGGTTCATCCTGCTGAAGAAAATCTTAGAAAAAGTGACTAAATCCGAACGTAGAAAGTTGACCGGGAGCTCCCGCACAGTGTACCTGGAGAGAGCTCCAGGGATGTCAGATCAAGATTCAGGTTTGCCCCGGTCAAAGGATTTTCATGTTGAAAAATCGTCTAAGTCCAAATGTAGACATGTTCACCGAGGTGCCCCGCGACGTGTATCCGAGGAAGGGCTCCAGGGAGGTCGGATCGGACTGGCAACTTCGTCCCGCTGAAGAAAGTCTTTAAGAAAACAACTAAGCCCGAAGGTAAACTTTTGACCAAGGCCTCCCAGTCACTGTAGCCAAGCAGGGCTCCATCGCGGTCGGCCTTAAAGTTTTACTTTTCCCCAGTCGAGGTGTGACCGGATGAACAGATTGGCGCTATTTATTTCCAAGTGCTAAAAAACATTATGGCTCTCATTACAACCCTGGTGGTAAATGCCGCCTACTGCTGTGCTGATGGCCACCAACATACAGTGACCGCGGCGGTAATCCGCCACGGGTATTATGACCCACAAAGAGAATCCCGCCACAAGACAGACACCCACACAAGTCCGCCTGCCCAAAGGTCAGTGATAAACTGGCGATAGCAAAACCCACAACGTTAAGCCAACAGGAATACACCCACAGTATCACGACCCACGAATCAACGCAGCAGTCATTCAACCATGGTAATCCATTGGCGGTACACACCGCCACGCTCAAAATACACACACACTTACAAAACCACACCACATTGAACAATTCAAAATACACACACCTGACACACATACATACACCACACCCTCACACCCATACCACTATAAAACACACACTCACATTACCCACAACCCCTTACAACGAATAAAAAAAAGACCAAGCACAGAGAGACAAGCAAAGAGCACCCACTCAATCAGAGGTACACCATCAGCCGTACACCATCCACGCACATCACAGTATACACCCCAACACATCACCCCACACATCACCTCACACGTATCACTCACACCACATCCATGGCACCCCAAAGACACCCCAGGTTTTCAGAGGATGAGCTAAAGGTCATGGTGGAGGAAATCATCCAGGTAGAGCCACAGCTATTCAGATCACAGGTGCAGCAGACGTCCATTGCAAGGAACATGGAGCTATGGCGGAGAATCGCTCACAGGGTAAACGCTGTGGGACAGCACCACAGAACAAGGGATGACATCAGGAAGAGGTGGAACGACCTACTGGGGAAGGTACGTTCTGTGGTTTCAAGACACCGGATTGCTGTAGAGAGGACAGGCGGTGGACCCCCACCTCCTCCCCCACAGCTACAACATGGGAGGAGCAAGTCTTGGCAGTAATGCATCCTGAGAGCCTCGCAGGAGTAGCAGGAGGACTGAACTCTGGTAAGTCAAATCTATACTATCATATCCCCCACCCTACCTGCATGCTATCACAAACTCCTACCCCTACCCTCACACCCATCACTCCATCACCTCAAATATACCCCACTATCACAACCCACCCATCCCAATACCAAGCCCTCCATGCCACACAATCCATGGACCCCCATCACGGACCTGCATGGACACCCATCACCCCAGCATGCCCAACAGAGAGACTCACCCAGCCCACAAAATCACAAGGCCAAGCCAACAGGGAAAGAACAATCATACAGGGAAACACACCCATTGCACAAGATGGCACACACAGATACATTAACAATTCATTTGCATCCCAACAGGACCCCTACTCAATGTCACCTGAGAGGAGGTGCCAGCTACATCCAGCCCCCCCCCCGAAGAGGCCCACAGTGATGACAGCAGCTCTGCAAGCCTGGATCTGGATGGCCAACTTAGCCCATCAGGGACCTCTGGACAGTCGGTTCCCCTGCCACAGGCCCAGACAACCACAGAGCCTCCCCCCTCAGGAAACACCAGCACAGCACCCACCCAGTGGGCCTATACCTCTATTCCCAGGAGACGTCAATCAACAGTGTGTCCACCACTACAGGGTCCCCAGGCAACCCCACAAACACAGCACGATCAGGGACCTGGGTCAGTGGCAGTGGGCACACGGTTCAGGGGACAGAGGAACAGGACAAAAGGGAAGCTGGGAGGACTGCTATGCGACAGGGGGAGGACAGGCCCAGGGAACCGACCCTCAACGAGGAACTCTCAAACATCATGGGAGCATACCACCATTCCCAGGAGACCATGGGCCAGGTACTAGGCAAGATACAGGAGACCCAGCAGTTGCAGGAGTGACAGTAACTGGGGATCATGGAGGACCTAACTAAAATATACACCATCCTGGTCACCGTTGCAGGGGTGCTGGCTGACATGGGCAAGACCATGAGGGAGGCAGTGGCACAACAAAGGGCCCGTGACACTAGCCAAACCAAGGAACAGCCTTCCATCTCCACCGGCGCTAGTGGACAGGAGGCACCGCCACAGGACCAACAGGCCCCCAGTACCCCACCCCGCAAACAGTCCCTGCGATCCAGGCAGAAGCCAGAGAACATTGCCAGGACCCCCGCCAGGAAATAAGACTCTCCTGATTGTCACCCTTGTGTCCCACTATGTCACCCTTGAAACAGAAACCATACTAGAGTCAGTGTAATGATTAGAAAGATGTACTATTACAACATTATCAAAGCATTGCAACGTCTATGTTCTGTGAAATATACCACAGGATGACCATTGCTAGGCAGCAGTACATATAGCAGTAGGCAGAATGGGGTACACAGATCTGAAAATAGATAATCCAAAAGGGAACAGTCAGTGTCCATAGACAGAGGGTAAGAGGCTGCCATGTACAATGTCCAAAAGTTTACTGTAATGTAACTTAGAGTTACAGTCTCTTACCTGAGTGTCACTGGAAGTACTGCTATATAATGTTTGTTCTGTTGTCCACATCTTCTTCATCTGCCTCCTCTTCCTCACTGTCCACAGGCTCCACCGCTGCCACAAGACCATCTCCAGGCTCATCCTCCTGCAGAAAAGGCACCTGGCGTCTCAAGCCCAGGTTGTGCAACACACAGCATGCCACGATGATCTGGTACACCTTCTTGGGTGAGTAGTACAGGGATCCACCAGTCAGATGGAGGCACCAGAACCTGGCATTCAGGAGGCCGAAGGTTCTCTCAATTATCCTCCTCGTTCGCCCATGTGCCTCATTGTAACGTTCCTCTGCCCTTGTCCTGGGATTCCTCACTGGGGTCAGTAGCCATGAGAGGTTGGGGTAACCAGAGTCATCTGCAAATATTGAGGGACAACTGTTAGACACACACTAACCCTTAGGGACAACCCCATACTCAGACCCCAACTTATACTGTGTGGGGACCTTGGACTCACCTATTAGCCACACCCGGTGCCTCTGGAGTTGCCCCATCACAAAAGGGATGCTGCTATTCCTCAAAATATAGGATATTTGACATTCACATGGGAGATGTACTGGTCCACCAAGCACACCATTTGCACATTCATCTATTCCTGTAGACCTGTTCATTTCTGCGGGGGGTACAAATGCCACATGTGTACCTCCAGTGGCACCTATGATATTGGAGATATGTCCCAGGGCATAGAAGTCAGCTTTCACAGTGGCCAAATCATCCACCTGGGGGAAAACTATGTAGCTGTACATGTGCTTCAGTAGGGCGGGCAGACACTCTGGTCAACACATTGGAGAACATTGGCTGAGACATCCCTGATGCCATTGCCACTGTAATTTGAAAGGAACCATTTGCCAGAAAATGGAGCACTGACAGAACGTGCACTAGAGGGGGTATTCCTGTGGGCTGACGGATAGCTGACATCAGGTCTGGCTCCAATTTTGCACACTGTTCTTGGATTGTGGCAAGATCAAGTCTGTATGTGATGATAATGTGTCTGTCCTCCATTGTCGACAGGTCCACCAGGGGTCTGTACACCGGAGGATGCCGCCATCTCATGTACCTCAGCATTTGTAGCCTATGGAGGAGAACAGTGAGCAGAAGGTAATTTTCCACATAGATGGTACAACTGTTTTTGAATTAATGTCACAGAAGCAGTGTGTGAATTCGAGAGTCAGTAGATGTGCCAATATGTGCTGTGATGCAGCTAGGTGCCATGCCATGTACCCCCCTGGAATGGCGGCTGCCTGACCTGTGAGGAGGGACAAGGGGAAATGAGGTAACTGTGCTGGTGTTGTGCAGCGTCGCGGTAGCAGTCGATGACCGCCACGCAACTCTGCATTGGTTATCATTGGGCCCTATGGGTCCTAGGAGCCATGGCGATGTACGCCGGCGGTGACAGTACGCACCGCCATGGACGTTACTGCCATTTTCTAGCTATTCACTCACTTGCTACCGGACAATCAACAGGAGAGGACCTACATTGCAAGTGCTGCTGTGACCTGAGTCTGGAAGCGACAATGGCTAGAGTGTCTGGGGAAAGGGTCCCTGCCTTCACTGCGGAGGAGTTGGAGAAACTGGTGGATGGGGTCCTCCCCCAATACACGTTATTCTACGGTCCTGCAGACAAACAGGTGAGTACACTGTGAGCATGATGTGTGGGCAATGCCTGTTTGGAGTGGTGTGGATGTAAGCCACATGTTGGGGGGTGCTAAGGCGTCCTGGCCTGAGTGCTGCATAAGAGGTGGTCAGTGTATGTGCATCAGGGCATGAATGGGATCTGGTCACCAATGAGTATGATAGGTTGGACGGGTGAGTAATTACATTTTCCGCTGTCTTTTCCCTCTAGGTCAGCGCCCTCCAGAAAAGGGGTATTTGGCGTGCCATCGCCAAGGAGGTGCGGACCCTGGGGGTCTATCACAGGCGGAGCACCCACTGCCGCAAGAGATGGGAGAGCCTGCCCCACTGGATGAAGAAAATGGTGACGGCCCAGCTGGGGCTGGCCTCCCAACGTGGAAGGGGTGCCCATTGCACCATGACCCCCCTGATGTTCCGCATCATGGCGGTGGCCTATCCGGAGTTGGATGGGCGCTGGAGGGCATCACAGCAGCGACAAGGGGGTGAGTACAGACTCAAAAAGCTGACTTTGAGTGCATTAAGAGCTAGCAGGGTGTGGGATGGGGGCGGTGGGTGCCCCTAGGCCAGGGTGATCATGGCAGGATAGGTCCCTTGTGTGCAGGCTCTGAAGCACTCCTACTCCAATGGTACTAGTGGCCAAATACTACTGGGCAGGGTCCTGTGGGTGTCAGGTGTGCAGATGCTGGCGTTAGACATTGTACCCCATGGGCTGGTGACTCCCTTAGTGACTGATTGGGCATGTCTCAGTGCATAGGGCGGCTCCCTGTGCGTTGTGACCGCCAACGGTAGTGGTGTTGCTGGCATTGACCAAGTGTATCCTCTGTCTCCCCCCATTTTAGTTTTGTCATCCTGTCCTTGTGTGCATTAGCTTCATCTGGCGGAGGAGCAGAGGCACCGGCGACGGAGGGAGCTGCATCCCACATGGGCCTGGAGGCCGAATCCACCGAGGGTGAAGGCACCAGTTGGACGTAGGGCGAGAGGAGCTCCACAACGGCCACAGGAGGGGAGACCAATGACAGCGATTCCTCCTCCGATGGAACCTCCTGGTGGTGGCAGACACCTCTGTGCCCAGACCAACAACAGGTACAGCCGCCACCCCCCCTACCAGCACTGTCCTCCCAGCATCCCCTCAGCGTGTTTCCAATGCCTGCTCACCCAGGAGGGGATCTCCTTTGCTCCAGGCACCTCAAGTCCTGCCTCAGTCAGCCCTGCCCCAGTCAGCCCTGCTGCCCACAGTGAGGAGGCTATTGACCTCCTGAGATCCCTCTCTGTTGGGCAGTCAACCATTCTGAATGCCATCCAGGGTGTCGAGAGGCACTTGCAACAAACAAATGCATACCTGGAGGGCATTCATTCTGGCGTGGGGGGGCGAACAGAGAGCATTTCAGGCTCTGGCCTCAGCACTGATGGCAGCCATTGTCCCTGTGTCCAGCCTCCCCCCTCCAACTTCCACTAACCCGACCCAATCCCCTCTACCTCACCCTATCCCAAGCACATCTTCAGACCAGCATGCGCACAAATCAACACACAAAAGTGGCTCAGGACAACATAAGCATCACACATCATCACACAGGCACTCACACAAGCACCATACCCCTGCAAACATACCAACATCCACTTCCTTCACTGTGTCCCCCTCCTCCTCTTCGTCCACCTCCCTCCCAGTAGCATCTCCACTCACACCTGCATGCACTACATCATCAACCACTGCCTCCATCACCAGCACACCCATCACAACACACCCCTCAGGAGCATTCACCACCCCAGAACCATGCACATGTCCGCTGTGTCCTCTCCCAGTGTGTCTGTGAGCCCTCCTCCCAAAGTACACAAACGCAGGCACGCACCCAATCAATAGCCATCCACCTCACAACAGCATCCAGCCCATGCACCTTCACCCAAACTCAGCGGACGTACACCTCCAACAACCACTACCTCTTCCTCCAATCCCAAACCCCTTCCATCTTCCATCCCAGTGTGTCTAAAAAACTTTTCCTGGCTAACATTGACCTCTTCCCTACACCTCCCCCCGTCTTTCCCCTTTGGCCAGGGTGTCAAGATCCCAGGCCAGCACCTCAGCCACTAACTCGGCATCCGCTGTGGTACCTGCAAATCCCAGGGGATTAAAAGGGGCACCCGTCAGGGCTGGCAGTGTCCACCAAACAATGCAAAGGACCAACCGAATCCTCCACCTGCCAAGGTGAAGAAGGGGCCAGCATGCAGCACGGACAAGAAGCACGACCCACCCAGCAAGGCCTCATCCAAAATAGAAGAGGACAGTGTGAAGGGCCCAGCAGCGTCTGCCAAGGTGGGGATGGGAAAAAAAACAAAGGCAAGGCACTTCAGGGCTCGGAGCCTCCAGGTGAGAGACTGGTGACCACCATTAGTCCGGACAGGCCAGCAACCTGTACCGCGGAAACCACCGCCGTAAGCACCGCCACCTGCACCGCCATCTGCACCGCTACCTGCACCGCCGCTGCTTCAACAACAGTCAGCAGCATCATCCCCAGTGGGCAGCCGTCCAAGGCTGCTGGAGACGGCCTGGTGTCTCCCTCCACTACTACCAGTATCTGCACCACAGCCAGCACCAGCAGCATGTCTGCCGCAGACACCGCCGTAAGCACCGCCACCTGCACCGCCACATGCCCAGTCGGTGCCACTACATCAGACATCAGCAGCATCCCCGGTGGGCAGCCGTCTGAGGCTGCAGGAGATGGCCTGGACCCTGCACCCACCACTTGAAGCACCACCACCAGCACTGGCACTACCAGCAGTTTGTAGCCTAAGTTGCCGCAGGCAGGATGGAGTCTGGCTCTGCCTTCATGGAGTATCATGCTACCTGGACATCTCGTGCCTCAGACACTCAGGTGAGAGAATGTGTACTGCCACACCCCAGGTGCAGCGTCACTGGGCACAAAGCCTCCTCCAGGACCAGTAGAGATATCCATCCACTCACCCAATCCTTTGCAGGATGAAGCAGATTGGGCACAAGGCCCCCTCCAGAACCAGTGGAGATATGCATCCACTCACCCAATCCTTGGCAGGATGAAGCAGACTGGGCACAAGGCCCCCTCCAGAACCAGTGGAGCTATGCATCCACTCAACCAACCCTTGGCAGGATGAAGCAGACTGGGCACAAAGCCCCCTCCAGAACCAGTGGAAAACTGGCACCCACTTGAGATACTGTGGCTTTACACTCCCCAGGACCAGGCAGTGGGCAAACCACCCACTTGAGAGACTTGAGAGACTTGAGAGACTGTGGCTTTGCACTCCCCAGGACCAAGCAGTGGGCACACCACCCACTTGAGAGACTTGAGAGACTGTGGCTTTGCACTCCCCAGGACCAAGCAGTGGGCAAACCACCCACTTGAGAGACTGTGGCCTGGCACTCCCGAGGACCAAGCACTGGGCAAACCACCCATTTGAGAGACAGTGACTTTGCACTCCCCAGGACCAAGCAGTGGGCAAAACACCCACTTGAGAGACTGTGGCTTTGCACTCCCCAGGACCAAGCAGTGGGCAAACCACCCACTTGAGAGACAGTGACTTTGCACTCCCCAGGACCAAGCAGTGAGCAAACCACCCACTTGAGAGACAGTGACTTTGCACTCCCCAGGACCAAGCAGTGGGCAAACCACCCACTTGAGAGACTGTGGCTTTGCACTCCCCAGGATCAAGCAGTGGGCAAACCACCCACTTGAGAGACCTGAGAGACTGTGGCTTTGCACTCCCCAGGACATCGCTATGGGCATGTTGCCCCCTCGAGGAGCATTGGCATAGTACCATCTTCCGGCTGAGGTGCCGCCCCTCCCCTTCCCCCTGAGGTGCTTGTGTGTTTTCGACCTGATGCCCCTGCAGTGTTCTCTCCGTTTTGAGGCAGGAGTCAGGTGTGGGCTTCGCCCATGTTTTTTAGGTCCACGGACATTTACAAAGGACAGTGTACGGCCCTCTGTACATATTGTAAATATTTGTATATACAGTTGTTTACAATCATTAACTCTATCTGCATTTTCTAAATATCCCTGATTTAACTCAATTCCTTTTGTTCTTGCGTTCTTCCAGGGGGTAACGGGGTGTAAATGTAATGTTGCTGCATATTTTTGTGTGTATGGTGTTGTTGGTGAGGGTGGGGGTGTTGCGTGTGTGTGTCACTCTCTTTTTCACCCCCCGTGTGCTAGGTGCAGTACTCACCGTGGTCATCGCCGCCGCCTTCTTTGATACTCCTGGTGTATTAGCAGATACACCAGCATCGGCAGGATCTGTAGTTCGGGCTCCATGGCGTCCTGGTTCTTCGTTGAGTGTTGAAAGGTGAGTGGTTCCCCTTCTGTGTCCTCCTTCCACCATGCTTTTGATGTCATTGGTACCGCCCCAGAAAAGCTGGCAGATTGGTGCCTTGTAGTAGCGTGGGCGGTACATTGTCTTCTGCCTGTCTGTTGGCGGTGACCGCTGCAGTGTTTGTTGCTACCGTTGTGGCGGTCAGAGTGTTAAAGTGGCTGTCCATGTTGGAGGTTTCCGCCGTGGTCGTGATCCCATTTCTTTTACTGCCAGCCTGTTGGCGGTATTACCACCGCTTTATCACCAACCGGCAGGGTTGTAATGAGGGCCTATGTCATTGGCGGTAAATCCTGCTTACCGCCGCGCTGACGGCCGCCAACTTACCGCCACGCTGGCGAATATCCCTTCACCATATTATGACACACACACACCAATCCAACAGAATACTACCACATACACAAATCCGACAGAATAAAGGTCAGTGATAAACTGCCGGTCCCAAAACCCACACCATTACACCAACAGAAAAACGCCCATCACATTATGACCCACGAATCACCACGGCAGACATTCGACTGTGGTAAACCATTGGCAGTACACACCGCCGCGCTCAGAATGGACACCCACATACAAAACAACACTACATTAGACAATACCAAAAACACACACCTGACACACACCACACCCAAACACCCACATCACTATAAAACACACTCCCACATTACCAACAACCCCTTATGTACATTGCCACCAGGAGACTGAGAAGGAGAGCACCGCGACAACTAGACACACACACACCACATACACCCATGCACCGCTCATGCACTCCACATCACACACCCCGCTACATTACCTAACACACCCTCACCAACACACATCACACAACACCCATGCCACAACAAAGACACCCCTGTTTCACTGAGGAGTTAAGGGTCATAATGGAGGAAATTGTCAGGGTAGAGCAACAGCTCTTTGGAGCACAGGTGCAGCAAATATCTATAGCAAAGAAGATGGAGTTATGGCGGAGAATTGTGGACAGGATCAAAGCCATGGGACAGCACTCATGAACCAGGGACGACATCAGGAAGAGGTGGAACGACGTATGGGGTAAGGTACGTTCCACAGCAGCAAGACACCAGCTCGCCATACAGAGGGCTGGTGGTGGACCCCCATCTCCTCCCCCATAGCTCACACATGGGAAGAGCAGGTACTGGCAATACTGCATCCTGAGGGACTCACCAGAGTTGGCGAAGCACTGGACATTGGTAAGTCAACTTTTAACAATTATCACCCCCATACCTGCATGCCATCAGGCCCCCTCACCCTCACTCCCATCACTCCACCATATCCCACACACTCCACCAACACATCTCACTAATCCCAATGCCAGGCCCTGCAGGCTGTACCTATGCATGGACAATCCTCCCAGCCCAGCATGGACACTCATCACTAAGGCATGAACTGCATAGGGAAACTAACAATCCCACAATATACCAACATACACAAGCAAACGCTGGCAGGGTAACAAGAACCAAAGAGGGGAAGCTACAGAAGTACAAATGTCATACATTTGAAGTATAATACATCATCTACATCCCACCAGGTACCCCAGCCAATGTCACTGGAGAGGAGGTGCTACCACTATCCAGTCCCCCAACAGAAGAGGCCCCCATTGATGACAGTAACTGTGGGCTTCTGGATCTGGATGACCTACCTGGCCCATCAGGGACCACTGGACAGCCAGTCACCCAAGGCCACTCACAGACCACCACAGAGCCTCCCTCATCAGGAACCAACACCACAGCACCCACTTAGCGTACCCACACCTCTGTCCCCAGGACACGTCAATCAGCAGTGTTCCTACCTATACAGGGACCTCAGGCTACACCTTGTCTACAAGACAATCAAGGCCCTGGGGTCAGTGGCAGTGTGCGCACCGTTCAGGGGACAGAGGCACAGGCCAACAGGGACAATGGGAGGACTGTTGTGCACCAGGGGGAGGACAGGAGCAGGGAACCGACTCTCCAGGTGCCACTCCCCGAGATCCTGGGAGCCTACCAAAATTCCCATAACACGATGGGCCAGATCCTAGACAACGTGCAGGAGAACAGGCGGCTGCAGGAAAGACAGTATCAGGGGATCAGGGAGGACTTGCAGCCCATTAACACCACCTTGATCTCCATATCACGGGTGCTGGCAGACATGGCCAACATCATGAGGGAGGCAACAGAACATCAGTGCGCCCCTACCACTAGCCAGTCATCTGAACAGCCCTCCACTTCCGCTGCCTCTAGTGGCAAGGACGCCCCACCACAGGACCCACAGGCCACCAGCACCTCTCCCCCTGCAGAAGGTGAACCACCCCGCAAATGTTCCCTGCGAACCAGACAGAAGCCAGAGATACTTGCCAAGACCACCGCCAAGAAATGAGACTCTCCTGATTGTCCCCCTTGGGCCCCACTCTGTCACCTTGTCCACCTTGAACTGCCATTGCTCCCCTTACTATGTCCCCACGGACACTGTACCTGTGCTACAAACAGACTGGAACAATACCCTGGACTTTCCTCCATCATCACCCCATTCCATTGCACTTTACCCTCTAGCACGACAATAAACACCCTTGGATAAAACTCGACTACTAGTATTTCATGTTTTGCTAATTTGTATTGATTGAAACAGCTACAGCCATTGCAAATGAACTGTACATAGTGTGAGCATAGAATTAATGACCTGTTGCTGGCTGGTGTGATCACATCAAGACATTGTGATCATATCACCAACATCTGTAAAATAAATATCCATAGATAACTGTAAGTAGAGGAAATAAGTGGGTAATGCCAGCATGCCAATGCCACATAGAATACACCAATAGTCATAGAAATGTGAAGTTGCACTGTCTCACCTGTTTGTCATTGAAACTACTGACGTGTCACCAGTGTTCTGTTGTCCATATCCTCATCCTCTGACTCCTCATCCTCACTGTCCTCAGTGTCCACTGCTGCCACAGGGTCATCTCCAGTCTCATCCTTCTACAGAAAAGGTACATTGCCACTATTATCTGGCAGACCTTCTTGGGTGAGTAACACAGGGATCTACCTGTCAGATGGAGGCACCTGAACCTGGCCTTCAGGAGGCCAAAGGTCCTTTCAATGATCCTTCTGGTTCGCCCATGTGCCTCATTATAACGTTCTTCTGCCCTTGTCCTGGCATTCCTCAGAGGGGTCAGCAGCCATGATAGGTTTGGGTAACCAGAGTCACCTGCAAATATTGAGGGACAACATTTAGCCACACACTATCCTATATGGCCAGCAGCATAGCCATACACGAACATATACTGGGTGGGAACCAAGGCTCACTTATTAGCCACACCCTGTGCCTCTGTAGTTGGGACATCACATTTGGGATGCTACTATTCCTAAGGACAAAGGCATCATGCACTGACCAGGATACTTAGCATTGACGTGGGAGATGTACTGGTCCGCAAGGCACGATTCCTGAACATCTGTTCATTTTGCTGGGGGGGGAGGAACAAATGTAATATGTGTTCCGTCAATCACCCCAATTATATTGGGTTTATGTTCCATTGCATAAATCCCTGCCTTCATAGTGGCCAAATCCTGCATCTGGGGGAAAACATTGTAGCTGCACATGTGTTTTAGCAGAGCAGACAATACTCATGCCAGCACTATTGAGAACATTGGATGTGACATTCCTGCTGCCAAGCCCACTGTCACTTGGAAATAACCTGTTGCCAGGAAATGGAGCACTGATAGAACTTGCGCAAGAGGGAGGATCCCAGTGGGATGATGCATAGCTGAGATCTGTTCAGGTTCCAACTGGTCACACAGCTCTGTGATTGTGGCCCCATCCACTCTATAGGTGACTATAATGTGCCTGTCGTCCAGTGTATCCAAGTCCACCAGGGGTCTGCACACAGGGGTATGTCTCCTTCTCCTATTCATCTGCAGTAGTAGGTATCTTAGGGACACAAGAGTGAGTAGGCTGTCACATTGTGAACAACTATACCACAACAGCAATCCACATTGTGCAATCATGTTTTGAGTGATTGTTAATGAAAAGTATGTGCCTATATATCCTGTGACGTAGGAATAATTGATAGGCCTGTCTCCACTCCCCTGAAATGGCGACTGCCTGTCCTGTGTGGAGGGACAGGTGGAAGTGAGGTAATGCCAGCAACGTTGTCCGTCGTGGGGTTAGGCGGTCGCGAACGACCGTGCAATTCCTCATTGGTTTATATTGAGCCCTATAGGGTAGAGTGGTCAATGGGGATCTATGCCAGCGGTGACGGTATGCACTGCCACGGACATGACCGCCATTTTATTTCACATTCCTCATTTGTTATCTGACCTTCCATAGGAGAGGACCTACACTGCATGAGCTGCTGTGACCTGTGTCTGGAATCTACCATGGCCGTGTGACTGGGGAGAGGGCCCCAGCTTTTACTTCGGAGGAGTTGGAGCACCTGGTGGATGGGGTCCTACCCCATCCACAGACTGCTGTATGGGCCTACAGACCAACAGGTGAGTACACTGTGGGCGCGATGCATGTGGCATGAATGCATGGAGTTGTGTGTGGAGGCATAGTGTAAGGGGAGTGGGTGGATGTCCTCCTGGCAGTGTACATGTGCGCTGGGCTATGTGTGTACCAATGGTGATGCAAACAGGTATGATGGGCCATTTGTGTGACAGGCTGGACTGTTTGTCTAATGGTGTTCTCCTGTCTGTATTGCCTCTGCAGGTCAGCGCCCATCAAAAGAAGGGAATATGGCGTGCCATCACCAAGGAAGTGTGGACCCTGGGGGTCTCTGGCAGGTGGAGCACCCACTGTCAGAAACAGTCGGAGGACCTGAGCACTGAAGACGCTGGGCACTGAAGACCGCGGAGGCCCAGCTTGGGATGGCCTCCCAACGAGGAAGGGGTGCCCGTCGGACCGTGACCCTCCTGATGGGCCGCATACTGATAGTGGTCTACCCTGAACTGGATTGTGCTTGAGGGCATCAGAGCAGCCACAAAGGGGTGAGTACATTGGTTATCTTTACAACTTACGGCTGGTGGGGTGGTGTCCAGGTGGTGGTTGTGTGCCCTTGGGTGCCCCTATGCCAGGCCAGACATAGCAGCGTAGGTCATCTGGAGGCTAAGGGTTTGAATGGAAAATACTGCTTACCTACCTTGTTAGTATCAACTTCTGGGCAGGGCTGCGTGGATCCCAGGTGTGCTGCAGTTGGCGGTGTGTGTCCCTCCTCATGCCTTGGTGTCTAGCCATTTGCCTGGTAGTGCAATGCATAGTGCGTAAGCCTGTTCCCTGTGTGTGTGGGTGCTGTGTACACCAACAGTGGTGTTGGTGCAGTCTCTGACCCAGTGAATCCTTCGTCTCTCTCCCCCATTTCTTGTTTTGTCATCCTGTCCTTATGTGCATTAGCATCATCTGGTGGAGGAGCAGAGGCAACGGCGACAGATGGAGCTGCATCCCAGAGGACCCAGGAGTCCACCGACGCTGAGGGCACCAGTAGGATGGAGGGAGAGGGGACAACACAGACTCTGATACCTCCTCCAATGGGAGCTCCCTGGTGGTGGCGGACACCACTGTGACCACCCCAGTTGTAGCTACAGCCACCACCCCAGTACCAGTACCACCCTCCCAGCAGCACCTCAGCGAGTTGCCCGTGCCCGCTCACCCTGGAGGGTGGGCATCTCCTTCGCCAGCTCAGGCCATGCCCCAGTGGGCCCTGCTGCCCTGATTGAGGAGGCTATTGACCTCCTGAGATCCATATCTGTAGGGCAATCAACCATTGTGAATCCCATCCATGGGCTGGCATCCCAGATGAGACAATGCAATGCATTCCTGGAGGGCATTCACAGTGGATTGGTGGCCCAACAGAGATCGATTCAGGTTCTGGCCTCCTCTCTGATGGCAGCCATTGTCCCTGTTTCTACCGTCCGCCCTCCAACTACCACTTCCCAATCACATTCTCCTCAACCCCAACCCATCCCAAGCACACAGGCAGATGAGCATGCACACAAGACAACACACAAGAGTGGCATAGACAAACACAAGAACCACACTTCATCCCGCAGGCACTCACACAAACACCATACAGTTGCAGACACAACAACATCCACTGCCTCCACTGTCTACCCCCTCCTCCTTCACTTCCCACCCAGTTATGTCCACACTCACAGCTGCGTGCACTACATCAATATCCACTACCAGCATCATCACCACGCAGAACACACACCTCACTGGCAGACACCTCCACAACATCCATGCACGCATCCCCTGTTTCCTCCCCTACCGTGTCTGTCCCACCCCAAAGGACACAAATGCAAGCACTCAGACACCCAACAGCCATCCACCTCACTACAGCATACAGCCCATGAGCTGCACCCAAATCCAGCAGACATACACCTCCGATGACCACTCCCTCATCCTCCACTCCAATCACTCCTCCCTCCTCCCACCCCAACGCCCCTAAAAAGCTTTTCCTTTCCCAGATTGACCTCTTCCCTACCCCTCCCCCGTCCTGTATGTTTGGGCAGGGTAGCAAGGACACAGCCCAGCTCCTCAGCCAAATAGTCCACGGGGACAGTGGTAGCATCACCTACTCGTGGTGGTAGGGATACCAGATCAACAACACTGAAGGGGAAGGAGGCAGCACAACCTGGGATGAAAGGAAAAAGTCCGACACCAACTTAAAGGAAGGGGAAGGAGCCTGCACCAGCTGTGAAGAAGGGGAAGTAGTCTGTACCAGCTGTTAAGAAGGGGAAGGAGCCTGCATAAGCTGTGAGGAAGGGAAAGGATCCTGCACCACCAGGCACAAAGGGGAAGAGTCCATCCACCCCTGCCAGGAAGGGTAAGGGATAACCAAACCCATGATCAGGAGGACAAGAGGCACCCTACGCCAGCGGACGCTGACAGACAAAAACCGTCACCACCAGCAGCTGTCACAGGGCCCCCACCGTCAGCCGTGGATGTGCTGCCATCACAGAGTGGACGGGCTGTCCAGGAGCCTCCCCCAACCACCACCAGCATGCAGCCATCACAGAGTGCAGGGGCTGTCCAGGAGCCTCCCACAACCACCACCAGCATGCAGCAATAACAGAATGCAGGGGCTGTCCAGGAGCCTCACACAACCACCACCAGCATGTAGTCATCTCCACCGCCGGACGCCATGTAGTCCACCCTCCAGGGGAAACTGTGTGGGCTGCCCACTGAAGAGACTGTGGCCTTGCACTCCCCAGGACAAAGAGCAATGGGCATGTTGCCCCCTCCAGAGCCAGTGGGCAAGTCACCCACTTGAGAGACTGTGGCCTTGCACTCCCCAGGACAAAGAGCAATGGGCATGTTGCCCCCTCCCGAACCAGTGGGCAAGTCATCCACTCCAGAGACTGTGGCCTTGCACTCCCCAGGACAAAGAGCAATGGGCATGTTGCCCCCTCTAGAGCCAGTGGGCAAGTCACCCACTTGAGAGACTGTGGCCTTGCACTCCCCAGGACAAAGCAATGGGCATGTTGCCCCCTCCAGAACCAGTGGGCAAGTCATCCACTCAAGAGACTGTGGCTTTGCACTCCCCAGGACAAAGAGCAATGGGCATGTTGCCCCCTCAAGAACCAGTGAGCAAGTCACCCACTCCAGAGACTGTGGCCTTGCACTCCCCAGGACAAAGCAATGGGCATGTTGCCTCCGTCAGAACCAGTGGGCAAGTCATCCACTCGAGAGACTGTGGCCTTGCACTCCCCAGGACAAAGAGCAAGGGGTATGTTCCCCCCTCCAGAACCAGGGGGTAGTCACCCACTCGATGGACTGAGGCTTTGCACTCCCCAGGACAAAGAGCAATGGGCATGTTGCCCCCTCCAGAACCAGTGGGCAAGTCAACTACTCGCGAGACTGTGGCCTTGAACTCCCCAGGACAAAGATATGGGCATGTTGCCCCCTCCAGAACCAGTGGGGTTGTTCCCACATCTGGCTGAGGTGCCCGCCCACCCCCTCTCCCTGAGGTGCCTGCCTATTTGAAAACTAATGCCCCTGCAGTGTTCTACCCAGATGTGCTCAGTATTCAAGTTGGGCCTTCAACTGTGCCCTGTGGCCATGTGGGCCCTTTGAACTTTGGACTCAGCAGTGTCCCTTTTTTATCCAAGTTTACATATCTGTTTCATGGTCAAATTGACTTATTAATTTTGATGTTGAACTGATTGCAATCACTTTCGTCAATTCCTGTTGTCCTTGCATTATTCTGCAGATTTTCGGGGTCAAATTATTTTTGTAGTGCAGCTGGTTGTGTGTGTGGTGTGTGTGTGCATTGGGTGTGTGTTGTGCGTGTGTGTGTGTGTGTCACTCTCTTTTTCTTCTCCCCCTCCCTTGTGTGCTAGGTGGCTGTACTCACTGTCGTTGTCTTCGTCGGCTTTGGTGTTCCAGGTGGAGCATAACGTAGAAGAGTATTGGAAAACCTTTCAGTTCTGGTTCCATGGCAGCGTGGTTCTTCCCTTTGTCTCCAATGGTGAGTCCTTTCACTTTTGTGCTCTATTTCCACTAGGCTTTTGTTGGCGTTGCTACCGCCCCGGAAAAGGTGGCGGTTTGCAGGGTCTTAATATGGTGGGCGGAACTTTGTCTTCCGCCTGGCTGTAGGCGGCTACCACCATGGTGCTGTTGTTTTAAATTGGTTTTGGATTTTTAAACTGTTTCCTGTGTTTTTTTTTTTTTTACTGGTTTGTAATTCTTGAGTGCTTTGCACTTTGTCTCCGAAGTTAAGCCTTGTCGCTCGTTGCTAAGCTACTAAGGGTTGAGCTGCAGTTAATTTTTTGAGACCGAACTGAACCTAGTAGGGGTAGTGGCCTATTGCTAAGTGTAGGTACTTACCTGCCCTTACCAATAATCCACTTTCCAACAGAGTATAACTGACAAATGGCTTCAATACTTCAGAGAATGCATTATAGATATTAGTCATGGTCTCCAGGTTCCTCACTATGGATGGCAACTTTGCAGGCTTGGGATTGCTCTATGTAGTTGATTATATTGCTAATATGTACTTGTGAAGTGGCCACAGATCAGGAAGACACTTTGGCATCTCTAGGCATAAGCGGGGGTGGTCACTATAATCTCTATTATCTATCTGGAAAGTCGTTCTCCTGTTCCATGTTGTTCCATTATGTAGAATATAATATATCTTCTATCAGCCACTGCCCCTAGTATTATCAGGTCCAATCCTTCCATTGTATGCTCTCAAACTCCACTCTAAAGAGAGATGTACTAATTGCATAGCTGCTGTTGTGAATGGAACCGCTGAGCCAGCCATTAATAGGGGAAAACACTCCCATGTACTTTTCCTCTACTGTTAATTCTAAGCCATTATTGACTCAGACATACAGCGAAATCGCCCCTTAAGATGATTGTATCTTTACGGTCAATGTTATTAAGAACACCACCTAGTGTTTCTATGACCTGAGATTCCTGATGTACTGATGTTCTATTGTCAGTGTTTAAGCTTACAATCAAGATATCTTGCGAATCTGTAAGGAGTGCATTGCCAGTCACATTTAAGGATTTTTTTATTGCAGTTAAAATCTCCATCCCAGATTTGTGGTAAGTCCCCCTATTTGATTAGATTGGCACTTAGCTCATGATAGAATTGTGGATTGTCATAATTATGGCTGTACATCCCCACTAATAGTACCGTCAAATCCTCCTTAGCACATCATGCCACCACATATCTAACTCCCTTATCTGCTGATACTTCTTGCAACCTTACACCTGAGCCTTACCAGACCCAGGTTAGGGATCTTCTTTCTTGCTGCTACCTTGCACATCTTCCTACAATTGTTTAGGCCTTTGATGTTCCAGGTCAGGAGTTGGGGGGTTTCAGTGCCTCACCACTCGTATCACCCGCCATTGCCTGCAGTTCACTCAATCTACCCATGCCTGCAACTAAAGTATTGACAGTCTGCATCCAATGCCTTAGCCCAGGGAAAGATAGATATCTCAAGGTGTATCCCATCTGGCCCTGCCATTTTACTCAGAGGTAAAGGTTTTAATGTTTGAATGCCTCTTTCGGCTCTTCTAGGGTTATAGGCTGGTCAACAAGGTGTGTTCTTCTTCCCCTAGAACCATCTCACCTATTGATTCTAAAAATTACCTGGCACTCACCTGCATTCAGTATGGCTTCTATTCCTTTTTTTGACTCCTGCCTTATACACAAACCCAAGAGTTTTCCCATTTTTCCTCTACACACATAGCTATCTGTTCTACGAGTTTGATGTTTCTTAGATATTTCCTTAATATATTAAACATTAATCTTAGCCTTGGTTACTGCAATCTTTTGTAATACCTCCTCGTCAGCTCCCCTGCACTTCTATCTCTTTGATATGTTGCAGCTCTAGAATTGACAACCCTTGGAAGAGACCCTGGACCTCCCTCCATTTTTGTTCTGAGCATATAGGCGGTCATTCTGACCGCGGCGGGCGGCGGTCGCCGCTCGCCATGCGGTCACCGCCGAAAGACCGCGGCGGCCATTCCAACTTTCCCGCTGGGCCGGCGGGCGCCCTCCAAAAGAGCGCCTGCCGGCCCAGCGGGAAAGCCCCTGCAACAATGAAGCCGGCTCCGAATGGAGCCGGTGGAGTTGCAGGGGTGCGACGAGTGCAGTGGCACCCGTCGTGATTTTCACTGTCTGCTAAGCAGACAGTGAAAATCTTTGTGGGGCCCTGTTAGGGGGCCCCTGCACTGCCAATGCCAGTGGCATGGGCAGTGCAGGGGCCCCCAGGGGCCCCATGACACCCGTTCCCGCCAGCCTGGTTCTGGCGGTGAAAACTGCCAGAAACAGGCTGGCGGGAAGGGGGTCGGAATCCCCATGGCGGTGCTGCAAGCATGGAGGATTCCCTGGGCCAGGGGAAAACCGTCAGGAAACCGCCGGTTCCCCTTTTCTGACCGCGGCTTTACCGCCGCGGTCAGAATAGCCCAGGAAGCACCGCCAGCCTGTTGGTGGTGCTTCCGCTGCCCACCGCCCTGGCGGTCAGATCAGTTGGAATGAGGGCCATAGTACAAAGCTCAGGGTTTCACACTGTGTTTCTACCTTTAATGAAGCCCAGACTATATTACCTGAAGCTGTGCCCCTGTTTACTGCCAAAAGTCTCTAATCCATATTCTCATGTGCTTAATGTAGTCAAAGTCCAGAAGCAGCTTCCATTCAAAAGTGCAACTCCCTCCTGGGCTGCCCCACCCCCACTTGGATCTCTAGAACTAGAGGATTATAATTAAAGAAAACCCTTGAAAACCTTTCACTTGTTTCTGACCCTGACAGGCTTGCTGAAATTAGGAAATAGTCTAATCGAACTAGCTTCTTGTGAGGATAAGGAAAAAATGTATATCCAGAGACAGGTGTCTTCAATCTGCCCCATACATCTACCAAACCATGATCCTTCATCAGGCGGTAAACCACAAAATATACCAAAGGATTCCTACCCATATATGGAGCCTTCTGCAGCAGCTTCTTCCGAAACTCTATATGAAGATTAAAATCACCACACATCGCAAGGTACATTGGCCAGAATGCTACCTCTAAGTCTAGAAAATGCATAATAGTCAGTCATTCATATTGTATCCGTCGATTGAACAAAGGGTAAAACACCCCTCCTGTTTGACACTCCAGTGTTACCCATCTTCCTAGTTTATCCACAGATCTCCATGTAACTGAGCATCAGTTCCTTATGGATAATATTGCCACCCCCTTATTGGTTGACCCCTGTGATGTGCTACCGAGATGGATATAACCCAGATCGTTCAACAGCATTCTCCTCTCCCATGCAACATGTGTTTCTTGGATACATATAATATCAAGCCTCATTACTCTAAGGCCAAGTGCTACAGTTTCTCTACTGCTTTTATTATTTAAGCCATAGACATTAACTGAACAAACACGGAGTCTGTTATTTTGCTCCCAGTTATCTGACACTCACTCAGACTTTAAAATAAAAAATTGTTGAAAGTTTTCTGTTTGTGCACCATCCCTATGATTCCTCCTTAACCATGAGAAATCTTTCACTAAACACTTATCTGCCTGCCTAACTCATCTGGCTCCCATGTTCCATTTTCTACCCTCTCTCCCCCTGCACCTTCCCTCCTTCTCACCCCACCCCATCCTATCTCCTTCCCCCACGTCCCTCCCGATCCCACCGAAAACTGTACTGTTTCAGGGCAGTACAGAAAGGCAAGGATAGTTACCAGGTATATGATCCTTCCTAGACTCAGGGGTGGATGGGCTGTCCCCAGTTTAAGATTTTATTATTGCTTCTGTATGTTGCAGGACATGGGTATCTCGATTTCCATGAGTCATAAAGAGACCTTATCATCTATATACGAGCTAACATTGGGCTCCAAAGCAGAGGGAGGTTTTTTTGAAAAATATTGAACATAGTTGCTATAAGAAGTTTAGGTTCAAGACAGTGAAAGAGTCATATAGGATATGGAGGTAGGTGAAGGCTAAAGTCAGAGCTATGAGGTATAACAGATACATACCATTATGGAAGTCCCCCATATTCCCTTCCATATTTCATGATAATGTCTGTACAAAGCGGGAGCAGAAGCAAATCATCAGGTTGGGAAATTTATTAGATCAGGGGCTGTTGCTCTTATTCAGGGATCTACAAGAAAAAGTTGGCATGAAGGAGGACAACCTCTTCAAGTATCTGCAGATAAGGGATTTCATTGGGAAGTTAGACATCAATCTGCTCTCGATTGTATAATCCCAACTATTGTAGCCATTCTCAATGGGGACATAATTGGCCAAATATACAAACTGTTAGAGGATACTACGCCCAAGGATCTAGAGAATCAGGTAGCAAAGGATGGAGAAAAGACTGAGAAATTAGAGGTTGAACCTCAAGGAATCATTGTAGGTAGAGGGGAGATATTAACTGTAGGGCTTAGAAGTCAACATTTTAAATCTTTAATCAATCTCTATAAGAACCATGATAGCTGTATAAATGGGGCAGTAAACACAACACTTGCTGTTGTCTCTGTGGAGGGGCGTTGCAGACATAGCCATATGTTATTTTTTAACATGTCTGAGCTTGAGACAGTTGATTGAAGGAGTAGGGACTTTTACCAGCATGATCCTAGTGGTACATGTGGAGATCTCTCCCCAGTTGATGTTGTTGAATAGAGGGTGGGGTACGGCATACAAATAGGCAAACATATTTTATTTTTATTACCACACCAGTCTCAAGTATGTGCATAGCAACAGCATGGCTGAGCGCTGAGGGGCATATTTATACTCCGTTTGCGCCGAATTTGCGTCGTTTTTTTCGACGCAAATTCGACGCTAAACTAACGCCAACTAACGCCATATTTATACTATGGCGTTAGACGCTTCAGGCGCCAAAGTGCCCGGAGAGTGCGTCATTTTTTAGCGTGAACCCCTTCCTTGCGTTAATGATATGCAAGGGAGGCGTTCCCGTCTTAAAAAATGACTCCCAGGCCTTTACGTGGTATTTATACTCCCGGGCAAAAATGACGCCCGGGAGTGGGCGTGGCCAAAAACGGCGCTTTTGCGCCGCTTTTTAACGCCTGGGTCAGGCATGGCGTTATGGGACAAGTGGGCTCAAAATGAGCCCAGAGTGCCCTCCCCTGCCCCCAGGGACCCCCCCTGCCACCCTTGCCCACCCCAGGAGGACACCCAAGGACGGAGGGACCCATCC
Source organism: Pleurodeles waltl (assembly GCF_031143425.1). Lineage (NCBI taxonomy): Eukaryota > Metazoa > Chordata > Amphibia > Caudata > Salamandridae > Pleurodeles > Pleurodeles waltl. The sequence continues at coordinate 483,150,508 of NC_090439.1, forward strand.
CATGGACATTAAGGTAAGTTCAGGTAAGTATTTTTTTTTTTTTTTTTTTGTGGCATAGGGGGGCCTGATTTGTGCCCCCCTACATGCCACTATGCCCAATGACCATGCCCAGGGGACAGAAGTCCCCTGGGCATGGCCATTGGGCAAGGGGGCATGACTCCTATCTTTACAATGATAGGAGTAATGTTGATGGGGGATGGGCGTCGAAAAAACATGGCGCAAGTCGGGTTACGACGATTTTTTCGGCGTAACCTGACTTGCCCCATTTTAAGACGCCCATACGCCATTTTCCCCCTACGCCGGCGCTGCCTGGTCTACGTGGTCTTTTTCCACGCACACCAGGCAGCGCCGGTCCGCTTGCGCCGGCTAACGCCATTCCATAAATACGGCGCCCGCATGGCGCTTCATAATGGCGTTAGACGGCGCAAAATCTTTTGACGCTAAACTGCGTTAGCGCAGTTTAGCGTCAAAAAGTATAAATATGGGCCTGAATCTCTGAGAGTGCATGAATGGAGGGCGAGATTGCTAGCAATGTACAATTTAGAGGTGAGTTTATATGAATGCAAGGGCCGGAAAGCTAGAAAGTGCAGAGCTGCGATATGGGCCCCTCTGCCAGAGTGGATAGGGTCAACTGGAAATGGAGATAACTTGTGTGCAAGGGCAAAATGAAGACAGCGGTGGTAGGGGCATAAGATAATTATGTTAACATCTAAGTTGACTTCTAGTTATGTACTGGCATCAGTACTTAACCAGGAAATATTTAGAAACGATTTGTGATAAGTAAGCAGATTGAAGGAACAAATGAGATTTTTACTGTTTTTAAGTCTTGAAACAGTTTAAACTATGTATCCCAAATGTAATTAATTATTATTTATTCACTGGTTCCTGCACTTAATCTGGAATGAAATTAAAAAGTAGGGAGTGTATCGATGTAGATAAATTGCTGATTATGTATACATTTTGCTTTTCTGTGTCTGGAATAAGCTACATTTTCAGGTCTTCTTATCTGAAATTAAAAAAATAGAAAAAAACATGGACCAGAAATGTCAAAGGCTTCTTAATGCAGAAATGTTGCTCAAGTTTTAGTGAACTTGGAAAAAGGTACCAAAGCAAGCAGTGTGTAAAAGCACACATACAATTCTGTGAACTAGATTTCAGTTAGTGCCACTGTGTAAAAGCGGGCACAGGCAACACTGTTTTATAATCTTTACGCATGTTTCATAAATAATCACTTTGAGAATAACAGGATGTACCCTGTAACCCTCCTCTCCTGATTACATGGTCCGACCATCACCTAATACAATTTCAAATTCCTCAGAAACCCTGTTCAGTTGTGTCAAGAGTAAAGCCCTCTAAGTCTTGGAAAGCACTCAGCCCTGACACCATTGTTGAACTTTATTAATCGATCTGGATTGCTTCATGGAAAGACATCGATGAAGTTGTTGAAACATATCATAGCTCCCTCTCCAAGGTCTGCGACCAAAAAGGTTCTTACTACTGGAGCAAAACGGCATACTCCTTTGTACACTAACCAGTCACAAGATTTGAAAGCTAAGTGTAAACACCTGGAGGGCAGATGGTGTACCACTAAGTCCCCGGTTGGCAAAGAAACCTTCAAACTGGATTTAAAAAACTATAAAAAGCAGCTTAAGTAACTACCCCTACCCCTATCCCTTAGTAACTACCTTATGGCTACTATTGATAATGCATGTTCCTCACCCAAAAGAACAATATAAAACCTTAAATAGTTTTTTTAACCAATGTGCATGCGCCCAATCCATTCCAGCCTCCCAAACATTATGGCGGTCATTACAACATTGGCGGTAAAAGCCGCTTACCGCCGTGCAGAAGACCGCCAACACACCGCCGCGGCTGCGGAATTCCGCCACAGCTATTATGACCCACATTTCGGAATCCGCCAAAATTCAGACACCCACACAAGTCCGCCACACCAAAGGTCAGTGATAAACTGGCGAAAACAAAACCTCCACCGTCACGCCAACAGAAATACGCCCACACTATCACGACACACGAATCCATGCGGCGGTCTTTCAACCGCGGTATTCCATTAGCGTTACACACCGCTGCGCTCAAAATACACACACTCTTACAAAACACAGCCACATTGGACAATTCAAAATACACACACCTGATACATATACACACACCACTCCCACACACCCAATACTGTATAAAACACACACCCACATCACACACAAACCCCTACTACCAAAAATTGAGAACGAAGCACAGAGAGAGACACCACCAGCAAGTACAACAGCATCCACAGGCACATAACACCATCAACCACACAACTTCCACGCACCTCACACAACACACCACTACATATCACCACACCTATCACCACACACACCACCCCACACATCACCCACACCACCCCATGGCACGGCAAAGACACCCCAGATTCTTGGAGGAGGAGCTCAGGGTCATGGTGGAGGAAATCGTCCGGGTAGAGCCACAGCTATTTGGATCACAGGTTCAGCACACCTCAATTGCAAGGAAGATGGAGCTATGGCGAAGAATAGCCGACGGGGTCAACGCAGTGGGACAACACCCAAGAAATCAGGAGGACATCAGGAAAAGGTGGAACGACTTACGGGGGAAGGTGCGTTCCGTGGTCTAAGACACTACCTGGCGGTTCAGCGGACTGGCGGCGGACCCCCACCTCCTCCCCCACAACTAACAACATGGGAGGAGCAGGTCTTGGCGATTCTGCATCCTGAGGGCCTCGCAGGAGTTGGTGGAGGAATGGACTCTGGTAAGTCAAATCTTAACTTTTACATCCCCCACCCTACCTGCATGCTATCACATACCCCCACCCTCGCCCTCACCCATATCACTCCAACTCCTCACAAATGTACCAATATCACAAACCACCCATCCCAACAGCAAGCCCTGCATGTAACAACAAAGCATGGACACCCATCACTAAAGCATGCCCACTGCACATACCCATACAACCCCCTAAACCATCATCACAGAAGGTCCCACACAGGAATGCTAGCACTGGGGACACGGTCACCCACCCATTGCACACCATGACACACACAGATGCAATAATCATGCCTTTACACCCCTGCAGGACCACTACCCAACGTCACCAGAAAGGAGGGTCCAGACATGTCCACTCCACCCACAGAAGAGGCCCACAGTGATGACAGCAGCTCTGTCCAACTGGATCTAGATGACCAGCCCGGACCATCGGGGACCTCAGGACAGTTGGTTCCCCTCACACAGGCACAGGCCACCACAGACCTTCCCCCCTCTGGAAACACCAGCACAGCACCCACCCAGCGGGCCCATACCTCCGTCCCCAGGACACGTCAATCAGCTGTGTTTCCACCACTACAGGGTATCCAGGATAACCCACTGCCCCAACAACAACAGGGACCTGGGGCAGTGGGCACACAGTCCAGGGGACGGAGGCACAGGAACACAGGGGAACTGGGAGGGCTGCAGTGCGTCAGGTGGCGGACAGGCCAAGGGAACCCACTCTCCACGAGGCCCTCTCCTCCATCATGGGAGCACACCACCACTCCCAGGAGACGATGGCAACGGTACTGGCCAAGTTTCAGGAGACCCAGCGCATGCAGGAGGAACAGTATACGGGCTTCAGGGAGGAACTCAGAACCATCAGCTCCGCCCTGGGCACCATCGTAGGGGTGCTGAAGGAGCTACTTAACACCAGGAGGGACACTGTGGCACTCCAAGGGGCCCCTGACACTAGCATGGACGATGAACTGCCCACCACCTCCGCCGGCGCTAGTGGACAGGATGCCCCGCCACAGGACCACCACACCAGGACCCCACCCCCTGCAGACGGAGAACCACCCCGCAAACGGTCCCTGAGATCCAGGAACAAGACAGAGCACAATGCCAAGACCCCCGCCAAGAAATGAGACCACCCTGATTGTCATCCCACTGTCCCACTTTGTCACCCTGTCCATAATTAAACTGCCCCAGCTCCACTTCCAATGCCTATATGGGCAATGCACCTGTGAGACTAATAGACTGGACTCTGCCATGGACACTCCTCCGCCATCATCCCTCACCATTTAACTTCCCCCTCCAATATTTTGCTTTTAAATAAACACAGCTAAAGCACAAAATGATCTGGAGTCTGTCTGTGATTTCGAAACAGTGTATTTGCAATTACAGTGACAAAATGTTCTTGAAAGAGTAATGTCAACATACCTATGTCACACAGCTCTAGTCTGTTAGAAATGGGGTTTCTGGTTGGCTAGGGTATGCACCTCAGCCAGGCAGAAGTTACCCACTCTAGTCAGGGCAAGGGAGTTACACGTCCAAGATAACCCCTGCTCACCCCCTTGGTAGCTTGGCACGAGCAGTCAGGCTTAACCCGGAGGCAATGTGTAAAGCGTTTGCACAACACACACACACATGTGACGCAATATCGCCACCACAAAGGAAAAACAACACCAGATTATATGAAAATATACTGTCTTGCACACAACGCAATTATCAGACCAAACATCACATATCAGTACTATCCTGCTACCTTAGCAGTTGTCAGAACGTTACACATTAGTTACACGGCAAACTAGCAGTAGTCACACATAACACACAGGTTACTTAGTATTCTGCAACACAAGCAGTAGTCAGGAAACACGTTATCACATTAGAACACTTGTCATAAGAATATCATAAAAAGCCCATAGTAGGAACATTAGAAAACATATGGCAAGTTGGGGAAACATATTAGCAAGTCATGCCCATAAAAGGAACATTTGCACATATATGTAAAAGCATCATCACACATCATAAAACAGGTAGGCAATATATCAATCCACTAAAGTCTGTAGAAAGAACTTTGGATTGCAACTATATTGGTCCTTTAAACAGTACCTGGTTGGATGAAGGCACCTCCAGTGCCTAGAAGGCGAACAATGTGGCCCCCGGCGCTCCTATGCGCAAAACGGGGGCCTCCCTTATAATCTGGGGTCAGAGGAGGGCGACATGCACCTCCTCTCTTTTATTGACAGGCCCCTTCGGGGACCGTGATTACTGGGGACCCCCCAGGGCCTCAACCGGCCCTCACGAGGGGGGCCAAAGCCAGCAAAAACAAATTAGGGCAGGAGGGGGGCACCACGCACCGCCTCTGGTTTAATGACAGGCCCCTCCCGGGACCCGCGATCTCTGGGCCCCCCCCGGGCCTCCACTGGCCCTTCCACCAAGGGGGGGGCCACAATAATGCCCGTTTTACCTAACAGCAGAAAAGGAGCGTCCTGCTCCTAACACAGAGGCCAGGGGGAAGGGGGCACTCCCCGCGCCTTCCCCTGGTCCTGCCGTGAAGCCACAAGAAGATCAGACCCCTCCTGGGGCCCGAGCAGACACTCTCCTGCACCCGATGCAGTGCGCGAGTGTTCTTCCAGCTTCCCGGGCCGCTGCAGTGATCTTATTTAAAGGGGCACAATGCAGCAAGGAGCCTGCGAGCTCCCAAGGCTCCATAAGCGTTCTGCAATCAGCGCTATGGCAGCCGCAACCACGGAGAAGCACCCCTCATGAAGAAATGGATGCAGGGGTCAGGGGCCACAGCACCCTGCCCCTGGGAGCAGAATCTTAAGACAAGGTCCTCAGGTGGAGGGCCCAGCTACAGGCCAGCACAAGGGAAAGGCAGCAAGTGGCAAGTCCTTCACAGTGACCAGGCAGGTCACAGGTCAGCACAGCAGCAGCAGTCCATGGCGGTTCCTGGTGAGTCCTTTCAGCCTTTGGTGTCCAGTTCCAAGATGATTCCAAGAGTCTCCAAATTGTGGGGAAAATTCCCCTGTACTTATAGTCAGTTCTTACAGTGTTTTACAATGGTAGGGAGAGGAGGTTCCAGCCAGTTACAACTGGTTCTGGGAGTGCCCCCTCTCTCCTTTCAGCACAGGCTCCAAAAATCAGTGGGGGGTTAACGACCCTATTGTGTGAGGCCAGGGCACAGTCTTTACATATGCAGGTGTGCCCGCCTCTCCCTTCTCTCAGCCCAGGAAGACTATTCAGTGTGCAGATGCACCTCTGTGACACCTCCACCCTCCCTGTGTACAGGCTGTTGGAAAAGTATGCACAAAGCCCCAACTGTCACTCTGCCCAGACGTGGATTGGAGTCAAGCTGCAAAACACCAGAGTCATAAGCACAGATAAATGCGCACTTTCTAGAAGTGGCATTTCAGTGATAGTAATAAAAAATACAACCACACCAGTAAGCAGCAGTCACCATCACAACCATACCAAACACGCCTACGCTACCCCTCATAAATTAGACAATACCCCTTACACATAAGGCAGGGCATTTCTAATGCAATCCTATGAGAACGCAGCACTCACAGCAGTGAGACACCAGTTAGGCTGTTTGTCACTACCAGGACAGGCCACGCAACTTGGCACATGTCCTGCCTTTATACATACATGGCACCATGCCCATAGGGCTAGCTAGGGCGTACCTTAGGGGTGACTTACATGTAGTAAAAGGGGAGTTCTGGGCTTGGCAAGTAAGTTTAGATGCCAGGTCCCTGTGGCAGAAAATTGTGCTCACAGGCCCTGCGCTAGCAGGCCTGAGACAGGTTTGAAAGTCTACTTCAGTGGGTGGCGCAAGCAGCGCTGCAGGTCCACTAGTGGTATTTAATTTACAGGCCCTGGGTATAGAGATACCACTGTACAAGGGACTTATAGGTAAATTAAATATGCCAATTAGGTATAAGCCAATCATACCAACTTTAGATGGAAGAGCACCTGCACTTTAGCACTGGTCAGCAGTGATAAAGTGCTCAGAGTCCTAGAGCCAACAGCGAGAGGTCAGAAAAACCAGGAGGCAAAAAGACTGGGGATGACCCTGCATAAGGCAAAAAGTCCAACACAACCCCCTACCAGCCAAAAGCCAGGGGAGAACAATCAATACCTTGATGTACTTCCCTGATTGGAGCGATAGAACAAGGACCCAGGCCCACAACAGCAGGGGCGTGTTCTAGTTCTACGCCTTCCTGACTCCACTTGGATCTCTCTGTCAATGCTTCCCAGGCAGCCTAGACCAACCCACTGGGGTTCTCTAGCTGCCAATGGCCAGAACCAGGCCCCAGGCCATCTAGGAGCCTCTGGTCTCTGAAACCATAACGAGTGGGGGGCGGTAGCCCCAGGTGCAAAGCAACCTATCTCCACTCCACTTCCAATCAGTTCAGGGGCTCTACCCTGCCACTGATCCACCAACCTAGGGTCTGCACCGATAGGTTCTACAGGGGCTAGAGACGAGGCTCTCCTTCCTCTACCCCTCCGCCTAGGATCCCGCCCTCCTCTCCTAGGAGGGGTATCACCAGAATCCACACTTGCCAGGGTGCTGGGTACAGCAGCCCTGCACAACTCTCTCGCCAGCCCAGGATCACTACCTGGCGACTGACCACCCAACCTAGGGACGACACCCTTGGGTTGCACCGGGGTCCGGGGCGGGCTTCCCCCTCCCTGAACCCCACTTCCAGAGTCCTGCGTCTCCCCATCTCAAGAGAAGCCACCAGAAGTTTCACACGGGGGTGAGCACACTAACCGCCCCCCCAACCAGGTCAGAGTTTACCCCCTGAACCTGTCTACCTAGTCCAGGGACGACACCCTTAGACTGGACCATTGCCCAGCGAACCAGGACTTCCTTGGGAGCACACCTACCCCCTACCAGATCAGAGCTTACCACCTGAATCTGGCAATCCAACCCAGAGTCACTACCCTGCGGTTGAACCACTGCCTGGCGCACCAGGACTTCCTTGGGAGGACACCTACCCCCTACCAGATCAGAGCTTACCCCCTGAATCTGGCAATCCAACCCAGAGTCACTACCCTGCGGTTGAACCACTGCCTGGCGCACCAGGACTTCCTGGGGGGCACACCTACCCCCCACCAGGGAAACACCTTCCCCAAGGGCCACACAAGAGTCTGGCTGGCGCAGGTCTCCTGACCTCTGCCCATCTTACAGAGTCTGGATTCCCCCCAGCCCGGAAATGGTCTCACCAAGGTCATTCCTGTGGGGCTCTGCTCTCAGAGCTGACCCCTGACCCTCCAGGTTCTCCACTGGGGCCCGCAGCCCCCTCTCAACCCTATGCCTGGATTTCCGCCTCCTCCGCTGTAGAGCGAGACTACCAGACACCAGGACCGGCGGAACGCTATCACCAGCCACCCGCCCAAGTCCTAATGACAAAATGGGATCCTTCAGAACAGCTGGCCCTACGGCAAAGGCTAGGCTCACCTCCTGGCGTTCACTCATGGAACTCTCCAGGACCTGGGACTGGAGCTCGGGTACCCTGGGCCTCAGCCCAACCCCATTCCCTCTCATCTGATACTGGACATGGGGTGCCTTACCCGCCCCAATACACTGGGACCTACCTGGGACACAAGCCTTTCCCACCACACCTGGTTGGGAAACACCTAGACCACTCTCATTAGGAACACCCCCTAATGCCACACCAGACCCTCTGGTACGGAACCAGAAGTCTGCCTCCTTTGCAAGCTCCCTGGGGTCAGAGAGCTCACACACTGACAAGTGTTGGCGTAACTCTGAAAAACAACAACAAAGCAGCTGCTCTCTGACAATCAGATTAAACAGCCCTTCAATTTTTTTTACTGTGCTACCCTTCACCCATCCATCTAGTGCAATGCAGCAATCCTCCAGAAACTCCTCCCAAGACTGGTGGGACAGTTTCTTACCACCCCTAAACCTTTTTCTGTATTCCTCAGGGGAAAAACCATACTTCACAATCAGTCCATTCTTCACAGCGGAGTACCCCTCCCTGTCACTCTCTTCTACAGTCAGTAGGGCATCCCTCCCCTCCTCAGGAATAAAGCTTCCTAAGCCAGTTCCCCAATCCTTCTCAGGGATCCTGCGCTCTACCAGAGCCCTCTCATATTCCTTTAACCACTGACGTATGTCACCCCCCTCTTGGAACCTAGGTACCAGATCTATGGATATGTGAGGAACATCTTTGCTACAGCACTGTACATTGCTGCCACCACTGGACTTCACCTGCAGCGCTGGTGAGTCCAGAACCTTCAGACTGCGCTCTAGAGCGAGTCTTTCTCTGGCAAAGGCCCTCTCCTGTACTAAGGCCTTCTCTACCTCAGCCCTTCTCTCCTCAACAGCTAGGCGCGCTAACTGTAACTTCATGTCCCTCTCTTCACACCTGTCTTTTAGCTCTTCAGGCGTCAAGGAATGAGAGGTAGCCCTGCTTCTTACACTGGATCCAGCAAGGGACTCCCTATCACTGGGGCCTTCCCTGTCAACTGGCGTCCCCACCCAGTCAATCTCACCCTCCTGATCAGTCTGGCAATATATCAATCCACTAAAGTCTGTAGAAAGAACTTTGGATTGCAACTATATTGGTCCTTTAAACAGTACCTGGTTGGATGAAGGCACCTCCAGTGCCTAGAAGGCGAACAATGGGGCCCCCAGCGCTCCTATGCGCAAAACGGGGGCCTCCCTTATAATCTGGGGTCAGAGGAGGGTGACATGCACCTCCTCTCTTTTATAGACAGGCCCCTCTGGGGACCGTGATTACTGGGGGCCCCCCAGGGCCTCAACCGGCCCTCACGAGGGGGGCCAAAGCCAGCAAAAACAACTTAGGGCAGGAGGGGGGCACCACGCACCCCCTCTGGTTTAATGACAGGCCCCTCCCGGGACCCGCGATCTCCGGTGGCCCCCTGGGCCTCCACTGGCCCTTCCACCAAGGGGGGGCCCACAATAATGCCCGTTTTACCTAACAGCAGAAAAGGAGCGTCCTGCTCCTAACGCAGAGGCCAGGGGGCACTCCCCGCGCCTTCCCCAGGTCCTGCCGTGAAGCCACAAGAAGATCAGACCCCTCCTGGGGACCGAGCAGACACTCGCCTGCACCCGATGCGGTGCGCGAGTGTTCTTCCAGCTTCCCGGGCCGCTGCGGTGATCTTATTTAAAGGGGCCCAATGCAGCAAGGAGCCTACGAGCTCCCAAGGCTCCATAAGCGCGCTGCAATCAGTGCTATGGCAGCCGCAACCACGGAGAAGCACCCCTAGTGAAGAAATGGATGCAGGGGTCAGGGGCCACAGCACCCTGCCCCTGGGAGCAGAATCTTAAGACAAGGTCCTCAGGTGGAGGGCCCAGCTACAGGCCAGCACAAGGGAAAGGCAGCAAGTGGCAAGTTCTTCACAGTGACCAGGCAGGTCACAAGTCAGCACAGCAGCAGCAGTCCATGGCGGTTCCTGGTGAGTCCTTTCAGCCTTTGGTGTCCAGTTCCAAGATGATTCCAAGAGTCTCCAAATTGTGGGGAAAATTCCCCTGTACTTATAGTCAGTTCTTACAGTGTTTTACAATGGTAGGGAGAGGAGGTTCCAGCCAGTTACAACTGGTTCTGGGAGTGCCCCCTCTCTCCTTTCAGCACAGGCTCCAAACATCAGTGGGGGGTTAACGACCCTATTGTGTGAGGCCAGGGCACAGTCTTTACAAATGCAGGTATGCCCCGCCTCTCCCTTCTCTCAGCCCAGGAAGACTGTTCAGTGTGCAGATGCACCTCTGTGACACCTCCACCCTCCCTGTGTACAGGCTGTCTGAAAAGTATGCACAAAGCCCCAACTGTCACTCTGCCCAGACGTGGATTGGAGTCAAGCTGCAAAACACCAGAGTCATAAGCACATATAAATGCGCACTTTCTAGAAGTGGCATTTCTGTGATAGTAATAAAAAATACACCCACACCAGTAAGCAGCATTTATTATCACCATCACAACCATACCAAACACGCCTACGCTACCCCTCATAAATCAGACAATACCCCTTACACATAAGGCAGGGCATTTCTAATGCAATCCTATGAGAAGGCAGCACTCACAGCAGTGAGACACCAGTTAGGCTGTTTGTCACTACCAGGACAGGCCACGCAACTTGGCACATGTCCTGCCTTTCTACATACATGGCACCCTGCCCATAGGGCTAGCTAGGGCGTACCTTAGGGGTGACTTACATGTAGTAAAAGGGGAGTTCTGGGCCTGGCAAGTAAGTTTAGATGCCAGGTCCCTGTGGCAGAAAACTGCGCACACAGGCCCTGCGCTAGCAGGCCTGAGACAGGTTTGAAAGTCTACTTCAGTGGGTGGCGCAAGCAGCGCTGCATGCCCACTAGTAGTATTTAATTTACAGGCCCTGGGTATAGAGTTATCACTATACAAGGGACTTATAGGTAAATTAAATATGCCAATTAGGTATAAGCCAATCATACCAACTTTAGATGGGATAGCACCTGCACTTTAGCACTGGTCAACAGTGATAAAGTGCTCAGAGTCCTAGAGCCAACAGCGAGAGGTCAGAAAAACCAGGAGGAAGGAGGCAAAAAGACTGGGGATGACCCGGCATAAGGCAAAAAGTCCAACACAACCCCCTACCAGCCAAAAGCCAGGGGAGAACAATCAATACCTTGATGTACTTCCCTGATTGGAGCGATAGAACAAGGACCCAGGCCCACAACAGCAGGGGCATGTTCTAGTTCTACGCCTTCCTGACTCCACTTGGATCTCTCTGTCAATTCTTCCCAGGCAGCCTAGACCAACCCACGGGGGTTCTCTAGCTGCCAATGGCCAGAACCAGGCCCCAGGCCATCTAGGAGCCTCTGGTCTCTGAAACCATAACGAGTGGGGGGCGGTAGCCCCAGATGCAAAGCAACCTGTCTCCACTCCACTTCCAATCAGTTCAGGGGCTCTACCCTGCCACTGATCCACCAACCTAGGGTCCGCACCGAGAGGTTCTACAGGGGCTAGAGGCGAGGCTCTCCTCCCTCTACCCCTCCGTCTAGGATCCCGCCCTCCTCTCCTAGGAGGGGTATCACCAGAATCCACACTTGCCAGGGTGCTGGGTACAGCAGCCCTGCACAACTCTCTCGCCAGCCCAGGATCACTACCTGGCGACTGACCACCCAACTTAGGGACGACACCCTTGGGTTGCACCGGGGTCCGGGGCGGGCTTCCCCCTCCCTGAACCCCACTTCCAGAGTCCTGCGTCTCCCCACCTCGGGAGAAGCCACCAGAAGTTTCACACGGGTGTGAGCACACTAACCGCCCCCCCAACCAGGTCAGAGTTTACCCCCTGAACCTGTCTATCTAGTCCAGGGACGACACCCTTAGACTGGACCATTGCCCAGCGAACAAGGACTTCCTTGGAAGCACACCTACCCCCTACCAGATCAGAGCTTACCCCCTGAATCTGGCAATCCAACCCAGAGTCACTACCCTGCGGTTGAACCACTGCCTGGCGCACCAGGACTTCCTTGGGAGCACACCTACCCCCTACAAGATCAGAGCTTACTGAATCTGGCAATCCAACCCAGAGGCACTACCCTGCGGTTGAACCACTGCCTGGCGCACCAGGACTTCCTGGGGGGCACACCTACCCCCCACCAGGGAAACACCTTCCCCAAGGGCCACACAAGAGTCTGGCTGGCGCAGGTCTCCTGACCTCTGCCCATCTGACAGAGTCTGGATTCCCCCCAGCCCAGAAATGGTCTCACCAAGGTCATTCCTGTGGGGCTCTGCTCTCAGAGCTGACCCCTGACCCTCCAGGTTCTCCACTGGGGGCCGCAGCCCCTTCTCAACCTTATGCCTGGATTTCCACCTCCTCCACTGTAGAGCGAGACTACCAGACACCAGGACCGGCGGAACGCTATCACCAGCCACCCGCATAATTCCTAATGACAAAATGGGATCCTTCTGAACAGCTGGCCCTACGGCACAGGCTAGGCTCACCTCCTGGCGTTCACTCATGGAACTCTCCAGGACCTGGGACTGGAGCTCGGGTACTCTGGGCCTCAGCCCAACCCCATTCCCTCTCATCTGAGACTGGACATGGGGTGCCTTACCCGCTCCAATACACTGGGACCTAATTGGGACACAAGCCTTTCCCACCACACCTGGTTGGGAAACACCTAGACCACTCTCATTAGGAACACCCCCTAATGCCACACCAGACCCTCTGGTATGCAACCAGAAGTCTGCCTCCTTTGCAAGCTCCCTGGGGTCAGAGAGCTCACACACTGACAAGTGTTGGCGTAACTCTGAAAAACAACAACAAAGCAGGTGCTCTCTGACAATCAGATTAAACAGCCCTTCAAAATTGATTACTGTGCTACCCTTCACCCGTCCATCTAGTGCAATGCAGCAATCCTCCACAAACTCCTCCCAAGACTGGTGGGACAGTTTCTTACCACCCCTAAACCTTTTTGTGTATTCCTCAGGGGAAAAGCCATACTTCACAATCAGTCCATTCTTCACAGCGGAGTACCCCTCCCTGTCACTCTCTTCTACAGTCAGTAGGGCATCCCTTCCCTCCTCAGGAATAAAGCTTCCTAGGCCAGTTCCCCAATCCTTCTCAGGGATCCTGCGCTGTACCAGAGCCCTCTCATATTCCTTTAACCACTGACGTATGTCACCCCCCTCTTGGAACCTAGGTACCAGATCTATGGGTATGTGAGGAACATCTTTGCTACAGCACTGTACATTGCTGCCACCACTGGTCTTCACCTGCAGCGCTGGTGAGTCCAGAACCTTCAGACTGCGCTCTAGAGCGAGTCTTTCTCTGGCAAAGGCCCTCTCTGCCTCTGCCATTCTCTCCTGTACTAAGGCCTTCTCTACCTCAGCCCTTCTCTCCTCAACAGCTAGGCGTGCTAACTGTAACTTCAGGTCCCTCTCTTCCCACCTATCTTTTAGCTCATCAGGCGTCAAGGAATAAGAGGTAGCCCTGCTTCTTACACTGCACCCAGCAAGGGACTCCCTATCACTGGGGCCTTCCCTGTCAACTGGCGTCCCCACCCGGTCATTCTCACCCTCCTGATCAGTCTCTCTACCACTCTCTAGGGATGAGGTATGGGAGCCCTCCCATTGGGAACCCTCGCTACACTCAGGATCCTCTGGGTACCCCCTAAGCACATTCCCTCCCTGGGTATATGTCACAAACCTTTCAAAGAAATTCAGAGATCTCCGGAGGTCCCCATCTACAGACAGCCCTCTCTCTCTACAGAACCCCTCTAATTCCTCCTGCGTGTAAAACGGCAGGTCCTCTAAATCAAAGGTAAGCCCCATCTTGAAAAGTTACAAATAACTCAAATGTGAAAACCACAATACCCAAGTGTGAGAACTGAAAACAGGAACAATTACCAAAGAGAGAAAGTTAAGAGAAGCCAAACATGTGATGGTCTAAACGCAATCCTTGTAGTGAAATAATGAGTCACAATGGTATTGTGCAAGCGCAAGTCCTATCCTCACCGCTGACGACCAATGTTAGAAATGGGGTTTCTGGTTGGCTAGGGTATGCACCTCAGCCAGGCAGAACTTACCCACTCTAGTCAGGGCAAGGGAGTTACACGTCCAAGATAACCCCTGCTCACCCGCTTGGTAGCTTGGCACGGGCAGTCAGGCTTAACCCGGAGGCAATGTGTAAAACGTTTGCACAACACACACACACATGTGACGCAATATCCCCACCACAAAGGAAAAACAACACCAGATTATATGAAAATATAGGCCCGTATTTATACTTTTTGACGCTAAACTGCGCTAACGCAGTTTAGCGTCAAAAAAATTTGCGCCGGCTAACACCATTCTGAAGCGCCGTGCGGGCGTCGTATTTATTGAATGGCGTTAGCCGGCGCAAGCAGACCGGCGCTGCCTGGTGTGCGTGGAAAAAAACCACGTACACCAGGCAGCGCCGGCGTTGGGAAAAATGGCGTTAGGGCGTCTTAAAATGGCGCAAGTCAGGTTGACGCTAAAAAATCGTCTTAACCCGATTTGCGCCATTTTAAACGACGCCCAGACGCCATTTACATGACTCCTGTCTTAGTAAAGACAGGAGTCATGCCCCCTTGCCCAATGGCCATGCCCAGGGGACTTATGTCCCCTGGGCATGGTCATTGGGCATTGTGGCATGTAGGGGGGCACAAATCAGGCCCCCCTATGCCAAAAAAAATATTAAAAAATTATTTTTTTATACTTACCTGAACTTACCTGAATGTCCCTGGGGTGGGTCCCTCCAGCCTTGGGTGTCCTCCTGGGGTGGGCAAGGGTGGCAGGGGGGGTCCCTGGGGGCATGGGAGGGCACCTGTGGGCTCATTTTGAGCCCACAGGCCCCTAACGCCTACCCTGACCCAGGCGTTAAAAAGTGGCGCAAATGCGGGGTTTTTTGACCCGACCACTCCCGGGCGTGATTTTTGCCCGGGAGTATAAATACGACGCATTTGCGTCGCCGTCATTTTTTTAGACGGGAACGCCTTCCTTGCATCTCATTAACGCAAGGAAGGCGTTCACGCAAAAAAATGACGCTCTTTACTCATACTTTGGCGCTAGACGCGTCTAACGCCAAAGTATAAATATGGCGTTAGTTTTGCGCCGAATTTGCGTTGAAAAAAACGACGCTAATTCGGCGCAAACGGAGTATAAATATGCCCCATAGTGTCTTGTACACAACGCAATTTCCAGACCAAACATCACATATCAGTACTCTCCTGCTACCTTAGCAGTTGTCAGAACGTTACACATTAGTTACTCTGCAAACTAGCAGTAGTCACACATAACACACAGGTTACTTAGTATTCTGCAACACAAGCAGTAGTCAGGAAACACATTATCACATTAGAACACTTGTCATAAGAATATCATAAAACGCCCATAGTAGAAACATTAGAAAACATATATCAAGTTAGGGAAACATATTAGCAAGTCATGCCCATAAAAGGAACATTTGCACACATATGTAAAAGCATCATCACACATAATAAAACAGGTAGGCAATATATCAATCCACTAAAGTCTGTAGAAAGAACTTTGGATTGCAACTATATTGGTCCTTTAAACAGTACCTGGTTGGATGAAGGCACCTCCAGTGCCTAGAAGGCGAACAATGGGGCCCCCGGCGCTCCTATGCGCAAAACGGGGGCCTCCCTTATAATCTGGGGTCAGAGGAGGGCGACATGCACCTCCTCTCTTTTATAGACAGGCCCCTCCGGGGACCGTGATTACTGGGGGCCCCCCAGGGCCTCAACCGGCCCTCACGAGGGGGGCCAAAGCCAGCAAAAACAACTTAGGGCAGGAGGGGGGCACCACGCACCCCCTCTGGTTTAATGACAGGCCCCTCCCGGGACCCGTGACCTCCGGTGGCCCCCCAGGCCTCCACTGGCCCTTCCACCAAAGGGGGGCCCACAATAATGCCCGTTTTACCTAACAGCAGAAAAGGAGCGTCCTGCTCCTAACGCAGAGGCCAGGGGGAAGGGGGCACTCCCCGCGCTTTCCCCAGGTCCTGCCGTGAAGCCACAAGAAGATCAGACCCCTCCTGGGGCCCGAGCAGACACTCGCCTGCACCCGATGCAGTGCGCGAGTGTTCTTCCAGCTTCCCGGGCCGCTGCAGTGATCTTATTTAAAGGGGCACAATGCAGCAAGGAGCCTACGAGCTCCCAAGGCTCCATAAGCGCGCTGCAATCAGTGCTATGGCAGCCGCAACCACGGAGAAGCACCCCTCGTGAAGAAATGGATGCAGGGGTCAGGGGCCACAGCACCCTGCCCCTGGGAGCAGAATCTTAAGACAAGGTCCTCAGGTGGAGGGCCCAGCTACAGGCCAGCACAAGGGAAAGGCAGCAAGTGGCAAGTTCTTCACAGTGACCATGCAGGTCACAGTTCAGCACAGCAGCAGCAGTCCATGGCGGTTCCTGGTGAGTCCTTTCAGCCTTTGGTGTCCAGTTCCAAGATGATTCCAAGAGTCTCCAAATTGTGGGGAAAATTCCCCTGTACTTATAGTCAGTTCTTACAGTGTTTTACAATGGTAGAGAGAGGAGGTTCCAGCCAGTTACAACTGGTTCTGGGAGTGCCCCCTCTCTCCTTTCAGCACAGGCTCCAAACATCAGTGGGGGGTTAACGACCCTATTGTGTGAGGCCAGGGCACAGTCTTTACAAATGCAGGTATGCCCGCCTCTCCCTTCTCTCAGCCCAGGAAGATTGTTCAGTGTGCAGATGCACCTCTGTGACACCTCCACCCTCCCTGTGTACAGGCTGTCTGAAAAGTATGCACAAAGCCCCAACTGTCACTCTGCCCAGACGTGGATTGGAGTCAAGCTGCAAAACACCAGAGTCATAAGCACATATAAATGCGCACTTTCTAGAAGTGGCATTTCTGTGATAGTAATAAAAAATACACCCACACCAGTAAGCAGCATTTATTATCACCATCACAACCATACCAAACACGCCTACGCTACCGCTCATAAATCAGACAATACCCCTTACACATAAGGCAGGGCATTTCTAATGCAATCCTATGAGAAGGCAGCACTCACAGCAGTGAGACACCAGTTAGGCTGTTTGTCACTACCAGGACAGGCCACGCAACTTGGCACATGTCCTGCCTTTCTATATACATGGCACCCTGCCCATAGGGCTAGCTAGGGCGTACCTTAGGGCTGACTTACATGTAGTAAAAGGGGAGTTCTGGGCCTGGCAAGTAAGTTTAGATGCCAGGTCCCTGTGGCAGAAAACTGCGCACACAGGCCCTGCGCTAGCAGGCCTGAGACAGGTTTGAAAGTCTACTTCAGTGGGTGGCGCAAGCAGCGCTGCATGCCCACTAGTAGTATTTAATTTACAGGCCCTGGGTATAGAGATACCACTGTACAAGGGACTTATAGGTAAATTAAATATGCCAATTAGGTATAAGCCAATCATACCAACTTTAGATGGGATAGCACCTGCACTTTAGCACTGGTCAGCAGTGATAAAGTGCTCAGAGTCCTAGAGCCAACAGCGAGAGGTCAGAAAAACCAGGAGGAAGGAGGCAAAAAGACTGGGGATGACCCTGCATAAGGCAAAAAGTCCAACACAACCCCCTACCAGCCAAAAGCCAGTGGAGAACAATCAATACCTTGATGTACTTCCCTGACTGGAGCGATAGAACAAGGACCCAGGCCCACAACAGCAGGGGCATGTTTTAGTTCTACGCCTTCCTGACTCCACTTGGATCTCTCTGTCAATGCTTCCCAGGCAGCCTAGACCAACCCACGGGGGTTCTCTAGCTGCCAATGGCCAGAACCAGGCCATCTAGGAGCCTCTGGTCTCTGAAACCATAACGAGTGGTGGGCGGTAGCCCCAGGTGCAAAGCAACCTGTCTCCACTCCACTTCCAATCAGTTCAGGGGCTCTATCCTGCCACTGATCCACCAACCTAGGGTCCGCACCGATAGGTTCTACAGGGGCTAGAGGCGAGGCTCTCCTCCCTCTACCCCTCCGTCTAGGTTCCCGCCCTCCTCTTCTAGGAGGGGTATCACCAGAATCCACACTTGCCAGGGTGCTGGGTACAGCAGCCCTGCACAACTCTCTCGCCAGCCCAGGATCACTACCTGGCGACTGACCACCCAACTTAGGGACGACACCCTTGGGTTGCACCGGGGTCCGGGGCGGGCTTCCCCCTCCCTGAACCCCACTTCCAGAGTCCTGCATCTCCCCACCTCGGGAGAAGCCACCAGAAGTTTCACATGGGGGTGAGCACACTAACCGCCCCCCCAACCAGGTCAGAGTTTACCCCCTGAACCTGTCTATCTAGTCCAGGGACGACACCCTTAGACTGGACCATTGCCCAGCGAACAAGGACTTCCTTGGGAGCACACCTACCCCCTACCAGATCAGAGCTTACCCCCTGAATCTGGCAATCCAACCCAGAGTCACTACCATGCGGTTGAACCACTGCCTGGCGCACCAGGACTTCCTTGGGAGCACACCTACCCCCTACAAGATCAGAGCTTACTGAATCTGGCAATCCAACCCAGAGTCACTACCCTGCAGTTGAACCACTGCCTGGCGCACCAGGACTTCCTGGGGGGCACACCTACCCCCCACCAGGGAAACACCTTCTCCAAGGGCCACACAAGAGTCTGGCTGGCGCAGGTCTCCTGACCTCTGCCCATCTGACAGAGTCTGGATTCCCCCCAGCCCAGAAATGGTCTCACCAAGGTCATTCCTCGGGGGCTCTGCTCTCAGAGCTGACCCCTGACCCTCCAGGTTCTCCACTGGGGCCCGCAGCCCCTTCTCAACCCTATGCCTGGATTTCCGCCTCCTCCGCTGTAGAGCGAGACTACCAGACACCAGGACCAGCAGAACGCTATCACCAGCCACCCGCCCAAGTCCTAATGACAAAATGGGATCCTTCTGAACAGCTGGCCCTACGGCACAGGCTAGGCTCACCTCCTGGCGTTCACTCATGGAACTCTCCAGGACCTAGGACTGGAGCTCGGGTACTCTGGGCCTCAGCCCAACCCCATTCCCTCTCATCTGAGACTGGACAGGGGGTGCCTTACCCGCCCCAATACACTGGGACCTACCTGGGACACAAGCATTTCCCACCACACCTGGTTTGGAAACACCTAGACCACTCTCATTAGGAACACCCCCTAATGCCACACCAGACCCTCTGGTATGCAACCAGAAGTCTGCCTCCTTTGCAAGCTCCCTGGGGTCAGAGAGCTCACACACTGACAAGTGTTGGCGTAACTCTGAAAAACAACAACAAAGCAGGTGCTCTCTGACAATCAGATTAAACAGCCCTTCAAAATTGATTACTGTGCTACCCTTCACCCGTCCATCTAGTGCAATGCAGCAATCCTCCACAAACTCCTCCCAAGACTGGTGGGACAGTTTCTTACCACCCCTAAACCTTTTTCTGTATTCCTCAGGGGAAAAACCATACTTCACAATCAGTCCATTCTTCACAGCGGAGTACCCCTCCCTGTCACTCTCTTCTACAGTCAGTAGGGCATCCCTCCCCTCCTCAGGAATAAAGCTTCCTAAGCCAGTTCCCCAATCCTTCTCAGGGATCCTGCGCTGTACCAGAGCCCTCTCATATTCCTTTAACCACTGACGTATGTCACCCCCCTCTTGGAACCTAGGTACCAGATCTATGGGTATGTGAGGAACATCTTTGCTACAGCACTGTACATTGCTGCCACCACTGGTCTTCACCTGCAGCGCTGGTGAGTCCAGAACCTTCAGACTGCGCTCTAGAGCGAGTCTTTCTCTGGCAAAGGCCCTCTCCGCCTCTGCCATCCTCTCCTGTACTAAGGCCTTCTCTACCTCAGCCCTTCTCTCCTCAACAGCTAGGCGTGCTAACTGTAACTTCAGGTCCCTCTCTTCCCACCTATCTTTTAGCTCATCAGGCGTCAAGGAATAAGAGGTAGCCCTGCTTCTTACACTGGACCCAGCAAGGGACTCCCTATCACTGGGGCCTTCCCTGTCAACTGGCGTCCCCACCCGGTCATTCTCACCCTCCTGATCAGTCTCTCTACCACTCTCTAGGGATGAGGTATGGGAGCCCTCCCATTGGGAACCCTTGCTGCACTCAGGATCCTCTGGGTACCCCCTAAGCACATTCCCTCCCTGGGTATATGTCACACACCTTTCAAAGAAATTCAGAGATCTCCTGAGGTCCCCATCTACAGGCAGCTCTCTCTCTCTACAGAACCCCTCTAATTCCTCCTGCGTGTAAAACGGCAGGTCCTCTAAATCAAAGGTAAGCCCCATCTTGAAAAGGTACAAATAACTCAAATGTGAAAACCACAATACCCAAGTGTGAGAACTGAAAACAGGAACAATTACCAAAGAGAGAAAGTTAAGAGAAGCCAAACATGTGATGGTCTAAACGCAATCCTTGTAGTGAAATAATGAGTCACAATGGTATTGTGCAAGCGCAAGTCCTATCCTCACCGCTGACGACCAATGTTAGAAATGGGGTTTCTGGTTGGCTAGGGTATGCACCTCAGCCAGGCAGAACTTACCCACTCTAGTCAGGGCAAGGAAGTTACACGTCCAAGATAACCCCTTCTCACCCGCTTGGTAGCTTGGCACGGGCAGTCAGGCTTAAGCCGGGAGCAATGTGTAAAGCGTTTGCACAACACACACACACATGTGACGCAATATCCCCACCACAAAGGAAAAACAACACCAGATTATATGAAAATATAGTGTCTTGTACACAACGAAATTTCCAGACCAAACATCACATATCAGTACTATCCTGCTACCTTAGCAGTTGTCAGAACGTTACACATTAGTTACTCTGCAAACTAGCAGTAGTCACACATAACACACAGGTTACTTAGTATTCTGCAACGTAAGCAGTAGTCAGGAAACACGTTATCACATTAGAACACTTGTCATAAGAATATCATAAAACGCCCATAGTAGGAACATTAGAAAACATATGGCAAGTTAGGGAAACATATTAGCAAGTCATGCCCATAAAAGGAACATTTGCACATATATGTAAAAGCATCATCACACATCATAAAACAGGTAGGCAATATATCAATCCACTAAAGTCTGTAGAAAGAACTTTGGATTGCAACTATATTGGTCCTTCAAACAGTACCTGGTTGGATGAAGGCACCTCCAGTGCCTAGAAGGCGAACAATGGGGCCCCCGGTGCTCCTATGCGCAAAACGGGGGCCTCCCTTATAATCTGGGGTCAGAGGAGGGCGACATGCACCTCCTCTCTTTAATAGACAGGCCCCTCTGGGGACCGTGATTACTGGGGGCCCCCAGGGCTTCAACCGGCCCTCACGAGGGGGGCCAAAGCCAGCAAAAACAACTTAGGGCAGGAGGGGGGCACCATGCACCCCCTCCGGTTTAATGACAGGCCCCTCCTGGGACCCGCGATCTCTAGGGGCCCCCCGGGCCTCCACTGGCCCTTCCACGAAGGGCGGGGGCCCACAATAATGCCCGTTTTACCTAACAGCAGAAAGGGAGCGTCCTGCTCCTAACGCAGAGGCCAGGGGGAAGGTGGCACTCCCTGCGCCTTCCCCTGGTCCTGCCGTGAAGCCACAAGAAGATCAGACCCCTCCTGGGGCCCGAGCAGACACTCGCCTGCACCCGATGCGGTGCACGAGTGTTCTTCCAGCTTCCCGGGCCGCTGCGGTGATCTTATTTAAAGGGGCACAATGCAGCAAGGAGCCTACGAGCTCCCAAGGCTCCATAAGCGCGCTGTAATCAGCGCTATGGCAGCCACAACCACGGAGAAGCACCCCTCGTGAAGAAATGGATGCAGGGGTCAGGGGCCAGAATATTAAGACAAGGTCCTCAGGTGGAGGGCCCAGCTACAGGCCAGCACAAGGGAAAGGCAGCAAGTGGCAAGTCCTTCACAGCGACCAGGTAGGTCACAGGTCAGCACAGCAGCAGCAGTCCATGGCGGTTCCTGGTGAGTCATTTCAGCCTTTGGTGTCTAGTTCCAAGATGATTCCAAGAGTCTCCAAATTGTGGGGAAAATTCCCCTGTACTTATAGTCAGTTCTTACAGTGTTTTACAATGGTAGGGAGAGGAGGCTCCAGCCAGTTACAACTGGTTCTGGGAGTGCCCCCTCTCTCCTTTCAGCACAGGCTCCAAACATCAGTGGGGGGTTAACGACCCTATTGTGTGAGGCCAGGGCACAGTCTTTACAAATGCAGGTGTGCCCCGCCTCTCCCTTCTCTCAGCCCAGGAAGACTATTCAGTGTGCAGATGCACCTCTGTGACACCTCCACCCTCCCTGTGTACAGGCTGTCTGAAAAGTATGCACAAAGCCCCAACTGTCACTCTGCCCAGACGTGGATTGGAGTCAAGCTGCAAAACACCAGAGTCATAAGCACAGATAAATGCGCACTTTCTAGAAGTGGCATTTCTGTGATAGTAATAAAAAATACACCCACACCAGTAAGCAGCATTTAATATCACCATCACAACCATACCAAACACGCCTACGCTACCCCTCATAAATCAGACAATACCCCTTACACATAAGGCAGGGCATTTCTAATGCAATCCTATGAGAAGGCAGCACTCACAGCAGTGAGACACCAGTTAGGCTGTTTGTCACTACCAGGACAGGCCACGCAACTTGGCACATGTCCTGCCTTTCTACATACATGGCACCCTGCCCATAGGGCTAGCTAGGGCGTACCTTAGGGGTGACTTACATGTAGTAAAAGGGGAGTTCTGGGCCTGGCAAGTAAGTTTAGATGCCAGGTCCCTGTGGCAGAAAACTGTGCACACAGGCCCTGCGCTAGCAGGCCTGAGACAGGTTTGAAAGTCTACTTCAGTGGGTGGCGCAAGCAGCGCTGCAGGCCCACTAGTAGTATTTAATTTGCAGGCCCTGGGTATAGAGATACCACTGTACAAGGGACTTATAGGTAAATTAAATATGCCAATTAGGTATAAGACAATCATACCAACTTTAGATGGGAGAGCACCTGCACTTTAGCACTGGTCAGCAGTGATAAAGTGCTCAGAGTCCTAGAGCCAACAGCGAGAGGTCAGAAAAACCAGGAGGAAGGAGGCAAAAAGACTGGGGATGACCCTGCGTAAGGCAAAAAGTCCAACATAGTCCATGAGGAATGTAAGCAGATGACACACGTTGGGACCCACATCTGTGAAACCGTAAGGGAAAGTGACAACTCAGTGACCATACACTGGGTGAAAACGACAGACAGTAGAGAGGTAGTAGTTGAAAAGTACATGTAGTAGGCAGGAATGTATTCTCACCTGTGTTTCACTGGAAATATTGCTGGATCACTGAGTCCCTGTTCTGCATGTCTTCTTCCTCTGCTTCATCTTCATCACTGTCCACAGGCTCCACAGCTGCCACAACACCGCCATCTGGACCATCCTCCTGCAGAAAAGGCACCTGTCGTCGCAAAGCCAAGTTGTGAAGCATACAGCAGGCCACGATGATCTGGCACACCTTCTTTGGTGAGTAGAATAGGGATCCACCTGTCATATGCAGGCACCTGAACCTGGCCTTCAGGAGGCCGAAGGTCCGCTCGATCACCCTCCTAGTTCGCCAATGGGCCTCATTGTAGCGTTCCTCTGCCCTGGTCCTGGGATTCCTCACTGGGGTCAGTAACCATGACAGGTTGGGGTACCCAGAGTCACCTGCAAATGGCGAGGGACAACTGTTAGACACACACTAACCTGTAGGGATAACCCCAGACAACTATTCCCACTGTCTTGCTTCCAGGGGCTCACCTAATAGCCACACACAGTGCCTCCGGAGTTGACCCATCACATAAGGGATGCTGCTATTCCGCAGGATGTAGGCGTCATGCACTGAGCCAGGGAACATGGCATTCACATGGGAGATGTACTGGTCTGCCAAACATACCATCTGTACATTAATGGGATGATAACTCTTCCGGTTTCTGTACACCTGTTCACTCCTGTGGGGGGGGGGCAAAGCCACATGGGTCCCATCAATGGCACCTATGATGTTGGGGATATGTCCAAGGGCATAGAAGTCACCTGTAGACGGGTCCCGGAGGGCCCGTCTTACTTACCTCGCATCCGCCATCTTTCGGCCGGGTTTTCGGAAACGGCGCGGCGTTCCCCTGGCAACAGGGAGACGCCGCGTCGACATAGCATCGACGACTTCCGGCTTCGGGCACTAAAAGGGGAGGCGGACCCGGAACAAGGAAGAGCAGCGGAACGCAAAGAGAGAGAAGAGCGGAGAGCGACGAGAGTACGAGCTGAGGTGGAGACGAGCGGAGAAGAAATCCCGACCGGAGAGAGAGGAAACCCCGACGAGCGCGAGCTGGGAACGGAAGGAGCTCCGGAGAAACGAGAGAGACGCCACGACCCAGGAGGGTCGTGGCTTGACAAGGTACGGTCCCTTCTAGGGACGGGAGGATCACGGGGAAAGTCGGTAAAGGGGAAAGGCACCAGGGAAGTAGGAGGAGGGACGGGGAGGGTGAACAAGGAACAAGGGGAGGGGCGAGAAGGGAAGTAGGCACAGTTTGGAACCCCACAACCCTGAAAGAGCCCAACCCCGATCACCCCTTCACGAACTTACCCGCATGTTGCCTTAAATCCTCACGAGCACCGTACCCCACCCAGGACCCCAGAAATACTCACCGCTTCTTTATTTGTTTCTTTTATTTTGTTGACTGGGATCCGAGAGAAAGACGTCCATCCTCCCGAAGACCACAAAGGCGACGTGGGAACCAGGGAAAGCCTAGGAGAAACAAAGGACCCTAAGGGAACCCGGAACCCCAGAGACTCAGACCCTTAACGCTATCGTTAAAGAAATAACCTGTGACTAAACAGAGAATAAATTAAAACAGTAAAATACACCATTGCTTTGACTCTGATTGATCCGCTCGTAACAAAGCCCATCACAGTGGTGTCAGAAGTGGGATACTTCTCAGGTGGGCTTACGAGCGTTTCATCATGAGTGAGACCCCGTCCCTAGAGGACATAATTAAGCAACTTGCAGAAGGACAGAGACATCTGCAGTTGGTGTGGGAAGCACACCAACGAGAAGCCAAGGAGGACCGGGAGGCCTTACAGTCGGCTTTAAAAAGTCAGGCTACAGTAATAGCCAATAATCAGTTAGTACATGAGACTGCATTACAAAAGCTAACCAATACAATCGCGGCCAGTAAGGTACACCCAAACGTACCCAGTTCGGTCCTCCAAAAATACCAGGAAGGAGAAGACCCAGATTCATTTTTCACGAATTTTGAGAGGGTAGCCTCATCTGCTCAATGGCCAGAGGACCGCTGGGGGCAGTATGTGGCTCCCTTGCTTACGGGATTTCTACAGTCTGCCTACCAATCCGCCAATCCTGATGGTACGACCTCCTATCAGGAGATAAAAAAAAGTATCCTGGGGAGGGTTGGGCATGATACAGAATATTACCGTTTACGATTCAGAAAAATAAAATGGAGTGCGAACGAGGACCCTCGCTCCTTCTATTTTAAGGTGAAAGACCTAGCTCAAAAGTGGTTGGGACCCATAGGGACAACTCGGGAGGATGTCATTAAGACAATTACCTTAGAACAGTATTTGGATTCACTACCTCTTAATACTAAGAACTGGATCCGACAACATCCAAACATGAACACTGAGGTGGCTATTGATTTGGCTTGTGCTTTCCATCGGTCCACGGAAAGTAAACCCGTGACCCCGAGGCCTTTCCAAAAAAACCCCATTCCTCCCCTAAAACTAACTCCCAGGTATGTTCCTGAGGAAACACGGTTCCCCACACCCGTAGAACACCACCCTATGCAGTCCCCGCAATGTTTCCACTGTGGTGAGTGGGGCCATATTGCCAGGATATGTCCCAGGAAATCCGAAGGACCAGAGCCTATGGAAGTCGGAGTCACCCGGCGTAGAGTTCTGTGTACAGGAAAAGGGAATGAGAAATTTAGGTACCTGGTCACCATAAATGGACAGGTCATTTCGGCTCTAATTGACTCAGGATGTGGACAATCGGTCATCAGGAAGGATATAATCCCTTTGGGTTCTTCGGCCACCAATCGCTGGGTGTCCATATGTTGTATACATGGAGACAAAGGAACTTATCCCCTCACCACGGTCAAGATAGAATGGGGCCCCTTTCGGGATATACTTACGATAGGGGTTATGGAGCAATTAATCGAGGACTGTATCATCGGGACCGATTATAGTCGGTTCTATGACCTATTGGACCAAGTTCGTAGGCCCGCTGGGACTCCCGAGTGGTGGACCGAAGCCCCTTTTTCCAATGTCCCCCTAGAAGTACCTCCATACCGAAAGAAACTCACGCGAAACGAGAAAAGACGGGGGAAAAGACAATATCAGGAAAACCGAAAGACTAAGGAGGTCCCTAAATTAATAGCAGAGATTAGTAGCAGGCCCGTCTCCTTTCCAAGGAGCCAGAGAGAGGACCCTACCCTTGTCCATGCTTGGAATTCGGCCAGAACAGAGATAACTAATGAGGTGGGTCCCTATTTTCTTATAAAAAAACACCTCCTATACCGGATAACTAGAACAGGAAAAGGGGAAACCAAGCAACAATTAGTTGTTCCAGGCCCATTTAGAGATCACGTACTGTTTTTAGCTCACAATCAACCGGGGGGAGGTCATTTTGGTCGAGAGAAAACGGAAGAATACCTGATGAGGAAATTTTATTGGCCAGGAATATATGCTCAGATACGCAGATACTGTTCCCAATGTGCTAGATGCCAATTAACTGAGCCAGGAATGCCCAGGAAAGCGCCATTATACCCCTTACCCATTATTGATATCCCTTTTAAACGGGTGGGCATGGACTTGGTGGGACCCCTCCTTCCCTCTTCTAAAGGTCATACCTACATATTAGTCATAGTGGACTATGCAACTAGATACCCAGAAGCCATACCCCTCGCCAGCATGACTACCAAAACAATAGCCCAAGCCATGATAACGGTATTTTCCCGCATAGGTTTCCCCCAGGAAATACTGACCGATCAAGGCACGCCCTTTATGTCAAAACTCATGAAGCAGATTTGCCAGTTGTTAGGGATTACCCAGCTAAGAACCTCGGTCTATCACCCCCAGACAGATGGACTGGTAGAACGATATAATCGCACAATAAAGACACTGTGGAGAAAAACAGTAGATGAATCCGGTCGCAACTGGGATCAGAAACTTCCTTTGGTTCTATATGCGATACGGACTCACGAACAGTCCTCTACGGGGCATAGCCCCTTTGAATTGGTTTTCGGAAGGCAACCTCGCAGCCTTCTGGATATGGCTGCAGAGACATGGGAGGAAGAACAAGAGGAAGGGAAACCCTTGATGGATTATGTCCATCAACTCAGAGGGCAGTTGCAAACCCTCTGGGAAGACGTTCATAGTCACCTAGTCACGGCTCAAAAACAGCAAAAGTCCTACTATGATAAGGGAAGCAAAGTTCGTTCTTTCCTCCCTAATGAACAGGTCCTTATTATGCGACCTACATCTGACCATAAACTGATCGCCAAATGGCAAGGACCCTATAGGGTTATTAGACCAGTCTCCCCTGTCACTTATCTATTAGAGATAAGCACCCACCCAAAGAAAACACAAATCTACCACATAAATTTGTTAAAACAATGGAAATCGGTAGAAGAGACTACCGACCAAACGGGTATTGGGTGTCTGGTCTCCTATCCCCAAGAACGGGAACTAGAGTTATACCCTGGAAGAAAAATCCCTCCGGAAGAAAACCCCAATATTAATAGAGAGCTAACTGACACTAAGAAAACCCAACTAGACACCCTAATCAAGCAACATCCCCAATTTTTCTCCAAAACACCGGGAAGAACCCCATTAACATACCATCACATTAACACCCCCCCGGGACAAGTAATTCGTCTTCGTCCATATCGCATTCCCGAAGCCCGGAAGCCTATCATCGAAGCCGAAATCGAAGCAATGTTAGCCTTAGGGGTCATTGAACCCTCTAATAGTCCTTGGAATTCCCCCGTAGTGCTGGTTCCTAAACCAGACGGATCGATAAGATTCTGCATTGATTTTCGCAAACTTAATGAGATTTCCCTTTTTGACACATACCCCATTCCCAGGGTGGATGACATCCTAGAGAAATTAGGAAAGGCTCGTTATTTATCCACCCTGGACTTAACCAAAGGTTATTGGCAGATACCCCTCCACCCCGAGGCCAAGGAAAAGACAGCCTTTTCATCCCCTTCCGGCCTTTACCAATTTACGGTTTTACCTTTTGGTCTTCACGGCGCTCCCGCGACTTTCCAGCGTCTGATGGATCGAATCTTAAAACCATTCCAAAATTTCTCAGCTGCCTACCTAGATGACATAGTCATTTTTAGCGAAACCTGGCAAGAACACTTAGCCCACCTAGATACAATCTTTTCTGCCTTAACGGAAGCCGGTTTAACTGCCAACCCTAAGAAGTGTTTACTGGGAAACACTGAAATCTCCTATTTAGCGTACCGTATAGGAAATGGCACCCTACAACCGCAACAAAACAAGGTTGAGGCTATATTGCAAACGTCTGAACCTAAAACAAAGAAAGACCTACGGTCGTTCCTGGGTTTAGTAGGATACTACCGCCGGTTTATCCCCAATTATTCCACCATAGCTGCCCCTCTGACAGACCTACTGACCAAACTAAACCCTACTAGATTAGCTCCGTTTACAGACTTCCAACAGAATAGCTTTGATCTCTTGAAGCAGTCTCTGGTCACGGACCCAATACTAAAATGCCCAGATTTCTCAAACACTTTCCACCTGTATACGGATGCATCAGACGTAGGTCTCGGAGCCGTGCTTACACAGCCCGATAAGGAAGGTTTTGACCACCCAGTGGTTTTTCTAAGTAGGAAATTATTTCCACGAGAAACCCATTACCCAACGATTGAAAAAGAATGTCTTGCCATTAAATGGGCCATAGACTCCTTACAGTATTATCTCTTAGGGAGGTCCTTCGTTTTGTTCACTGACCACGCCCCTCTCACCTGGCTTGCCGCTCACAAAGACTCTAACTCCAGAATCTTGAGATGGTTCTTAGAACTACAACCCTTTACATTCCAGGTTCGACATATCCCTGGTTCCTTACAAGGTCCCGCCGACTACCTCTCCAGGTTCCCTCCGTCATCGGACCTCGAACAGCCCCGATCTAGGGTAGGGGATTGTAGACGGGTCCCGGAGGGCCCGTCTTACTCACCTCGCATCCGCCATCTTTCGGCCGGGTTTTCGGAAACGGCGCGGCGTTCCCCTGGCAACGGGGAGACGCCGCGTCGACATAGCATCGACGACTTCCGGCTTCGGGCACTAAAAGGGGAGGCGGACCCGGAACAAGGAAGAGCAGCGGAACGCAAAGAGAGAGAAGAGCGACGAGAGTACGAGCTGAGGTGGAGACGAGCGGAGAAGAAATCCCGACCGGAGAGAGAGGAAACCCCGACGAGCGCGAGCTGGGAACGGAAGGAGCTCCGGAGAAACGAGAGAGCCGCCACGACCCAGGAGGGTCGTGGCTTGACAAGGTATGGTCCCTTCTAGGGATGGGAGGGTCACGGGGAAAGTCGGTAAAGGGGAAAGGCACCAGGGAAGTAGGAGGAGGGACGGGGAGGGTGAACAAGGAACAAGGGGAGGGGCGAGAAGGGAAGTAGGCACAGTTTGGAACCCCACAACCCTGAAAGAGCCCAACCCCGATCACCCCTTCACGAACTTACCCGCATGTTGCCTTAAATCCTCACGAGCACCGTACCCCACCCAGGACCCCAGAAATACTCACCGCTTCTTTATTTGTTTCTTTTATTTTGTTGACTGGGATCCGAGAGAAAGACGTCCATCCTCCCGAAGACCACAAAGGCGACGTGGGAACCAGGGAAAGCCTAGGAGAAACAAAGGACCCTAAGGGAACCCGGAACCCCAGAGACTCAGACCCTTAACGCTATCGTTAAAGAAATAACCTGTGACTAAACAGAGAATAAATTAAAACAGTAAAATACACCATTGCTTTGACTCTGATTGATCCGCTCGTAACAAAGCCCATCACATCACCTTTCACTGAAAACGATGTAGCTCCGCATGTGTTTCAGCAGGGCAGACAACACTCTGGACAATACACTGGAAAACATAGGCTGGGACATCCCTGATGCCATGGCCACAGTTGTTTGAAAAGACCCACTTGCAAGGAAATGGAGCACTGACAGGACCTGCACTTGAGGGGGGATTCCTGTGGGATGGCGGATTGCTGACATCAGGTCTGGCTCCAACTGGGTACACAGTTCCTGGATTGTGGCACAGTCAAACCTGTAGGTGATTATCAAATGTCGCTCCTCCACTGTCGACAGGTCCAACAGCGGTCGGTACACCAGAGGATTCCGCCATCTCCTTACATGTCCCAGCGGACGGTGCCTATGAAGGACAACAGCGATCACAGAGTCAAACAACTCAGAGGTACGTACCCACAGTTTACCCAGAACACCAATCATGCACAATAGGTGGCCTGTATGTGTGTTGAGACTAGCCCTAGGTATGTGTGACACAGTTGGAAATTAGGCCATGTGGGCCCCTGAAATGGCGGCTGTCTGACCTCTAAAGTGGGACAATGGGATGTGAGGTAACTGCGCTGGCGTTGTACACCGTCGCGGTAGGCGGTCGAAGACCGCGGCGCAATGCTGCATTGGTTAACATTTGACCTTATTGGTCCCAGAAGCCCATGACGATGTACGCCGGCGATGATGGTACGTACCGCCGCGGACGTGACCGCCGCAGATGTGACCGCCATTTTCTATCTGTTCAATCATTCGATACCTGATCTTCGACAGGAGAGGACCTACACTGCAAGTGTTGCTGTGACCTCGGTCTGGAAGAGACAATGGCTCGTGCGTCTGGGGAAAGGGCCCCTGCCTTCACATCGGAGGAGTTGGAGAAGCTCGTTGATGGGTCCTCCCCCAGTACACGCTACTCTACGGTCCTCGAAACAAACAGGTAAGTACACAGGGAGCATGTCGTATGGGCTATGCTGTGTGGAGAGGGCTGGATGTAAGAAGGAAGGGGGCAGAGTTCTGCGTGCATGAAAGACGGTGGGTGCAAGGGTACGGATGGGGCCAATCACTTTGACGGTGCAGTTGGTAATGACTTCTCTTCTTCCGCTGTACATTTCATGTAGGTCAGCGCCCACCAGAAGAAAGATATTTGGCGTGCCATCACCAAGGACGTCCGAACCCTGGTGGTCTACCACAGACGGAGCACCCACTGCCGGAAAAGATGGGAGGACATTCGTCGCTGGAGCAAGAAGACGGCGGAGGCTCAGCTGGGGATGGCCTCCCAACGTGGGAGGGGTGCCCGTCGAACCATGACCCCCCTGATTTGCAGGATCCTGGCCGTGGCCTACCCAGAGTTGGATGGGCACTTGAGGGCATCACAGCAGACACAAGGGGGTGAGTACACTCTCATTCAGCTGACTTTGCGAGCAGTGGATTTGTCTGGGTGGGGGAGGAGGGCTGTGGGTTTCCCTAGGCCAGGGCGAGTTCCGTAGGCTAGGCCCCTCTGTAAGGCATGGCCGTGTGGCCCCCCACCCCACCTCTGTAGAGTGCCAAGTACAGCTATTCATGCCCCTGTGTCATCTATGTGTGCAGATGTCGTCCATAGCCTTGTAGGCCATTTCCCAGGAATTGCACTGTGGAGCCCAAGAGCGCGGCGTAGTGCAGGGGGCTTCTGTGTCTGTGTTGTCCGCCAACGGTAGCGGTAATCCATGCACTCAACCTGTCTTTATTCTGTTCCCCCCCCTTTTTGTGGTTTCCCTGTTCTTGTGTGCATTAGCATCATCAGGCGGAGGAGCAGTGGCACCAGAGCACGAGGGAGCTGCATCCCACATGGTCATAGAGGGCCACACTACGGACTCTGAATTCACCAGTGGGACGGAGGGCGAAGGGAGCTCCACGGCGGGGACAGGAGCTGACACCAGCGACACGGACTCGTCCTCTGATGGGAGATCCCTTGTGGTGGCGGCAACATCTGTGCCTCCCACATCTACAGGTACAGCCGCCACCCCCCCTACCAGCACCACCCTCCCAGCAGCCCCTCAGCCTTCGCCCCGTGCCCGCTCACCCAGGAGGGTAGGCATCACCTTCGCCCCAGGCACCTCAGGCCCTGCCCCAGTCACCCCTGCTGCCCTCAGTGAGGAGGCCATAGACCTCCTCAGGTGCCTCACTGTTGGGCAGTCTACCATTTTTTAATGCCATCCAGGGTGTAGAAAGGCAGTTGCAACAAATTTATGCATTCCTGGAGGGCATTCATTCTGGTGAGGCGACCCTTCTCCGAGCCTGTCAAACTCTGGCCTCAGCACTGATGGCAGCCATTGTCCCTGTGTCTAGCCTCCCCCTCCAACTTCCTCCACCCAGACCCAATCCCCTGTACCTCTGCCTATCCGAAGCATACCATCAGACCAGCCTGCACACACCTCACCATACAAGGGAAGCTCAGGCAAACATAAGCACCACACATCCCACAGGTACTCACACAAGCATCACACGCATGCAGACACACCAACATCCACTGCCTCCACTGTGTCCCTCTCCTCGTTGTCTCCCTCCTCCCTCCCAGTCTCGTCTACACACACACCTGCATGCACTACCTCTACAGCCACTACGTCCCTCACCAGCACACCCACCAGCACACCCCGCTCACATGCAGTCACCACCCCCACTACCATTCACACGTCCCCTGTGTACTCTCCCAGTGTGTCTGTGACGCCCCCTCCCAAGTTACACAAACGCAGGCACACACCCACTCAACAGCCATCCACCCCACAACAGCCTCCAGCGCATGCACCTTCACCCAAAGTCACCAAACTTACACCTCCTACAACCACCACCTCTTCCTCCACTCCCAAACCCCCTCCAGCTACCCGTCCCAGTGTGTCCAAAAAACTTTTCCGGTCCAGCCTTGACCTTTTTCCCACACCTCCCCCACCCCGTCTATCTTATAGGCCCCAAGGAGCACCTCAGCCACAACATCTCCAGGACCAGTGGTGCCTGTAGTCACAGGTATGTGGAGTGCACCGGCCACCAGGTCAGCCAGTGTGGCACGGAGCCACAGCACAGCCAGTCCCCCCCCTGTGAAGCATCAGCGGTTGGCCAGTGCCCGGCGGGAGAGGGGGAAGACTCCAGCCACCCAAGCCGCTCCCAGAGGTCCCGGTGGGAGTGTGGAGTCAGCTGTGACACCTCCCAAGGTGGGGAAAGGCCACAAGAAACCCGGCAAGTCTGGGAAGAGCAGCACGGCGGAGAAGACCGCCATCATCCCCGCTGCCCAAGAGGGCCCCGCCAGCCCCATCCCCGCTGCCCAAGAGGGCCCCGCCAGCCCCATCCCAGCTGCTCAGGAGGGCCCCGCCAGCCCCATCCCAGCTGCCCAGGAGGGCCCTTCCAGCCCCATCCCAGCTGCCCAGGAGGGTCCCGCCAGCCCCAGCCCAGCTGCCCAGGAGGGCCCCACCAGCCCCAGCCCAGCTGGGCCATGAAGGACCGCCTGCCACCGCCAGCCCCAGCCCAGCTGGGCCATGAAGGACTGCCAGCACAAGACCAGCTGGCCCATGAAGGGCCGCCAACTCAAGCACCGCTGAACAGGGCAAGCACCACTGAACAGGACAAGCACCGCTGAACAGGGCACCGCCAATCAAGCACCGCTGAACAGGGCACCACCAACTCAAGCACCGCTGAAAAGTGCACCGCCAACTCAAGCACCGCTGAACAGGGCACCGCCAAATCAAGCACCGCTGAACAGGAGACCGCCAACTCAAGCACCTCTGAACAGGGCAAGCACCGCTAAACAGGGAACCGCCAAATCAAGCACCGCTGAACAGGGCACCGCCAACTCAAGCACAGCTGAACAGGGCACCGCCAACTCAAGCACCGCTGAACAGGGCACCGCCAAATCAAGCACCGCTGAACAAGGCACCGCCAACTCAAGCACTGCTGAACAGGGCACCGCCAAATCAAGCACCGCTGAACAGGGCACCGCCAAATCAAGCACCGCTGAACAGGGCACCCCCAAAGCAAGCACCGCTGAACAGGGCACCGCCAACTCAAGCACCGCTGAACAGGGCAAGCACCGCTGAACAGGGCACCGCCAAATCAAGCACCGCTGAACAGGGCAGCACCAACTCAAGCACCGCTGAACAGGGCACCGCCAACTCAAGCACCGCTAGCCCATGAGCGGCAGGGGCACTGACGCAACTGGGGCCGTCACGGGGTGAGTGATGCACTCTGGGCACCAGTCCCCCTCCAGAACCAGTGGAGACATGCATCCACTACCTCTGTCCTTCACAGGATGAAGCACTCTGGGCACCAGTCCCCCTCCAGATTCAGTGGAGACATGCATCCACTACCTCTGTCCTTCACAGGATGAAGCACTCTGGGCACCAGTCCCCCTCCAGAACCAGTGGAGACAGTTATCCACTTGAGAGACTGTGGCTTTGCACTCCCCAGGATGGAACAGTGGGCAACCCACCCACTGTAGAGACTTGTGAGACTGTGGCTTTGCACTCCCCAGGATTGAACAGTGGGCAAACCACCCACTGTAGAGACTTGTGAGCCTGTGGCTTTGCACTCCCCAGGATTGAACAGTGGGCAAACCACCCACTGTAGAGACTTGAGAGACTGTGGCTTTGCACTCCCCAGGATAATGCAGTGTGCAAACCACCCACTGTATAGACTTGACAGATTGTGCCTTTGCACTCCCCAGGATGCAGCAGTGGGCAAACCACCCACTGTAGAGACTTGAGAGACTGTGGCTTTGCACTCCCCAGGATGCTGCAGGGGGCAAACCACCCACTGCAGAGACTTGAGAGACTGTGGCTTTGCACTCCCCAGGATGCAGCAGTGGGCAACCCACCCACTGTATAGACTTGAGAGACTGTGGCTTTGCACTCCCCAGGATTGAACAGTGGGCATTGAGCCCCCTCGTGGATCTGGCGTTGTGCACTCATCCGGCTGAGGTGCCCCCCTTCTCTTCACCCTGAGGTGCCTGTTGTTTTTCTATCTGATGCCCCTGCAGTGTTCTCTCTGTTTTGATCTGGTATCGAGTGTGGGCCTCGCCCATGCATTTTGGGCCCAGTGGTCTACGGACTATAAATGGTGCAATACCTGGACTACTGTTCTTGGTGTATATTTTGTTAATAGTGTAAATATGTATATTTTTGCGTACTGCATTTTAATATATTACAATGGTTACACTCATTTCCTTTTGTCTTTTCATTCTTCCGGGGGGGGGGTGTAACTATAATGTTTAGATATATATTAGTGTGTGTGTTGTAGTGGGTGAGGATGGGGGTGGGGGTGTTGCGTGTCCCTGTTTTTTCCCTCCCCCCTCCCCTGTGTCGTAGGTGCAGTACTCACTGTGCTCTTCACCGCAGGCGTTCGTGCTCCTGGTACAGGAGCAGGAAGACTATCGCAGGTAGGATTTGGAGTTCCGGTTCCATGGTGTCCTCGTTCCTCGTGGAGTGTGATGAGGTGAGCGTTTTCCCTTTGAAATTCCTGTTTCTGCCGTGTTTTTATCCGTGGTGAATCCGCCCTGGAAAAGGTGGCGGATTGGCCTGTCATAATAGTGTGGGCGGTGCATTGTCTCCCGCCTGTCTGTTGGCGGTTACCGCCGCGCTGTTTGTTTGTACCGCCATGGCGGTCAGAGTGTTAAAGTGGCTGTCTTTGTTGGCGGTTTCCGCCACGGTCGTAATTGCAAAAAAAATTCCGCCGGCCTGTTGGCGGTCTTACCGCCGCTTTAACACCGTCCGCCAGGGTTGGAATGACCACCTATGTGATTCACTGGCAGATTTCTTTGAGGAGAAAATTTATCTTATTTATAAGAATTTTCAAATGGATCCGAAAATGCACTCAACAGATTATGACATCAATCATGCTCCTCCTAATGTCACCAATACTTTAAGCAACTTTGACCTTTGTTCCTTGGAGCAGGTGCAAAGGATGCTAGCGCTAGCCAAATCCGGGTCTCCTCTAGATTCTTGCCCCCCCAGGAGCATGGCTAGTCTAAAATGAATGACTGCCCCTATGGCTGCTGTTGATAATGCCCGGTGCTCACCACAAAGAACTATATAAAACGTTGACAATTTTATAATCCACTGTGCATGCGCCCAAGCCATTCCTGCTTCCCAAAAATTATGTGATTCGCTTGCAGATTTCTTTGAGGAAAAAATGTATCTTATCCATAAGAATTTTCCAACGGCTCCGGAATTGCACTCAATAGATTATGAATCAATCATGCTCTTCATAATGTCACCAATACTTTAAGCAACTTTGACCTTTGTTCATTGTAGCAAGTACAAAGGATGCTAGCAGTAGCCAAATCCTTGTCTCCTCTAGACTCTTGTACCCCCAGGATCATGGCTATTCTGAAATTAGTGACTGCCCCTATGGTAAGGGAGCTATTTAATCTCTTGCTAACCACCGCTAAGCTCCCAGAAAGCTGTAAATGGGCACAAGTTTGGCCCATCCTTAAGAAACCTTCAGCCAGCCCAGAGGTTCATTCCAACTATTGCCACATCTCTTTGTTACAATTATTTGCCAAACTTTTAGAAGGCTATGTAAGCTCCCAATTGTTGTCCTTTCTTGAAGAGCACAAAATCCTAGACAACTCAAGGTCCGGTTTTAGAGTATCCCACAGTACAGAGGCAGACCTGATGACAGTATCAGATATCATATGATAGATATCAGATATCATCTGATCCTACTAGACCTTTCTGGAGCCTTTGATACAGTCTCTCATTCCATTCTTATCCATTGACTGTATGAGGCTGGCATATACAGTAATGCTTTGCTCTGGCTCAGGGATTTTTTGAACAACTGAACACACAATATTGGTTTTGTCTCCTTTAGATCTAAAACCTTAAAAGTCAATAAAGGAGTCCAACATGCTTCATGTTTGAGTCTGATGCTATTTAATGTTTGCATAGTGCAACTTGCACACATAGTGAGATCGTATGGATTTGAGATCATATCCTAGGTGGATGATACGTAATTGCTTATCTCTCTTGGATCTGATCCTAGGAAAATACAGGTGCAGCTCACCCTTTGTATACGTGAAGTTGCGACATGGGTGACTAATAATTGTCTCCAGTTAAACAGAGATAAAATGGAGATTTTACTCTTTTGCAAAGCATTTGAGATATTGTCATCTGATGGTCATCGGAGCTTGGCCCTGCTCTCTCCCCCAGAGAGGTTATAGAAGATCTTGGGGTCAAACTGATCAATCTTTATTGATGAAAGCCTAGGTGTGACTTCTAAGGAACACCTTTCCATGGCTCCTCCCCAGATATAGAAAGTCTTTAGTCCCGGCTCTTGTCACCAGTCACCTGGATTATTGTAACACACTTTTGGGAACAGTTAATACCTTGGTATCTAAACTCCAAGTGGTAAAGAATACTGCTGCCCGGCTAATTTGCAACTCACTCCATCATACTTCCTGGCTCCCATTATAATGGATCTCCACTGGATGCCCACAAATAATTGCATTTTGTTTAAGATATGTTGTCTGACACAGAGAGCTTTCACTAGGGCTTTGCTCATCTATCTACACTCTGTATCAGCCATCTTGATGTTTGAGATCCTCCAACATGTCCTACCTAAAAATTACTTGCATTTGTATGGCCAGATTTGGTAGTAGGTCTTTCTCCTACTTGGGTCCATTTTATTGGAATAAGCTTCACCCGCCCATTCAACAATGTGAGGATCATGTAAAATTCAAAAAGCTGCTTAAAACTTGTCTGTTTACTGCTTTCTTTTCAATCTCTGGTAACTTCTTTACTAACCTGCTGTGCCATGATACTCCTTCGCGAGTGAGTCGTGCATGATAGCAAGTGACTATAACATAACATAGCATAGCAATGAGCACGTGCCTCAGAGGAATAAAAAATATTCAGGTTCATTACTTTGCAATCATCTGCTGGACATTTAAAAACAGGACCAACTTTGTATTATATTGATGCAGATTCACTGTATGTTGGCAAAACCCCAAAGCGTGCCCCTGGCGGGAACATTGACCATGTGATCTCCAAGGGTGGGTGGGTTTAATGCAATGCCATGATGGGCTGGCATCCATCTTCTTCAAATAAAAAATAAAAAAAAACATCTTTCAGGTGCTCCAGTAGACCTTCTTTCCCACACAGGACAGCACATTGGAGAGAAAACCACAGTATGCCACCAGGGTGGCAGAATAACTCTGAGTTCTTGGGTTAACAGGGTGCAGACCAGTGCAGTCTAATGCCAGGAACTGGCAGGTCTCCACCTTAGTAATAAAAGTCAAATAGTCCCTGGTTTCTAGTGAGCTTTTTTACTCTCCCTGGGATAAATACGTTGGAGATAAGGCCCCCATTACATTATACCCCTCCCATGTGAGCAGAAAGTCTTAATTGTTCCCTTGAGGTGGAGGTGTATTTGGCCATCATGTGGAGCTTCTTCAGTTCTTCAGTTTCCCTGGATGTCTAGTAGTGTGAATCCTTGCTCAGGTCACCCTGCTGGGGTGTCCCTGATCATGAATCTAGTACGGAGAGGTACCACTGCTACCAATGTTTCCTCTCTCTGAACTATCCAGGCTTGTGGGTGTTGAAGAATCACCATCAGACTAAAGGCTCCAGCTGCTTCTACAGACAATGGCAATGATATCAACACCAGTGGCGACTGGTAATTTTACCAGGCAGGGGACAGGACGGGCCACATATGCACACATACGCACTCACTCACACCCATACATTCACACATGTACACACACCCATTCACACACTCACTCACATATCCACATACATTCATACATACATGCACCAAACTGAAAAAACACACAGAATTTACCTTCAGTACAGCTCTCCGAGAGGAATGCCTCAGAGGTCCCAGGAGGGATGCGACTGCCAATGAGGGAAGGGAGCAGACCCTCACTCGTCACAGAGTGGGATGGGATCAGTAATACTGCTGATCCCACCTCACTTTATGACACTTGGCCCTGTTCACTTCATGGCTTAAAACTGAAGCTCCCAGGTCGGATGCAATGAGTGGCGTGCCCCTTCATCACAAGGGGGAAGGTCTCAAGGCACTTTTGCCTGAATGAGGAGGTCATGCCCACAGGTCTGTGAAGTCCCCAGCTGGGCAAAGTTCAGGTCTGGCAGCCAGGAGCATGCCCATTTAGCTCCTGTCTAGCTCCTGGTTGCCTGACCTAAACAAGAAGAGTGTCTGTCAGTCTGACCTATGTTCCTCCTGGCAGACACTCTTCTTTCCTGTGAAAAAGTGAAGGCTGGAGGGGTGTGTGCCCCCCAGCCTATACAGATGTGTTGCTACTGGTCAACACATTTATTTGCAGCATTTCATTGATAAAAATAAATCATGCCCCAGGTTGGAGAAACAAAAGTTATTCTGCACCCCCTCACGATGGAGGGGCCTGAATCAGGAAAGTCCTCTGCTGTGCACTGCCTCAAGAAGGGATGACCCATGAAAACATAGAGATCATGTCCTCTGTATTAAATGGGTTAACCTGAAACCTCTGCCACTCCTCCTTTATGCTGATGATGAGGCCCTAATATAAAACACAGCTAACAGCTGACAAACACAATTAAACATATGTCTTTTTGAAGTACTTCATTCACTTATCACCAAATTTGACGAAGTCTAAAATTAAGCAAATCAGACTATCAAACTACCAAGCCAACCACTTTAGTGTTACCAGTAGGCCTCTGAGTCATAAACATTACATTCTGGCTGTCCTATTTAAAGCTAATAATAGATGTAGCCCTTTTATATCAGATGGATCCAGTTACTATGGGGAGTAAAGGGGAATATGAAATGCTTAAAAATCAAATGGTGAAGAACAGACTGCCTATGTAAAACAGCATTTGTGGTGATCAAACCCCACTTTTCTAGAAGTGGAAGAAAAAAATTTAAGAAAACTACTAAGGCTTTCGTGCTCAAAATCTAGTGTCATCACTGTTGTAATAATTTTCTGGCATACTTCGAAAATATCATTTGTGTGTCTCCATTAGGATTATCAGTCTCTTGTTGGCTCATTATTCCGACAGGCCTGTCCAAAATTATATTACAAAATATATTTGAAGATGTGCTGAAGCAGGACACAGCCCTGGATGTTGCATGAATTAAATCAACGTAGGAGAGGTTTTACAATCTCAAGAGGTCTTGCTTGTACCCTTTGCCTGAATTCTAGATACTGGGTGTCAAAAAATGTTTCTGCTATGTTCTTAGTCTTTAACTTATCTGAGACCGAAGTCTCAGAACTGCTGAAATCTTTGTATGGGCTTTTACCTTGCAAAACAGTTAGTTAGAAAACAAAAACAAGCATTAGCAAATCCAGTAGGTCCCCTCTATGCCTATTAGTGTTTGTAGACTTGCAACACACATATTGCCACTGCAAATAGAAGCAGGCAGCCTGGGTTTGTTATTATGTGTACTTTCAAGATGGCTACCACATTGCGAGACGGTGCAATTTTGCACCTTTCAAAAGTAAGGAAAATGATGTGTAAAATAGCTAAACATTATTTTCTATTCTTCCAAGATGCCCACCACATTGTGGTACAGAACACAAAGTGTAGTGTCCATCTTGGCAGTATACAAAATGTAGAGCATTATTTGCTATACGCCCAGCATGGACACAACACCGAGTCCATATTTGATGTGGTGGCCATATTGTAAGTATAGAAGGCTTCCTGCCACTACTGGATTTTCCTATGCTTGC
The DNA here is from genome assembly GCF_031143425.1 of Pleurodeles waltl. NCBI lineage: Eukaryota > Metazoa > Chordata > Amphibia > Caudata > Salamandridae > Pleurodeles > Pleurodeles waltl. Next base: position 483,191,501 of record NC_090439.1, read on the forward strand.
CATGACATTTTACAAGTATTGGCTAAACCAATTGCAGCTGTGGTGGCCAACTAAGAACATTAATTTCTATACTTCCAGGAGTGCCACCACCACATTGTGCTTAGATGTAATGTGGCGACCACCTTGCAAACATAGAAAATAATATTCCAAGATGGCCCCCTCTGCTATTGGCTTTGTCAGTGTTTGCGACGAGGGGGAGAGAGCAGTTGATGTCAGACGGGGAGAACACAAGTTGACTTTTTCACAGATTGGAGAATAACGAGGTGGAGGGAGAGAAAGAGGCATGGCGTAGAGACAGAAAGAGAGAAAGAGAGATACAGAGAGAAAGACGTTCTATGTAATACAGTTAAAGCTGTCTGTAGCAAGACTATAATGATATTTTATGGGGAAAAGTCGCTTAAATAGACAGATGTGCAGTCAGTTCATATTTGACATATTCCAAACTCTTTGAAATTCGCACAACAGAGACTTTGTAAAAGCAATTACAGTCAATAAGAAAGGTCTCTAGCCTTTGACAATGCATTTGCTAAATCTGCTATAAAGACTTTGTCATCAACATCAGATCTGTGCCTAGAGAGCTCACTAAAATACATGAGGTCTCCACCTGGAGATATGTACAATACATATTGCAAGACATGAGAAAATGCATCTTTCCATTAACAACAGAAGCAAAAAGAACAGATGATGGATGGAATGCTGAACAATGCAAATATTCACTCCAATCACGAAGATCTGGGTTTAATCCATTTTTTTTTTGCCCACCACGCCACCCCAGTTTTGTGATACCCCGAACCCAGTTCCAGGATGCTTATGTCCATTCCAGGGAGGATCTGGCATGGCAATTAAGGCTGGACTATTCCAATGGGGAGCAGGGTCAAGACTTGTTTGCCTATGGCTGGGCCCAAACTGGAATGGCATGGGTAGCAAAACAACAATGTATTTAGGCCCAGATCTCTGTACTGGGGGTGAATGTTTGATATTGTTCATCATTCCTTTCATCACTTGTTCTTTTTGCTATAAACAACAGGACCTCATCTGGGAGATAAGCAAAACTCCTGCCAGACTCAATTATTCACTACATGAGCCCACTGCACAGCACTTCAGTTGTTTAGAAACCCTCTGAACTTAATAACCTCTGCCACGTTCAGTGACCACAGGGCATGAACAGGTGCCCTCCTATTCTTGGGCACCTCTGAACGCTTCCTAGTGGCGGGCACCAGCCATCAGTATCACTTGTCAAGGGCTTCTGATGCCCACACATGGTTGATCTGAGTTCTTTATCATTCCTTTCGTGGGAATAAGAGACAAGGAAGCAAAACTGAAATGGAACATCCTACTCAGCTACTACATAAAGCTGTCTAAGTTGAATGTGGGAATTGCCCCTGGACTGGAAAAGACAGCCTTGTCCCTGTGGGAGTGAAATCTTACACCGAAATTTAGACGCCTCAAAAATTGAACACCCTGGAATTTTACCTCATTTAGGGTCTCATTTACAAGGGTACTGCACCACCAAACAACACTTTTTCTGACGTTCTGGTGGTGCAGTGCCTTGCTCCATCTTTACAAAGCGGCGTTAAGCCACTTTTTGTGGCTTTACACGCATCACTTAACATGAAAGGGGTGTGCAATAGGTATTCCTGTGGGCATTTCATCGCAACATCCATTGCATTTTGACGCTGCCCCAGATTTACAAGAAATCGTAAACCTAAGGCAGCGCCAAAAACTAACCCAGGGGTGGAGGTAGCATGGCGCAATGAGGAGAAATATTTTTATTTCTGCTCGTTTTCACTTTCTCTATGTGTCCTGCATTCTGCAGCACACATTGAAAGAGCAAAACGCCACCAATGATTGTTTATGTGCAGGAAGTTTTCCCTTCGTGCACATAAACAATCATTAAATAATGATGATTTGATCCTTCTATGTGTGCTGCATTGTGCAGCACACATAAGACTAGTAAATCACCATTAATGATTGTTTATGTGCAGGTAGGGACACCTTCCTGTACATAAACAATCATTCCCTGCAACGCAGTATTAGAAATGGGGTCTCTAGTTGGCAGAGGTATACACTCTTGTCCAAATAGGGACCACAATCCTAGTCAGGGTAAGTCACACACAATCCAAATTATCCTGTGCCCACCCTCTGGTAGCTTGGCAGTAAGCAGTCAGGCTTAACTTAGAAGGCAATGTGTAAAGTATTTGTGCAATAAACCATGCAACACCACAGTGAAAACACAACAAAATACACCACACAGGTTTATAAAAATATAAGATATTTATCTCATTAAATTATGGTCAAAACGATTCAGTAAGCGCAAGTTGAGCTATCACTTTTGTAAGATTAAAAATAGTCTTAGATCATAAAAATCAACAGTTGTTCCATGTTTGCACAAAGTACCTGGTTTGCATCCAAATTACCACTCATGGAGACCGCAGAGGAGATGCACGAAAAAATAAGGTTTGCATCGGATTTTCCGACGTGGCACAGACGATGTGTTGTTTCTACCTTCGCTGCAAGGGGCTTTGCATCGATTGCTGGCGCACAGTCTCACTGCGTGCCAGCAACTGATGCATTGCGTTGCGCTGCGCTGCGATACGGGGATCTGTGGACGCCCAGGGACGATGCAGAAAAAAATCCTGGGCAAGCGGGAAGAAGTCACAGGTGTTGTGTCAATCCAGTAGGCCATACGTCGAATTTTCTGTTGCACGCAGGCACTGCATCAATTCTTCACTCAGGAAGTCAGGCTGCGTCATTCCGGCTCAGCTGTGCATTGATCCGGTAGAGACATGCGTTGCATTTCAGGTCGCAATGCAGGTGCTGCATTGATCTTTGCTTGTGAAGGCAGGCTGCGTTGTTCCAGGTCTGCTGTGCAGCGATTTTCTCGCCTCAGGGCAGGCTGTACATCATTTCTTTCAGGCTGAGCGTTGATTTTCAGTACACAAGAAGTTTCGAAGAGATGCCGTTTTTTGGGCCTGAGACTTCAGAAAACAGTAGGCAAGCTCAATCCAAGCCCTTGCAGAGCTCTTCTCAGCAAAGTCAGAGGCCAGCAAGGCAGCAGGGCAACAGCAAGGCAGCAGTCCTTCACAGCAAAGCAGTCCAAGTGAGTCCTTTGGGCAGCCAGGCAGTTCCTCTTGACAGTTGCAGGATCTAGTACAGAAGTGTCTAGTTTGGTGAGGTCAACGATCCAGTTTATATACCCAAAAATGACTTTGAAGTGGGGGAGAGTTCAAAGAGTGGTTTTGAAGTGCACAATGTCCCCTTTCAATACAGGTCTGTCTGCCAGAGTCCCAGTAGGGGGTTAAGCAGCCCATTGTGTGAGGGCAGGCCACTAGCCTTTGAAATGTAAGTATCAGACCCTCCACCCTCCCAGCCCAGGAAGACCCATTCAGTATGCAGATGAGTGCAGGTGTGACTGGGTATCTTCTGTTTGTGGTTGTCTGGGTGAAATGCACAAGGGAGCTGTCAACCAGCCCAGACAGATATGGATTGGAGACAGGCTGAGACACTTTCTTAAAGTGCCATTTCTAAAATAGTAATATAAAATCCAACTTCACCAATAATCAGGATTTTGTATTACCATTGAGGCCATACTAAATATGACCTGGTTACCCCTTTCTGATCAGAATCTACCACTCAAACAATATATGAGGGTAGCCCTAATGCTAGCCTATTAGAGGAGCTGGCCTCACAGCAGTGGAAAATTAGTTTAGGAGTTTTACACTACCAGGACATATAAAACACACATCTACATGTCCTTCCTTTTACCTACATAGTACCCTGCCCTATGGGTTACCTAGGGCCTACCTTAGGAGTGACTTATATGAAGAAAAAGGGGAGTTTAAGGCTTGGCAAGTACTTTTAAATGCCAAGTCGAAGTGGTAATGAAACTGCACACACAGGCCTTGCAATGGCAGGCCTGAGACATAGTGAAGTGGCTACTTATGTGGGTGGCACAACCAGTGCTGCTGGCCCACTAGTAGCATTTAATTTACAGGACCTCAGCACATGTAGGGCACTTTACTGGGGACTTACAAGTATTTAAGTGTGCCAGTTGGGTATGAGCCAATGTTGCCATGTTTAAGGGAGAGAGCATATGCAGTTTAGCACTGATTAGCAGTGGTAAAGTGTACAGAGTCCTAAAACCAGCAAAAACAGTATCAGAAAAGTGGAGGGAGGCAGGCAAAAAGTTGGGGGGATGACCACCCTAAGGCTGTCAGAGCTAACACGCAGGCACCCTTGCACTATGGTGCAAGGGTGCCTGTGTTGGCGCTAGGCAGCTCCTTTTAGCACCAGCACTAGGGAAAACACAGGGGTGTGCCATATTGCAGTAAATATGGCGCATTTCTGCATTTATGCCGTGACAAAGTGTGATGCTGGTAAATTTAGCACTGTGCCACTTCATTGTAAATGAGGCCCTAAGTTCTCCTAAAGATTGGCTTGTGCGTTGTCACCTCCCTAGACATCAATTAGCAGAGCAAAGCAGTTCAATAAGTAATGGTACCCACTCAAAATTTTTGTTTTAGATCAAAAAAGTTAGAGTTGTATTACAAAATTCAAATCTAAGCGGTACAGAATCAATTGCCATGAAGGCTCTTAGATGCAAAAGTATAGAGTATTCAAAATTGATGACAATATTTTAAGTTTCAATAGGCTGCAAAATAATAAGAAATCAGGTAGCATTCCTAGCAGCATAGGAAAGTCTGCTTCACATTTAAATATGTACATATGAGGAGTTTCTGATCATGCGCATTGTATTAGCAAGTATTTGTACTTATGTGCTTCGTTTTTGTAATTTCAAATTAAAATGTGATTTTCTTAAAAATGTTTAGCAATGGCGGTGAGTGTTTATACTTTGAATATCTGCTCGCTGATTATCTTTGTAAAGAGTTTATGGCTCGTTTTCCTGATAAAAAGACGGGGTCAGATCTAGATTACTAATGAAGGTTGTGATGGGGACAAAGGAAAACAGTTGTGTTTTGTAAAAGTTCCCTACATCTGACCCTGTCTACCTATGCTTTTATGTAAGAGGAAAATTATCGAATTCGGTCAAATAGGAATCTTTTTAAAGGTATTGGTAGGTTAAAAGTACCTCCACGCAAAATATTTGGATATTACATTTTTAAAAGTGAAGTAAAGTACAGCGCCAAGCTGTGCACACGAAATATACTTACAGACTTATTTCTAATCGTGTCTCCCTATCACAGCTCCATCTTATTGTGTTGATACAACAGACAACTCTCACTAAATTAAAATATTCATGAAGCACTACTGTTTTACTCACTAGCAATGCAAAGTGCTGGTAGATCATCCCTTGGTGTTTAATTTCCCCGCTTACCCAGTATGGATCCACAATATCTATTATTTTAGCATATAAACCTCTCCTGACACCCAACGCTCTAATCCTGAGAAAACTCGACTCGGAAATATAAATTATTCGGTGAGTGGATTTAGCAAGGCCCTCTCTCTGTCAGCCTCTCTCCCAATGAAGTTCATTCAACCGTGCTGAATTATTAGTTGTGAAAATGCTTGTTTTAAAGGAATTACTCGACACAGCACTGGAGACTGTCGTCTCTGGGCTCACGTCTGTGTTTGCCTTTGTTCTTGAATGCCAATGAGGCTAGTTACATTTTACGGTCGAGGCTGTATTGCAGAACAGCTCTCTCCAAAGAACAACATCTCCTTTGATATTCTGACATGCCGTTTAATAATGGGATGCTGCCGTTTGTTCTCGAGATTCTCGCAGAGCACTAGAAAAATCCCAGCTGGAAGTGCGCAGCTTCCCTACGCTCCAAAAAAAGTCGAGCTGCTTCCATCTCATCATCAGAGCTGACAGACCACGGGGCACAGGGGTGAGTTATAAACAGGATTAATATTAATAAAAATGACGGAAGGGCGCATGGACGCTCACTGAGATTTTTTTCATGGTATTATTCAAAGCTCCAAGTATCTCCTTTGATTGACGAGCCACGGCTTTTTTTCATACCCTTTCCCATAACGTCAATGACTACGTTTTGCTCAAACATGCTTACGTGAATGTTGCGGAAAAGAAAGAATATTAAAAAAGAACATCTGGGACATCAATATTTTCAAACGAAGCATCTAAGTAGAATCTAAACATTCTTAGTAATTTATGAAGAAAGGTATTATGCTTTAAATGATTGCTTTATTTTTAAGAGCAGCACTCAAACCATTAAGAAAAAACGACAAGTTCCATGAGGCTAGGAAATACAGCCAATGGGATGAAAAACGAAGTACATGTAATCAGCCAATCCTAACCTGGCAACACCCATTGGACCTAGTTTGACTGCAAACAGTCCTATTTTCTGGTGTGAGAAGTTGGCACATATTGAATAACGAAATAAGGGAAAACACAATCACAATTGCTATGGTAATGGAAAAATGTTAATGGCAAAAGTTCATAAATCCGGGACCCAGGTAAACAGATGATGTTGTAGGAAACACAAGATCACCACAGAGGTCCGAAGTTGAAGAATACTGCATTCACCAGCAGGAGATATTAGAGTCTTATGAGGAAGAAAGCCGAGGATCTGAAGCCAATGCCAGGGTGGAAAAGAAACATTGTATTAAAATGTGTTGAGGCAGGGTAATATTCTTCTCTGTGTCTTTAATAAAATTAAGACTTTCCTTCATAAAGTACTAGGAAAATCTGCATCTTATTGCAAGACCGATTGGTCCTATTATGCTTGTTAATGTCAATAGAAGAAGCCGTATGCACAGGTTCGCAATAGAATCGTTTGAACACATTATCATTTGACCAATCAGCGCATCTTAGAATGTCCTCGAGACAAGAGCCGTCCCAAAAAGCTTTGGAAGCTATGGGTCTTCAGGAGGAAGGGGCACCAAAAATGGTACCCAATACCAACCAAAATCTTAACCCACTTCATCCATTAAGCAAGTGTATGGGAGGAGACCAGTTTGTGGGATTTTTTTGAAGGAAATAAGAATTTGGGTGCCTTAGGACGTTCTGAGATCAGCAGATCTCTGTTCAGCTATTTTGAGACATTGTCCAACACATAGGCCCTCATTATGAGGCTGCCTGTCATCAAACCGCCAGCCTCGTGGCGGCGGTCTTAATGCTGCGAACCCGGTTATGAAGAACGCTGCATTACAAGTTGTGGGGTTTGGCGAAAGCCAAACCTCCACAACGCTGCCTGGCCCGCTGGTGCAGTCGCACCAATGCGGCTGGTAGCAAGCTCCTCCGGGCCAATGGCAGGCCTCTGCCTGCTGGCTGGATTACAGGGCAGAAGACTGGCAGGGTTACAGTGGGGGTCACCCCGCCACAAATACCCTGGCGGCCACACACCCGGTGACAGGAATCCCCATTCCTGTTGCCAGCACACACATGCACACATGTCCCCACACCAGCATGCACCCCTGTCCACACACCTCCATGGACCCCCCCACCCATCCACACACTTGCAAACATTCCTCATCCACCCCCACAAATCCATACAAACACCCCCACCCGCTCTCACACTGACATACACACACCCCTACTTGCACTCACATATACACAACCCCCTCCTAAATCATTCACACCCCCACTCTCATCCGCATTCATGCACACCCCCTCCACGCACGCATACATTCACACATCCGCATACACACACTTGCACACACCCTCCTCACCCACACATTTGCACACACACACCCTCATCTGCACACTTGCACACCCCCTCACTCGCACACTTGCACACAGACACCCGCACTCACTTTCACACTTGCACACAGACACCCCCACTCACTTGCACACTTGCTCACAGCCCCCCCTCTTACTCGCACACTTGCACACATGCACTCCACTCACATACATCCCAATACTCACACCTCCATCCCCTGCGCATACATGCAGACTCACCCCCTTAACTGCACGTATACATACAGATGCCTCCACTCGCTCTCTCAAAAACACGCACTGACACCCCCATTCGCACACATACACTCACTCAGACAGATACCCCTACTCCTCTGCATACAAACACAAACGCATTCGCACCCCGACACACCCACCTCCCCTCTGCATACATGCAGATACACACAGCCTCCACACACACATACATTCACACACACCCATTCAGGTACACATACACGCACATAACAAACACATGCATTCAACATCGCCCACCACCTCCCTTTTGAACACTCAACTTACCTTTTCGGCGAGGTGGTTGTCCAGGAGGGAATGGGTCCTGGCGTATTCAACCGCCAGCACAGCACCACCAACAGGACTCTGCCACACCACATTATGTATCGTAATACGGTGGGTGGTGCGTGTGCTGCAGTGGTAGTGCTGGTGGTAGAACCGCCTCTTCAACTCCATCGGCCAGGCCAACGGAGTCGGGCTTCCGTCCATAAATGGGTGGAAGTCCAAACAGGACTCCTAAAATGGCGGTCAACAGACGCCAGCACTGCCGGTCTGTTGACTGCAGCAGCTTTGGCGGTCTGCTTAAAGGACCGCCGAAGTTGTAATGAGGCATATAGGGGGTGATTCTAACTCTGGCGGGCGGCAGAGGCCGCCCGCCAGAGTTCCCCCCTCCAGAATACCGCACAGCGGTCGTAAGACCGCTGCAGTGATTCTGGGTTTTCCACTGGGCTGGCGGGCGACCGCCAAAAGGCCGCCCGCCAGCCCAGTGGAAAACAACCTTCCCACGAGGACGCTGGCTCTGAATGGAGCCGGCGGAGTGGGAAGGTGCGACCCGTCGCGAATTTCAGTGTCTGCTGAGCAGACACTGAAATTCTTTGTGGGGCCCTCTTACGGGGGCACCTGCCATGGGCACTGCAGGGGCCCCCAGGGGCCCCACGACACCCCATACTGCCATCCTCTGCCGCCAGGAACAGGATGGCGGTATGGGGTGTCAGAATCCCCATGGCGGCGCAGCGAGCTGCGCCGCCATGGAGGATTCTTTTGGGCAGCGGAAAACCGGAGGGAGACTGCCGGTTTTCCACTTCTGACCGCGGCCAAACCGCCACGGTCAGAATGCCCTGCGGGGCACCGCCAGCCTGTTGGCGGTGCTCCCGCAAACCCTGGCCCCGGCGGTCCATGACCGCCGGGGTCAGAATGACCCCCATAGTCTGGATTGACCAGGAAAGTAAGGATAAAACACAGAGGTCAAGTTTGTCTTAGTACATCTAGGAACTGTAAACAAGACACCTGTTGGTGTAAACTGAGGAGACGAAACATCTAATGCTCTAACATCAGACAAACGTTTGATGGGAAATCAGCAATAATAACATGGTAAGTCTAGCAGATAACATTTTTAGAGAGAGAAGAGCATTATCAGGCCATGGAAGAAACAAATTCAAAATCACATTCACATCTCAAGTACTGTACTTAGGGATAGGAGGGTTACAAAATGTTATTCCCTTCAGCAGTAGATAAATGAACAGATGTTCTGCCACCGGTTTTCAATTGATATAGGGATGATTGGTAGAGATGGGGTATCTGTACAAATTGATAGTACAGTAAGTTTTTCCGCCTCTAGCCTCTACTGCCAGGAAGTTAACAATGTAAGTTACATCTACTGAAAAGGGAGCAATACCTTTTCCCACACACCAGCTTGCTCATAAAGACCAAGCTGATTTGTAAGCTTTTGTAGTGTCTGGTGCCCAGGACTTATTAATGTACTCTGAAGTTTCTGACAAAATGAAAGGGAATGATTGAGACATCCTGTTATCTTCCAGGTCTGAAAGAGTTGAGGAGTTGTCTATGACCAGACTGTATCGAAGCTCTGGGGTCCAGGACGTGATCGGGAAAAAAAGGAAGAAGAACCGGAAAGTCCATTGCAAGTTCTAGGAGAGGAGAAAACCACACCTGAGATTTCGGGAAGGGTGCCACCAGAAAAACAACTGCTTGTTGAAGTCTGATCTGTGCTAATACCCTATTTGTCATGAAGAAAGGTGAAAACGCGTAAATGGTCAAAACAGACCAGTCCTGAAGAAAAGCATCTGAGGCTAATGCCAAGGGTTGTGGGTGCCAATTGAAGAATTGAGGAACTTGGCAATTCAGATGGGAAGTCTATCTGAAAAGGAACCTATTTGCAATGTAAATCAGTGAACACTGAAGAATGACAATTCCAATCGCTGGAATATCGAAGGTAACACAAATGCCGATCTTCTACAGAGTTGAGATTTCCTGGCACAGGTCTGGATTTGGTGCCGCTTACATGATTGATGTAACAGCAGAGATGTTACCCATGCCAAGAAGAAGGGAGCACTGGACCCTGTTCTTTGCCAGGCTTTTGATTGCAAAGCAGCCTGCAAGCATCTTTAAACAATTAAGTCCAGATTGGTTCACAATGGGCACCCCAGCCCGTTCGACTTTCATTTGACTTTAACACAAGATCGGGGGCTAATGAGAAGAAAGTCTTGCTGTTCCAGGTGTCTAAATAGTCTATCAACTACTGAAGTTCTAGTTGAGACTCCTGATCTAGGGAAATGGCTTTGGAATAGGAGAGGCCTCTTTAAAAATGGCACATTTTTAACCTTTGAAGGGCCGGATAATGAGGGCGGCCTGTAAATATGGCCTGTATGGAAGAGGAAAGGAGACCAACAATTCTCGCTAGAGTTCTGAGTATGATAAACGAACCCCAGAGAGTCTGCAAAATATCAGATACTATAGATTTCACCTTTGCAGAGGGGAGATGTAATGTGGCGGTGGATGAGTTTATTAGGAAACTTAAGAACTCTACCTATTTTGTTAGAGTTAGTAAAGATTTTTCTGTGTTGATGAGGAAACCCAGATCTGACAAAAGGGAGCATGTTAGATGAACTTGAGTCTATAAAGAGAGAAGGCTTTGGCTCATCAAAAGAATATTGTCTAAATAGATGATCAGTCTGACACCCTGTGCCCTCAGAGAAGCTACGACTGGTTTCATAAGTTTAGTAAAGCACAATGGTGCTGAAGAAAGTCCAAAAGGTAGAGAAGAGAAATGAAAAGTTTGACTCAACCATTGAAACTGGAGATACTTCCTGTAATCTGGATGGATGGAGACTTTGTGGTAGACATCCTGTAAATCCAAACGAACCATCCAGTCATGCTGAAGTAGGGAATCTCAAAGATTAATAATGGTTTCCATTTTGAAGTTGCAGTAAACAACAAAATGATTTAATTTTCTGAGGTCAATGACTGGCCTCATTTTCTTGTTTTTTTTCTGAACTAGAAAAATGGAACTAAAGAACCTGGAGTGATCAGGAGGGGAAGGTAGTATTGCCTGTTTTTGTAATAAGGACTTAATTTCTAGGGATATGAGATTGGACATTTTGGAAGAAGAATGTGAAGGGCATGGAAACACAGTTTGAAAAGGTTTGGAGTAAAGTTCTTTAACATAACCTTAGACCATGTTTCAAACCCATGGATCTGATGGGATGGAATGCCATTTGGATGGAGCAAAAAAACACGTCCCCCTACAGAAGGATGGCCAGAATCGAGACTCACCTGCTTGGGAATTGGAACCTTTGTTTCCATGACCACCGAAGCCTTGACCTCTCTTGGGACAGAATTGAGGTCTGCAGTCCTGATAGGATGAATTGAAGGAGCCTCTGGAACCTTAGTTGCAGCTGGTAAAGCTGCTCCTGCCTCTACCGGCCCTGGTGAAAACCTATTGCAAGAAAACCTTTCTCAATGATTGTTGAGCTTTATCCAGCAAAGCTTATTACAGATTTACTTAGTTCCTTAATAAAAGAATCTCCGAACAAGAGAACCTCCACTTTTTTGCCAGGATCCATAGATGCAAGTTTGACCATTTTATGGTCCAATTTTAACAATAGTCCCTTTACTGCACTCGTGGGTCAAAGCGGGATTTGGTTGCCAAGCAAGCAAAAGGCTCATTGTACCCACATGAAGAGGTTGTCTGGATCAATGGAAGCACTGTCCAGTCTTGCAGATTCCACTGAATCATAAATCTGGGTCAGGGGGCCAACAACATCAAAAATGTTGTTCTGGCAAGTGGACCAGGCTTTGTCTACCCCTTTGGGCGGGTCATGCCTAAATTTATAAACAAAAGTTAGTAAAGAGGGATATCTGGCAGGAGAAGCAGTAATTTTGGAAGGAAGTAAAGGACAAGAACATTCAGACTTGAGTTTTGCTCATGTTTGCTTGTCTACAGGCAAGCACAGCCGTGAAGCCACATACTCTCCCACATGGTCATCGGGAAACCATTCAGTGGAATTAGGATGGTGAATAATGTTGGGGTCGAACATAGGAACACCCTCTGAGCCAATCACTATCTTGGCCTTGAAAGGATCATGAGAAGGAGACCACCTTTTGTTTCTTAGGCGGAGGTGGGGCGAAAGGGTCCACATCCTCAACTCCATCCTTATCCTGATCAGAAAATACATCACCCATACTGTCGTCAGTATCAGGGATATGAGAAATGACGGAAGGAGATGAAATGTGCTTTAGTTTAGTTTTACATTTGACAGAACATGATCATGTATTAGTATTATTTTTATACGGTTTGTTCCCCTGCTGAGTAGAAGGCCTGGGAGGAACCATGTCCCCTGCCATTTGTGAGAAAACCTCACCAGTCAATAGCACATCATTATTTGTAATTTTGGATTTAATTCTAACCACAGGGGAAGCCCCATCATCTTCCACTTCATGCTATCCACCGCAGAATGGGCCAGAATCATCTGTGACAAATTAATTACTGAGTTTTGTATATTCTTGGTTACTTTATTCATAGATGTGACAACGTCCTGCTCCACGAAGCCTGGATAAATTAATTTAAATTGTCCTTGAGAGAATCATCCTTATCATTGTTGTCATGTAAAATGTGAGAACTATCTATCTCCATATTTGCAAAAAACTGGTAAAAAATATGTGGCAATTTCAGACTGGGGGACATTGGGGTTTAATAGGGAAATCAGTGAGGAAAGAGCTAAGCTTCTCCAATGGGAGTATAATGAGTGTAGTAGAATAGCTAAATGGAAAGGAGGAGATGGGAGCTGGGGCGGCAGCCCCTATGAAACTCAGATGCTTGAAGCGAGGTGAAGCACCGAGTAATTTACACAGCCCAGAAAAGCACAGACCAAACGGAAGGCAGGAAAGGTGGGGAGCCCAAATACCGCTTTTATGTGGAAGGTGAACAAGAGTGGCCTAACATGTCGACACTCATCTCGGGCCTCAGTAAAATGTCACTTCCATCATAAAACCATGGCTAATGGCTATGGCTAATAGTTTTCAGCGGCTAATGTTGTTTTCTGATTGGCCCCAGAGATGTTTATCACAAGTTGTGCGAAGTATCATCTTCGCAATTATGAATTTTACAGTGCGACACCAGGTACAAACAAGTGTGTTTCCTTTGACAACGACAAGTAATTGTACAGTAACAGGCCTTATATTCCAGGACCAGCACTTTAACCCCATTCAATCACTCAATCAGTACCTCTATAGCATGGCTAATCACCCGTGGGGTCCCATAGCGCTGTTGCAGGTGTGCTGCTCAATCAAAAAGCCGGTCTTGAGGTCCTTCCTGAACTGCTTAAGTGATGCAGTCTGTTTGAGTTTGAGAATGGTAGCATGTTCCATGTCTGGGCTGCAAGGTAGGAGAAGGATCTTCCTCCTGCTGTGCTTTAACATATCTTGGAATGGCAGTGAGGGTGAACAGTAGAATGGAATTGTCTGTTGTGTATGTAGAAGGTGAGTTGGTGGTTGGGATAGGCCATTCATATGTTGTGTAGTGCCTTGAGGGTGTGAATCAGAAGTTTGTATGTGATGCACTTGTTGACTGGGAACCAGTGTAGGTCTCTGAGGTGGAAGGAGATGTGGCTGTTTTGGGGGATGTACAGGATGATCCTGGCTGCTGCTTTCGGGATTCTTTGTAGTCCTGATTGCATTTTCTTGTTGATGCCAGCATAGAGTGCATTGCGTCTTGTCACTGGGGATCCACTTGCAGATCTTTTGAAGGAGCCAAAGGGTGTGGAAGCATGACAACGAGACGACGTTGACTTGGTGGGTCATGGACAATGAGGAGTCCAGGATGATGCCCAGATTGCGTGCGTGGTCATTGGGACTGGGGGCGTTTCCTCGTGCGGTAGGCCACCAGGAGTTGTTCCAGGCAGAAGGGGTGGAGCCGATTAGGAGGATCTCCATCTTGTCCGAGGCCAAGAACTTGAATTGTAAAGTTCAGAGTTCTGAATGCTGACTGGACAATAATCTGATCCTAGTAGTATCATGACTCCTGCACTGTGCAACCCCTAAGTGGTCCTTCCAGAGATCACTGCTCATCCTCTTTTTCTTTCAGAGGAGCCCCTTGTATACTAGTCAATAGCATTACAGCCCCTCTTCACAGGGCTATTCCTGCTGTTAAAGGCTTGTGTCTTCATTATAGGACCTTGTCTGAAGCTCAGACATATACCTGGGGCCTTTAACAATTGTATAGTCCTCAGCAGGAAACAACAATGCTATATTACACAGGCTGAGCATGAAGAAAAAGTGACATGGTGTCGGTATTAAGGATTGGTAGCACAGTCTGGAAAATTAAATTTGTGGGTGACTGTTCTATGTGTGTTCCGTTACTACTTAGCACAGATATAATACTGTGTGGAAAATGTCAAAAAGGTGGAGATGACCACCTGTTTGCTCATGCATGCATGTTATACTGAACCTTCTCATCCTTTTTCACATCACCACAATATGAGATCTTAACAAAATGTTAAGGTCAGTCACTACCAATCTGTAGTCAAAGTAGCACAAGCCACATTTAGTGATTCCTGCTTCGGATACTACCTTTTATTTTAGGTAGAACATTCTCCAAAGCTTTTGATGGTTTATTATATACAGTCTGATTTAGAGTCTGGGGACAGGGTTCCCAACATGCCGGAGTACCCTGTCTGCTAAACTGTCAGTCTGCCTCCATCATTTTGAAACTGATGGCACATAAGATGTCATCAGAGTCACTGCTTGCCCTGTCAACAGAAAGCTTTCAACAGAAAGCTTCCTCTGATGGCCTGACGGAGTAGGAGCCATCATTTGAAGGGCATTACACTGCCCACCCTACTTAGGGAGGACAGTGTAATATCCTTTTTTCTGCCCATCATCATCAGGTAGAACCTAGGTGTGACTCCTCCTTTGGCTGTTTGCTTCTGAAAAAAACGTTTCACAGTTTGGTAAATGGCCATTACAATCGATGGCAGCCATGCTTTGAATGGAGTCACAGTGGTGTTGGTTCCTTTGAAGGTACAGAGATAACTGCTGGGCTGGTGGTAACCTATAAATTTGGTAGATGATATTATATTGGGGTGGTAGAGGTAATGTTCACCTCCTCTATGGTGAATGGAGTACCATCAGCCAAAGCCTAACTCAGGCCCTAAGTTCTCACTGATCGGTGTAAGATTTATTCCAGTCAGATCTTAATACTATCATGTCTGCATTAGTCAATCTCTGCTTAAGACCTTCTCTAAAGACATCTGAACCAGGTTCAGACATTGGCGGTCGACAGTTACAGCTACCTATATTTAGAGACTGGCCTGACATTCTCATACAATGGATGCTCTCACTTTCACTTTTTTTTAACATGTGTTTGTGCATCAGGCAACTATTACATTACTTATAGCATAAATTCAAACAAACATTTGCAAAGCCAATAGGTCTGGCTATTTTATAACTTACGGTTGCCCCTTCCCTGACTGGCAAGCTTGAATTTGTGGCCGTGTGGATGGGTGAGTGCATGAATGCGAGAAAGCATCATTGACTGGATGAATTAGTGAGTGATCGAGTTCACAGAAAAGTAATGAGTGAGTATGCATTGATGGATATTTGAATGTCAGTGCCTGAATGGATGCATAGATGAATGATTGGATAATGGAAGGATGACTATGTGAGTGGCTGCATGGATACATGCAGAGAGGTTGAATAATCTTTCAGGAGACAGTCTTAAACGGCAATGCAAATGTTAAAACAGGGATATTCACCATCTTGACAAGAGAACCGACAATATGTAAAGTATTGACACTTATGTGAGTGCAAACATTACACCAGGGACTGGCCCAATCGTGTTAATAGTGCTTACAAATGGTGAATAATATCAACATTAGGCCAGTGTAAGTATTACACAGGAGTGTGAGCCATGATACCCACAATATGTCAAGTATTAGTATGATTACACATTTTCTGATTTGATCTGCTCTTTAATCCTTACACATTTACACCATCATTCATTAATCTTAACACTGGTACACAGCAGTAGATGAGTGTGAGATTAGTATTGAAGATGTTGCAATTATTTGCGTACAAATCAGTAAAAGCTATAAGCTGTAGAAGCTCAGACTCACATCGCTCAAGCTGAAGCAAAGAACGGCAAGTGAGCATAGAGTGCACCAGAGACAGTATGCTGCTACCCAAAGGCACATATACAGTAAAGACTACTGACTGACAAACAGGTCTAGTGATCTAGTAGACGTCCCTACAATATATGTCAAAGATTTTACAGGATACTTGAAAGAACTTGTACCCTGAAGTATGGCCACTTGCAGTTCAACTATGTGAGTTTGAAATAGCTGTGCAGTATTGGGACACCCAGAGAATATACTATGGTTCTGCTAGTTCTGGGATAAAGTCAAATTACCACTGGATGTGCCTACTACTGCGAGATGACACTGTAAAACAGTACCAAATGGGCACTGGAATTCCAAAGAAATCAGAGCTAGTGCACCACATTCTTCCACTGGAGGGATCATCCCCGACCAGCAATAAGGGCAGAGCATTTACACCTATCCCATTCTGATGCCTTCACTCTTCAGTTAGTCCTTGGTTTCAGTGGGCATGCCATGGACAGAGCTGGTTTGCCAGAGAGAGATGCACATTGGCAAAAGCAATGCTATCAATTTACTTTACCCAGAAGCAGCTGCAGTATCAGCAGTGAGCAGGTGGATGCTTCACCAAGAGGAGGGTGCTACTGATGACCTGCTTTCCTGAACATAAGTTTTAGGTTTGTACAGAAACAGAGCTTCTTCTGAATTGCATTTGCTGCAGTAATTGGCATGACTCAGGTGTCTTGCCAGTCTCTTCTTATGAATTCTATTTAAATTGGCAAAACATGAGCAGGTCTTGTCAACTGAGCATATACATGACATGGGGCCAGATGTAGGAAAGTCCCAAATTGCGACTTGCAATTTGCGAGTCCCTGCGACTCGCAAATTGCAAGTCGCAATTTGGGATGCAGAAAGGTGTCTCAGACACCTTCTGCGAGTCGCTATGGGGTCGTAAAGACCCACCTCATTAATATTAATGATATGGGTCGCAATTTGCGACCCCATAGCGATTCAGGGCACTCACGGGGATGGAGGCCTGCTGTAGTCAGCAGACCTCCATGTCCGTGACTGCTTTTAAATAAAGCGGTTTTTTTTTTCAAAGTGCAACCCGTTTTCCTTAAAGGAAAACGAGCTGCACTTTGAAAAATAAACCGAAACCTTTTGTTTCGGTATTTTTCAGGGCAGGAAGTGGTCCATTGGACCACTGCCTGCGCTGAAAAATTATTGTTTGGTCCAGACACAAAGGGGAAGGGGTCCCATGGGGTCCCCTTCCCGTTTGCGACTGGGTTACCATCCACTTCAAGTGGATGGTAACTGCGAGTCCATTTGCGACCGCAAATGCAATTGCATACCAGTGCGACACGCAAATAGGAAGGGAACACCCCTTCCTATTTGCGACTCGGAAATGCATTTTGCGAGTCGGTTCCTACTCACAAAATGCATTTCTACATACCAGATGGGCTTTAGCGACTCGCAAACGGAGTTTTTCGCTGTTTGCGAGTCGCTAAAGCTTTCCTACATCTGGCCCATGGTCCTTTCATTATGAGAGAGCGTAGTTTTAAATATTATATATTATAGACGTGTAATGCTTACATTTGACTAAAACAGTCTTAGAATATATTAAATAAAGGTATAAGTTTTGCTCATGTATGAATGTTAATGCTGAAATAATAATTATTTTTAGTTATATGTAGTATTATAAGCTGAATTGCATTCATTAGAATCGTGTGCCTTAAGTTAGCATGAGTCGTGAACTAGCCGTATAACTCTCATTTAAAATCTATTTTCCTGCTTTTCTCCATGTGGACTCGCAAAAGAAATATGACCCAGCTATTGTTCTCTTCTGTATTGAAATGCAACATTAACAAAACTTCCCATCCGCATTCTACTAGCTTTTAGTATAGAGATATGTGCTTCGAAACAGTAATGGACACTTTCAAGGACAATGAGACGAGGAGAGAAGAACTCCTGACCCGAGACGTGTGCCAAGATGGTGAAGTAACCCCGGACGTACCACCTACGAAAATGCTGATTATAAAGACCAATTGGAAGATGAGAAAATATCTTAGAATGACAAATGCATTACTTAATGAATAATTTGATTGGTTACCAATGATGGGGTGTAGTTATTAACCAATAGAATTGTGGGGGAATGGGTTAAGAAAAGGGGATAAAAACTCATGACACAGAGGACGAAGGTCAGTTAGGAAGGGATGACATCGATTGCATCCAGAAACTCTGTCACTCTATTTGGTGATTTGAGACTTAGACAAAGTATTACAATCCATAGACTGCCCTATTACACTGTCCTCCATATGAAGAAAGTGATCCATGATTCTCTTTAGTTAGATTGACGGTGAACCAACTGATGTCCTGAAGACGAAGACTGATCCTGTATGCTGACAAAACTTGAGGAGGGTAAATATTGTTGCTAACAAAATTGCTATGCCTTTTCTTTCTAGGTACCAACTGCTGTATAATTAATTAATTATTTACTTAGATGTTTTCCAAATTGATGTTCTAAATTGTTTTGCATGAAGCCCAACATGCTAATGCTAATTTGAGGTTAGGAGAGGTATTCAATTGACTGACGAAACTGACGTGACTGACATGAAGCTATGCTGAATTGATATTCTGTTTTTTATCATGCACCATGGTTTAATCTCTGCTGTTATATCTATCCTATGATCTTGATTATCGCATTCTTGAAAGTTTATTATAATTGCCACTCTGTGATTATGCTTATATGCCTTTTGGGTTTGAGACTAATGTGTTTAATATTAGATTGTAATCAATAGGGAATAAATTCACAAAATCTTCCTTCAAGGTGTGGTTATTTGAGTCTGGGAATTAATTAATGAGCCGAAGGTTCATTAATGGTTATTGTGAAACATGATTGATGTTTGGTAATCTCGTCCTACGGAGACTCACCACTGGGTCAAAAGGTTCATCGACCTAAACGAGTCCTGATGTGTATAAATTGACATAGACGGACGCGTTATCAGTTTTGGTAGCAGAGGATGGTTTGGCCCTTGGGGGCCCTAGGACGGAATTTTTGTGGTTAATTTGTTTTTATATATGATGAAATTTGGCAAAGGAATGAGTGGCTAGGTACACCATAGGCTCTCCTGGGATCTCGGAGCCTGCCTAAGATGAGTTGGGAATGTTCTCGGCGTCATGGTATGTGTGGTTAGGATCTTTGCGCTTGCTCAAAAGCTTATGCAACTTGCAGGAGATTGTGAAGATTGTGTGCTTAGGTTAAAATTAAGTGTAGTTTAGCAGGAGTGGGCGTACTCCACAGTATGAGAGTAGGGAAGTCGGCGTACTTCAAGTGAATGCAGCGCTTATTGTTCGAAAAATTATCCACGTGGTTGGTCAAGGTACGGACCTGTTGAGGTCTAAGACTCCGGAGTAAGATGAAAAATATGGTTTATGTTGTAATCTACGTGATTTATTAGGTCAATTCGGCGTGGTTGACAAGTCAAGCTTGAGTCATAACGTATGTATGAAACCTTCGATGGAGATTTGACAAGCTCTAAAGTGCACTAGAGGGAGTCATTGACAAGTCGAGAGTAGGATATGCGGGTCGAATTCTGCTTGCGTATGTGGGATCTGAGAAGGAGAGAGTAGCGGCCGAGGCTTCAAGTGAAATCTCTGTAAAGTTCTGAAGCGAATGTGTTATCCTTCCTGAGTAAATCAGCAGATTTGTATTGTCATTTAAGGTGTCTGCAATAATCGCATTAGTTTATGTGAGGTATGAGAAGTTAGTGAGGTGTGGATAAGCCGCAAGACTTTGTCAGCTGCAGTGTGTATGAGTGTGACGTCAGAGGTGCCGCGCTGGGATAGGTCAGATGTTGAGAAGGGTCGCGCACGGATTGGCTGCCGTCCGTGAGAGGCAATAGGGTGAGCAAAGGGCAGGTGAAGAGTGTCCTGGGAACTAAGCCATTCTTGATTAAATCTAAAATTAAAATGAACTTTGTTAAGGCATTCAAAAGCGCTTTAAGGGGAGATGTGTACATCGTTGCAACAGATGGGGAACCTACACCGCCCGAAGGTACTCCAGCATATACTGTTATGGAGGAAAAGGGTGTTGCACCGTGTTTGTGGTTAAAACAATGGCGCAAGTTGACAGAAAAAGAAGGGTGTTTAGCGTTTCCGGAACATGGGACGTTTAATCCTAAAAAGTTTTAGAAAATTTGAGGTGGATGCTAAGTACACAAAAACCACCCCCGAGACCAGCTCAATGTGAGGCACTAGCGATCTGGGATTTAATGGCTCTTAAACACTGGCAGGAAAGGTTTCACAGGAGATTGACTAGCGCAGAAAAATCCTATGCCGAAGCAAGATGGGACAACGAGAATAAGATGTGGAGACGGGGAATCGTAGATGGGTTAAAGCTGTTTCCAGCGATAACACAGGGAGAAGAGACACAGGGAAAGAAGGCTACTTGCAAAACTAACAGAGATTCAGACAAAGTTAAGGAACAAAAAGGTCCTGGGAAGAAGAGGATGATTCAGAAGATGAGGAGTTTATGGACAGATTACTACATGACAGACCACCACCTTATGCGGTGAGTGATAATGTTCCGAGCACTAGCTTGGATCCTGGGAACCAGACACAAGAGAAGGGAGTCACTGATACGATACAGACTAGTGATACAGCTTCGATACAGAATGGTGACAGTGTACTCACTGCTCCAGACATACCGAAACAGTTGCAACCTCCACCGCAGATAAAAATAATTTATCCTGATGTTCCAGTGCTTGAGACTACAAAGAACTTAGTGGTGCCATCAGACCCGATATATACAAAACCAAGATTGGTTCAGATTGAGTCACCCCCACAGTTAGTGTCACAACCGCCACAACTGATACTGGGGTATAACCCAGTAGCGGGTCCTTTAAAGGAACCTGCACCAGGATTATTGGAGCAGACTTATGGTGTTGAAGCTCCCAGAAGCCTGGGATCAGGTCAGACCCCTGCCGCAATATCACTACCTATCACTGTTGGTCCCCCAGTACCATTATATGCCCAAGAGAAAACAAGGACATGAGAACAGGGAGTTATGGCTAATGAAATCATAAGAGGAGGGTCTATTAGAACTCCACAAATAATGGCCCAGGGAGGGCATGTTTCCGAGCAATCAAGACCCTTAATGGATCTCAGTGCAATAGGGGCACTTCTTGAGGCAATGCAACAAGCAGGTTTGGGAGTTTTGACTCCCCAAACTATGAGTACAAACACCTCGTACACTCCAATGATACATACTGGGAATATTTCACTGCAGGGTTTTACAGTGCAGCAGTTAAATGAGTGGTTAGAGAAAACCTGTGCATCACAAAAGACTACAGCGACTACAGTAACCGAAGTCAATCCCGAAAAAGAAAAACAAAATGAATACCTGAATCTGGTACGGCTAGGTGCAGAAGCTGCTGAGTTGGTAGAAGGAACCATGGGGGTAAACAGATTAGAATCTTACACTGAGGCAGAACTGAGATACTTGTGCCCTAAGATTACTAAAGAAGTGGGAAAAATACACCAGAGATTAACAAACTTGGCAGACAGATACAACATCGATATTGGGAACACAAAACATTTGAAGCGAAGTTACAGATTAGACTTTGACACAAAAGATTTCGAACACATGAGATCCGCAGGTATGAAAACACACCTGAAAGAATTGCTGCAGAGTGCGCAAATCTGGGGAGCATTAGAAAAATGGGAAAACAGATGGGCAAAGAAAAAGGATAAAGGGAAGAGAGATAGGTCAGGATCTATTGAAACGGCGACAGCACCCGATCTGGATTCAGTAAAAATCTTGCCCATGAGAGAAACAGCTGGTGGTGTTTTAGTCCATGTGCCATGGTCCAGGGGAGATATTTTGTCCTTTACAAATGATTACCCGAGGTTGAGAGAGAAACCGATCGAGTGGTATCAGCAGACAGATCGATTCGTAAAGCTTGCAAAATGTCTCTGGGAGGACTTGAATACTTTGTTTGAGATTATTGTTCCACCGGATTTATGGCTTGAATGCAAAAGAGGGGTGGATTGGCCCACAAAGGAACCGGCAAGGGACAAGGTGACAGGAGCACCTTCTGAAGAGGTGATGAAATATTATCATAAAGTAATTGAATTTTTGAAGCAAAAGGTGTCACCAAAGGTGACCGATTGGCAGAAAATCGACCGGACTTCACAAGAAGTTAAGGAATCAATACATGCCTATTATGAAAGATTGTTCAAAGCATTTAAACATTACAGTGGTACTGAAACGATCGAGCCGAAAGACATGAATCATCTTGTGTTCAGATTTGTTGAAGGGCTGAGACCAGAGGTTGGTCAGATGATTGAGAATCATTTAATTTGTTGGCAAGCTAAACCGATTGATGAGGTATTACAGTATGCGAAATACTGTAGTGATGAAATTGAGTTGAAGCAGAAAAAGCTGAAGGAAAAGGTGATGGTAATGCAGATAAGAGCTGCACAGGCTGGAATTCAGGGAAATGGTGTTCAGCAAATTATGAATCAGCACCCGCAAATGAACGGAGGGTTTCAGGTACAGTCGAGAGGTAGAGGTCGAGGTTTTGTGAATCGAAATTCAGACATGAATAATGTTGTCATGCAAAGTGATGGGCAAGTAATGAAGCGGATGTCACCATGTCACGCGTGCGGGGGCATGGGTCATTGGAAGCGGGATTGTCCAAATATGGTGCATGATGGTACAGTTCAGCAGAGCATGAATGTTGGGGCACAACAGAATCAACGAGGTCCAAGAATGAGACAGCAAAATCAGAATTATGAAAATAATCTGGTACAGATGTCAGGGGTACAACCCATACAGCAAATACAGACGCCACGTTTCCAAACTGTGTCAGTACAACCAATACAACAGCAGATTCCTATGGTACCTAGACAGCAAATGCAGCCACCTCTAGCTCCGATAGGTCAGCAACAGGTGATGCTTCCTCAGCAGGTCACGGGTCAGATGTCGAGTCAAGACAATACTGTACAGCAGTTCCCATTACGAGGTGAAAATGAGACAAATGACGATTGGTCAGATGACAGTGAAGAGTGTAGGCTAGCAGCCTCACTAGAAGTAGATCAGAGAGGCCCATATGTAGAAGGGAAAGTAATGGGCTATAAGGTTTCATTTTTGGTTGACACTGGAGCTACACGCTCTACAGTCCGTAGTGTGGAAGTACCAAGATTACCTTTATCAGGACGCACAATACGAGTGGTTGGCGTGGCTAACCAGTATCTGACAAATCCAATTACCGATCCAGTACAGGTTGAAAATTGGAAAATTTCCAAGGTCTGCATCGGTTTGTTGTATGCGACTCAAGTCCAGTATCCTTACTGGGAAGGGACTTACTATGTAAAACTAAATGTTCAATTACCTGTTCCAACGATGGAATAGAAGTTCAGACAAACAGTGATGACGAAGGTGAAGAGGATCAGCTCATAGGAGGAGAAGAGATGAGCGAAGATTATCCTCTAATTACCTTATTCCCGGTGTTCACATTAATTGACTTACCTGCTGACCTACAAGGGTCCGTAACAGAAAAAGTGTGGGATTTGACAGGCAAGGAGGTTGGTTTGATTAAAGGAATTAAACCAGTCAAGGTGCAGATAAAACCAAATGCAGTATTCCCACAAGTACCACAATATCACATGATTCAAGACGTACTCATTGAGGTGACACAGATAATTGCAGATTTTCTCAGACAGGGAGTTCTAAAGGAAGTTTTGAGTAGTCCATGCAACTCACCTATCATGGGTTTGAGGAAACCCTGTGGGAAGATTCGAATTGTGCAGGATTTGAGAAAAATAAATGAAATTGTGATAAAATGCTGCCCTGTAGTTCCTAATCCAGCGGTAGTAATGTTCCAAGTTCCTTGTGATGCTGAATCGTTTACCGTAGTAGACATATCACAGGCATTTTTTTCAATACCACTACATGAAGAAAGCCAATTTTTGTATAGATTTAAGTTCCTAGATAAGGTGTACAGTTGGTGCAGAATCCCTCAAGGGTTTTCTGAATCTCCATCTATCTTCAATCAGATCTTGAAATAGGATTTGGAACCTCTTGTACTGCCTTTTAATTCCACTCTTGTACAGTACATCAATGACTTATTGATTGCATCCAAGACCAGAGACAGTTGCAAATATGATACCATTGCATTGTTGAACCATTTGGGAAAAAACGGGCATAAGGTGTCACCCAAGAAGCTGCAGTACTGCCAGAAAGAAGTCAAACATTTGGGACATTTGATTGAGAAGGGATCCCGAAGAATATCAAAAGAGAGAATAACAGCTGTCATACAAATGAATCCCCCGACAACAAAAAGAGATGTCAGGATGTTTTTGGGAATGGTGGGTTATTGCCGCCAATGGATACCCAATTTTTCAATCATTGCAAAACCCTTGATAAAATTGACAGGGAAAGATGTCAAAGAGGAACCACATACGATCACTTTGACAAAAGAAGAACTTGAGTCATTTGTGGAGCTGAAGGAGTGCATGTGCAGGGCCCCAGTGCTAGGGATGCCCGATTATGAAAAACCTTTTCTGTTGTTTTGTCATGAACATGATGCTTGTTCTTTGTCTGTTTTAACACAGGTCCACGGAGATGCAAATCACCCTGTAGCATATTTTTCAGCTACTTTGGACCCTGTCGCAGCAGCCCTACCGGGTTGTTTGCGAGCAGTTGCAGCAGTTGGTCAAAGCCTTTCCCAATGTGAGGGCATAGTCATGGGATATCCCTTAACGGTTTTGGTTCCACATTCTGTTGAAATCCTGTTGACAAGAATGAAAACACAGCACATGACAAATGCACGACTTACCAAATATGAGACGATTATTTTGGGGTCACCAAATGTCACATTAAAAAGATGCACAGTACTGAACCCGGCAACTCTGCTTCCCAATGAAAATACAGAAGTCAAAGAAGGGGAAGAATTTGAGCATGATTGTCTTGAGGTAACTGACCTCTGTACCAAACCTCGCCCAGATATACAGGACACTCAATTAAAAGAAAACGATTGCATTATGTTCGTAGATGGGTCCTGTCTAAGAGATTCAACTGGGACATTGAGAGCTGGCTATGCAGTATGTACAATGGCTGGCATAGTTAAAGCCTCATGGCTTGAAAAAGTATTTTCAGCACAAGTGGCAGAATTAATAGCCCTTACAAAGGCCTGCCATGCTGCTGTAAATTTGAAAGTCACCATTTATACGGATAGTAGGTATGGATTCGGAATTGTACATGATTTTGGTCAGATCTGGTCACAAAGGGGTTTCATGACCTCTTCTGGATCACCTGTGAAAAATGGAGAACAGATAAGAGATTTGTTACATGTGATTCAGATACCTCTTGAAATTGCCGTGGTAAAGTGCAGTGCTCACACCAGATCACAAGACTTTGTGTCAATGGGAAATGATTACGCAGATCAGGTAGCAAGATTTTGTGCATTAAATTGTATCTCATTCAAAGAGCAATGGGAATTGTTACCTCAGCCTGAAAATGACACAACTCTGAATCTAGCTTTGCAAGTGGTTGATACTCTAGATGAGTTGAAAACACTATAGAACCGTGCTAACAAGGAAGAAAAACGCTCCTGGCAGAGAATGCAATGTACACAAAGAGCAGATGATATATGGGTCTCAGATGATGGGAAATTAGTTTTACCTAATAGCCTACTGTCACAGTTTGCTCGGTTATATCATGGGCAAGCACATTTGGGAAGAGACGCCATGATCAGATCTTTTAAGGTTGATTGGTTTAATCCAAAATTCAGACATGCTGCAGAAATCATTTGTCACAGGTGCATCATCTGTCAACAGATGAATGCTGGAAAAGGAACAGTGGTAAATTTGAGCCACATTGGAAGACCTGGAGGTCCATTTAATAGAATCCAAATGGATTTCATTGAAATGCCTGTTTGTGGAGGATTGAAGTACGTGTTGGTGATTGTGTGTGTTTTCAGTCATTGGATTGCATACCCTACACGTAGAAATGACAGTCTCACAGTTGCAAAATTATTACTGAGGGAATTAATACCGCGATTCGGGTTCCCGGTTTCTATAGAATCAGATAGGGGAAGACACTTCGACAATGAGGTGATCAAGCTTCTGTGTGCAGCACTCAACATCGTGCAGAAGTTACACTGTAGCTATCGCCCTGAAGCATCAGGACTAGTTGAACAGATGAATGGTACCTTAAAATCAAGAATAGCAAAAATGTGTGCAGCAACGAACATGAAGTGGCCAGATGCATTACCGCTAGTACTGATGTCCATGAGAAACACACCAGATAAGAAAACAGGATTGTCACCCCATGAAATCTTCATGGGTAGAGCAATGAGGTTACCAGCAGTACCTGCCAATGCACTAGTGAATATTACAGATGATATGGTGTTGGATTACTGCAAGAATTTAGCTGACGTGATACGCTCTTTCTCTCACCAGGTAGAAGCTAACACGTTACCACCAATCGGCAAACCAGGTCACTCTCTGCAAGCTGGAGATTGGGTGGTTGTCAAGAAACACGTAAGAAAATCGTGTCTTGAGCCGCGTTGGAAAGGGCCATATCAAGTGATATTGACAACCACTACTGCTGTGAAATGTGCTGGGGTTCCCAACTGGATACATGCCAGTCACACAAAAAGGGTAACGTGTCCTGTTGAAGAGGAACTTGAAAATTCCGGTACAGCAACTTCAAGAAAAGAAGTCTCAGAGTCGGAAATCAGTCAAGAAAGATCTGAGACTACAGGAGAGCCCGCTAGGAACAGCCGCGTCCCTCACATTATCAGAGAGATCGAGAGAGGTGACGGAGTGCCAATCTCAGTGGAGGCAGCAGGAGAACAAAGACAAGGAGAGGTTCTCCCAGAAGCAGACGAATATAATTCAGAACCTGAATACAGTATTGAACCAGAAGGAGAGCGAGAAGGAGTAGCGACAAATACAGATCAGAACGAATCAAGCTATTCTGATCGAATTCCAAGTCTGCTGAGAGAAAACACCATATCACAAGAGGAGGGTGTTGTTCAGAGTCCTGAAGGAGATCACCGACACAAGACTCACAAAGGTGATACATGGCCAGAAATTCGCCCTTTAGAATAAGAGAATTGATGAACTAATCAATAATAGAAGAGAGTGATACTTCACAGGTGGATGATCTGAGTGAAGGGGAACAGCAAGGTGAACGGAGATTGAAAAGAAAGAGAATAGCAAATCGAAAATACTCAGGTCCTGAATGGGCATATGCTACAACATCTGAATGGCAACAAGAATTCTTAGCATTCGGCTTTGATCGAGAAGTGCCAGGCCAATACTACGGTACTTGAAGGAAAATATCAAGAAAACTTTGTGGAAATTATATAAAAAGGAAAGAGACTTTATAAACCTACCGGAAAAGAGACAATCGAACCTGGATTTGACATTAAGAAACCTGATTACGACAAGCTGCTAACCTGAATTGACAAAAAGGGTCCTGGAGTGAGAAAAGACGCTGTAAATACGCTTAGAGAGTTTGCCATCTTGAGTTGATTGTTGATCTACTATTCTGATTCTATACAAACATGGCTTATAGTAACAAGGGAAGTAAAGTGTGTGGTTGGTTAGGATTTATAATAGGTGTTGTATGCGCGATAATGATTGTAGGAGTGATTGTGGGAATGCCATGGAAAGAGAGAGAAACTATTAATGCAACTTCAAAACCTGAAACTACCACTGCAACTAATAAATTATCACCGTGGGAGAAATTCGAACAAGATACTAAATATCTACATGACGGAACTAATACAAAAGGGGAACTTTCTACTAATGTCTTCTATCGCTTATTAAATGAATATGTGGAAACTATGGATGCAAAAGATTGCTATGTGTGTACTAAAATTCCTTCATCTGTGCAGGAGGGGGTCACTTATCATAGTCTCCCTCTTACTTATGGGATTAGTTGTAGTTTGTTACTAACAAGATTCTATAATTAAGAGCATGTACAATACTTTTATTCGAATTTGGATGTTGTATTTTCCTTTGTGCCTGTTATTGAATTTCTGAATAAGTTAGCTAAGGAGCATGACATAAGATTAGTAAGAGGATTTTTTGAGCCAACACTAACATTTGGAACTGCTTATGCACACCGTAACAATTTAACATGCTTACTGTCTCCTGTAGAGAAAAGCTTTTTAGATCACACAGATGATAGACGCAAAGCATTAAAGGAGAAAATAGAAAAGGGCCTAGAAAAACATACTTATGCAAACGATTACGCCTTCACTGCTATTAAAACACAAGGCAAGTTAGCTTTAGATGCATTACACGTAGGTAGGTTATGTATATACAGACCAAAATCTGATAGTGACAATTTATTTGTGGGTACGAGTGAATGCAGGCATGTGTTTTTGTTTCAGAGTAAATGGACCTTCATGTTAAATGGACAAGACCCAGCGATTCCTGGAATCTATTACATCTGTGGGTTAAATGCATATTATCATCTCCCAAAGGGATGGTATGGGACATGTTATTTGGGAATAGTTTTCCCAAAAATATACCAGATTGATGACTTAAAACAAATACATAAATCTTCTGAAATACAACATTCAAGACAAAAACGAGAATCAGTGGCTGCTGTCATTGGTGACATATTTGGAGCAATAATCCCATCAGTTGGGGTTATCCTAAATTCTATGAAAATTCAAAGGTTGTCCACTATTGTGGATAACATGCTGACAAACTTTACAGGGGCAATATTATTAATGGATACTGAACTTGCTGCAGAAAGAGCTATGACTCTTCAAAATCGGCTTGCTTTAGACATTCTTTTAGCCAAAAATGGAGGTGTGTGCAAAATGCTTAATGAGCGTCATTGTTGTTCTTACATACCTGACAATAGTAAGAAAATTAGAAGCATGCTTACTAACCTGACTAGAGATAGTACAGATTTGAAGGAACTGAAAGAACCTGGAGTTTGGGAAAAATTTGGAAAAGGAATTGCCCGGGTAGGAAACTGGTTTACAAATATTTGGAATGGTGTTCTTGCAAAAATTATAATGGGCCTACTAATTGTTTTAATTTGTCTATTAGGATTATGGGGAGCATGTAAAATCAACGACAAAATTAGAAGAAATTTATCAAAAAGAGCCAAACAGAATGAAGAAAGTGAAAGAGAGAAAATATTCAATGAAATATGGGAAAGTTCACATAAAGGGCAAGATGTTAAAATGCGCATAATGCGCAAGGTGAAAAACTGAAAATGAAGAATTGTGTGATGACGTGCGCCATCAGAGTAGGGACTGAGAGAGCGTAGTTTTAAATATTATATATTATAGATGTGTAATGCTTACATTTGACTAAAACAGTCTTAGAATATATTAAATAAAGGTATAAGTTTTGCTCATGTATGAATGTTAATGCTGAAATAATAATTATTTTTAGTTATATGTAGTATTATAAGCTGAATTGCATTCATTAGAATCGTGTGCCTTAAGTTAGCATGAGTCGTGAACTAGCCATATAACTCTCATTTAAAATCTATTTTCCTGCTTTTCTCCATGCGGACTTGCAAAAGAAATATGACCCAGCTATTGTTCTCTTCTGTATTGAAATGCAACATTAACAAAACTTCCCATCCGCATTCTACTAGCTTTTAGTATAGAAATATGTGCTTCGAAACAGTAATGGACACTTTCAAGGACAATGAGACGAGGAGAGAAGAACTCCTGACCCGAGACTTGTGCCAAGATGGTGAAGTAACCCCGGACGTACCACCTACGAAAATGCTGATTATAAAGACCAATTGGAAGATGAGAAAATATCTTAGAATGACAAATGCATTACTTAATGAATAATTTGATTGGTTACCAATGATGGGGTGTAGTTATTAAGCAATAGAATTGTGGGGGAATGGGTTAAGAAAAGGGGATAAAAACTCATGACACAGAGGACGAAGATCAGTTAGGAAGGGATGACATCGATTGCATCCAGAAACTCTGTCACTCTATTTGGTGATTTGAGACTTAGACAAAGTATTACAATCCATAGACTGCCCTATTACACTGTCCTCCATATGAGGAAAGTGATCCATGATTCTCTTTAGTTAGATTGACGGTGAACCAACTGATGTCCTGAAGACGAAGACTGATCCTGTATGCTGACAAAACTTGAGGAGGGTAAATATTGTTGCTAACAAAATTGCTATGCCTTTTCTTTCTAGGTACCAACTGCTGTATAATTAATTAATTATTTAGTTAGATGTTTTCCAAATTGATGTTCTAAATTGTTTTGCATGAAGCCCAACATGCTAATGCTAATTTGAGGTTAGGAGAGGTATTCAATTGACTGACGAAACTGACGTGACTGACATGAAGCTATGCTGAATTGATATTCTGTTGTTTATCATGCACCATGGTTTAATCTCTGCTGTTATATCTATCCTATGATCTTGATTATCGCATTCTTGAAAGTTTATTATAATTGCCACTCTGTGATTATGCTTATATGCCTTTTGGGTTTGAGACTAATGCGTTTAATATTAGATTGTAATCAATAGGGAATAAATTCACAAAATCTTCCTTCAAGGTGTGGTTATTTGAGTCTGGGAATTAATTAATGCGCCGAAGGTTCATTAATGGTTATTGTGAAACATAATTGATGTTTGGTAATCTCGTCCTACAGAGACTCACCACTGGGTCAAAAGGTTCATCGACCTAAACGAGTCCTGATGTGTATAAATTGACATAGACGGACGCGTTATCAATTACTAAGGCCCTCATTATGACTTTGGCAGTAAATCCCACATACCGCCATGCGGACTGCCACCAACATAACGCTGCCACAGCGGATAACCGCCAACCATATTATCACACACATACCAATCCGTTACTATACAGCCACACACACAAGTCCACTAGCCCAAAGGTCAATGATAAACTGGCGGTATTCAAACCCACACCGTTATGCCAACAGAACAATACCCATCAAATTATGACCCACGAATCACTGCGGAGGACATTCAATGGCGGTAAACCATTGGCGGTACATACCGCTGTGCTCAAAATACACACACTTGAACAAAACTACACCACATTGGACAATTCAAACTACACACACCTGAAACCCATACCCACACCACACCCATACACCCACACCACTATAAAACACACACCCAAATTGCCCACAACCCTTTATGAATACAAACCATTGGCAGAAGAGAGCGATACAGCAAGAGCACCCACACAACCAAGGCCTCATAACACCATCACCTATACACCATCCACGCACCTTACATCACACACCCTCACCCACACCACTCACACTACACCCATGCACCACAACAACACCCCAGGTTCTCAGAGGGGGAGCTAAGGGTCATGGTGGAGGAAATCATCCGGGTAAAACCACAGCAATTTGGATCACAGGTGCAGCAGACATCCATTGCTAGGTAGAAGGAGCTATGGCGGAGAATCGTGGACAGAGTCAACGCTGTGGGACAGCACACCAGAACAAGGGATGACATTAGGAAGAGGTGGAACGACCGATGGGGGAAGGTGCATTCCGTGGCAGCAAGACACCAGCTAGCTGTACAGAGGACTGGTGGTGGACCTCCATCTCCTCCCCCACAAGTAACAACATGGAAGGAGCAATTCTTTGCAATCATGCATCCTGGGGCCTGGCAGGAGTAGGAGGAGGACTGGTATGTCAAATCTCTATTACTGTCACTCCTCTACCTGCATACCATCACAAACCCTCACTCCCATCACTTCACCACCTCCCACATACCCCACCATCACAACCCACTCATCCCAATACCAAGCCCTGCATGCAACACTAATGCATGGACACCCCTCACAGACCTGCAAGGACACCTACCACCACTGCATGCACACTGGAGAGAATCACTTAGCCCACCAAACAGCAACTCACACAAAGGCAAATCTGCCAGGGCAACAACAACAATAGAGGGCAACACACCTATGCACAATATGTCACACGCAGAAACAATAACACTGCATTCACATCCCCACAGGTACCCCATCCAATGTTACAGGAGAAGAGGTCACAGCAACATCCAGTCCCCCCACAGAAGAAGCCCACAATGATGAGAGCAGCCCTTCTCGCCTGGATGACCAACCTGGCCCATCAGGGATCTCCAGACAGTCGGTTACCCAGGCACAGTCACACACCACCACAGAGCCTTCCCCTTCAGTTAACACCACCACAGCACCCACCCAGCGGGCCCATACCTCTGTCCCCAGCACACGTCAAACAGCAGTGTGTCCATCTTTCCAGGGACTCCAGGCCACCCCACAAGCACAGGATGATCAGGGACCTGGGGTCAGTGGCAGTGGGCACAAGGTTCAGGGGACAGAGGCACAATCCAACAGGGAAGCTGGGAGGACTGCTGTACGACAGGGAAAGGACAGGCCCAGGGAACCAACTCTCCAGGAGGCACTCACTGCGATCCTGGGAGCATACCAGCATTCCCAGGATACGCTGGGCCAGATACTGGACAAGTTGCAGGAGAACATGCAGCTGCAGGAGGGACAGTACCTGGGGATCAGGGAGGACTTGACGTACATCAACACCACCCTAGTCTACATTGCAGGGGTGCTGGCAGACATGGCCAACACTATGAGTAAAGCAGTGGCACACCACGGGCCCCTGACACTAGCCAAACCGATGAACAGCCCTCCACCTCCGCTGCCGCTAGTGGACAGGAGGCCCCACCACAGGACCAACAGGCCACCAGCACCCCTCCCCCTGCAGAAGGAGAACCACCCTGCAAACTTTCCCTGCAATCCAGACAGAAGCCAGAGACTATTGCCAAGACCCCCGCCAGGAAATAAGACTCTCCTGATTGTTACCCTTGTGTACCACTCTGTCACCCTGTCCACCTTGAACTGCCATTGCTCCCCTTCCTATGCCTCCTTTGACAATGCACCTGTGATACAAATAGACTGGACTCTATCCTGGACTTTCCTCCATCATCAACCCAGCCCATTCCACTACCCCCTCTACTTCTTAGCACTTAAATAAACACACTTTGAAAAAATACAAGTATGGAGTATGTCAAATGATTTAAGTATGTATTCGTTTATCCAGGTTTAAACATTGCAAGTCCTCCTTTTTGCCCTGGTCACCCCCACACTTTTTGGACAGGTACTGGTGGTTACTGACTCTTGGCTGTGCCCTGGGTACTGCTTACCAGTCCCAGGGCCAGTGCTCTGTGTAAAGTGGATATGCAAATTAGGCTAATTATAATTGGCTAAGTTAACCTACCTATAAGTCCCTAGTATATGGTAGGGCATGTAGGTTTAGAGACCACAGCATAGGTAGTGCACCCATAGGTGCACTGCTGAGGTGCCCAGTGTCATTTTAAAGGCAGGCCTGCATTTCTGGCTGCTTTTAAATTAAAGTTATATGCAAATTTGACTATGGAATTAAAAGTAGTTCCAAAGTCTTAAACTACCTTATTTTTACATGTAGGTCACCCCTAAGATGTGCCCTATGTGCCCCTAGGGCTGTGTGCCAGGTAACTATAAGCAGGGACCTTAGAAAAGTAGTTTTATAAGCCCCGGTGAGGTAAAAACAGCCAAATTCGTTTTTCCCTCATTGTAGTAAATGGTCTTCATTGGCTAGAATGGGGAGACTTCATTTTAATTTTAAAAGTCCCCTTACGTGACAGATACAGAGAGTTTGGTATCAAATTAATTGTTATAATAAATACCACAACTTCCACTTGTTGGATTTAATATAACTTGTTCAGGTAAAGAGTTTTAAACTTTGCCTGAAAAGTTACCAATTTCAGCCCTGCACTGTGTTTGCTGCTGTGCTCTGATTGGCCAGCCTCTGGCAGCCTGGCCAGGCTGCATTGATGAGGTGTAAAGTGGCCTGGCTTCACACAAAGAGATGTGCCCGTGGGAGGAAAACTCCCCTCAGCAGATGGTGAGGCAGGAAGGGGGAGGGCTACCAAACTGGTCTTCAAAGGCAGAGAAGGACATTTGGAGCAACCCAGCAACATCCCCACATCCTGCAACCCCAGACAACTAGGTGCCCCCTTGATTAGATTAGGAGAGGGCAGGAGAGAGGTGTGTTTATAATTTTTAGCCACACCAGTGTGTGGGCTCAGCCAGATGTAACCTCCAAAAATTATTTTCAGCCATGATGGATTTTTGAGGAATGTTGCATCCTGGGATTGATTTTTGCCACACTTCCCAGGAAGTGTCATCACAGGGGGAAGGACCCTGCACCTGATTGAAAAATCAGGACCCCCTGTTTTTCACCCAGGGGCAAGGATACAACTGGCAGACCTGCACCCACACCTCAGAGCCCTATCAGATTCCAACAAGGAAGAACCAGAGGAGAAGAAGGACTGCCCTGCTGGACCCCTGGCCTGCACCTGGAATCTGCACTCTGAAGGACTGCACCAGCTGCACACTGGGGCTTCACCACAAGAAGGACTTTGCCTGGCTTCAACTGGTTCAAGGAGGGACTCCCTGTTTGCTACAAAAAATTGCTGACCAGAGTCCCCTGCACCAACTCCTGAAAAAATCTACGAACTGACCACTGTCCAGTGGCCAAAAAGGAGTTTGTGCCAGGTGCATTCTGGGAGTTGTAGTCCACACCACCAAGGATCATCTCAGAGCTTCTGGAACCTTGGAGTGAGCTGTGGACCCCAAAAGAACCTTGAAAGAACATCTGGGAGAAGACCCAGAAGTTTGGAGAACTTTGGAGAACTTTTGGAAATAAGCTCCATAGAGGGACCGACCCGCCGCAGTAACTCTAGCCGGCTTGCCTCAACCGCGACCCGGCCTGACTTGCAGGTTCGTCCCAGTGAAGAAAATCTCCAAAAAAGAGACTAAGGGCCTGATTCTAACTTTGGAGGACGGTGTTAAACCGTCCCAAAAGTGGCGGATATACCACCTACCGTATTACGAGTTCCATAGGATATAATGGACTCGTAATACGGTAGGTGGTATATCCGCCACTTTTGGGACGGTTTAACACCGTCCTCCAAAGTTAGAATCAGGCCCTAAGTCCGAATGTAGGAAGTTGACCGGGACCTCCCAGCCAGCGTATACGAGGAGGGCTACAAGGACGTCGGATCCGGATCCAGGTTTGCTCCGGTCGAAGGATTTTCACCTCAAAAAAACTACTAAGTCCGGAGCTAAAACTCTCCACCGAGGGCTCCTGCAACGCGTATCCGGAGAAGAGTTTCAGGAGGGCGGATTGGACTGGCAGGTTTGTTGCGCTGAAGAAAATCTTCAGAAAAACGACTCAGTGCGAAGGTAAACTTTTGACCGAGGCCTCCCGTGTCCTGTAGCCGAGCCGGGCTCCATCGCGGTCGGCCTTAAACTTTGACTTTGCGCCGGTCGAGGTGCAACCAGATGTCCCGATTGGCACTTTTTGTTTCTAGGCGCTAAATAAACAATAATTCTTTAAAAATTCATATCTCCGGTTCCCCTTATCTGATTTTATTAGTTTTTGTGTAATTTTAAAGATAAAAATATAATCTATTGTTATAAATTGGTTTTGGATTTTTAAACTGTTTCCTGTGTTTTCTTTAATTACTGTTTTGTGATATTTGAATGCTTCACACTTTGTCTCCTAAGTTAAGCCTTGTCGCTCGTTGCCAAGCTACCAAGGGTTGAGCTGGGTTTAATTTACTGAGACCTAACTGCACCTAAGTTGAAGTTAGTGGCCTATTGCTAAGTGTAGGTACCTACCTGCCCTTACCAACAAACCCATATTCCAACATGTATACATATGAAAGACCTTTAGTTGGCTGCAGTCAACACACCAGGAGTGATAGTGGGGCACAAATATCTGCAAAGAGAGATGCCAAAGGGTACAGCTAGTGGCCATAGAAGTGGGAAAAACAGCCTGTCAGTGACAATGTCAAACACAAAACAGTCAATTAAATGTGAAGATACACTGTCTTACCTGTGTGTCATTGGAAGTATTGATGAATTATTGCACTTCTGTTGTCCTCATCCTCATCCTCTGCCTCCTCATCTTCACTGTCCACAGGGTCCACTGCTGCCACACGGCCATCTCTAGCCTCCTCCTCCTGCAGAAAAGACACCTGGCGACGCAAGGCCAAGTTGTGCAACATTCAGTATGCCACGATGATCTGGCAGACCTTTGTTGAGTAGCACAGGGATCCACCTGTTAGATGACTACAACAAAACCTGACATTCAGGAGGCCAAAGGTCCTCTCTATAATACTTCTTGTTCGCCCATGTGCCTCATTGTAATGTTCCTCTGCCCTTGTCCTGGGATTCCTCACATGAGTCAGTAGCCATGAGAAGTTGGGGTAACCAGAGTCACCTGCAAATATCGAGCGACAACTGTTAGCCACCCCCCCCCCCCTTGGGCCCACAACATACCCATACACCAACATGTACTGGGTGGGAACCAGGGCTCACTTATTAACCACACCCTGTGCCTCTGAAGTTGAGCCATCACATTTGGGATGCTGCTATTCCTCAGGATAAAGCCATCATGCACAGACCCAGGATACTTAGCATTGACGTGGGAGATGTACTGGTCCGCCATGCACACTATCTGCACATTCATGGAGTTAAAGCTTTTTCGATTTCTGAACACCTGTTAATTTCACCGGGGGGGGGACAAATGCAATATGTGTTCCATCAATAGCTCCAGTGATGTTGGGGAAATATCCCGTTGCATAGAAATCAGCTTTCACTGTGGGCAAATCCTCCACCTGGGGGAAAACGATGTAGCTGCACATGTGTTTAATCAGGGCAGAAAACACTCTGGTGAGCACTCTTGAGAACATTGGCTGTGACATTCCTGCTGCCAAGCCCATTGTCACTTGGAAGGAGCCAGTTGCCAGGAAATGGAGCACTGATAGCACTTGCACAATAGGAGGGATCCCGGTGGGGTGACGGATAGCAGAGATTAGGTCAGGCTCCAAAGGGGCACACAGCTCCGTGATTGTTGCCCTGTCAAGTCTATAGGTGAGGAAAATGTGCCTGTCTGCCATTGTTGCCAAGTCCACCAGGAGTCTGTACAAGGGGGAATGTGTCCATCTCCTATTCATCCGCAGCGGTTGCAAACTATGGCGTAAAATAGTGAGCAGCTGGTCATTATTTCAACATTCCAACCAGTAGAGTTCAATGCATGTTGTGATTGTAACAGTATTTTGTTGGAGATTTCCAAATGGTGCATTTGTGTACTGTGACGCAGTTAGGATCCATGGCCAGCCCCCCCACGAAATGGCATCCGGCTGTCCTGTATGGAGGGACAGGTGGAAATGAGGTAATTCTGCTGACGTTGTGAGCCGTTGCGGGAAGCAGTCAAAAACCGCCGTGCAACTCCTCATTGGTTAACATTGGGCCCTATGGGGTACAGTGGCCAATGGGGATGTACGCCGGCGGTGAAGGTATGCACTGCCGCGGACGTCACTGCCATTTTCTATCTGTTCACTCACTTGCTACCTGACCTTTAACAGGAGAGGACCTACACTGCATGTGCTGCTGTGACCTGTGTCTGGAACTGACCATGGCTCGTGTGGCTGAGGAAAGGGCCCCTTCCTTCACTTCAGCAGAGTTGGAGCGACTGGTGGATGGAGTCCTACCTCAGTACCGAATGCTGTATGGGCCTCCAGACCAGCAGGTGAGTACACCGTAAGTACGATGCATGGTACGTGAATGAATGGAGTGCTGTGTGTGAAAGCCTCATGTAGGGGGTGGGTGGTGGATGGACCCTGGGCAGCGTGCAGAATGTATGGTGGGCCATGTCTATGCTAATGGGGATGTGAAGGGGCATGGTGGGCCATGAGTGTAACAGGCAGGACGGTCAGACTAATACCTTTCCCTGTGTCCATTTCCCTGCAGGTCAGCACCCATCAAAAGAAGGGTATATGGTGTGCCATCGCCAAGGACGTGCAGACCCTGTGATCTATGGCAGGCAGAGCACCAACTGTCGGAAACGGTGGGAGGACCTGAGATGCTGGGCATGGAAGACCGCAGAGGCCCAGCTGGGGATGGTATCCCAACGAGGAAGGGGTGCCCGTCGAACCCTAACCACCCTGATGGCCCGCCTACTGGCGGTGGTGTATCCAGAGCTGGATGGGTGCTTGGGGGAATCACAGCAGCCACAAGGGGGTGAGTACAGAGCCCCAACATACAACTTGCGCCACGTGGGGTGGGATCCGGGTGGGGGGGTGGGCCCTGTGGGTACCCCTAGGCCAGGCCTGGTATTGCAGGTTTGGTCCCATGTTGGGCAGGGTTCTCATGTGAAAGTCCTCCAACCGAGCTACTAGGCATCTACTACTGGGCAGGGGTCTGTGTGTCTCAGGTATGATGCCATTGGCTTTAGGTGTGCCTATCCATGGTCTGGTGACTAGCATTGTGACTGGTAGTGCATTGCCTAGTGCATAGGGCTGTTCCGTGTCTGAGTGTGTTGTGTACACCAACGGTGATGTTGTTGGCGCCATTGACCAAGTTTATCCTTTGTGTCCCCCACTTTTTGT
Organism: Pleurodeles waltl; assembly: GCF_031143425.1. NCBI lineage: Eukaryota > Metazoa > Chordata > Amphibia > Caudata > Salamandridae > Pleurodeles > Pleurodeles waltl. The sequence continues at coordinate 483,230,271 of NC_090439.1, forward strand.
TTTGTCACCCTGTCCTTATGTGCATTAGCATCATCTGTTGGAGGAGCAGAGGCAACAGCTACTGAAGGAGTTGCATCCCACAGGAACCAGGAGGCGGAATCCACCGATGGTGAGGGCACCAATGGGACAGAGGGCGAAGGCAGCACCATTGCGGAGACAGGAGGGGACAGTTCGGACATGGATACCTCATCTGATGGGAGCTCCCTGGTGGTGGCGGACACTTCTGTGACTACCCCAGCTAAAGGTACAGCCGCCACTCCCGTACCAGCACAGCCTTCCCTGCAGCCCCTCAGCGAGTTTCTTGTGCCCGCTCACCCAGGAGGGAGGGCATCTCCTTCGTCCCAGGCATCTCCGGCCCTGCTCCAGTTAGCACTGCTGCCCTATGTGAGGAGGCTATTGACCTCCTGCGATCCATCTCTGTTGGGCAGTCAACTATTGTGAATTCCATGGCGGCCCAACACAGATCAATCCAGGCTCTGGCCTCCTCTCTGATGGCAGCCATTGTCCCTGTTTCCAGCCTCCCCCCTCCAACTCGCTCTACCCAATCCCATTCCCCTCAACTCAAACTTATCCCAAGCACACAGTCAGACCAGCATGCACCCAGGTCAACACACAAGAGTGGACATGGCAAACACAAGCACCACACTTCATCCCACAGGCACTCACACATAAACCATCCAGAATCAGACATACCACCATATACTGCCTCCACTGTGGCCCCCTCCTCCTCCTTATCCACCTCACTCCCAGTTTTGTCTCCACTCACACCTGCATGCACTACAACCTTATCCACTACCCACATCACCAGCACACCTAACAGCACACGCCCCTCACTGGCAGTCACCACACCCACTCCCATGCACACACCCCCTCTGTCCTCTCCCACTGTGTCTGTGCCCCCTCCTCCCAAATTACACAAGCGCAATCACTCAGACACCCAACAGCCATCCACATTACAGCAGCATCCAGCCCATGCACCTGCACCCAAAGACAGCAGACAGACACTCCCTACCACCATTCTCTCTTCCTCCACTCCCAAACCATCTCCCTCTTCCCACACCAATGTCCCTAAGAAGCTTTTCCTCTCCACCTTTGACCTCTTCCCTACCCCTCCCTCCTCCCTCACGTCAGGCCAGGGCGGTCAAAACCCAGGCAAGCACCTCAGCCACCCAGTCCACGGGCACAGTAGTGTCCCCAACTACTCCAGGTGGGAAAGGATCCCAGCCTCCAGCCAGGCAGATGGACAGAGTGCCAGCCCCAAGTGCGTCAAGGAAGGGCAAGGAATCAGCCCCAGCTGCAGGATGGAAGGGCAAGGAGGCAGCCCCAGCTGCAGGACGGAAGGGCAAGGAGTCAGCCCCAGCTGCAGGAAGGAGGGGCAAGGAGCCTGCAACAGCAGGCAGGAAGGACAAGGGGCCTGGTAAAGGGACTCAGTCAGAGCCCCCACCACCAACCATGGTGGTGCAGCCATCTGAGGCTGCAGGGAAAGGACGGAAGGATCTACCCTCCACTGCCAGCACCGCCACCTGCACTGCCACCAGCACCAGCATCACTGCCAGCAGCAGCAGGCCCAATGGACAGCCGTCCAAGGCTGCAGGGGAAGGGCTAGAGCCTCCACCCACCACTGCCAGCTCCATCAGCAGCACCACCACTACCACCACTGGGCAGCCGTCACCGCCGGCAGACAGTGTGTAGTCCTGCGTCCACGGGCTGTTGTGCGGCCTGGCCCCAGCAAATCCTGTGGGCTTCCCACTCCATAACTAATCCTCTGTGAGAATGAAACAAACAAATTCATAAATGTTGGGGTATATTTACTAAAATGTACTGCAATGCCTCACAGCAACTAAAGTTGCTGTGTCGCATTACCCGAAAGGAAGCAAGGAGGAAAACACATTCTCTACTAAGATATAGCACTGTCCTGCTCTCTCTTTGCACCATGTCTAGAATAGGTTTTGTACTGGAAGAACACTCTTCCATTACAAAATATTATGCTTAGACTAACTTTTAAACATTCCTCTCTTTGGATGTATGCTGTACAGTGCATCACACGTGCAAAGTCTGGAAAGATTAAAGAAATGAACATGAGAGAGCATAACTTGGCTGTGCCATTATGCGGCTCAGAAAGAGAAAATAAAATGCATTTGACAACCTATGTTATGTAAGTCTAAATGTATCCATGTAAACAGGGAAACTGAAAGTTATAAATGCATTTACAAGTAGAAAGATACAATGATCATATGCAAATCAAATATATGCAGCATCATTCCATGAATGAATGAATTTTATGATTTTGTATTCAATTGACATATTCACAGTTAACCCTTATTTATGCTGTTTACATGTAATGCACAGAAATTCATGCATTTGAATGTGCATCAAGTGTCCGGTCAAACTATGCTGGGAAAGAGGTCTGAACAATGTTTTCTTGTGGAAATCTACCTTGTTGTGTATGTTTTTGCTTGCAGCTGCATTTACAGAAGCCTTCTTATAATGAAAAGCTTAATGTTAGTGTTAGAAATGGTGTCTCTAGTTGGCAAAGGTATACATCTTCGTCCAAATAGGGACCACAACCCTAGTCACGGTAAGTCACACACAATCCAAATTATCCTATGCCCACCATCTGGTAGCTTGGCGCTGAGCAGTCAGGCTTAACTTAGAAGGCAAAGTGTAAAGTTGTTTGCAATAAATCATGCAATAACACAGTGAGAACACCACAAAAAGACACAACACAGGTTTAGAAAAATATAAGATATTTATATGATTAAATTAAGGTCAAAACCATCAAGATTTGATAATCACAAGTTGAAATCACATTTTGTAATGATAAGATGAGTCTTTAGTTCTTAAAAGCAACAATTGTCTATTGCAAGCACAAAGTACCTGGTCTGCATCAAAATTGCATGCACGAAGATCGCAGAGGAGGAGATGCATGGAAAAAGGTAGGTGTGCGTCAGATATCTGGGCGCACACAGATGATACATTGATTCTTTTTCACGCGGCAAGGGCTTTGCGTCGAATTCCAGTGTGCAGGCTTGAACCTTCTTTGCGATGCGGGGTCTTTTGACACCTGCGCTGTTCCGGCTTGGCAATGCATCGATCCAGTGGGCTGCACGTTGAAGTTCCGGACGCACTGCTGGTGCTCAGTCGATCTCCACTCGAGTGAGCCAAGCTGTGTCATTCCAGTTCGGTGATGCAGTGATTTTCTCTCCACTGAACCGGCTGTGCATCGATTCCAGCAGGCTGTGCATCGATTTATGCCACAGAAGGAGTTTTTTTGCAGAGATGAAGTCTTTTTGGCCCTGAGACTTCAGGAAACAGGAGGCAAGCTCAATCCCAGCCCTTGGAGAGCACCTCTTAGCAGAGCCAGAGGCCAGCAATGTCCCAGTAGGGGGTTTGGCAGTCCATTGTGAGTGGGCAGATCACTATCCTTTAAAATTTAAGTGTCAGGCCCTCCACCCTTCCAGCCCAGGAAGACCCATTCAGTACGCAGATGTATGCAGGTGTGACTGAGCATCCTGTGTTTGTGGTTGTAAGGGTGAAGTGCACAAGGGCGCTGTCAGCTGGCCAAGCCAGACGTGGATTGAAGACAGGCAGTAAGGCACAGATGTATTTTACGTGCAGAGAAATGCTCACTTTCTAAAAGTGACATTTCTAAAATAGTAATATAAAATTCAGCCTCGCCAGTCAGCAGGATTTTGTATTACATTCTGGACATACTAAATTTGACCTGTCTACTCCTTTCTGATCAGAATCGACCACTCAAACAATATATGAGGATACCCCTAATGTTAGCCTATGAAAGGAGCAGGCCTGAAAGCAGTGGAAAACAAATTTAGGAGTTTTCCCCCACCAGTTTATGTAAAACACACAGATATATGTCTTGCCTTTTACCTAAACAGCACCCTGCCCTCTGTGTTGCCTAGGGCCTACCTTAGGGGTGACTTATATGTATAAAAGGGGGAGTTTAAGGCTTGACAAGTACTTTTAAATGCAAAGTCTAAGTGGCAGTAGGGTCGTCCTAACGGTTGAACCAGGAGATGAAAGCTTAATTAAAGAATACTGGTGATGACTGTTTACTGATTATGGAAAGTTTCTGGCAGTGGCATAATTGATCTGAAGTTTGAGAATTTGAGAGTGTTTTAGTTAGTTAGAGATTCAGACCTTTTTTTGCCCTTTGACTAGAGGGGATCTTTAGAAACTTAGAAACAGACCTTTGTTTCTTTATTGCTTGGTTTATGTCACTTTATGCTGCACACATCTCTCTTGCTGAAACTAAGCTTTCTGTTGTGCTGACACTTTTTTTCATTCCAAACGTTGCAAGTTACTTCTACTTAGGGTTCCCTGATGATTATTATAGGAGTTGGGTAGGTGTAGGTTCAATGATTACACAGGAGATCAAGGCTTGAACTCAGAGCCCCAAGTTTTATTTCTTACTTCCTGTATGGTTGCTACTAAAATCTTGGTTTGCTTGATGTTGTACATTTTAATTTTGTCCAACTTTTTAATACTTCTTTGGTCGTTTTGTATTTGTATAGCATGTTTTTGAGGCACATTTATATAAGTCTACCTTTGAATTTGTAAGAAATCTTTTGAACTTTCAGTTTGCCTCGATATTCAGGCCCATATTTATACTTTTTTAGCGCTGCATTTGCATCGTTTTTTGACGCAAGATTGGCACAAACTTACAAAATACAATTGTATTTTGTAAGTTTGCGCCAGTTTTGCGCTGAAAAGCGGCGCAAATGTGGCACTAAAAAAGTATAAATATTGGGCCTTAGTGTGTGACCAAATGGGTTACATTGTAATTATTTGAAGTTGAATGGTTTAATGTATTTTTCTTCACCCCTTGGAAGTTAGAAAAAGATTAATTGAGTCCAAGTATATTAGGTATAGTGCCAGACGCTGCATCAATACATTCCTCCTTTTTTATTCCAGTGTCAAAAATGAGTTGTTTTTTGAGGCAGACCCTCTCTACATTTTTAGTAGATAGGATTTTGTGTAAAGAAACATAAGCGGTTACATCAAAATGCCCATGTTCCACCCATGGAACTCTTGTTTGAACAAAAATAATGTAGGTGCTGCTTTGTGTTACATTCAGGTGACTTTTCATTGGAAAACAAGTTTTCTGCTGGAAACAAATAAACATTTGTGCCAATTTGTGTCACTTTTGTGATGGAAGTTGCCTCAAAATGTTGGTAAATACTCCCCTTTGTATCACTATAAGTATATGTCTACAAAGGCGCCTTCACAGGAAAGAATGTCTTTTGCATCCATTACCAATGCAAACAATGGAAAAGTCAACATATTGAAACACTGTGGGCCAGTTCCAAAACGTGATGATACTTCAGCAGCCAGTGCCTGAAGCTGCTTGCTCAAACAAGCCTGTGGTTGTACAGGGTTGGCCCAAAGGACCTTTTTGTATGTAATTTGTCATGCAATGTATGTTGTGCTGACATGAGCTAACGCTCAGAGATTGGTGTCTGAAAGCCACAATGCAAAGTCGTTTGGAACCCCCATTTCAGTGTAGGTTAAAAAAACAGAAAGACCATATTTTCTGATTAGATGAATGATCGCCTCTTATCATGGCTATATGATGGATAGTGGGTCAAAAGTGACAGGAGGGAAATTGGAAACTATGTGCAAGTATTGCATCAGACAACGTTTCATTACATAAGGCCAATTTGATTGACGAAAGAGAACCTAATGAATGCTATTTTGACAAAACCAAGATTAATGCAAATCCGAAGACAGGCAGGGAAAAGTCACAGAGGGAAGATTATTATTACAGGAGGCAACAAAATAATGCAGAATCAGTTTCAAGGGTGAACTGTCTTTCTAAGCTCTTGTCATGGAAGTTCTGTCAAATTGTTCTCTCCAATCAAATTATCATTCAATAGTGTCAAATACTCCATCTTGGAATTTGAAATCAGTTCAAACTTTCCAGGTTGCCTAGCCTGACCTTTGAATATCCCGCATTTTCATTCAACCAGGGTAATAGTTTATTCATCCCCTTTACCAATGTTCATGCCTTGGAAATTAGGGGAGAATGGTGATCATGGTAATGTGATTGCCCTATCATCTCAGCTACCTTCCAGACTCTTACTCATGGCATCTCATTATTATATTTCAAACGTTTCCTGTAGATGTGAACACGAAATGGAGGTGTGTTCAGAGAGTTATAATTTTTATGTCGATTCTTTTGTTGATATCTCTCACAGAAGTCCCACAGTGTGAGATTTCAATGCACAGAATGGATTTGGTAAATTATTTGTTGCATGCATACTGTGCTTTTTTAAGGCAACTGTGCCAACAGATATATCAGAGGATCTTTTGGATTTCTCTTGTATAGTCAAATGTGTTCAACAGTGTCTGACTTTTTACAGGAGAACTGAGCCAAAGATATTCTGTTGAGGTCTTGTGTCTTGAGAACACTTTTAAGTCTAACAAACACACATCGCAACTCTTTTATATGTGTCACCACATCTTCAAAGATTTTCATATTTGTTATATGTACAGTGTCCAAAAACCAGATATTCCACATATATTGTCTGCTTTCTCATTATATATACATATCTTTTCTATTGGTCCAAACATTTAGAATCAGCAAGGCTCTCTACATTGATAACAACAGTAGTACATCTGAGCATATGCCAATAGTATTTCTAATACAATGTAGAACTGCTCCAATGTATTATAACTGTTGTGGCAAAACCAGATTTTGGAAAAGTTTTTACGGTATTGATGTGGGGGTGTTTGGAATTTTCTTAGAAGAAATGCTGTGGACATCCACCCAATTAAGGTTCCCCTTTTCTCCAGCTCAAGCATACTCATATACAATAACTGCTGATTTTTTTATTGACTACACTCAAACACATCCGCGACCCATGATAGTCACAGAAGGTTTTCCTCACTTTTACAATCTCTGAGTCATAACTCACTTTTGCTCTTCTAAATTCTACTTTAAGTGATACTGGCAGTGTTAGACTTGGCATCCTTGCCTCTGTTTCCCAGGTTGTTGATGTGTGCTGGACTCTGTTTTTGCTGTTTTTGTTACTCTGGGCACTTTACCACTGCTATCCAGTGCTAAAGTGCAAGTGCTTCTATGTAAAATGTATGTGTAATTGGATTTCCATGGTTGGCATATTTTGATTTACTGGTAAGTCCCTAGTACAGTGTACTAGAGGTGCCCATGGCCTGTAAATCAAATGCTACTAGTGGGCCTGCAGCACTGGTTGTGCCACCCACATTAGTAGCCCTATAAACATGGCTCAGAACTGCCTGTGTGTGCAGTTTTAAACTTCCAATTCGACTTGGCAAGTGTACCCACTTGCCAGACCTAAACTGTCCCTTTTCTTACATGTAAGACACCCCTAAGGTAGGCCCTAGGTAGCCCCATGGGCAGCGTGCAGTGTATGTTTATGGTAGGACATATACTAATGTGTTTTATATGTCCTAATAGTGAAATACTGACAAATTCATTTTTCACTGTTGCAAGGCCTATCTCTCTTATAGGTTAACACGGGGCTACCTTTAAATATGATTAAAGCGTAGATTCCCTTTGGGAGCAGACAGACATGTGGAGTTTGGGGTCTCTTAGCTCACAATTTAAAAATACATCTTTTAGTGAAGCTGGTTTTGAGATTGTGTGTGTGAAAATGCCACTTTTATAAGTGGGCATTTTCTTGCTTAAACCATTCAGTGACTCAGCCTGTTTGTGGATTCCCTGTCTGTGTCAGTTTGACAGTTGGGCTGTTTGCACCTCTCTCTAGGCAGTGACACAAAGGGAGCTGGGGTGTAGCCTGTATATTCTGATCAGCCATTTGTGCTAGGAGGAAGGGGTGAAGTGATCACTTACACCTGAAAGGGCTGTGCCTGTCCTCACACAATGCAGTCCCTATCCCCCTGGTGTTTGTCTGGGGCCTGGCCTGGGCAAGGCAGGATCTCACAAACACCCAAACCCCTGAAAAATCAGATAACTTCTGGACATCAAGAGGAGCCTCTGCCTGGAGAAGATCTGAGGAGCTGAGAAGAAGTGCTGCCCTGCCTGTGACTGTGCTTTGTGGTGCTATCCTGCAGCTGTTGCTTCTGCCTGTGCAAGAGGACAAAGACTGGACTTTGTTGTGCATTCCTGCTTGTGAAGAAATCTCCAAGGCCTTGTCCTGAGCTTGCCTCCAGTTGTTGAAGTCTCAGGACCATCAAATACTTCTCCTGCCAGCACCCAGACTCTCTGCTGAGACTCCTGCCCTGCCCAGTGGTGTCCCATCCACTTCCTGGGGCCTTGGAAGGCAAAGCTGGCAGACCAAGACTGAAAATTCACGTACAGACCGCCGTGCGGGTAAAAGTTTGACACAACTTCCGATACGCGGCTGAGAAACGACGTGCCACTGGCTTTGTGGCTGAATTCGATGCTCCACCTGCATCGCAGCTGGAAGATCAATGCACGCAGCTGGAGAAACGACGTGCAACACCCGCTGACAGAGGCTGATAACCTTGCAACCCACACAGCGCGGTTGTCTTGATAGGATGCAGCCGGATTTTCGATGCAACAATACTGGGCGCGAAAAAACAATGCACCGCTCTCCTGCGGAGAGAAGAAACAATGCACACCGACGCGACTGGAGGAGGAGAAACGATGCACGCCTCACTTACGGGTGAGAAATCCACGCGTCACTAGCTTTTTCCGACGCACACTCGTCTGTGCATTTTTACGCTACACAGGTACTTTTCAATGCTAACAGTGTTTTTACTGATTTCTCAAGGATTTAAGACTCTTTTTGCTATTTAATTCCTAATTTGACTTGTGTATGGAGGTTTTTTGTAGTTTTGGCCTTGTTTTGTTTAGATAAATATTACCGATTTTTCTAAATACACAAAAGGTGTGGGGTGTAACTGGACTATTAGGCCCTGTTCAGGAAGCGTTAGTTGGGCGCGTATTCTCCAGGCAGGGAATGGGTGTGGGAAGTGGCTATGCCTTCGAAGGAGTTCCCTTTACGGACTAGGTGGTCTCACACATATTATAGTGTCATGCTTCATCATTTCACCACTAGCCCCACCCAGGTAAGATGATACTACTGGGTGGACTCAACCTCGTTATTAAAAGAACTGCAGAGGGAGTGCTGAAATTAGATCTAGCTGGATAGTACAAGGGATCCAGATAAAGAATTGGTGAATAATAATAAAATTACCTTACAAATCACCTGTTTCGTTTGGAGATTATTTAATATAGGTGTTTGTAGGTAAGAATAAAAACCAGGGTAAGGACTCTGTTGAAAATGATGACTCAAGGAGTCTAAAAGTAAGGGACCAACATGTTTCTGCCCGCACTAGGAGATGGAAGGTCTGGGGCATTCGTCAGGGTCGCGGATCCCTATAGGACAAGGAGCATGAAAGCATGCTCGATAATATGAAAAGTGCTCAAATTAAATAAATATATGTCAGGCCTACCTGAACATTTTGTTTTGGGGGAGGCCTAAGAAGAAAATAAGGAAAACAGTGGTGAAATGAAGGTGCCACTTCAATCAAAAATGCACAGCACACAGGGGTGTCATAAACATGCCATGGATGGCACACGCAAACACATGCAGGAGAACAACAGGCAGGGGAGCCTAACAAAATGGACTTACCCTGCGAGAAAGGGTGGGTAGCCTCTGATCTGGAAGATAACAGAGGGGGGTTGCCCCTTATAGTCAAACTCTTCAGAAAAGAGGGAGCATAAAACCTAAAAAGGCGAAAAGCTAAAGGGAGGCCATGGCAGGTAATGAGTATTAAGTAAGGAACCAGTATCATTAGAGTAGATAAGTCTATATGGGTAATGATGGGTTGATACAGGTAATAAATATTCAATAAAAACACATATAAAACTGATTAGCTTGTTGTGGAGCTAATCTCCGATCGGAAAATGCTGTTCTTAGGGAGAGAAACACTATCCTATAGTGAGAGAATCAAAGGTGGCCCTCCGGGGGGGTTTCAAAACTTACAACTCCAAAGAATAGAACCGTTAGAAGCACCTATGGTCCGTATTCCAGCCGCTCAAATAATGCATTGAGGGAGCGCTGGGTATTTAAGGACCAGGCAGGTGCCAATTAGAGGCCAATTAGACAATTAGTCAAATTCAGCTGATAGGGTGCATGTCCAATCGCCGCTGGGGAGGGAGGCACTGGAAATTGCCTCGAAGAGCCTGGAGACCCCGGAAATGCTTGAAAGACGTGTAGCGTCTAGTCGGGCATCGAAATGCCAGGAAACGTAGTCCCCGGCTTCCGAGGATCGTGTGTATTAGTGGTTGCCATAGCAACCAGAACGATTGTGCGCTCCGCTTGGAATCAGCAGAGATGCATGATCTTGTGCTCATGTTTTAGCTCCGCAGGACGGGTCTATCGGGGGAAGGAGGGGACAAAAGGGAAAAGAAGAAAGGGAAGGAAAAAAGGGGGGACCGGGCTGTCGTAAAGGGAATGCTACCTGGAAAGGAGAACAAGGGGGGGGGGAGGTGCGAGGAAAAAGTGAATAAAGGCCAAAATGAAGATGGTGGGTAAAGTAGGGAGGTGGGGGGGGATGTTTATCAGGGGAGGAGGGAAAGAGAGAGAAATGAAAAAAATTTAAGAAAAGGTAGGAGAGAAAAAAGAAAAAAGGAAACATTGAAGGAGCAGAGGGAACAAAAGATGAGGCAGGAGAAAGGGAAAAAGAGCAAAACAAAGGAAGTAGAGTGGATACAAGAGAAGAAACGAAAGGAAAAAAGGGAAGAGAAGAGGAGAAAAAATGAAAGAACTGAGAGAGGAGGAGAGGGGAAGAATAGAAAAAGATAAAGAGGGGAAGGGGAGGGAGATAGTGGGGGAAGGGAATGGAGGGTTTTGGTGCTGGTGGGAGTGATGTTGTTATTACAAGGCTGACCATTGGATATTGTCATTCAGTCCCATGATGTCGGTATGTAGCCTCCACACCCATCTCTGTTCATAGAACAGTAATTTTTGCTTCAAGTTCATGGTTGGATGGTTGAGTTTATCCATGACGCACCACTCCATGTTGTTGGGATTGTGGTTGTTGGTGATGTAATGTTTGGTGAGGAAGGTAGCGTCTCGTTTGCATCTGATTGTACTTCGGTGTTCGCAGGTGCGAGTACCCACTCTCCTGGTGGTCATGCCAATATATATGAGTCCGCAGGAACACCTTATCATGTAAATAACATTCTTGCTGTTGCAATTGGTGAAGTTCCTTAGTTCCCATGGTGTCTGTCGGCTCAATTCTAATTTGAGGGTCTTCTTTGTGAATTGACAAACACTGCAATTCCCACAGGGAAAGTGTCCTTTCAGTGGTGGTAAGTCCCATAAGGTCCCTTGCTTGCTGACAGTGGCCTATCTCGGGGTTGAGTATGGATGATTATGTCGCAAATGCTTTTAGCTTTTTTAAAGGCATTAAGGGGGGTTCGAAGGGATGGCCTCCTGAGGTTCCAATCATCTTTAATTATCTTTTTTACTGTATTGGATACAGGATTAAAGGTTGTTACACAGATGATACTGTCTTTATTATCGGTTCTTACCGAGGGTTGCAATAGCATATTCCTATGACTTGAGCGAGCTAGCTTTTCGGCTCTTCTCATGAGATCTGCAGGATATCCTTTAGCCGGTAGTTTATTGGTAAGCTTCTTGGCATGTTTGTTGTAATCTGTTAATTCTGTACAGTTACGTCGCAGGCGCAGAAAGTGTCCCACTGGTAAATTCTTCTTTAGAGAGCGTGTATGGAAACTTTGGAATTGTAATAGATTGTTCCTATCAGTTGGTTTGTAAAAAAACTTCTGTCTATAGGAAGCCATCTTTTACCCAGATAAGAAGATAAAGGAAGGAAATTTCTGGGTTTCACTATAATGTGTGTGAGACCACCTAGTCCATAAAGGGAACACCCTCGAAGGCATAGCTACTTCCCACACCCATTCCCTACCTGGAGAATACGCGCCAAACTAGAGTTTCCTGAACAGGACCTAATAGTCCAGTTCCCTCCACTTATACGACACACCTTTTGAGTATTTACGATTTTCTAGCCAAACCAGGAGCATGTGTGGGGTTGAGTCACTCCCGACACTCTGCTCTTGTGTTTCAAACCTATTTTTCTAAACCTGTATTGTGTCAATTTGTAGTGTTTTCACTGAGTTACTTTGTGTTGGTACAAATTCTTTACACCTAGGATCTAAAGTTAAGCCTGCCTGCATGTGCCAAGCTACCAAAGGGGTAAGCGGGGGTTAACTGAGGGTGATTCTCCTTTACCCTGACTAGAGTGAGGGTCCTTGCTTGTACAGAGGGTAACCTGATTGCCAACCAAAAAACCCATTTCTAACAGGCATATTCACCCTTTCAGTCCCTGGGCTCTAGGCCCCATAGAGTTGCATTCTTACCATGGGATGGTGTAACATACTCATGCTTTTAATTTGTTTGTCCTTTAGCCATAAGTAAACATGATTCAGGTAGGTTGTGTGGGCCATCGTCTGTGAAAGAAAGCTTTATGCAGCTCTCTTTGGGAGACTCCTAACAGACCTTTGCTAAGAGCATTCTGTCATAGTTTTTCCTGCCCCAATATTTTCATAACCACCCTCAGGCTTTTGGATGCAGAAATACATTCATCCTTGTGTAGAGAACCTTTAATGGCAACTGGATGTCCTTTTCATATATATCCAAGAATCTTTCCCTACTGCCTCACTGTTATTTTTTCAGGTACATGCTTTTTCAGATGTATGAAATGATAAGTGATGATGTGACATGAAATAACAGATGCAAGATGAGAAGGGTATGTAAGCTAACATAGCCAGCTAGTTGTGATAATACAAGCTCTGTAGGTATTCTCAAACCCTCAACAAGGTATTTTCCAGATGTTAGCCTGACACCCTAATAATGGTTCTTTATAATCAACTATCTACAGAATTCTCTGTGTGGGACCCCATGCCTCTTACACAACCGTAAACCTTCCTTCGAAATGTGAAATGAAGGAACCAACCCAGTTGTTGTGCTGTGGAGCACAATATGGACACTGGATATATATCTGGCCATCATAGGTGTGGTAAACACCTGCTGAATGGAGTAGTGCAGAGTAAAAACTAAAGCAGTCAACTAAGTGTTTTCTCTCCCTTCACTCCAGGGCGATCACCTGCAGGTCTTCACACCAACTGCACATCATAAATAGAACTACTGCTTTCACTCAAGGTAGGCTGGGGCAGATCCCTAGAACCAGGCACCAGTTTAGGGAAACGAGCCACCATGAGTCTAGACCATTAAATCAAAGTGCTTGGCAAACAGCTGCCAGGCTGTGACTATAAATGCAGTTCGCAAACCATGGAATGAACAGAGATAAGCAATATACATAAGATGGTTGGCCACTTCAGAGTTCTGGTGGACGTTACATATTAGTATGTAATAGTGTATACCAAGTGTGTACACCAAGATCATCTGTGGGGTCCCCCAAGGATCCTCCCTCAGCCCCACCCTCTTCAACATCTACATGGCTCCTCTCACCAACATCCTCCGCCCCCATGGCATCACCATCATTTCATACGCTGATGACATCCAGCTCATCATCTCCCTCACTAGGAACCCAGCTACCATCAAGAATAACCTGCAAGCGGGACTCCTTGAGATCGCCAACTGGATGACAGCAAGCCACCTCAAATTGAACTCAGACAAAACAGAGATAATCATCTTCGGCCCCAACAAGGCAGTATGGAACGACTCTTAGTGGCCCACCACCCTTGGACCACCCCCAGCACCCACCACCCACACACGCAACCTTGGCATCATACTGGACTCGTCTCTCTCCATGACCCAGGAAATCAATGCCATATCATCCTCCTGCTTCATACCCTTCGCATGCTATGCAAGACTTTCAAATGGATTCCTTTAGAAACAAGAAGAACAGTCACCCACGCCCTCATAAGCAGCAGTCTGGACTACGACAACGCCCTCTACGCAGGGACCACAGCCAAGCTTCAAAGAAAACTCCAGCGAATCCAGAACGCAGCCGCACGTCTCATCCTCAACCTCCTTTGCCACAAACACATATCCACCTACCTCAGATCCCTACACTGGCTGCCCATCAACAAAAGGATCATTTTCAAAATCCTTGTCCACATTCACAAAGCCCTCCACGACACTAGACCCACCTACCTCAACAAACGATTCAACTTCCACATACCAACTCGACAGCTCCGCTCCGCCGCCCTCACCCTCGCTACAGTCCTCCTCATCCAACGCACCACCTCCGGCGGCATATCCTTCTCCCACCTCGCCAGCAAAACCTGGAACTCCCTCCCCACCAACCTACGCAAGACCCAGGACCTCCTAACCTTCAGAAAGCACCTCAAAACATGGCTTTTCGAGCAGTAACCGGCCCCCACCCCACCACCCCCCTCACAGCACCTTAAGACCCTACCGAGTGAGTAGTGCGCTTCTGAAATTTATTTGATTGATTGATTAGTACAAGTCCTTTTATATTGACATAGGAAGTAAGATTGATAACCCAAATGACTTCCTTAATGGCACATCATGTTGATGTCTTTAATTTCTGTTCTCAGTACTAGCAGGGTTAAGGTGAGTTACCATCAACCCTGGATTCATTCACCATCACCTAATGCATGAAGTCTTGTGTTCTAAGTGCTTTTTGGTGTGACAGAACTCACTTTATTGCACATCTGTTCAGAGACGTGGTGAAGTACTCACAAAGAAGAATGAGATTTCATAACTGTGTACTCACACTCACCTGAACAACAGACTGGCATACAACATTCCGTGACATAGGAATTATTTTGTTGAGGCAATGAAGCATAGGGGTATCACATAGCAACTAGTTGCTGAAAATTGTGTAACTTTTTTGTATTCAAAGGGAGGGGTCATAGACTTCTTGCACTACTCGCCAGAAAATGGGATACTGAAATATTGTAAGGGTAAATGTATACATAGGCAAGAATAGATGCAACTTCATATATATATACATTGACTTCTTCTAGCCTCCAATTGACTGCTTGTGAAAGAAATAGTTCTTTGGGATGCTCTAGTTAACTTGCAAAAGAGCAAAATAACTGTCCATAAAAAGTAGTAAAAGGGCTATAGCATTTAAAAGAACGTATGTGTACATGTAAAATGTAAATGGCATAGGAGTTTGCAGAGAAATATAATTTGTGCAGGAGAAACACCTATAAAAGAAGTCTAGAACTGATATGAACTTGATTATTTAGAAAATTACTAGCCTGTGGTTTTCTTCAGCTTTCGATATTACCAAATTCTTCCTGCAGAAGCAGACAAAAGCAACATTTTTTATAAATAGCTGGAGAATTTCCTGGTAATTTTATTTTATGAGTAGAAATGTGTGTGTATTGTCTAACACACCCATTATGTGCACATGTGCAAATATGCTCATGACACATCTGGTGTCTACTTCTGGTAGTTTTGTGGGTCCAGTCCAAAGCCATTGCTGGCCAGCAACCACATATTTTAAAGATATTCTTATAGCCTTAGTCCTTTAAAGCACTGTTCTTCTTTGCAGCAATAATAGCATGCCTAAATACATCCTCACAAATGAGTGCTCTTTGTGCAGGCCAATCATATTTGGAATCGGGCCTCACTAAGTGCCAGATGTATCAAAAACGTAGTTTGCGATTTCCTAATAGCAAATCCCTGCGGTTCGCTGTTAGGAAATCGTAAACTAGGATGTACAACAGTGTTTTTAACAATGTGATTCCCATGTGGGTTGCAAAAGTCCAGCCTCATTAGTATTCATGAAGCAGGTTGCAGTTTTGCGACTGGCCATACTCACAGTGATGGTGGCCTGCTGGGGGTAACAGGCCACCATATCTGTGATTGCTATTAAATAAAGCAATCTTTTTTTTCAAAAGCAGCCTGTTTTCCTTAAAGGAAAACGGGATGCACTTAAAAAAAGAAATTAAAAAATTGCTTTCTTTTAGTTTCTTAAGAGTAGGCAGTGGTCTGTGCAACCACTGTCTGCTCTTAAAAAACGTTTTTGCTACCATTCTCAAAGGGGAAAGGGTGTTGTCTAGCTATTTTAGTCATGTTTTAGACACGTTGTTTTAGGTCACTAGGCCTGCCGCCTTGCACTTTAATCCAGTTACATTTTATTCAACATTGCTTTATTTTTCTAGCAATAGCCACATTTGCGGTGATATTTTATTTTCTTTATCTCATTGTACTTTCACCTAGGAAGGTATCACGTTCCTGGAAGACATTTATTTCACGTTGTGCTTTCTCAAAGGCTTTAGTCAGATAGGGTTGCCAACAAATGTGGTATGCTGTGTTTCCAACATTCACAGAAGACACAGTCATACGTGGGGACCATTTCTTAGAATGTTAGTTGTTTTATTATAAAAACACCCCTTTGTCCTAGACACAGCAGAGGGAGATTCCAGCCAGATGACCACGACTATATGTTGATTGTTCTGTTGCAGCTACTTGCTTAGATGGCCAGACTCTTATCCACATGGGTACGGTGTCTCTCTAGACTACAGACTTCTTCCTCCAGGTATGAGGGATGATGTAGCCCCAGGGGGGAAACCCGAAGGGCCGATTAGGTTTATTACATGGTGCTTCAACATAGTGTAGCTAGGAGAATTATATCGATATATATGTATCACTCTTAGTGACAGTATGTTAGGACTGTTCTTGTGTTTTACTCTGTTAGTCACCTGCTTGCTTTCATTGTGTTTTATCATCCTAGTTATCACAATACATGCCTTTTTTATCCAAGATGCAGTTACTTCAATAGATCTTTATTGAACTATATTCTGCCTCTCTTGTCTTTGCCTATATGAGGCTGTCAATAACTGAGAGAGGGATGGGATCTGATCAACGATGATTCCCCTGAGGAGTCTTCCTTGTCATGCGCCCGGTTGCACAATCATCTTGGCCAGAGATGAGGCGCTGCTAAATAGCCGGAGAACCCGGATTAGGCTGACAGGCGTCATGTGGTGTGGAATCATACTTAGTACCCACAATCCATGTGATTCTTTCTCCCAAATCCAGTAGCTTCATTTGCATAATGAGAACCTAGGGGACATGTTGCCACCAACGTTTGGTCAGACACTAATATTCAGATCCTCCTGAGTATCTCTGTCTCATTTAAGGCTAAAGACACCTGGATACTGTATACGGAGATGTCCATGGTATTGAGAATTTCCTCCTCAGCTAAATAGGCAGTACCTATCTTGAGCTGTAGGCTGTTCAAGCTTGACCCTTAAAAGGGCCAATCCTCACATGGTATCCTTATCTCTGAACATATATCCACCATTAAAATGGTGACCCCACAACAGGTAGCAATTATAGTAAATTTGCGACCACCCCTTACGGCACATTTATTAGCTAATGGCCTAACGGCCCAGGGGCATTCAGTCACATTTGTTGTTGAGGCTCATCCAGCCTGTAGAACAGAATTTTTTTACCCTTGAGTCACTTTTCCAGCAGTAGATGGGAACACAAATACATTTCACCGCTAAACACCTGCAAACATACCAGCACAATACAGAGATTGTGCATATTTAGAAATATCTTCATCTTATCAAGACCGTAATAACTGGCTTGAAGATGCCCTACCACATACAATATTACATGTTATGTTAGGTCCTCTGAGCAACAACGGCCCGACCTGGCCTTTATTGGCCACATATACACCACACCCTGATGCAACAACCTTAGCAGTAGCAGAGGTTCACCACCTATATATGGAGCTCACAACAATATACAGACTATTAGTAGAGTTTGTTATGCAAACATTAAATACTAATCCAGCACATGCTGCCCTAGTGCAACAACATGCAGGCATGCCAGGCATTAACCCTGTGACTGTACATTCAATCATGGGTAAGGTATTCACCAAGTGGGAAGAAATTTCGTTTTGGTTAGTTCAAAAAAGAAACACACTGGAAGCAGTTTTTCCCCATACAGGACCTCAGGATAAACAAAGAATTCTCACTATGTGCTTGCCATTTGGGATGGTTCCCACAGTTGGTAATTGCAATACATGGGGCACGGTTTTTGCCACGTTCTATACTACCGCACAAGGTAAAACAACACTTTCCAATTTTCCGGAGATATAAAAACAAATTCAAGATGAATAGGGGGCTGCCCCGGCCCTGGATTTGGGGATGCAATTAATGGGCTATTTTGCCACGGTATCTTCAATCATATTAAGTGTTAGAAATTGGGTATTTGGTTGGCAGTCAGGTTACTGTCTGTCCAAGCAAGGACCCTCACTCTAGTCAGGGTAAAAGAGAATCACCCTCAGCTAAACCCCGCTCAACCCCTTGGTAGCTTGACACGAGCAGGCAGGCTTAACTTCAGAGTGCTAGGTGTAAGGTATTTGTACCCTCAAAAACAGTAACTTAATGACAACACTACAAAATGACACAACACAGGTTTAGAAAAATAGCAAATATTTATCTAAACAAAAGAAGACCAAAACGGCAAAAATCCACCACACACAAGTCAAGGTATTAATAAAAATGCAAAAAGAGTCTTAAATCCTTTGGTAAACAGATAAAACACTGTTAGCGTTGAAAAGTACCTGGGTTGCATTAAAATAACACACACAGCCGATTGTGCATCGAAAAAGGTAAGCAGTGCGTCGATTTCTCACACGCAAGCGACCCCATGCGTCGTTTCTCCTTCTCCGGTCGAACCGGCGTGCATCGTTTTTCCTCCCTGCAGTGGAACGATACGTCAATCCGGCAGCACTCGGGTCATGGCAGTTGTTGGGTTGTGTTTCCACGCCTAGCAAGGTTTGCGGTTAAAATCCTGTTGCACGGTGATAGCAAAACTATGCTGTGTGGGTTGTGAAGATACCAGCCTCCGTCAGCGATGCGGTGTGCTGTTTCTACAGCCACATGCATTGATCTCCCAGCTGTGCTGCAAGCGCTGCATCGATCTCAGCCACGGAGCCGGAGGCGTGTCGTTTCTTTAGCCGCTCTTGGAGATTGCATTGGAAATTTCCCTGCACTGCGGTCTATGTGTGGATTTTCAGGCTTGGCATGCTGGCTTCACCTGTCAAGGCCCCAGGAACTGGATAGGGCACCACTTGGCAGGGCAGGAGTCCCAGCAGAGAGTCCAGGTGCTGGCAGGGGAAGTATTTGATGGCCCTGAGACTTCAACAACAGGAGGCAAGCTCAGGAAAAACCCTTAGAGCATTCTTCGCAAACAGGAAGGCACACAAAGACCAGTCTTTGTCCCCTTGCACAGGGAGAAGCAGCAACTGCAGGATAGCTCCACAAAGCACAGGCACAGGATGGGCAGCTGTTATTCCTCTGCTCTTCAGCTCTTCTCCAGGAAGAGGTTCCTCTTGGCTTCCAGAAGTGATCTAAAGTCTGTGGTTTGGGGTGCCCTTCTTATACACATTTTCCCCTTTGAAGTAGGCTTGCTTCAAAGAAAAGTCATTCTTGTTTGTGAAATCCTGCCTTGCCCAGGCCAGGCCTCAGACACACACCAGGGGGTTGGAGACTGCATTGTGTGAGGGCAGGCATAGCCCTTTCAGGTGTGAGTGACCACTCCTCCCTCCTAGCACAGATGGCTCATCAGGATATGCAGGCTACACCCCAGCTCCCTTTGTGTCACTGTCTAGAGAGAGGTGAAACAGCCTAACTGTCAAACTGACCCACACAGGGAATCCACAAACAGGCACAGTCACAGAATGTTTTAAGCGAGAAAATGCTTACTTTCTAAAAGTGGCATTTTCAAACACACAATCTTAAAATCAACTTCACTAAAAGATGTATTTTTAAATTGTGAGCTCAGAGACCCCCAAATCCACATGTCTATCTGCTCCCAAAGGGAGTCTACACTTTAATCATATTTAAAGGCAGCCCCCATGTTAACCTATGAGAGGGATAGGCCTTGCAACAGTGAAAACCGAATTTAGCATTATTTCACTGTTAGGACAAATGAAACAGTATATGCCCTACCTTAAACATACTCTGCACCCTGCCCATGGGGCTACCTAGGGCCTACCTTAGGGATGCCTTTACATGTAAGAAAAGGGAATGTTTAGGTCTGTCAAGTGGGTGTACTTGCCAAGTCGAATTTACAGTTTAAAACTGCACACACAGACACTGCAGTGACAGGCCTGATCCATGTTTACAGAGCTACTATTGTGAGTGGCACAACCAGTGCTTCAGGCCCACTAGTAGGATTTGATTTATAGGCCCTGGGCACATCTAGTGCACTTTACTAGGGACTTACTAGTAAAACAAATATGCCAGTCAGGGATAGACCAATCAACAATACAATTCACACAGAGAGCATATGCACTTTAGCACTGGTTAGCAGTGGTAAAGTGCTCAGAGTTCAAAAGCCAACAGCAACAGGTCAGAAAAAATAGGAGGCAGGAGGCAAAAAGATTGGGGATGACCCTGCAAAAAGGGCCGTTTCCAACATTAAGTAACCTTAAAGGGGAAGCAGTTGCACTAGCAGTGTGCATGCAGCTCTGGGATGTTCCTGCACAGAATCAAGAACGTGAGATACGAAAAATTATCATAGAGACCTATTCAAATATTGGTGGAGATAGTCTGAGGCCCAGACTGATTAAACCACAATTTCAAGGCAGTTCTAATAAAGATGCTACCAAACAAGTGCCTGAAGGTTTTAAAAAAACACTTGGATAAAAAAATAACAAACACTTAAAAAAGAAAGGGACGAATCCCTGTACGAGAAGACCCCACAAAACATGTACAACCTTAGAAATATGGACAATATAAAAATGCCTGACAGATACCAATATACTGATACCCGCCAATCTCTTTCCTTTCAGGAATCACCGGAAGAACGCAGTGAGAGAGGTGGGTGGTCAGAGCAGCGGAATGAGTATGTGAAACCGAGAATGGACTCACAACGCTCATCTGAAATTTCAGTAAAAAAAAAAGAGAAACTTCTCTAGCAAAAACCCCAATTTAAATAGAAAAAGGTGGCAGCAGTTATAATTCGACATGTCACTCAAGGAGAGGGCTTTACTGAAGAACAGGAAGTGGGCACTGGCACTGCTCGACAGTGCAGCAGAGATCACAATAGTTTGCCAGGATCTTCAAGAGCATGTGGAGGTGAAAGCAAATGATGACTTCTTACAAGTTGAGACTGAGGGTATGAGTGTCTCCACACCCGATAGGGTGTACAGAGTAACTATTCAGTTAAAAGGAGACATTGAACATGGATAGACGCCATCTTCTGGTACCGTTTCATTTCTATTTATGATATCTTGCTGGCTGGAAATGATTGGCCATCAGAATTCATCCGCAATCTCCCTTATGACGAGAATGTGATTGAAAAATCCTTCCCGCCCCTTGCTCCCAGAAATCTCTTTGAAATGCATGCCATTGATTGGGCAGTAGCACAGGCACCTGCGTTATATCACAATCATTCAGGATGAGACAAAGATTCCCTCTTCCATGTAATGCCAATAAAATCCCAACCACAACCTCAATACCCAATAAAATATGATGCAAGAGCACCTGTGAGGGAAATTGTCAACAAATTGGAGTACCAGGGTGTCACTGAACCCTCAGACTCATCGATGAATAATCCATTATTTCCAGTCGCAAAACCCGTCCATTCATATAGAATGGTCTTAGGCTATAGACATTTAAACAGTCACACAAAAGCATTTACCATAAAAAATGCACACAGCATAGCACTTCATAAATAATATAGTGCGCAAAAAAACAACGCTGGATGTATTCAAAGTGTTTCTGTGCCAAAACACAGCACCTGAAAGTAGGGACTTAACAAGTTCTAGTGCCCTTGGCTCTCAGAAGAAATTCTGCCGACTACCACAGGGGTACAAGAACATCCGAGGACTGTTCTCAGCTTGTGTAACATCTATTCTACATGACATTGACCCTAAAGGCATTGTTATTGATATGTGGATGACATTTATCTCACAGACAATGACCTCCTGCAACATTTATGATAGGTAGGCCGCATTGTTGTAAGATTTGCCAAAAGCGGCTACAAATTAAACTTCAAAAAAGCGAAAGTAGCCTTCCTTAGTGTCCTGTTTCTGGGATACGAATTGTCGGATGAAGGCAGGAGCCTGGCGCCCCAATTTTTAGAAAAATGCATGCAACTACAACCTCCATACACAACAAAAAAGCTCCAGTCAGTGTTGGGCTTTTTAAATTTTGGCAGAACATATATTTCTAGATTTTGCACAATGCATTAAACCATTGTACAACTTAATACGTCCAGATTTTACTAGCAACGTTTGGACATTCAAACATACACGCATTCTAAAAGCTTTTGCAAAAGGACATGCTTGAAACAAAACACTTGCATACAAGGGACAATAAAAAACATCTGATCATCAGAGTAATTGCTGGTGCCATTGGTTTCATCTATGTGACATTCAATGAGGGTGAGACCATCCCAATTGCATACAAATCACACATACTCCACAGCTGAACAACACTTTGCTCCCACTGAGAAAAGCATCACTGCTGTCCAGATGGCGCTCCTTAAAGAGAGACCTCTTGCCCAGGGGAAGAGCATTATTGTAGTATCTCTGACAGCCACAGATGTAGATTATGTTTTTACTCAAATTAGAGACCTAAGAATTCTTACAATATGAACTTGAATACCCAGTTCTAGCAAATACACTGCCTATTGAACAATATCATAAAATTTTGTACACTGATGGTTCAGCCCAACCACTGATAGGAACAAAACATCAATACTCTGCTGCTTGCGCAGTCGTGAGTGGTTGCATGAAGGATGGCAAGTTCCATCCACAAAATACTTACACTCAGACTCTAGGAGACTGTACTGCACAACTTGCAGAGCTCAAGGCTCTGGTGATGGCACTGGAACAGACGGATCCTGATCAGATGACTTTGATTGTCTGTGATTCCTACTATTGTGTTCAGTCCTTCAATGAATATCTGCATTACTGGTGCCAAAATGGGTTCAGAGATTCAAAGGGAAACACCATTAAACACAGACTTCTGTGAGGGAAAGTAGCAGAAACAGACGCTACCTAATGTCCATGTTGTGCATCCACTACGACATCAGTGTGTTGGAATACACGTTGAAGACAACACTCTGACTGATGAAGCAGCCAAAAGAGCAGTCACCCTGGCTTCTGTTGCTGCAGTAACTCGTTCTAAGCTAAAAGTGGATGATGAAACACTGGCAGCTGTGAAAGCTTAGGCTGATGGCACACCTTTACCTAAAGCGTATCCTGCTAAATATTCTTACCAGATGGCAGGCTTGTTTGATGCACAAGTAACAATACCAGGTGTTGGAGTTCAGGTAATTCCCAATAAAGATCTAAGACCTAAATTAATAAAAGCAGTGCATGGGGGAGTTGCTTCTGCACATGCTGGTCTGGTGGCTACAATTTCAATATTACAATCACGTTATTGGTGGCCAGGTCTCCACAGACCAAGCAGTATGTCCTTTGTTGTGAAATCTGCCAGCAAATAAAAGGGTCCACTGTGAAACACCCACTGCAGACATCACTCCTAATTTTGAACAAACCTTAACAATGTATGTACCTGGACCATTGTGGTCCCCTAACACCAGAGAGTGTGTACAAATACATCTTAGTCGCTGTTGACTCTTGCTCTAGATTTCTGTGGGTTTAGCCACAACGCTTGGCTTATGCTCAAACAGTTATTAAAGATTTTCAATTCTTTATCAGCACTTATGCTGTTGCGGCTTTCCACTTGGACCGGGCCCTGCTTTTGCCTCAAGGGCTTACAGGGACACCATGGCTTCATTAGGTGTCCAACTGCATTACTCATCTCTATTTCATCCTAAGGGAACTAGTGCTGTGGAGCAAAGAAACTGAGATTTAAAGCATTCATTAACAGCTAGAGAACTAGGCATGGGTCGTAGTTGGCTTACACACCTACAGTATATGGAGTCCAGCAAGCACTTAATAATCTGCCCAGAATGTCCCTGGTGGGGTGTACATCTCACAAATGCCCCTTTGGAACTCAAATGTAATTGTAATTGTAATAGTATTTATATAGCGCTTACTACCCCTGACGAGGCGTCGAAGTGCTTTTCGGTGAGTAGCACGCTACTCCGGAACCCAAGAGGAATTAGTGGTGGATTAGTATAGGGAAATATGAGTTCAGTTTTAGTATTTTTTATCAGTTCATTTGAACAGACGATATGTGAGTTTATTAGTTGGATTGACTAGAGTAACGGAGGGATAGAGGAGGGAAGAATCCAGAAGTGTTGATTGGGAGTTTATAGTAATAGGATGAGGCTTGGAATGAGCAAAGGAGAGATGGAGGAGGGAAGGGTCTGTGGAAAGGGTTAGGGAGATCATAGGAGCAGGAGGGGCTTTGGATGAGTCAAGGTGAGATAAATGAGGGAGAATTTATTAGGGTTGTTTGGCAGATCATGGTAGTAAAGTGAGGTTTGGGTGAGCTAGATGTGGAAGAGGAGGGAAGAGCCTAGGCAGGGTTATTTTGGAGATGAAAGTAGTAGAATGGGTTTGGGATGAGTCAGAGTGGGGATGGAGGATAGATCGATAGAGACATGACATATGGTGATGGGTAGACACAGTAAAGAGTCATTTTTTGCACGTGAACGCCTACCTTGCATCTCATTAAGGCAAAGTAGGTCTCCACTTTCAAAAAATGACTTTAACTCCATAAATTTGATGCTAGAGGGGTCTAGCACCAAAGTATAAATATGGAGTTAGTTTTGCACCGAATTAGAGTAAAAAAAAATGACACTAATTCGGTGCAAACCGAGTATAAATATGCCCCACAGTGTTTTCTTACACTCCCAGTGACCCTCTATACACTACACTAGGCCTAGGGTCCATTCATGGTTCGCATTCCACTTTTGGAGTATATGGTTTGTGTTGCCCCAAGGCCTATTTTCTCCTACTGCATTCTATTGTGTTCTACAGTGTTTGCACTACTTTTCCAACTGTTTACTTACCTGATTTTGGTATGTGCGTATATTTTGTGTATATTACTAACCTCCTAAGGGAGTATATCCTCTGAGATACTTTTGGCATATTGTCACTAAAATAAAGTACCTTTATTTTTAGTAACTCTGAGTATTGTGTTTTCTTGTGATATAGTGCTAAGTGATATAAGTGGTATAGTAGGAGCTTTGCATGTCTCCTAGTTCAGCCTAAGCTGCTCTGCTATAGCTACCTCTATCAGCCTAAGCAGCTAGAACACTACTAATCTACTAATAAAGGATAACTGGACCTGGCACAAGGTGTAAGTACCACAAGGTACCTACTATAAGCCAGGCCAGCCTCCTACAGAGAGTAAATGTATACATATACATTTTTAATTGTGAGTAAATATACATTTGGTAAACAGGTTTAAAGAGTATGTGTATAATTTATTGCTATGATAGTAGCGATACATATTTTCTAAAGAACTATATATATCTAGAAAATACACTTATTCAGATTAAAAATATTTATCAAATGTATGTTCCAGATCTTGCTGGTCCTGGTGTGGACCTTTTGACATAAACTAATATGTCACTGTCTTGCAGGACTTGCAACAGTTCCATGATGACAACACATCTGCCAATGCTGCCTTCTTTGGAATTAGGGATGTACCAGTAACATATACCAGCTGGATTCATAAACATGGGGATCTAGTGCATGAAAAGATTGCTGTGAAAAGGAGTTTGTTCCCACTTATCATGTACCGGTTCCAGTCCTGGGAATACACAGTACCAGAACTGTGATTCTACCACCGCTGTCTGGCTCTAAAGAGAATAGCTTTGTCTCCATCGACAATGTCAAGTTACATCATTTGGCTGATCCTGAAGAGCAGACCCAGAATACTCCTGGGTAGTGCCTGAAGCTCTCTCACTACAGACCAGCATTTTACCCTACAAGTCTTCAACAGCAACGTTGATAACTCTCCGAGCTGGGGGAGGGTGGAAAATGAGCTTTCATTGGTTCTACTTACAATGAATTCTACAAATAGTAATGATAATAATGAGCAATGTCTTACTAATTCTACACAAACTGATGTCATAATTTACTATGAACCACCAAGGGAGCCTTCAGCAAGCTCTCCTTTTTAAAACAGATTCTGGTTATTTTGTCGACATTAACAACACATTTAGTGACTTGTCTGCCTCTACTGTAACGTAACTGTCAAGAGCACATAAGCTGATACATTGGCTTTGAATTAACTATTTTATTCATCCATGGATTTATCTATGGCTCTTATTGACTGTACTTGCCTTCCTCCTTTGGATTGGGTTTGCTATTGTTTTCTTTCTCCTTATGCATGGTCATTTTCTTCCTGAACGCTCTACAGTTGAACTGGTGGATGAGGTCCTAAAACCACATTTTTCATCACACAAAATTCACAAAGACTTGTACCTAATGAACATTACAGCCATACCAATTCCTGATGGAATTGTTTGGGATATAGTGTTATTCGATTTATATGGGCCCACTGAGGTCATTCAAATACCATGTATTCAAACTCTCTATGACAGATGTAATTTCACCGGGATGATTGGGATGTGAAACTGTTGATGCTATGATGTCTGATCTAAAGTATTATACAGTATTTGAAAATTAATATGTGTACCAGTTTAAAAGAAATTATGGCGATATGTTCTATTATAACTATTATGGACATTATTTCATCCACAGAGCAAGTACCCTAAATACTATATTTAAATATACACAATGGGAATACATCCCGACTCGACCAGTAGAAAGTTCTAAAACGTAAACTGCAAAATTTGTATATTTGTATAGAAAAGAGCTTTAGTCACTTGGAATGACCCCCATAGTGTAGGGAAACTATGCAAGCAATGGTTGAAGGGTTCCTCGCTGGAAGCTGTCAAAGAACATCTAAATCTCCTGTCCAATAACACAGATTTATAGGATTTCCTGTTAGGCCCCAGAAGACAACGTAGAAAATGCTTCTCATATGCTGCATATAATGAAATATAGAAGCTTTCTCAACAAGAAGCAGCTGCCCAGTTAAGGCAAATAGATCAGGAAAATTTACAGAAAGCATTAGCCATTGTAGATAATGGGATTAACAGCTTGTACGACCGAATATACACCTTGAATAACATTGTATCCTCGGCAATAGATATAGTACAGAGTGATGTATCATGTTTGGTACATGTACTAAGTCAGCTAAGATCCATTATGCAGTTAGTTTGGACACTACAAACATTGAAAGCAGGTCGCGTTCCTTGGCAACACGTGAGCGCAAGGGAGATATTTTCCACATTTAATTTCACACGACAACAACAAATAATGACTAAGAAGGAAGCAACTTATGTCATGTTGAATACTGAAAAGTTAGAAAAGTTGCCTTTTACTTTGGCTGAAATACCATCTGCTGAATAGCTAATTCATGGGATTATAAATCTGCCCAATTCAACACTTTCATTTACATCCTGTTTGAAACACATTCCAGTGGTCAGATATGAAAGGCTGGGAGATAGTTACATACACGAGTTGTGGGAGCTTCCTTTCTCATACAAATGTTTCAATGGCACGAAAGAGGTCTTTCTTAGACGTAGTAAATGCGAGACTTCAGTGAGCCATTCAATGGTTTGTAAACAGCTGTCCTTGCATAGGGCATGTAATGCCTCTGTGGCAAATTTGGCTTTTATCTGAAGAGAGTCCCAGTTCCCTTGATTAGACCTGCATTCCAGGTACTCTCACATGGTAGCTATGTGCTCCTTAACCGTGAGAGCTGTTAGGGAATGCGAGCTGGAATAGCTTATGTCGTTTCATTCTCCCAATTGTTACGTATTGTGGTAATGTCCTAGGCTACAGTCAGAAAGGGTTGCCGACACACGTGGTATGCTGTGTCTACAACATTCACAGAAAACACACACTCACTCGTGGGGAATATTTCTTAGAATTTTAGTTGTTTTATTATAAAAATACCCCTTTGTCCTAGCCTCAGCAGAGGGAGATTCCAGCCAGATGACCACGACTGTATGCTGATTGCTCCGCTGCAGCTACTTGCTTAGACGGCCAGACCCCTGATCCACAGGGGGATGGTGTCTCTCTACACTACAGGCTTCTTCCTCCAGGTAGGAGGGATGATGTACCCCAGGGGGGAAACTCACAGGCCAGATTAGGCTTATTACGCTGTACTCCAGCATAGTGTAGGTA
The DNA here is from genome assembly GCF_031143425.1 of Pleurodeles waltl. Classification (NCBI taxonomy): domain Eukaryota; kingdom Metazoa; phylum Chordata; class Amphibia; order Caudata; family Salamandridae; genus Pleurodeles; species Pleurodeles waltl. The sequence continues at coordinate 483,258,381 of NC_090439.1, forward strand.
GGAGAAATATTTATATATATATATATATATATATATATATATATATATATATATATATATATATATATATATATCACTCCTAGTGACAGTATGGTAGGACTGTTCTTGTGTTTTACTCTGTTAGTCACCTGCTTGCTTTTATTGTGTTTATCATCCTAGTTATTGCAATACATGCTTTTTTAATCTAAGATGCAGTTACTTCAATAAATCTTTATTGAACTATATTCTGCCTCTGTTATCTTTGCCTGTATGAGAATTTCAGTAACTGGAAGAAAGGGATGGGATCTGATCGACCACAATTCTCCTGAGAAGTCTTCCTTGTCATGTGCATGGTTGCCACAATCATCTCGGCCATAGATGCGGCGCTGCTAGTTAGCCAAAGAACCTGGATTGGGCTGACAGGCGACAAGTGTTGTGGAATCATATTTAGTACCCACAATCCATCTGATCCAGTTTCCCAAATCCATTAGCCTCATTAGCATAATAAGAACCTACTCAGCAGGGGTCCCCTGAGACATCTTCCTGTTTGCGAATGGGTTACCACCAATTTGAAGTTGGTGATAACTGAGAATGTTTTGTGACTGCATTCACAGTCGCAAAACATTCCTACATACCAGTGCGAGTCGGTATTAGAAAGAGACACCCTAAACATGCCCTTTCCTAATATCGAATTGCAAAAGCACAATGTGGGGCCAGATGTATGACACTTAGGTGTATATTTATACTTGCTTTGCACTGTTCTGTGTCATTTATTTTGACGCTAAAATGGTGCAAAGTTAACTCCATATTTATATTTTGATGCTAGACCCATCTAGTGTTCAAATATAGGGCTTAGCGCCATATTGTGGAAGTGGCAAACTACCTTGCGCTAATTAAATGCAAACTAGGCGTTCCCATCCACAATATGACGCTAACTGCCAAATGCCTGATTTATACTCCAGTGCAAAAATGTCATACACAGAGTAGGCGGTCCCAAATAATGGTACTAAACCTGCTTCGCACCATTATTTAATGCCTTGGTCTCACCAGGCGTTAGGGGTCCTGTGGACCCATTTCGTTGGCTAAACACCATGGAATGGGCCCACAGGTGCCCACCCCAAGCCCCAGGAACACTCCCACCCACACCAGATGGAGGGGGACCCCATCCTGGGTAAGTATAGGTATCTATATATATATTTTTTGTATTTCAGTGCCATTGGGGGCCCCTTACATGGGGCTCCCTATCTGGCACTGGGTATGATGGCAATGCAAGGGGACACCTGGTCCCCTGGGCTGGCCTTTGGGGTGGTGGGCATGACTCCTGTCTTTACTGAAACAGGAGTCATGTTCGGGTGGTAGTGCGTCAGGAAATGACGCCAAGCTGGTTAGCAACATATTTATTGCCGTTAACCAGCCTAGCTTCGTTCCTGGCCCACTGACGCCTTTTTCACTCCTGCCATCCCCCCGGCTAGCGTCTTTTCTGTAGATGCTAACCTGTCCTTTGCGCCACTGTGCGCCATTCCATTAATATAGCACTGTCTGGTGCTATAAAATGGCGCTGGCAGGTGCAATAGATTTTGACACAAGACTGCGCTAACACTGTCTTGCGTCAGAATCTATAAATATGGTTCTAAGATTTGCGACTTGCAATTTGTGATCCGTTTGGGAACCGCAAATTGCAAGTCACAAAACAAAATGTACACCAGTGTAAAGCACACTGTTTACTATTCCCAATGAGTTGCAAATGACCTACCTCATCAATATTCATGAGGTAGGTTACAATTTGTGACCCCTTTGGGATTGGCAGCTCTCTAAGGGATGGTGGCCTACTGGGGACAGCAGAATACCATGTCTGGGACTGCTTTTTAAATAAAACGATATTTTTTTTATGCAGGTCATTTTCCTTAAAGGAAAACGGGATGCATTACAAAAAAAATAAAAGTTTTCTTTTAATTTTTTCAGCACTAAAAAAAGTTTTGCGCCCCCATTCAAAAAGGGGTAGGGGAACCTTGGGGACTCTTTCCTGTGTACGAATGGTTACCACCAACTTGAAGTAGGTGGTAACTACAAATGTTTGCGACCGCATTCATGGTTGCAAAACATTCTTACATTCCAGTGCCATTTGGCTTTAGTAAGAGACGTCCTAAACACTCCCCTTCCTAATACCGAATCGCAAAAGCAAAACACGATTTGGTAACAAGGTACAAATTGCATTATGCCTTTTGTACACAGCAAAATGCATTTTACCAGTCATAAACGGCCCTAAGTCTCTTTGCACAACCATTGGTCAGACACTTTTGAGGATTTACATTTTCAAAGATAAATTGCATTGCTTCAGCCCCTAGCCACTTGTTTTGCTTCTCTAATTATTCGGTAGAATGTTTCTTACCTGCTTCTGTTTGTGCATTTGAACGTCAAGACTATAAAAGCAATATCTAATTTAAGAATACGTTTTTTGTTTTATTTTCTCCCATGCAAGAATGATAGTTCAGATACTAACTTCTGAAAGCCACAGAAATGTTTAATTGCTTTTTGAACAATATGTGCATGTTGGGTACCAATTGTTTAGATGTACCTGTTCTTTGTAAAATAGTAATAACTTCCTTTCTGTGAATAATTTCATGCAGTGGGTGATCACTGTAAATAAAAACCCTTCCTATTACCCTTTTTAGGGTTGAGCGTGCAAAGCGCTCTGTCCCTGCTGTAATCTCTCTGTGGGCTTTTAACCACACCTATGTCATGCCCATCAGTTTGGTTGGTTCATTGCGTTGCCTCTTAAAATTTGATTGATTTAAGTAGTGAAAGGCATGCATACGTCATGCCTTTTCCGGTGTTTAGCCCGCCTCGAACGCACTGGCCAACTACTGAAAACATGTGAGGCTCGATGTTTTCAGTATGGTTTCTGGACTACTTTTTCTCTTTATTTCATAGGCAGCGCAATCTCGCTGGGCAGTAATTGAGCGCTTTGCATACAATTGACCCTTTTACATGGATATTTGCACTTTTGCTGGTTACATGGATAATTGCAATTTTGCAGATACGTTTCACTGCAAGCAAACTTCTGTTTCCTATTATGTGTCTGCTTTGCGCTCATGGCAGCCGGTTTGCTTATGTGAAACTGTTTTACTTTTACTTTTCAGTTTATGTGGCAAGAAAAGTTCGGTTAGGAGTTTACAACGCTAATAGCTTTAACTCGACCAGACGCGAGACCGAGACCCATTACATTGCAAATGCTTGTTAATGGTTCTCACCCTACAGACCTCGGGAAGAAAAGTCCGCCTTGCTGTTATTAGAACTTTTGAGATAAAGATTACCGTACATGTGGGCGGAGAGCATTTAAATCACTGAAACACCCATCTTCCGGGGCTTACCTTCTGTTTAAATGTTTAAAGGAGCTGAAGTACAATTCATAAAGTTTTGTATGTGCGTTTCAGCAGTACCTATGTGTGCAAAAAAAAAAAAATGTTAGTTCTTGTGTTGATGTTCCCTGGGCCTCATTCAGACCTGATTAACTCCTACGGGAAATGTGTAAGATAAGATGAATTGTTCAGCAGGCACTCGCAATCGGATGTCCATCAAAACACCGGTAAACACCAACCACAGCGTAGGTTTGTGTGCATTCACAAGTACACAACATTTTATACCCAATCCTAAAATAATATTCTTGCGAAAACCAGGAGTAAGTAACCTTCCATTGCGGGAATGGCCACACCTAGGTATTTCTTGAAGGTGATCGGAAGAGGTTTCTTTGAGTGTAAAAAGACTATCCTTGCTAAAAAAAAAATGTGTGTTGGTGCACATTTTTTCGAAGCAGTGGATTTTCTCCTATGTAGATAATCTACTGCAGGACACACACTGGACCAGGTGTATACCCGGAAACCTATGATTTGTAGAAATTTCCATCCAATACTCGGTGGGACTTGCCTCAGTGTAAATCTGTGAAAATGCGTAAATCTATTCACGTTGTAGTCGTGTCTCTGATACACATATTTACATTACTGTGGTTTGTGTATAACACAATGAAAGGTATTGAAATATCTCTTTAAGAATGCTTTGCATATTTTTTTCATAATATCAACCTACTACAGAAATAAATATTTGGTGGGAGGCATTGGCTCTCATTACTGAGGCTTTGTCAGAGAGATGATTCCCTGCTATAGCTTCTCATTTGAGTTCCTAATGACAGACCCTGACCTTTGCAGATAAAGTCTAAAATCACGTAGCGGGGACGCTGTGTGACTAGAAGCAGGTTCGAATTCCCTGAAGACTGTTGCATGACATGTTTTCGCAATCACTGACTGATCTCTGCAGGATAATGAGTTTGCAGATGAGAAATGTGTCTGCAAATCATTCGAGGAGGAACCGGTTAAGGAAAGACATCGCGCTGACCTGCAGGTATTGAGATTTTCAGAGGATCAAGATGTGAAATAAAGCGTGTGCTCCTTCACAACATTTCTGATTTCAAAGCAATTGGAGCCTTTACCTCGAGTAATATAGACATCTTTTTGATTGACACAGCACGGGAAGATGTAAAATTGATATATTAGTAATACTTGTCACAAACTGAAATACTGTTGAGTTAAAAATATACTATACAACTAGAGCATGAAACGTGATTTTTGAAACTATGAATGTATTAAATATAATGGATACTTCGTGACGTTTCTTATTTTTATTGTGCCTCTGTAAGGCAGCTTCTGATTGTGCGGAATTAGGCCTCCTGAATCAAGGCACACGAAGCCCTAGAAACTGTTGTGATACCAGCTGCATAGTGCACCAAACATGCATAGCCAAGAAGTGGATGATCGAAAAGATCTCCCTAACAGTTTGGGTGTTTGAAAGATGGAGCGGCGTTGTATTCTATTGATAGCACTGCTGTAAAAAGCCTTAATCATGCACGACCATAGGCAAAAAATTAAGTTTTTATTTTGCTAATGGGAACTTTTTTTTTTTACACCGTAAAATGTCCTTGCCTTCCCCACCACTCTAATATATACTGCAAAATCTTACTTTCGTATTTCATCAGACCTCAAGTTCTTATGCACAGAGCTTTGCTGCCCTGAATTAGGCAATTCGTGTTAAATAATAAAAAAAAAATATTAATAACTTACTTAATGGAGCCATCATGTCCAATCCTCTTTAAGGATTCTTGAGAGTGCGCCATGGGGTTAGAATCAAATAAAGATTGAACGATTGTGTCAAACACCCCATTTTTCCTTCATACTCTGCCACAGTCCTTAACAAAACCATTTCCTCTCTAGTAGCTAACCCCGACCACATTGTAGATAATGATAATCTTCTGTTGTCTGTGTGACAACGGTCTTCCATTCCCACAAGACTGTCTAAATCTCATTTACAGATTCATTTTCAGGACATTTATATAGAATTTTGCCACTATTATAAACCTGTAGCTTTCTTTACTTCTCTGGGATAGACATTTAGGGGCATGCGTCAAAGGACTGGTTGAGGCAAGATATAACAAGCATTGGAAAAGTCAACAGGACTGGTTTTAATTTGCTACATCATGCAAACTCAGATGTACAAATGCTATCTGCAAAGGCTTCCGCATAAGTTTCCACATTAAAGTGAGATTCATTGTCTCTGCCACTGCCAAGTTCCCAAGGAATGAGCGGCTCATGTCTGCCTGTTATTGGATGTTCCAACAATGAGCATTGCAAGCATGCAGTACAAAAGGTTGCTTCTGGGTGTCCCAACAGAGAGCATCACAAGCATGCAGCACCACAGGTTGTTAGTACGACTGCTGAGAGTGATCAGCACAAGTCTGCAAACTCTGCAGTACCACAGGCTCATACTAAGGGCCTGATTTAAGGAAATTGGCACTGCGCCCAGTAGACTGCCACTTTCCTTGCGCCCCTTAGCACTCCCTAATGTCACCATGTGTGCGCTGTATGGTGGTTAGGGAAACTAGCATCAAAATGTATGACGCTAGTTTGGAGCTTTGCAGGACTGGCGTAAAAAATGTTGACGCTAATCCTGCAAAACCCATTGATGCCGATTGAAAACAATGGTGTGCCTTTTTTAACGCCTGCTTTGAGCAGATTTCTTTGTGTCATTCCCATCCCCCCCCCAAAAGGGGAATGCCCCCCCTTTGCATACATTATGTCTGGCGAAGTCATAATGTAGTGCAAAGGGTTACAAAGTGGAGCAATGCATGCTTTGTGCCACTTTGTAAATCTGGTGTGGAGATTTCGGCCTTGCTGGTCCAAATTAGTGTCAAATTCAATGATGTCAATGTGGAGCAAGGAGGTGCTAGGGGCTGTTAAATCAGCCCCTAAATGTTCAAAAGAGTAAACAGCACAAACATGCAGTAGCACATGCGTTTTTTAGATGCACCAAAATAACACAAGAGCAGCTTCAAAATATTACCATGGAAATGGTTCCACAGGTCCCCTAACGCCTGTTCTGACCCAGGCGTTAAATAATGGTGCTAAGCAAGCTTAGCACTATTATTTAGTCCCTCCTCCCACCTGTGTGTCATTTTAGCATGGGGGATAAACATGGGGGTATGGGAATAGCATATTTTTTTGGATGGTTCAGCAGACATGGTTCAGATTTTGTCTATCTCAAATTATTCTTTTGAGTACCTGGAGACTGGTAGAGGCAAAAGGTCTGGTGTGGATGACAACTTGTCGGTTTGGGATCTTTCAGCTCCTGTGTCCCTGAAGGTGGTTCCAGAACATCAGCTGACTGATCCTTGGTGTCATTGCTGTTGTTAGGTGTCAGGAATCAACTTTTACCTGAGCCAAGAGCCATAGGCACTGTTCAAACTTTGCTACCCCAAAGTGCAGCATGTGCAGTCCTTCAAAGTGTACAGCATCTTTTTGTGTGAGTCCAATGGCAGTCTTTATCCACTCCTTCCTTCAATTCCAGCATTATCTGAGAGTCAGGGTACCTGGGGTGCCACATTTATCCCAGGAAAGTGCCCTGAGGGGACTGTGCCATCACTAGCCAATGGGCTTCTGGGTTCCTCCTGCCTAGTGATGAAGTACCTGTGATGTGTGGCATCTGGCTATCCCAGGATTCCACATTCTTGCCCTTTCAAGACGGCACAACCCTTCCGTGGTCATCAGGAACTTTGCAGCCCTCCTCAGCCCTCCTGAGGGCAATAAGCCCATGGTAAAACTGGTTTGGGGTGAAAATTCCCTTTCTGGCCCTGTTTCCATGCTGTCTACAGGAACTAAAGACATCCTTCTCAAGGGTGTTGGGCCAGCCAACTCATCAAAGCTGGCTTCCCTCTGGGCTAACCCCCTGAAAGGCCATTCTGCCAGAGGACGTGACACCTTGTTGCTGCGGCACTGACTTTATTCCTGAGCCTGATAGACATTCACACATCTCCCCAGGCAGTCAGAATTCTGTCTCTGTGTATGTTTGTGCCTTCTGTGAGGCTGCTGGATGAGCAAAACACTGAGTGGCAACTTCCTAAAAGTTGCCTACTTTTACTAGTGACATTAATTTTGACCTGGCCATCAGGACGCATTTATTGGCACAATGAATTAATACCATACAGGACCCAGTTAGGTAGTCCCATTCAAAGGTTAGCTGGGTTGGAATACCACTCGCTAACTCTTTGTTAGCCAATGGGGCCATTACCTCTACCCACAGCAAAATGACAATTTTGAAGTGTTTCTCTTGATACATAATGGAAAAGATATGTCTTACCTAACAAAATACAGCTCCCTGCCATGGGACCCTATAAGCGTTCCTTAGGGGAGATATATATAAAATGTAAAGGGATATGGTGGCTTTGCCATTGATTTAAATGGCAAAGTCGGACTGATAGTGAGAACGCTGCCTTTCCAGTGTCAGACCTGGAGCCATTTTGTACCTTGTCAGATGGAGGGTGGCACAAATAGTGCTGCAACCCTGAGTGAACACTCTGTGTTACATGCCCTGGGTACCTTGGGTACCATATATCTGGGTCTTATAAGTCAGGTCTTGCGAATTAGGTGTATCCACTTTGACAGGTAATTTGTGTAAAGTTAAAACACTGACACTGATGTCTGGTTAGCAGGCTTTGGTGCACTCTCAGAGTTGAAAAATCAGAAGCATCATTCCAAAAATGAGGAGTGAACATGCAAAAAGAGGCATTTCTTTAAATTTAGTAAAGGAGACAGTACTTATATGAACAAACTGAAATCATGGTTTCTTTAAAAGGGCTAAATTTAAGGACCACAATCACACACAAGTGTCCGGTGGTGGCAGGATCCTCTACCCACCTGACTGTAGTTACAAGAGTTGGTAGATGGTAGGACAAAGATAGTCAGCAATGCAGCCATGGAGCCAGGAGAAAAGTTCGATTGCAGTCGGTTAATGGTGCAGAAAAAAACACCAACAAGGCTTGGCAAAGGCATAAGTTGTGATGAAGCAAAAGTGGAGCTGCTGTGGACCATCAAGGTCCAAGAGGATGCAACCCACAAGGGGAGTCCTAGGGGGACCCTCAGCAAGGCAGAGAGTCCACAGAAGAAAAGGCAGCCCCCACAGGAGACCCACTGGATGAGGAACCAGGAGTTGCAAAGGAGCCCACACAGCACAACTGGAGAAGAGTCCCACACTGCAGCAGACGCACGCAGAGCGCTGTGCGTTGCATGAAGGCGGGCTGGGGCTAAACGGAGCCTAAAGATCCCTTGGAGGATATGCCAACAAGCCTTGATAGGTGCAAGAGACTCATTTCTTCTGGGTAAATAGTATTATTTGTTCAAAAGTGTTTATTTCAGCTACCTGTGTCTGTTTTACTGTGGACTCTCTGTGTTTCAGGTAGCCTGGCCTCTTTTAAAGTGGTGGGTTTATTTTATGCGTTTTTGCCGTGACTGTGTGAATTGCTTTGCTAGTTTGTGGCACATAACCCCCCACCCCTTTTTTCTTCTAAGTAAAAAGGCTACATACATCTTGCAGAGTGTGTTTTTAGGAGACTGTTTCAATCTGTTTCTGTGATTTAAATTGTGTTTAAAAACTGTCCGCCCCGCTATTTTTTGCCTTTAAAAAAGCCCGGTTTCAGAGTGCGCGCCCAGCAGTATTCTAGAGTTTGTTTTTTAAACAATCTCTCCCTTACCTGGAACGTAGACTCTCCTAGCTTGGAAGTGTGGATTCAGCCTGTCTATATCCAAGGAGATTCTGAATAGAGCAGCAGCTGCTTTTCTCCCTGCCCACAGGGACTGGATTTCAGTTAACTTGCTCCTTATATAAGTTCCTATTGGTTGTTGCATATGTTGTTGCAATAGGTTGTTGGGAGATGGTCTTTCCATTGGTTGCTGGTTCCAGGGCTCGGGTTATGATTGGTGGATAGGTCTGAGAATCTGATTGGCTGTTAGTTCTAGGGCTGTGTCTGATTGGCTGTTGGTTCTAGGGCTGTGTCTGATTGGCTGTTGGTTCTAGGGCTGTGATTGGTGTATAGGGCTGAGATTCTGATTGGCTGTTAGTTCTAGGGCTGTGATTGGTGGTTAGGGCTGAGAATCTGATTGGCTGTTGGTTCTAGGGCTGTGATTGGTGGATAGGGCTGAAATTCTGATTGTTTGCTGGTTTTAGGGCTGGGGCTGTGATTGGTGGTCAGGAATAGGGCTATGATTGGTGATTAGGGCTGGGTCAGGGCTTGAAATTGGCTAGGGTTAGGACCAGCTTCTTATTAGCCAGTAGGGCTATTTAAGCCTAGGACTCAGGGCGTCTCAGCGAAGGGCAGAGAGGACAAGGGCAGTTGCCTGTTTGGGCCTGTTAGGGACAGGTAGGAACTAGGGACTAAGGCCTAGGGCCAGAAATGCTGCCCAATTCTCAATTGACCAGGAATGGTTTCAGCCCCTACACATCCCTCAACATGCAAACACTTATTCTACAAAGACATCCAAATCATGCATCACAAACTGACCACAGACAGATTGCAATGTCCCATTACCCAACACAATACCCTTTATACAACACATATCCTCCACAACTACAACAGTCAAACACCTTCATTCTCACAGCAAACACTACTCTGTCCACTCCCACTAAAACAACCTACCATCACCCACACAACACAAAACTACAGTATACATTTCTCTCAGTCTCAGCCTTCCAGATACACACTCTCTGCTCATACTAACCAACAACATTATCCGCTGTTTGCTCCACACAAACCACCTGTCATCATAACAATGCCCAAACCCTGCCTTCAAACACACCATCTACAAACACTCTTCCCCTCTCTTCACCAATTACACACAACCATACAATCCCCACATATCACTCCACCACACATATTACCTCTTCCAGTCATCACAACTAACACTAACTCCCCTGACATACATCAATCACCTCTTACACACCTCGTACATTCATCGCCAAAACATATCAACACCCCATCAAACACTCAAATTCCATTCACCAGCACTAACTCACATACAAATCCCTCACCAAAAACAACTACACCAATATCCCCTCTCACTATTCCACAAAAACAATATAGACCACACACAGCAGCACATCAAATCAACACAAACTTACATTACACTTATCGTCATACCCACTCCCACCCTCAGGACTACACAAAGAATACAACTTCCATCCTATCTTCACCCCTACTTTCTCACTCTTCACAAGCACCCCAGCCCAGCACCTTTCATTCACTCGCCTCTCCTCCATTGCACAAGTTAGAGCCTTACATCGTGATCCACGTGCTCCTCCACCATCCCTAACCCATACTCCATCCACACTAAACAAACGCAAACAAAATAAAAAACATGGCAATCTTAGCAACGTCGCATCCCCTTGTCTATTACATAATAAGACTACCCTACAAAAAACAGTACACTCTTCATGGCTCTCTCAGCCACCAAGTCCACCACCCACACACACAGACCCCACACAATGCCTCCTTAACCTGCTGGAAGAGGAACACTATATTGAAAAGCAAGACTTTTGTGAGCCTCAAACAGTTATCACAACTAGCAACACTCCTGATTCAAGCTCATAATATACTACTTACACTTCTCCTAAACAAAACAACACTACCACTAACACAGCTTTTCTAAACTGCCAGCTCATAAATGCTCGATAACTCTCAAAAAACAAGCACCACATCTACGACCTGCTCACAGACACACAACCTGACTTACTATTCATAACTGAATCCTGGTTGGGAGATGACATGGCCACAGTGCTGCACGAAGCTGTTCCTCCAGTCTATCAAACCATCACACAAAACCGTACAGGCAAGAGAAGAGGTGGACTAGCTATTATATTCAAACAGGCATTGAACCTCAGAAAAACAGACAACATCTCCATACAAGGTTGTGAAGCCCTCCTTACCAGATGCCACCCTGCTCCAACTTCCTACTGTAACTTTCTCCTCCTTTACAGACCTCCACCTAACAACTCCACGTTCCCAGATGCTTTTCTAGACACAGTCTCAAACCTTATTACACTATACTCCAACCTATGCATTCTTGGGGATCTAAACATTTGGTTTGACAAACCCAATATGCCCCATCCAAAAGCTATCACCACTGGCCTAGTCGCATTGAACCTACATCAGATTGTACACAATCCCACACACATCACTGGACACATCCTAGATGTAATTTTTGCCAAGCTTGAACTAGTTACTATTCATAGCATCATGCCAATCACTTGGTCAGACCACCATTTGATAACTTTCTGACATACAACTCCACAAATCAACACACCCCATAACTACTTACATACATGCACCTATCGGCCATGGAGCAAATTCAATTTGGATGACTTAGAAACACAACTAACAGCCAACACAGATCTAGATACAATTAATTCTGTGCCAAAACTTTGAGTGGCTACAGGAAGCTTTTGATAACCTAATACCACTCAGAAAAACTGAACACGACAAAAGAAAACCAACACCTTGGAGAAACACAGAACTTAAAAAGATAAAGCAACAAATCAGAAAGTTGCAGCCTACCTGGCTCAAAACAAACAACAGTCAAGACAAACTGCAGCTACACGAACTTAACAGAATATATAAATCATCAATCAAAAAAGCTAAAAAAAGGTATTACTCAGACAGAATTCAAAATGCTCAATCTACAACCAAGGAATTTTATAAAATTCTCAATGAATTTTAAAAACCTATATGTAATGAAGGAAGTCATCCCACTACTCAAGATTTCACAAACAAATTGGCAACTCACTACACAACCAAGGCAGACACATTGGACTCCTATTTAAAACAGAAAAAAACATCAAGACCAACCCCTTTCCTAAAATACCCTCTAAGAATAAACCAACCCAACCTCTACAGTCCTTCAAACCAATATCCCAAGGTGAATTTATGGATATGGTCAAAGCAAGCAGACCTTCCGGTTGCCCTTCTGACCCTTGCCCACCACAAATCTTCAAGAACATTCTTCTATCTACTTCTGCTGCCACACCTGTAAGAAGAATCATCAACAACTCTTTAACTACAGGAACTTTTCCTGTAGACCGGAAAAAGGCATACATACAACTGTTATTAAAGAAAACAAACCTAGACCCGCAAGACCCCAACAACTACAGACCAATAACAAATGGACCTTTCCTTGGCAAATTGATAGAAAGAACAGCATTCGCCCAGATGTCACAATTCATTGAAGACAATTCTATATTTTCAGACTTCCAAACGGGATTCTGCCCAGGAAGAAGCACTAAATCTGCACTCATAGCAATCTGGGATGATCTTAAAAACACAGTTGACCGCAGTGGAGTTGCTGCACTACTTCTCTTGGACCTCTCGGCTGCCTTTGATACGGTTGACCATGACACCCTAATTCAAAGACTCCACGAAGCCGGCATACAAGGGATTGCTCTCGACTGGATTACTTCATATCTTCAAAAAAGATCTAATATTATCCACTCACCCCCACTTCTCATCCGAACCCTACCTCACAAAAGCAGGGGTCCCCCAAGGATCAATCATCTCACCTTTGCTTTACAACATCTATATGATATCTTTACCCGAACTGATCAATGATTTCCATCTCACATGCTACAACTATGCAGATGACACACAAATACTACTTAAATTAGAATGCCCCAAAAACATTGAAAACTCACAAATCTTCAGTTGCCTCAGAGCCGTTGATCAGTGGATGACCTGGAACCATCTCAAACTAAACACCTCCAAAACAGAAATACTCATATGTGGTGACTGGAAAAGTTATGACCCTCTGTGCATCTGGCCTGATGATCTCGGACTACCTCCTCAATTATCCAAGGAAGGTAAAAACCTTGGAATCAACATGGATTCCAAGTTAACTATGAATGCCCAAGTGGACAAATTAGCACGAACAAGCTTTATCATCTTGAAGACTTTACGACGCATCTTCCCCCACCACGGATTTCCACACAAGGTGCAAGCTACTATCTCGCTTGTACTATCCAAACTGGATTATGCCAATGGCCTCTACCATGGATCATCTCTATCTATTATGCAAAAACTACAACGTATCCAGAATTCCACAGTGAGGCTACTATTACATGTAAAGCCGCAAGCCCACATCTCCCCTGCCTTGAGAGCACTACACTGGTTACCCGTTGCCAGAAGATGTACTTTCAAGCTGCTTTGTATCACCCACAAAGCTATAAATGGAACAGGACCGCTTTTTATCAGAAACAAAATAACCAAACACATCCAACAAAGAAACCTCCGCTCAAGATTGGCACCCCGCCTTAGAACGCCACCATACAAGAAAAAGACTATAGGTGGAAAATCCTTCCCCTTTTAAGCAGCCAAACTATGGAATTCATTACCCCCAACTATAAGAGACACAGATAACTTTCTTGTCTTCAGAAAACTACTCAAGAGTTGGCTCTTTTCTTCATAACCACCATATATAAACAACTATGGACTGCATATGCCTATGTTGATAAATATTTTTTTCTGATTATGTGTATATTTCTAGTTATGTATAGTTCTTTAGAAAATATGTATCTCTAATATGTCATAACAATAAAATACACACACACTCTTTAAACCTGTTTGACTAAGTATATTTACCCATGGTTCTAATTATGTATTGTATGTGCATGTGTGTGTATTCATGTGTGTTTGTATGTGTGTGTGTATGTGTATCTATATATATTATATATGTATGTATATATATATATATATATATATATACGTGTATATGTTGTCTCTGTGCTTGGCATTTTCGTGGGTCATTGCATGGCTCCTGGATGGGTTGTTATACTAGATATCTATGAATTCCTGCTCATCTTATCACACTTACCTACCCATCATCATATTTCATGTCTCCATTAAACTATCCTCCATTCCCACTCTGACTCATACCAAATCCTTTCTACTACTTTCATCTCCTAAATAACTCTGCCTAAGCTCTTCCCTCTGCTTCCACATCTAAGTCACCAAACCACACTCTACTACCATGACCTCCCACACAACCCTACTAAATTCTCCCTCATTTATCTCACCCTGCTACTTTGCTCTCCCTAACCCTTCCACAGACTCTACCCTCTTCCATCCCCCTTTACTCATCCCAAGCCTTTGGGTTGAGTAAATGAAGGATATACTCCCAATTGACACTTCTGGATTTCTTTCCTCCTCCACCCCTCCATTACTTCAGTCAATCTAACTAACAAACTCTCATATCCGCGGCTCAAATTAACTCATAATAATACTAAAACTGTACTCATATTTCCCGATACTAATCCATCACTAATTCTTGTTGAGTTCCAGAGTAGCGTGCTACTCACCCAAAAGCGCTTTAATGCCTTGTCAGGGGTAGTAAGTGCTATGTAAATACTATTACAATACAGTACAATACACATGACTAGTGACAAAGAAAAGAGGCTTTGCAACATTAAAGATAGACCACAATATACAACCAGCAACATAGAAGAAGGGCTAAAATAGCACATGCAAGACATTGAGAGAGGACCAAACTTGCAAATATACCCAGTGATTTAAAAAAAAGAACTACAGTTGTACATTCAACCAGCAATACCATGGACACAATGGCATACACAACAAGCTTCATACACAAGGGCCAAAATGGCACATGTAATCTCTGTGGGAGGCAAACTCACATCAAAAGAACTGGGCGATCCAACCTCCAGGGTGAAGTCTCAGTCCGAGTAAAATAATGACACAGCACATTAAGGAAAGTATGCAGGAGCTGACTAATTTTGTTATGTGATAAAAAAAATATTTTACTGTATTCTCTTTTAAAATACCATACAACACATAATATACAACATTACCTTCCTAAATCAACTGTTGTATCAGGCCTTAAGTATGCATTTGGCTATTGTTTAAGAAGTGTTAACTTTATAGGGGTAAAACCATTTTTCAAGATGCCTACTACATTCACCAAATAGATTCTGCCACATGCTGAAAATAGGCTAGGGTAGAATGATACATTATTGAATAGCATGAGCTACACATGATGAACTCATCTGAAGCCCCCAGTATGTATATTGTTTAAAAGATTAGTGACTACAGCTGCACTCTAACACCAGACTCCAAAAAGAGCTGCATAAGCCTGAACTACAACAGGCTGTTACTTACTGTTGTGAGAGTGAGCAGAACAAGCCTGCTTTACCATAGACAGTTTCTAGTCTTGTAGATAGTGTGGAGCCTAAAGGAAATAGCACCAAAGGCAAACACTAGGGGCCAGATGTAGCAAAAAAAGATTTTGCGAATCGGAAATTGCGAGTCGGTGCGACTCGTAATTTCCGATTCGCAAAGTCGTATGCAGAATGGTGTCTCAGACACCTTCTGCGAATCTCAAGGGGTCGCAAAGACCCACCTCATTAATATTAATGAGACAGCAGACCTCCATGTCTGTGACTGCTTTTTCAATAAAGCAGGTTTTTTTTGTATTGCAGCCCGTTTTCCTTAAAGGAAAACGAGTTGCAATACAAAAAAATAACGTAGCTATTTGTTTTCGTTTTTTCAGAGTAGGCAGTGGGCTCGGAAAAAACATTAATACCGACATTCACAAAGGGGAAGGGGTCCCATGGTGACCCCTTCCCTTTTGCGAATGGGTTACCACCAGTGTGACACTGGTGGTAACTGAGAATTGCGTTCGCGGTCACAAAGCAATTCTGCATCGTGGTGCGAGTCGCAAATTGGAAGGGAACACCCCTTCCTATTTGCGAGTCGCATTCCCATTTTGCGAGTCGGTACCGACTCGCAAAATGGGAATGTGCATCATGATGCGCGTTTTGCATGGCGCAAACTGCGGTTTTCGCAGTTTGTGCCATGCAAAATGCTTTCTACACCTGGCCCTAGGTCTCTTGACAATGAATCACAGGCTAAGTGGCATAAAAGAAGGACCAGTATAGCACACAGAACCAAAAAGATTGAATGTTGACCAAATACAACGAGTGACTTTGAAGAAGGATCACAATAGCAGATAGAACCAATAACACAGAAAGACAACAGTGGCACATACAACAACACGCAAAATTGTGGACGGACCACAAGAACACAAACAATCCCTGTAAAGGGTTTGCTCACAATGAAAATAAATTGGTCGATCTAACCTCAAAATTGAAGAAAATTATGCAAGCTGCATATTTTTTTAAAGAAAATGTTTTATGTAGCTTTTTCACACAAAAATGATTTTCTTGACAGAATAACACTATATACAATATCGACTAATATGTACTTCATTTTTATTAGAATTGTCAAAACTGAAACGCCGAAAGCACGTGTAGGAAGAAAACCCCAAAAGATCTGTCTTACCTACATCTGTAACATCCGTTTTTCAGGGAACTTGCATTTAAGATCGCTACGGGAGGTAAAGGCAGGAAAGGTTGACTACAATCGAATCAAATGCACTGATAATTATTATTACTGTTAGAAAAATTATATTGTAGGTAATTATCTACATACAGCTATTAATTCAGGACAAGTCTCCTTTAAAACTATTTTCTGGGTCAAAATACTTACACAACAAAGCTCTTGCTAATCGTTTCGAAAGTTTAAAGTTTGGTTAAAGTAACATAATTCTGGTTGGGGTTTTGAATTATATATTTTGTGAACTTCACGAAGTTTTTACTGACCCACCGCAAAATTTACATTTCCAAAAAATAATTGCAGTTTTAAATTGAAAAATAACGATTTACCAAATTTTCTGATTTTTACAGTGACAGATTGAAAACATTGTACATATTCACAAGGATTTTGCAAAACGATCACCACTTTGGAAAGTCGTACAAAACTATTAAAAGACGTAGACGGTTGCTGTGGCACTTTTCCAAGATGGGGAAGGGAAGGGCACATTTTGAGGAAAGGGAAGAGCACAGTTTGAGGAAAAGATATGGGTAACACCCTTGGGTAAATATTTTTTCAGTTCAGGAAAACATACTTTATGCGCTCATGATAGCATGATTTCCTGAGGACCATGTTCCATTCCGAGAGGCTTCAAGATATGAGGGCCAATTCAGTAAGGCATCTACAAGTATGGTTCTCTGTTGGAAATTGCCATAGTTTGAGTGATGTATCCCCAGACTTTCAACTTGACTGTTTTAACTTACCAATAGTTGCCTAGTGTAGGGTACCTACAAGTTACAGGTTACCAGTCAACTGCATCGCTCACTGTGGCATCCACTATATTGGAAAGGTAAATATAACTGCAGGCCTCCCACCAGTGTTCGGGTGTGCAGCTTAAAAATGCAAACTCCAACTGTCACAATAAACCCTTCTGACAGGTCTAAACCCTGCTTTTAAGTTTAAATATTAATCATTCACCCATAATTAGGCCTTCCTGTCTATTAGGGCGGGACGTGTAGAATTTAAGAGAAGGAGCTGACTAACCATTTTAATGAAGTATGAATGTTGCTCCCAGAGATCAGACAAAGGCTTTTTGGAGTGGGCAGATGTTCTGTTTCTCTAGCAGGCTGACAATGTGGGTTGTGCCCAGGAACTTGATTAACTTTAAAGGGGTCCTCCCTGCACACAGGCAGCTATATCTAACACCCGGGCCTGCCACTTCCTTTGTCCCCCTAGCCAGTGAGTCACAAGGCCCGGTGGGAGAGGCGCTGCCCCAGAACCAGTTTTGAGTAAACACGGAAGAGAGATTTACTTATTTCCCTGACCACACCTCCTGGGTGCTTGCAAGGGAAGCAAAGATCTGTCAGGTTGGTTTGGGCAGAGAGGAGCACTTTGGGATTATTTACAATAAAACATATAAGGAAGACACCCCTGGGAACTTTTACCCCATGGTTAGGAGGTGGCCAGGGGTTTCCCCCCACCGACGGGCTGGCACTAGACATAAATGAGGCATCCACTGTCCCCTCACTCCTAAAATCACTTTTGGAAATGTGGAAGAACAAAAGAGGACTAGACCTATTTGTGATCTGAGGATGGCTCTGAAGACTGGACAGGTTCTCCCTCGTGTACTTAGGAAAAAGAAGTAGACTCCAAAGCACATAGGGTAGGTCGCTCCCCCTGCCGCTGCAGCTGCAGCTCCTCCAGCTCCTCCAGGTTCCTGAGTTCCTGAGACCCACCTCACAGTAAGTACCCCTCACCTCCAAACCCCTCGCTCTGCCCCGCGCTACTCACCCTCTCTCCTGCTCCTGCTTCTTTTCTTCTTTTCTTCTTCTCTGTTCTTCCTCCTCGCTCCTCGCCTGCAATCTTCTTCTGTACTCTTCTTTTCCCCGTCTTCTCTCTTCTTCTCTTCTTCCTCATCTTCTTCTGTGGTCTTCTGCCCTCTGTTCTTCGTTTTCTGTATCTTCTTCTGTGTTCTTCTGTCCTTCCGGTCTTCCTTTCTTCTGTTCTTCCGGTCTTCTGTTCTTCTGTTCTTCTGTTCTTCTGTTCTTCTGGTCTTCTGTCTTCTATCTTCTGCCTTCGGCTCTTCTGCCTCCTCCGTCTTCTTCTCCCTGCGCCTGCCCTCCTGCTCCTGCCTCATCCCCCTCCCTCACTCGCATCCCCCTCTTTATCTCCCCTATCTAACCCGTTCACTATCTACCTATCTCTCTATCTCTCTATCCCACTATCTAACTCCCTCACTCTCCACCTCCTCCTATCTTCCTATCTCTCTATCTATTTCTCTATCTATCGATTTCTCTATCTATCTATTTTCTCTATCTATTTCTCTATCTCTCCCCCCCTCCCACCACCCCCTCTATTACCTATCCTCCTATCCTCTCACTCTACCTCTCACCCACCTCTACAACCCCCCTCCCCTATCTTCACAACCCTACTCCTATCTTTCTCCCTAATCTCCTAAACCTCCTAACACTCATCTTCCACCACGCAACTACCACAAGCCCACTCGCCATCAACCACCTCAAGTGCATCCTAGTCAAAGCTCGCTCCGTCCACAAACACGCCGTTGAACTCTGGGACCTCCTGGACTCCACAGCACCGGACGTCGCCTTCACCACGGAGACCTGGATGAACGCCTCCTCTGCTCCAGACATCGCCACCGCCATCCCGGAAGTCTACAAGATCTCCGGGAAAGACCGCACCAACCAAGCAGGAGGAGGTATCGCCATCGTCTTCAAAGACTCCATCAGCATCACCACCTCCACCGAAGACACCCCTCTCGCCGCTGAACACCTGCATTTTCAGATTCGCACCGACCCGAGGACCACCCTCAGAGGATCCCTTGTCTACCATCCTCCCGGACCATGCGCCCCTTTCAGCGACGCCATCGCCGACTTCATCTCCCCGCACGCCCTCGCCTCACCGGACTACATCCTCCTAGGCGACCTCAACTTCCATCTGGAACAAAACAACGACCCCAACACCACCACCCTGCTCGACAACCTCGCCAACCTCGGCCTCAAACAACTGGTGAACACCGCCACACACATCGCCGGACACACGCTCGACCCTATCTTCTCCGCCAGCAAACACGTCTTCTTCAGCCACGCCTCCGCCCTACACTGGACCGACCACAGCTGCGTCCACTTCACATTCCGACGCGAGACCCGCCACCTCCGCACTCGAACCATCCCTCGTCGACAGTGGAACAAGATCCCTGAAGAGCAACTCTTCTCCACACTCGCCACCAACCAACCCACCCTCACCACCGACCCCAACGACGCAGCCCTCAGCCTCACAAACTGGATCTCCAACTGCGCAGACAACCTTGCTCCCCTCAAACGCACGCATCGACAGACCAACACCAAAAAACCTCTCTGGTTCTCTGACACCCTCAAAGAATCAAAGAAAACTTGTAGCACCCTTGAGAAAGCATGGCGCAAGCACCACACCGCTGACAACATGACCGCCCTCAAGAACGCGACCCGCGAACACCACCACCTGATCCGCGCTGCCAAAAGGAACTCTTTCACCGACAGACTGGACAAAAACAGCCACAACAGCAGAGAACTCTTCAGCATCGTCAAGGAGTTCTCCAACCCCAGCGCCAAAGCCGTCACGCCCTCACAGGATTTGTGCGAATCCCTCGCCACTTTCTTCCCTCGCAAGATCAGCGACCTCCACAACAGCTTCGGACACCAGACCCAACCAAACACCACCGAACCCGCATCCCCGGCCATCACCCTCAACAACTGGACCCACATCAACACGGAAGAAACCAAATCCATCATGAACTCTATCCACTCCGGCGCCCCTTCGGACCCCTGCCCGCACTTCATCTTTAACAAAGCCGACGACATCATCGCCCCGCACCTCCAGACCGTCATCAACTCTTCTTTTTCTTCTGCTACCTTCCCCGAATGCTGGAAACACGCTGAAGTCAACGCCCTACTAAAGAAACCTACGGCTGACCCGAGCGACCTGATAAACTTCCGCCCCATCTCTCTTCTGCCTTTCCCAGCCAAAGTAATAGAGAAGACCATCAACAAACAGCTGACCACCTTCCTGGAAGACAACAACCTGCTCGACCCCTCACAAACCGGATTCCGAACCAACCACAGCACTGAAACCGCCCTCATCTCAGTCACAGACAACATCAGAACCCTGATGGACAACAGTGAAACAGTCGCCCTCATTCTTCTTGACCTCTCGGCTGCCTTTGACACCGTCTGTCACCGCACCCTAATCACCCGCCTCCGCTCCACCGGGATCCAAGGTCAGGCCCTGGACTGGATCGCCTCCTTCCTCGCAAACCGTTCCCAAAGAGTTTACCTCCCTCCGTTTCGCTCAGAACCCACCGAGATCATCTGCGGCGTACCTCAAGGCTCATCACTCAGCCCAACACTCTTCAATGTCTACATGAGCCCCCTCGCCAACATCGTACGCAAGCACAACATCATCATCACCTCCTACGCCGACGACACCCAACTTATACTCTCCCTCACCAAGGACCCCGCCAGCGCCAAGACCAACCTACAAGAGGTTATGAAGGACGTCGCAGATTGGATGAGGCTCAGCCGCCTAAAGCTGAACTCTGAAAAAATGGAAGTCCTCATCCTCGGCAACACCCCGTCCGCCTGGGACGACTCCTGGTGGCCCACGGCCCTCGGCACCGCACCGACCCCCACAGACCACGCCCGCAACCTCGGCTTCATCTTGGACCCTCTTCTCACCATGACCAAGCAAGTCAACGCCGTGTCCTCCGCCTGCTTCCTCACCCTCCGCATGCTCCGCAAGATCTTCCGCTGGATCCCCGCCGACACCAGAAAAACTGTGACCCACGCCCTCGTCACGAGCCGCCTAGACTACGGCAACACCCTCTACGCCGGGACCACAGCCAAACTCCAAAATCGCCTGCAACGCAGTCAAAACGCCTCGGCCCGCCTCATCCTCGACGTACCCCGCAGCAGCCACATCTCCGCACACCTGAGACATCTGCATTCGCTCCCAGTCAGCAGATCACCTTCTGACTTCTCACCCACGCACACAAAGCCCTCCACGACAAGGGACCGGAATACCTCAACAGACGCCTCAGCTTCTACATCCCCACCCGCCTCCTCCGCTCCTCTGGCCTCGCACTCGCTGCTGTCCCTCGCATCCGCCGCTCCACGGCGGGTGGGAGATCTTTCTCCTTCCTGGCGGCCAAGACCTGGAACTCCCTCCCCACCAGCCTCAGGACCACCCAGGACCACTCCGCTTTCCGGAGACTCCTAAAGACCTGGCTGTTCGAGCAGCGATAACCCCCCCTCTTCCCCTAGCGCCTTGAGACCCGCACGGGTGAGTAGCGTGCTTTATAAATGTTAATGATTTGATTTGATAGGGCTAACTTCCTGTTTGGGTGACAGGGACACAATAAGCTTCAAGAGGTCTTTTCCTGCACTGCCAGCTGACCAGTTACAAATGGACCTGACCAGGACCCTGCTGCTGGTCTCTTCTGAAGTGAGTATTGACCTCCAAGTTCTGTTCCCCAGGTCCTAGATGCTTACAAACATTTTGGAAACTTTTTGCTTTGAGAATCTGGGGGGGTGGAGGGAGCAGTGTTCGGGACTAACTTGCCAAGCTGATCTGATGACGGTACAGTGCCATTAGGCCAAAGGTAAGGCTGGTCCTACATTTTTCTTCTCTACTGCAGCAAATTCGATTCAGTGGGACCTCCGGGAGGAGATATCTGGCCTCAAGAATCCTTCTTCAACCAATGACAACAGTCTTTCCTTGCTAGAGGAATCTGAGCTCCAAAAAGTGCGGAAGTCTAAACATAGAAATCATCTCTGAGCAAAGGCTCAAAAAGGATCCGGTTGGTGAGGGATCTTTTTTAGGCCATAAATGAAAAGTCTCCTGTCCTGATTTGTCCTCCAAAAGTCAACAGCTTCATCAAGACCTCCTCCTGTGGCTATCTGACGATATGGAATACTGTTCCACATCTGTATCTGTATCCTTATCTAAACGTCCTCCATCACGGTCTGCCTTAAACCGTACCCTCATCCCGGTCAAGCACAACAAGAGGACCGTGGTTGGCGCCTCACACTTTTCACAGCTATTTAGAATGTTATGCTCTAAAAACTCATAACTCTGTTTCCACTTTTTGTATTTTTGTAGTTTTGGTGTCATTTTACTTATTCACATCTACACTGTTTTTCTAAATTGTAATAGAATTTCTCTTGTATTGTCTTTTGGTTTTATTACAATTTGAGTACTGCATACATGCTTTACTCATTGTCTCTAAGTTAAACCTGTCTGCTCTGTGCCATAGCTACCAGGGGATTGAGCTCAAGTCAATTTAGTGACTTGGAGAGTTTACCCTGACAAGTATTTTGTTATTATTTTTGGTTGATACTTGTCCCCACAACTAGTATCCCGATTTCTTACATCCTCATTATGAGTGTGCTAGATTTTAGTTGGGGGGAGGGGAGTACTGAGGGAAAAGAATCATACATTCTATATAGAATCCTCCCACCAAATTCCTGCAATTATAACTTTTCTCTCTCAAATCTGGAATAACTGGTAATGACAGATCCTTCTCCATGCAATATTTCCTCATTCTGGCTCGGAAACCACTGACATTTTATGTTTCCTCAGAGCAGGTGGAAAGTGTCAGGGGAATGGGTGGTCAGGGTCGGGGGAGCAGTGAGGGGCATGGCAGACTTTGACTGGTCTTGGGTGAGCTTTGTGTTCTCCCCTATGCAGATGCAGAAGTCAGGATGGGTTTGACTGTGCCGCTGCCAACAGCCCTTTCCCTTCCAGCATATAACAGTGTCTCAGGACCAAGAATTATCAGTTCAGGAGATTTCAGACCCAAGTATTCCTGTTTGGAGACAATTAAAACGGTGTGTGGTGGAATTCCACCTTGTGTTTTCACTGTAGGTGAATTTTCACCATTTGTCATGAGGGTGTATATGTACCTGCACTCTTACTGTACTACTTTGTGTATTAATTAATGCTATTCTCAAATATGTGTGTGTGTTTAGAACTATGCCTCTGCAAGTCCTTTCACCTATGCACAATGTTCTGTGCTGAATTTCCTCCATTTGTATGTAGTACTATGCAAACATATATTGTGAGTGTATAATTTTGTGTTTCAAGAAGGGAGTGGGCTGGACGTGGTGATATATGCTACACAGTAGGATGAAGAATGGAGAAATTGAGACAGAGCACAGTAAGGGAAATGCACATACAAAATCCATTCAATAAAGGGTAAGCCCATTTCAGTTCATAAAAGTTATACCATATCTGCACTGAGAGTAGTGCAGCTCAAACTGTCTCACATATTCTCTAGCCCAGTCTCAGAGTGAGCCACACACTGCACATGGTCACTCACAGCTGTTGCAAGGGAGTCACACTCAACCCAATGAAGCAGAGAATAAGACTTCCAGCACAGGGTCCATCGCCACCAAAAATAATAAAAGGAATAAATTGTAGATACCCTTACACATTGAGTCACCCATACAAAGTAACATTAAAAAAGCTAAAAATGATTTGGCCAGTATAATTCACCTTGTAGACATCAGCACAAAAGATAGTGCAACAATAAACATATAGCAAATGCAAATACTTGGAATATACATACTAACAAATATGACACATCTGCATGCATTCCAAATCTACACATGTACACAAAGGCACATCATGATACATTGCATGCAACATACACACACATGCACATCACATTACATCTGACATCAGTTAGAAAAAACACACCAATGAAGTCCACAATAATCATAGCAGAAATATCTTCTATGTGCATACACAACATATTTTCCTATTAGTTGTTTTGGTACGTTTGCAGTGTGCACAGGTATATATGCATCTACTTGCTTTAGAAACAACCCTTTTAGTTGAAAGCCATTTCCACATGGGAAATTACTTCAGTTGGTGATGTGTGGCACCAATGCCTATTGTTCCTTTAGCCCGCCAACGTTTTCAAAGTAGTAATGGATATTCTAAATAAAAATAGATAGTGTATGTGAAGTTCTACACCAGGCACAACATGCATGAAGTTACATAGCAGAGGTGCTGAAATTGCCATTCCTCTGCATCCTTCAAGTGGTACACAATCCACCTCCATCTTGCTGTTTGAAGATGATTTAGATCACACTAAGCACCCCTGAACCCACTGCAGAGGAAGAGGATCCTGCAGAGCATAAATCTGGACCTCCTTTGCCAGCTGGTACAATAGCGAAAGGTTGGTAAGAATTGTGTGCATTTATTAATGTATCATTCTTGTATATCCCATTAAGTGAGCACCAGCACTACCTCCCTGGTGCGGGTCACAACCAGTGGCTGACACCAGGGAGGGGTGCACCAGAGGATTTTTCTTTTTTTTTTTTTGGTCTCGGAGACGCGGAACAACTTCTGTATCTCCCCCCACCTCCCTACCACTCCTTTGTGACACGCTGGCGTCACATTTTTCCCCACCGGATCAGCAGAGGAGCAGGTAAGCATCCTCTTCTTACTCCGGTGGGGAAAAAAAGGCCAAAACGGCCTCCCCAGATGCCAGGGAGGCATTGATGGAAAGAGAAGACTCTCCCCTTTCCATCAATGCCTCCCTGCGATCCATGGCCAGGAAACGCCCCTAGGCACCAGGGATCTTCTTTGGGGGTCGGCCCCCTTGTAAATGGGCCACCCCTGTGTGGGCACTATTTAAAAAAAAAAAAGTTTGGATTGCTTTGGGGGGCGATCGTGCCCCCCAATAAAAATTGTTTTCATTTAAATAAAAAAAAAAAAAATGACAGGGTCGGCCCTCCAAACACATAAATGTGTGCTTTGCCAAGGGGAAGCATACATGTATCAAAAAAATAAGTGATGTAGAGAGTTAGTCTTTCTCTCTCTCTCTCTCTCTCTCTCTATATATATATATATATATATATATATATATATATATATATATATATATTATCTTTCATTTGTTGTTGTCCGGGAGCCACAATTGGCCCCCAGGAAAACCACACATAAATAAAAGTGATATATATATATATATATAGCGCAGGTGGTTTATTGCCCTGCTGCAAAGGATATACATTTATACGTATTTAGTTGAGTGGATTAGTAAAGGCAATCGTTACCTGAGCTTTAAAACAAATGAAATGCGAGGGGGACTATGGAGATAGGAGGGGCACTTTTGCTGGGTCGTACTGAGGGAATTAGAAAAGGAGGTAATGGGAGGCAGAGCACCAAAAATGACTGTCGCACTGGGTGAACCAGCGCTAAAGGCTCTGATGATGGGTTTGTGGTAAGGTGAAGTAATACAGTCTTTTTTTGTTTTTTTTCAGTGTCTTCAGAGAATCTGCCGAATCGGAGAAGAAGCGAAGGTAAGGTGACAACATTTCCTATTGGACACATCAAACATACCCACAAGCAATTTTGTGACTATCTGCCTTCTACGTAGACTAGTAATTTAGAGGGACAGTTTAGCCAATAGCAGAGATGGTGCCTTTTTGGATGACAGCTGATCAACCCTTAACTGAGGTTATGGAGGACAGTCTGATGTAGGCTCAGAGACTAAGACAGCAGATACTGAGACAGCATCTGAGGGAGAGGACAATGAGACAGAATTTGGGAGTAATTTTTCAGTCGGTGGAGTCCCAGCCGACGACACCTCCTCCAGTGAGTCTGAAGGAGAAGATGACGACAGCCGTGCTGTCCCTTCGCAAGCACAATCTGTGCAGCGGGACAACATTATGTTAGCCGAACCCAGAGAGCAGATGCTTGCGGCCACAAGCACAGAGAGAGTGCTCTCTTGGCAGCCCCCCTGTTTAGTTCAGCCCCAAATTCCACCTTTTACTGGTGATGCTGGATGTAAAGTCGATACAGCTAACTTTTTGCCAGTTGACTACATCCATCTATTTTTGGATGTTGACTTCCTTCAGTAAATTGTGCAGCAAACACATTTGCGTGCAGACCAATTTCAGAGGGAGTGTGGAGGCTCTCTAGGGCCCCGTTCTAGGGCACGCCAGTGGACTCTCACTTCGCTGGCGGAGTTGAAGATATTTTTGGGCCTTGGACGGATCATTGCCTTTTATCTTTCTCTTTCCCTTGCAAGGTTACTCCAGAGGTGCAGCCTACCTCCTCAACCTTTGGTCGCATTTGGTCAAAATTGGCCCTTGTGGAGTGGCGTGCTGCTCTCCAGACCTCCTTGGGGGCCAGCACCCCCTCCACCTCCGCAGATTTATTTAATGAATGGATCTCCTCCTCTTTGGATAGTATTCTGCCCATCAAATTAAGATCTAACAAGCCCCCCCATAAGGCTAAACCTTGGTTTTCACCTCGTCTGTTAGAATTAAGAAAAAAGTGCAAAAGGTTAGAAAGAGCTTGGAGAAAGAATTACAGTCCCATTGATAGAGAAATATATAGGCAATCTGTCAGACTCTACCACCAAAACATTAAAGCCGCCCAGTCCTCCTACTACGGATTAAGAATAGAAAACTCCTCCTGCTCACAAAAGGAAATTTTTCAGATTTTTAGGGAATTAACCATAACCCCTATGCCCTCTCCTCCCACAGAGCCCTCCACTGAATACAGTAATCTTCTGGCATCTCACTTCAATGACAAAGTCATCAAGATATACTCTGGGTTCCCTTCTTCTCCTCCCCCAGGTACAGTAGAGCACCAAATGATGGATCCCTCCCTCTCTGGAAGCACATTAACCGTTTTTATACCTCTCACTGATACTGTTACTACCAACCTTCTTCTTCAAATTAAATCGGGCTCCCCCCTAGACCCCGCCCCTCCCTCCATCCTCTCGCGAGTTTCAGATATTGTTGTACCTTCCCTTACAAAAATACTGAATCATTCCCTATCCTTAGGTTTTCTTCCCCCTCTTTTTAAGCATGCCATCATTAAGCCTCTTTTAAAAAAAACGAAACTGGACCCATCTCTGCTGGAGAATTATAGACCCATTGCTCTCCTTCCCATTTCAACAAAAATTCTGGAGAAACATGTTAACCACCAATTAACCAGCTACTTAGAGAGCCATGAACTTCTTCACCCCACTCAAATGGGTTTTAGAGCCCATCACAGCACGGAGTCAGCCCTGCTCACAGTGACGGAGTCAGCCAGGCAACTTCTGGACCAAGGGTCTCATGTAGCCATGATTCTACTTGATCTCAGCGCTGCTTTTGATACGGTGGACCACAACCTTCTCTGCTGTAGGCTCTCGGAATTAGGGATAGGAGGCCTGGCATTGTCCTGGTTGTCTGCTTTCGTCAAAGGTAGATCTTTTCAAGTCCTGGACCGAGCCTACCTCTCTGATATCTTTCCCTTGACTTGTGGAGTTCCCCAGGGCTCCTCCTTGAGTCCAACTCTTTTTAATGTTTATCTATCCCCGCTGGCTAAAGTGATTGCTCCCTACAATCTGTCTTTGGTCACCTATGCCGACGATACTCAACTTGTGGTGTCACTATCTAGTTCCGGGGATTCGTCGGCGGCCAACCTTTCGTGTTGTATGAAAGACATTGGAGTTTGGATGATCCAGTCTAAGCTTAAATTCAATGATGGAAAGTCAGAAGTCATTGTACTAGGCAATGCCCCCCCAGCTCCTTCGCTTTCGCTGTACTCTGAGGCCTTCAATAATCTTCCTCCTCCCAAGGACCAGGTAAAAAGCCTTGGTTTTTGGGTGGATTCTCGCCTGACCATGGATTATCAAGCAAAAAGAGTTTCCTCTACATGCTTTGGCATTTTAAGAGTCCTTAGGAAAATCTCTAATCTTCTTCCCCCTATGGCCAGAAGAATCCTTGTTCAAACTCTTATCCTTTCCCGTTTGGATTATGGGAACTCACTTTTTCTCAGCGCCCCGGCTTATGTTATAAAAAGGCTGCAAACAGTCCAGAACGCAGCTGCCAGGCTTCTTGTCAATCTTCCCAGACATTTATCCGCTAAGCCGGCTCTTTCCACACTTCACTGGCTCCCTGTCAAGCAACGCACTCATTTTAAGGCCCTATGCATTGTTCACAGAGCCCTGCAATATAAGGGTCCAATGTTCTTTAGAAAGCGGCTATGTCTTTATGTCCCCTCTCGAAGTCTGAGGTCCTCCTCCTCTCGACTTGTGACCATCTTGCGGTCTAAGAGAGCTTGGGGGGCCAACTCCTTCCTCACCAAGGCCGCTCGTCTCTGGAATGATCTTCCCTCTGAACTCCGTCATGAACATTCAGAACTGCTTTTTAGAAAAAAACTTAAGACTATTCTTTTCTGTAGGTAGCTCTCTCAATTCTCCTATTGCCAGCACTGGTCAGGTTAGGTTTAGCGCTGGGATGCCTTCGGGTCACTACGCGCTTTATAAATCCTTAAAACTAAACTAAACTTATGCTCAAAATGGGGTTAGTGCAGAAACTCACCTTGCAGTCCTACTGGACGGCTCACACGGTTTGGGTAACCCCCATCTTCGCACCATACATGAGCAGAGATAGGTTTTTGCTACTGCAGCACATGCTGCATTTCAATGACAATTCTGCTGCATTGCCCCGGGACCATCCAGACCATGACAGGTTGTTTAAAATTCGTCCTGTCCTGGAACATTTGTCTGCCAGGTTTCCAGAGATCTATACTCCTGGAAAGAATATAGCAGTCGATGAGTCCTTGATCCTGTACAAAGGACGGCTGCTTTTCAGACAGTACATTGTGAGGAAAAGAGCTTGCTATGGCATAAAGCTGTACATGCTGTGTGAGAGCTCTTCTGGCTATGTGTAAAGCTTGAGAGTGTATACAGGGAAGGATTCTACCCTAAACCCTGTAGGTTGCCCTCCCACGTTAGGGGTCATAGGTAAGATTGTATGGGAACTTGTCCAGCCACTTCTTCACAAAAGTTATAACCTTTATGTGGGCAATTTCTATACAAAACTGGCACTGTAGCCTGCGGTACAGTTCATTGTAACCACAAAGGATTCCTGCAGGAGCTTGTTTGCAAGAAGCTCCAGAAATCCCAGAGTACTGCATTTCGTTCTAACGAACTGCTCGCAGTCAAGATCTTGGATAGGCATGATGTATACATGTTCACTACAATTCATGATGAGAGCACTTCCTCCATCACGGTTTGGGGTCAGCTGGCCGAAGTCCACAAGCCCATCTGTGTACTTGATTACAATAAGTACATGAACGGAGTGGACAAGAACGACCAGGTTCTTCAACCATACAATGCGTGTTGTAAAACTCGCACTTGGTACAAGAAACTGTTTACCCACCTGATTCAGATAGCAACACATAATGCGTATGTTGTTTACTGTCAGACAACCACAGGAAGACTCATGACTTTCCTTGACTACCAGTTGTCTGTAATTGAAAGCCTCACTGCTGTTACAGAAGCAGCAGCAGCCTCCACCTCATATGTTCTGGTGGATGTGGCAAAGCTACAGGAGCTACACTCTGCTGATCGCATTCCTAAAACACCCAAAAAGAATTGTCCATGTTGTCACTGTAAAGTGTGCTCGAAGCATGGAAACAGCAGGAGAGTCGGTATTACTGTCCCCAGTGTCCATCACAACGAGGCCTCTGTATCCCTACTTGCTTTATGTTGTATCATACTAAAGCAAAGTTCTGGGAAATTGACGTAGGTTGAGCCGCCGTTGGGTAATCCTTTCAGTGGCAGTGCATGGATACCGAACGTCCATGGACCACTGCTTTGTTAGGCCAGGAGCCACAGAATTTTACTTCATCTTCTTCATCATGGACTTCCTTTTGGACTGCTTGAGATCTAAATCCACCGTCTGAACGTGGTAGGTTTTCTGTTCAATTAACGTGCATTATGTTCCCCCTACTGCATATACTAGTGGACAGAACATATGCCACAGTGTCACGGAGTACCCTTTCTTCACCAGCATGTCTACCTTACTTTCAACTGTAGATATGCTCACTCATTTCGAAGAATCACTTTGTACGGCATACTTGGACACCCCCAACTTGCATCCACAAACTAGTATAGGTTCATTTGGCAATTATACAGGATTAGTCAGGGCTCTGATGAGAACAGAGACACGAATGGGTAAGCAAAGCTTATGGTAGGTGTGCCTTCACTGGGATATTGCACAGGTAGAAGGCAGATAGTAAAGGTAGTACACATGTACATCATCTACACCTATTGATTCAAACCCATTGGTGCCATCCCAGCACTGAAGGAGAATGACTTTTATAGGTCAGTGTTTGACCTGTTTTTCATGTTCATTCTCCATCAGAACTTAGTAGATGTTCAGTTTGCTGTATAAGTGCATTACAGTCGGGGGCGTGGCTTGAGGCCGATGGAGCAGCACGCGTAAAGCGGAGCTCCTGGTGGCCTCCGACCATCCAGCAATTATCCTGTCGCCCGACCTCCGGAATTAACCAGAGCGGGATCGGAGTGAGTGGCGGAACCCTTGGCGGCCTTCGGGAACTAAGCTGCGGGGGTCCTCGGTGGCCCGGTGGCAAGGGATGGCTCAACTCATGAGGGTGGATAAAAGAGCAAGATGGCGGTGCCTCGGAGACGCAGTTGGCGACCCTGAGATCCTGTGCTGGGGCCCCGGAGTAAGAGACCGATCCGCTAATGATAGGCGGAAGATCGCTGGTTGACTGAGATGGCTGAGCAAAGCCGAATTGGGGCTGGAGAGGCGCGGCAGAGCAGACGGCGACGCAAGGAAACTCCTAGTACCGGAGAGGCAGCCTGGACGGGGGCACGGAAGTGAGGTGAGCTTCCCCGCCAAGTCGCTCCTGCCGCACGGCGTGTTAAAGAAGGCCCTGGAGAGGCCTTCCTTAGAGCTGCCCTGTGGGCGCTGGTCGGGCCCGGCCCGGGTTCCCGCTGCCAGCGGCAGCCCTGGAGCCTGGACTGAGACCTGTGTGCAACGGCCGAGGGGGGGCTGGAGACCTCCAGACCCCCCGGAAGAAAAGGAGAACTGGGAGCCCCAGGCTGTGGCCGGTGAGGGGCCACCTAGTGGTCCCCGGAGGGAGAGCGCTGTGCTAGTGCCCCTGAGAGGAGGAGGAGGAGAGGGTTGGACCCACGCCCTTGCGTCCGGACCTGGAGGCGCAGACGCTGGGCCTGAGCAAAGTGGCCTGCAGAGGGGCAAGATCTGGGAGCCTGTAGGGGGAGCCTGACACGGCACCCATGGGAGGACTGGATCCCTGGTGCTCCCCAAAAGGGAGAGACGTGACAGCTCCTACACAACGAGCTAGGCGGGGACAGGCTCCACAGCGGCCTCATAGTCGCAAAGACAGGATAAAGGAGCGGCGCAGAGGAAACCCTGAAGGATGCAGTAAGGAGGTGAGCGGCCACAGGGATACCTGCGCAGATATAGAGGGGGCCCCAACCCTGCAAAAGAGTAAAGGCAACAGCAGGCATGGGTAAACCTAAAAAGCAAGACGACCCTGGGGACAAAACAACAAGTGGACACAAAAGGATGGCGGAACTGGCGAAACCGACAAGACCCTGCACCAGGAGACCACACTTGACACAATTCTATAGGCCATACAGGCGTCTCGTGATGCTCTGGAACTTAAAATTGACACGCTATCTGTCGTTCTGACACTCGTCAGAGATGATCATTGTAGATTAACTGACAGAGTGGTCACCAATGAAAAATTCCTGGAGCAACCTACCCCGCAATGCCAGAAGATAACTAAAACAGTGTCCGAACTGATGTTGCAGATTAAAACACTCGAAGAACGAGCGTAAGATGCGGAAAACAGGGTGCGACAAAGTAACCTACGGCTGGTTGGTTTCCCCGAGAAAGCAGAGCAGGAGGCACCCAGCATGGAAACTTACCTGGAACAATAGATACGCAAAGAAGTGGCCCCGGAGGGCATGTCACAATATTTTGCAATAGAGTGAGCTCACAGGATATCAGAGAGAACCCCGCCTCCAGGTGCCAGACCGCACTCGATCTTAGCGAAACTGCTTAATTTTAAGGACAGGGATTTCATACTGACACAGGCAAGACGGAAAGGGGAAATTACACTTGGCGATCAGCAGATAATGATGTTTCTGGACTTCACAAAGGACACTCAGAAGCAAAGATCCACTTTCATTGAGGTCAAAAGACTACTCAGAGAACGAGGCATTCTCTATGCCATGCTGTTCCCGGCTAAACTGAAAATCATTACAAACAATGACATGCTCTTCTTCACTTCGCCGCAGCAGGTGCGATAATGGCTGGACATACTCTGGAACAGCTTCAGGGGAGAACCCGGAGGGCGCTGCAAGGACATAAACGGAAACTCGTAGGAAAAAGGGGAAGCAGCTGATGAGCGCAGCCCCACCGCACAGCCAAGCATTGCAGGAAAGTCGAGAAGCGGTGCAGGCTGCTGCATCTCTAGGGGGAAGTGGGAAGGGGGCCCGGCTCTCCGCACCCCTCTGAGACCCATTCAGACCAGGAATCAGTGTTTGGCAGTGCCTCCTGTTCATCCCATGACACTGCCAACAATCCACCAAGAGTCACCCCGGGGACATCTGATAAGATCATCTGAGAGGCGTCACCTGTTACGCTCAGAGGGGGCAAACCCTGGAGGGATAGCCCGAGAGAGACAATTAGCCAGAGCCAAATGACACTGTTGGCCTGCAGGGGTCACCGGGGCCCGGGAGAAACTTGTACACATGATTGGCAACTTGATGGGCTAGACCGTCTTCGCTCTCCGCAACAGCGTGGCAACTGAACTTACCACATAGAGGACGGGAAGTAACATTTAATGTCAGATGATTCAGGGGATGGGCAGGGGACCATGGGTGTTGCACTCGGTCCTTGCCTCTGCCTCCACACACAATGTTTATGCAGTTAGAGAAGGTTTGGTTGGGGATAGTTTTATTACCGGTCCTGGGGAGAGGGAGTTTTCACAAAGGGGGAATTGTTATGTTTGATGTTATTGGGGTTATAATTGGGATATCAACTCCACACCACTCATCCTCAATGCCAGGACTGCTGCTACTGTTTAACATGACATGGCCACCTGGGGAGAGACAGAATAGGTAAGTTACATGCCCTTCCAGATTATGGATAGACCCCTAGATTATAAATTCCTCACCTGGAACGTCAGGGGATTAAATAGTATTAACGAGCGATATAAAGTCTACAGTCAGCTTAAAAGGCAAGGAGTACACATAGCAATCATACAAGAAACACACCTCACAGAAAAGGAGGTTACAGCTATAACTAAGTGATGGAGAGTGCAGGTATTTGCCACAGCATATTCGGCGCACAAGCAAGGGGTCCTGACATGGAGACTGGCGGGTGTCCCGTTCCAAAAAACTGAAGTAGTCATAGACAGAGAGGGCTGCTATGCTTTGGTGACTGGTTGCCTAGGAGAAAGGGACATTACACTGGGAGGTATTTATGCCCCTGATCAAGACCAAGGCACCTTCTTAAACACAATCTCACACAAGCTAGGTCCACATTTTACACAGGCAGCAATAGTGGGTGGCGTTTTTAACTGTATTGCACACACCGAGCTAGACAGATCCCTCCCTCCTCTGCGGCATTCCCCCACTCTCAATATAGCCAAGGGTTTCACTGACTGGCAACAGCATTGGGGCCTCACAGACTCCTGGAGACACCTTCACCCCCAAGGGAGAGATTACTCCTTCTACTCTCCCTCACATGACTTACATGTTTGATTGGACGTCTTCCTAACATCCCCTGATGTAAACTGTACAGTACTTAATGCTGAATATCTCTGCCGCACAGTGTCTGATCACAATCCTTTATTGCTCACTCTAGATTGGAGAAGGGAACGCCCTCGAATATCAGACTGGCGACTCAGTGTGGAAAAACTGGAAGATAGTGCCTTCCGGCAATCCATTAGAGATGCTATTAGCGAATATTTTACACACAATCAGGGCACCACCTCCTCCAGGGTGTCAAGAGTGGGAAGACTTTAAAGTGACCGTTAGAGGTCAGTGGGACAGTGGGGGTCAGGGACAGTGGGGGTCAGGAGATCCCTGGAGGGGGAGATAGATAGATATGAGAAAGAACTGAGGAGTCTGGAATGCAAAAGATCAGATGACCCGGAACTGGCCACAGCCATCTCCGAAATTAAACATAAAGTTGCGTTGGCATTGGAAAAACTGAGATGCTTTGACTATAAAAAATACATCACAAGACAACACGCAGAGAGAGATAGAGCAGTAGCATTACTGGCTTGGCTCTCGGCCCCGCCGAGACAGCACTCCCTGGTGATGGACATTATAGACCTGGTTGGGAAGAGACTCCACGGGCAAAGCAACATTAAAGGTATCTTCAGTAAGTACTACTTGTCACTTTACGCCCCCGATGGGGACCCTTGACCGGGCTCAGCTGAAAAGCCTGAGAGATATCAAGCTTCCTGTCCTGGAGGAGGACGATCGCCAGGAACTGGGAGAAGCAATAACCCCTCGGGAGGTAGCTGGGGCGGTGGAGGCGATGGCAAGAGGAAAGGTGCCTGGGGCGGACGGGCTGCCTGCAGAGTTCTACTGTGCGTACATAGACCTCCTGGTGCCGCAGCTGAGTGCACTCTATTCAGAGGTGCTGCGGGCTGGAACGCTTCCTTGATCCACCAACTAAGCCATTGTGATCCTGTTGCCAAAACAAGGTCGCCCGACCCACAGATGTGCGCTCATTCCACCCTTTATCCATGCTTAACATGGACTATAAAATACTTAGCCGCATCCTGGCCACGAGTCTATTGCCCAACATGCAGAAGTTGATCCACCCAGACCAAACGGGATTCATCCCACAACGCAGTACTGCCCTCAACAAAAGGAGACTGATTAAGATACTACAGTCAGAATCCCCGAACCTATGCACTGCTGCAATTATAGCAGTAGACATTGAAAAAAAGTTTGACAGTCTCAGATGGGACTATCTGGAGGAAATACTGAAAAAGATGGGCCTTGGTCAGGGATTTCTTAAATGGATGAAGTCGCATGGGCCGAACAATCTTGAACTCATACAAGATAGGTAGGAGCACCAGACAGAGATGCTCGCTGTCGCCTTTGCTGTTTGCCATTGCGATGGAACCACTGACGCAGATGGCTAGAACCGGGAGGCACTACAAGGGACTAACTGTTGGGAATCAGCCTCACCAAATTGCACTCTACGCAGATAATATTTCTGAAGGACCCAGACAGGGAATTACCGGGAGACACAGACTTGTTTGAGCAGTTTGAGGATATGTCGGGGCTGCGTATAAACTGGCAGAAATCTCTAATCTTTCCATTAAATAAGGGGGCGCATGAGTCACAAACACCCGGGGTTTGGAGTGATCCTCGACCACCTTCCGATATCTGGGAGTTATTATTTATCATGACCTGGTGTATCTCCTGGAGGGTAACGTGAACAGAGCAATCCGGAAATTGAGATCTGATGCCCAGTTCTGGAGGACATTACCCGTATCATTGGCAGGACGCATGGCGCTGGTAAAGATGATAGCTCTGCCTAGATTAATGTACTACTTTTCAACATTGCCTGTACTGGTCCCTCACCCGCTTTTCCGTGAGATTTACTCTATAATTACTAGCCTTATCTGGTGGCAGGGACGATATAGACTAGCCTTGCATAAACTCCAGAGACCCACTGCGGAGGGAGGTATGGTGGCACCAGACATTGAGCTGTACTACCTAGCATGCCAACTACAGTGGCTGGCAAAAACATGGAATACAGCACAATCATATATATTCAGGGGGCAACAAGTAGGACACACTGTCACAACCCTACTGGGGATACTCCTGACTCCTGGAGGGAAACAGGTGGTGGGTTTGCCAGACCTCCAGGTAATGCGCACCTGCAGGAAATGCAGCTTGCAATGCACAAGAACCGCATCCCCATATTCACCGGAATTGCTGCTGGCCAGCCTGAATGTACTCTCTGGTGGAGATGCCATTGCGGGTGTCACAAGAATTGCGACGTATGGCATCTCTGTGATTGGGGATCTTTTCTGCAATGGGAAACTGATGTCCTTTGAAGCACTGATGGCACAATTTGGAGTCCTGCCGGGGTTGTTCCTTATGCATCACTCATAGCACTCATACAGCGACATTGGAAACAGGGTTCAAGGGATTCTCCTGCTCACGCAGGATGCCAGGCTCTCTGCACAATAGGGGGAGATCAGAAAGTCATATCCACACTGTATAAAATTTTCCATAAAAACACTCTACTCCCTCTTGATAGGTTACGGACTCTCTGGCAAGAGGATATTGGGGAACCCATAGATGAACCTCAGTGGGGGAAAATCACAGCACATATCAACACGGTATCTAGAAATGCCCGTTTTAAACTGATTAATCTATACATATACCATAGAGCATACCTTAGCACCGCCAAGATAGCATCGATTTACAAAATGTTGAATAGTACATGCCCCCGGTGCTCAGACCCGGAAGCAGCAACGATGCACATGTTATGGAGATGAGGGACACTGGAGCAATATTGAGATAAGGTTTTGCATAGTATAAAAACAGTAATGTACAGGAGACTCAAGTCTTCCCCAATAGTGGTGTTGTTGGGGGGATTCCACAGACCCCACTCACGGAGAACTACAACTAAACACATGGACCTGGCATTGATCCAGGCTAAAAGGGAGATCACGATGCACTGGAAGGACCCCAGGGGCCCACAAATATCAAGATGCGGGACATACTAGTTAAGTGGGCCGAGGCAGAAGGAAGGGTTTTGCATCAAGAGGCAGCAAAGGGGGCTGGGATTGCAGATATGGCACAGCAATGGGACTACCTCCTGGATTGCCTTAAAGTCCCACACATTGTTGCCCTGGAACAAGTCACATCATCGGAGGCATCAACTGTAGCTCAGGATCGGAATCACTAGAACATTAAAATGTGCTGGCTTAGACTTGAACGTTTCAGTTGTCGCGCGGAGGGGCATTGCCGGAACAGTAACTGTAACCTGGAAATGGAGTTGATGCAGGGCAATGGGGCCAGGGTTGGATATTACCTGGGAAATTTGATCTGTTACATGTTTGTTGATAAAACACCAAAAAATATATATTTTTTTAAAAAGTGCATTACAGTCACATCACTGCACATAATGTTGGCTGGAACATATGGTACGTTCTCATGGACTCCCCTGTGTGCCAAACACTACCCTTTTTCATAGCCTATGACCTTCTCTTTAGGGAACATCATGAGAAATCCCCAGCATGTCTACCTTAGTTTCAAAGTTAGATATGCTCTCTCGGTTTGATGAATCGCTTTGTAAGGCATACTCGGACACCCCCAACTTGCATTCACAAACTGGAAGGAGTTGGATTTAGTGCAGTGAGTGCGTTAAAGGCGCATGAAAAACATGTCTTCCTGAGCCTCAAGTGGCTGTCACAGGAGTCATTAGTAAAGGTTCTTTACGCATGCATTTGGTAATATTAAGAAAGAAGGAGGCAGTTACTTGACAGGAGGTAAAATTTAGTCAAACTTGTTCCATTCTATGGCGTGTGAATGTGATGGGCCCTTGTCTGGCAGCAGTAAGTTAATGTGAGTGCAGTGATTGGTTGGATTGGGCCCGTGACCGGCGGTATGAAAGGGTTGTTTGTTGTGCGTGAATGGCGTGTGAATGGACCATAAACAGGTTGGTGTCTGGACGCGGCCTTATGGCCCACCTTCAGAAGGCTTGGTTTCAATATTCAGACACTTTGATAAGTATTCATGCTTTGAAACCATAATTTCTGAAGGTGCTAAAACCAACCATTGTGAGTGGGGGGTTAACTTGAACAAACTAGTACCAGGGGAGTCCAAGGGTGCAGAACTTGCATGGCTCTCACCAGTTTTCCTTCACCGAGAATCACCTTGAAATCACAAAATGTGCTTAAAAAACACATTTGACTTGCATTTTAATGAGCAGAAGTCCAGGGATTTGCAGGCAGCCACAATTTTTCTACCACTCAGCGTTCCACTAAGTCTCTAGCAAAAAACTGCCTCACTTTAGTGAGTGGGAAAGTGACCACAACAGGGAAGTACCCAAAACGGATTGCGGAGACATTAAAATTACATACCACAAAACAGCCTCTTTTTTTAAGACAGTCACCTAAGTATTTGGTCTTCGGCTCGGATGCCTTATAGGGAAACCTACCAAACGCAGACATTTATGAAAACTAAACACCCAAGGCAGCCAACGTAAGTGTGGCGTGTTTGTATTTCACAAAGTTTTGTTATGCAGAATACCCTGCAAAAGTAAAACGTTGATTAAAACCACTATTTTTCCTTTCTTTTTTACCACAGAAACTACAGGAATGTGCAGGGATCCTCAAAAATTCCTACCACCCAGTGTTTCTCCACCTGTCCTGATAAAAACACAACCCCCCTTGTGTGCCTGCTCCTAGTGCCTGCGTCAGGAATGGATCACTCCAGGGTAAACAGTAGCCCTCATGCAAGGACTACCATTGACCCTTGTGTGATCCATTCCTGTTGCGGGCACTAGGCCTACCCACACAAGTGAGGTACCATTTTTATCGGGAGACTTGGGGGAATGATGGGTAGGAGGAAATGTGTGGCTCCTCTCAGATTCCAGAACTTTCTGTCACGGAAATTTGAGAAAAAAATGTTTTTTTAGCCAAATTTTGAGGTTTTCAAAGGATTCTGGGTAACAGAATCTGGTGAGAGCCCCACAAGTCACCCCATGTTATACTCCCCTAGGTGTTTGGTTTTAAAAAATGCACAGGTTTGGTAGGTTTCCCTAGGTAGCAGCTGAGCTAGAGGCCAAAATCCACAGCTGGGCACTTTGTAAAAAACAGCTCTGATTTCTTTTGGAAAATGTGATGTGTCCACGTTGTGTTTTGGAGCATTTCCTGTCGCGGGCACTAGGCCTAACCACACAAGTGAGGTACCATTTTTATCGGGAGACTTGGGGGAATGCTGGGTAGGAGAAAATGTGTCCCTCCTCTCAGATTCCAGAACTTTCTGTTGCTGTAATGTGAGAAAAAGTGTGTTTTTTGCCAAATTATGAGGTTTGCAAAGGATTCTGGGTAACAGAACCTGGTGAGAGCTCCACAAGTCACCCCATCTTGGATTCTCCTAGGTGTCTAGTTTTAAAAAATGCAAAGCTTTGGTAGATTTCCCTAGGTGGCGGCTGAGCTACAGGCCAAAATTCACAGCTAGGCACTTTGTAAAAAAACAGCTCTGATTTCTTTTGAAAAATGTGATGTGTCCACGTTGTGTATTGGGGCATTTCCTGTCGCGAGCACTAGGCCTACCCACACAAGTGAGGTACCATTTGTATCGGGAGACTTGGGGGAACGCTGGGTAGGAGGAAATGTGGGGTTCCTCTCAGATTCCAGATCTTTCTGTCACCGAAATATGAGAAAAAAAGTGTTTTTTTTGCCAAATTTTGAGGTTTGCAAAGGATTCTGAGTAACAGAACCTGGTGAGACCTCCACAAGTCACCCCATCTTGGATTCCCCTAGGTGTCTAGTTTAAAAAAATGCACAGCTTTAGTAGATTTCCCTAGCTGGCGGGTGAGCTACACGCCAAAATCCACAACTAGGCACTTCGTAAAAAACAGCCCTGATTTCTTTTGGAAAATGTGATGTGTTCACATTGTGTTTTGGGCCATTTCCTGTCGCGGGCACTAGGCCTACCCACACAAGTGAGGGACCATTTTTATCGGGAGACTTAGGGGAATGCTGGGTAGGAGGAAATGTGTGCCTCCTCTCAGATTTCAGAACTTTCTGTTGCTGTAATGTGAGAAAAAGTGTGTTTTTTGCCAAATGTTGAGGTTTGCAAAGGATTGTGGGTAACAGAACCTGATGAGAGCCCCACAAGTCACCCAATCTTGGATTCTCCTAGGTGTCTAGTTTTGAAAAATGCACAGCTTTGGTAAATTTCCCTAGGTGGCGGCTGAGCTACAGGCCAAAATCCACAACTAGGCACTTAGTGAAAAACAGCTCTGATTTCTTTTGGAAAATGTGATGTGTCTACGTTGTGTATTGGGGCATTTCCTGTCACGAGCACTAGGCCTGCCCACACAAGTGCGGTACCATTTGTATCGGGAGACTTGGGGGAACGATGGGTAGGAGGAAATTTGGGGTTCCTCTCAGATACCAGATCTTTATGTCACCGAAATGTGAGAAAAAAAGTGTTTTTTTGCCAAATTGTGAGGTTTGCAAAGGATTCTGGGAAACAGAACCTGGTGAGACCTCCACAAGTCACCCCATCTTGGATTCCCCTAGGTGTCCAGTTTTAAAAAATGCACAGCTTTAGTAGATTTCCCTAGCTGGCGGGTAAGCTACAGGGCAAAATCCACAACTAGGCACTTCGTAAAAAACAGCCCTGATTTCTTTTGGAAAATATGATGTGTCCACATTGTGTTTTGGGCCATTTCCTGTCGCGGGCACTAGGCCTACCCACACAAGTGAGGGACCATTTTTATCGGGAGACTTAGGGGAATGCTGGGTAGTAGGAAATGTGTGGTTCTTCTCAGATTCCAGAACTTTCTGTTGCCGTAATGTGAGAAAAAAGTGTTTTTTTTTTCGAATGTTGAGGTTTGCAAAGGATTCTGGGTAATAGAACCTGATGAGAGCCCCACAAGTCACCCTATCTTGGATTCCCCTATTTGTCTAGATTTAAAAAATGCACAGCTTTGGTAGATTTCCCTAGGTGTCAGCTGAGCTACAGGCCAAAATCAACAGCTAGGCACTTTGTAAAAAACAGCTCTGATTTCTTTTGGAAAATGTGATGTGTCTACGTTGTGTTTTGGGGCATTTCCTGTCGCGGGCACTAGGCCTACCCACACAAGTGAGGTACCATTCTTATCAGGAGACTTGGGGGAATGCTGGGTAGGAGGACATTTGTGGATTCTCTCAGATTCCAGAACTTTCTGTTACCGAAATGTGAGATAAAAGTGTTTTTTTGCCTAATTTTGAGGTTTGCAAAGGATTCTGGGTAACAGAACCTGGTGAGAGCCCCACAAGTCACCCCATCTAGGTTTCCTCTAGGTGTCTAGTTTTCAAAAATGTACAGGTTTGGTACGTTTCCCTAGGTGGCGGCTGAGCTAAAGGCCAAAATCCACAGCTAGGCACTTTGTAAAAAACAGCTCTGATTTCTTTTGGAAAATGTGATGTGTCCACATTGTGTTTTGGGGCATTTCCTGTCGTGGACACTAGGCCTACCCACACAAGTGAGGTACCATTTTTATCAGGAGACTTGGGAGAACACAGAATAATAAAACAAGTGTTATTGCCCCTTATCTTTCTCTACATTTTTTCCTTCCAAATGTAAAACAGTGTGTAAAAAAAAAGACGTCTTTTTGAGAAAGGCCCTGTAATTCACATGCTAGTATGAGCACTCTGGAATTAAGAGATGTGCAAATAACCACTGCTTCTCAACACCTTATCTTGTGCCCATTTTGTAAATACAAAGGTTTTCTTGATACCTATTTTTTACTCTTTATATTCCAGTAAATTAATTGCTGTATACCAGGTATAGAATGCAAACCTATTGCAAGGTGCAGCTCTTTATTGGCTCTGGGTACCTAGGGTTCTTGATGAACCTGCAAGCCCTATATATCCCCAGAACCAGAAGAGTCCAGCAGACGTAACAGTATATTGCTTTAAAAAATCTGACATTGCAGGAAAATGTTACAGAATAAAACATAAAGAAAAATGGCTGTTGTTTTCAGCTCAATTTCAATATTTTTTTACTTCAGTTGTTATTTTCTGTAGGAAAACCTTGAAGGATGTACACAAATTAACCCTTGCTGAATTCAGAATTTTGTTTATTTTTCAAAAATATTTAGCTTTCCAGGATCCAGCATTGGTTTCATGCTCATTTCTGTCACTAACTGGAAGGAGGCTGAAAGCACAAAAATAGTAAAAATGGGGTATGTCTCAGAAAAATGCCACAATTGTGTTTAAAAATGCGGTTTTCTGATTCAAGTCTGCCTTTTTCTAAAAGCTGGGAAGCTGGTGATTTTAGCCCTGCAAGCCCTTTGTTGATGCCATTTTCAGGGAAAAAACCACAAGCCTTCTTCGGCAGCCCTTTTTTCCAATTTGTTTGAAAGAAAACAACATTTTTGCACTATTTTGACTAATTTCTTGGTCTCCTCCAGGGGAAACCACAATCTCTGGGTACCTTTAGAATCCCTAGGATGTTGAAAAAAAGGATGCAAATTTAGCATGGATAGCTTATGTGGACAAAAAGTTATGAAGGCCTAAGCGTGAACTACTCCAAATAGCCAAAAAAGGGCTCAGCAACAGGAGGTGGGAGGGGGTTGGGGGAAGGCCGAGCAGCTAAGAGGATATTGCATGAGTTGCATGGTTTGTGATATCATACAGTTACATTACATTAGTCATGTCCATATTGTCATGATGGCAGCGTGTAATGTGTGAAGTGTCAAAACAACCAAGTGGCTAGCAAATGACGTGATGTATACTTAAATGTCTCTAATTTTTACTTTTGGTTGTTCCTACATACATGTTGGCACCCTGGAGACTGGCTTTATCAGAGTATGTCACACAAGAAGTATGTCCATGCCTTAAGAAGTCAGGTTAGGCACTGCCCATAAGCGCTTAGCATATAACACATTATCCAGTCAGATAATGTGTAACTCACACATAGGAAATGGATTAGTCTCACACAAAGCATAAACACCTCTACTGAACAAATATACCCTTAGAAACAAGTAGTTTGCCATATCTTCTTTAATCTGTTCAATCAACCAGGCCTCTTAGTAATGACTACATCCTTATATCAGCTCATGTGGGTATGCCAGGCTTTTGTAGGTGAGACCGTTTGCCTGCAATATTTGTGCTTATTGAGCCATTTTGCACAAAGGTATGCAGGAGTGGCAAAACGTCCTACAAGTGCTTCATGGTTGGCCAAATATATCCACTGAACAAGGGGGCATGCAGCAGACAGGGGAGTGTATAAGGTGTTACTAGGAGTTTAATCTCAGAACCGAATATGAAATAAATAAGTCAATTCAGACATGCACGAAGTAGCATATAAATGCAGTCCTCGGTTTGTTCCTCTGTAGTGGGAAGTTGGACCAATGCCGGTGAGCAACAGGGCCCGGGGTGGACATCAGGTGAAAGGTAGGCATGGGATAATATCACAATGGAGGAAAAGGGGGATGACCTTGCCAATGGTGATTGTGCCCACCTTAAAGCAGACACAGTTTCAATCAAAGATACTCTGTGTGGAGGCTACAGTCACAACAGAGGGGGTGGACAGCATTGGAACCATATACCAGGAGGAGTAGGATGATGGGGCTCCTTCTGCCTTGGAAGAACCCATGATGTCAAAAGTACTCAGCCTTCCATCAACAAATCCTGACGCCAACACCAATATTACAAATCATACACCACGAATACTGCAGAATGAGGCTGTCTTCCCCATCACCCATTGCTCCACTGACTGCCCACTAACAACAACTGCGACTGAGGGTGTACTTTTCCCCTTAGACCCCTGAGACCTCAAATGTCTTCCTTCCAAATATCCTACTGATGGGTCTCAGGAAGATTTAATTGGGGCCATGAAGTGAGTGGAGGCTGCACAGCAGGCCATCTTGCATGGTATTGTTCGCTAGGGCCTGAAAGATGCATAGGTAGTCTAGCACCATGAACATATCTGTTTTTGTCATGAAAGACTGCTGCCATTGTCCAACTCAATCCTCCCCGTCCATTGTCATTGCCATTCCTCGATTATCACCTACCATGGTCCTTCAATGCATCTAGTGTTTCTTAATCTGTAGGAAGTGTCAAGTATTGCCCTGCCAACCAGCATGCCCAAGTCAAGGTGACCCTCCCCAGACATGAATGATGTGCAGACTCTCCTATCCACAACACAGCAGACCGATAACGAGATCATACCTTCTCTGGGCAAATGACTTTCTCTTTGAGTTGAATAATTATGAACTTTGCATAACCTTTGAAGAAATGTAGAACATTTTGATTTGTTTTTGGAATGTTCATTTTCAGTTCCCTAAGATACCACTACAATTTCCTCTTTTTTCTGCCCCTCTTCTACTTAGTCCCCGTCATGGAACCAAGGCTCTATTTGTTTTGGATTTTTCCTTCCTCAAATGATGGTTTGCAAGAC
Organism: Pleurodeles waltl; assembly: GCF_031143425.1. Taxonomy (NCBI): domain Eukaryota; kingdom Metazoa; phylum Chordata; class Amphibia; order Caudata; family Salamandridae; genus Pleurodeles; species Pleurodeles waltl. The sequence goes on from NC_090439.1 coordinate 483,303,113, forward strand.
CCTCTGACACCTAATCGAAGACCCCTTAACCATTCAATGAAGACATTTATTTTTCTTTAGATACCATGTTGCTAAAGACAAACCTGAGTATGTTTTGTAAATAATTGGGGTATGGGTTGAGGGAGGTGGAAGCTAATTTCAAGATACAACCAAAATCTTTGTCAGGGTGGATCACTAAATGAACCTGCGCTTAACACACAAACAGTAATAAAGTGAAAACACAACACAATACAAATCCCAAACCAGTTTTTGAAAACAGAGTAAATTTTAATTAAAAAAATGATTTCAGAATGACAAAAAGTCAATCAGTAAAACCAGAGGTGTTCAGTTTTTCTGTCTTAAGTAGCTATAGTGCCTACAAGCACAAAGTGTCACTCGTCGTCATCTTGTCATACTAGACTGGGGGAAAGTCACAAGTTCAGGTGAATTGTGATAGTGTGCAGGCCAGACACAGGGACTAAGTTAGTCTCACTAAATAAGTTACCTTCTTAAAGTCTGGCTTGAAGAGTAACCTTTGCGGTAGAATGGACAATGAGTAGAAGGGAGAGCATTGTGGACTGTCATTGCTGTAGCTGCAAGAGCAGGCCTGGCTTCACGGATGGGCATTGCTGTAGTACAAAGATCCAATCAGGCATTGCAGGAGATTGTTGCTGGAGCTTCACATTGGTGGTCACCACTGGCAGTCTATGCTGTAGCACACAGTGTAGACCTTGCATTGCTGGCCATCGCTGGCGGTCGCTGCAGCACAAATAATTAAGTTCACAGGATCTTCATTATGTTGGTCATTGTGAATGGCAGAGTCTTGGGAAGAACAGGCCCTTTTATGGTTGCAAAGATCCCAAAACTTCAGGATGTCCCCTTTCTTCACAGCAGTAACTAAACTGATGTCAACCAAGTGTCCAGTACCTAGGGTGGCACCACTTTGGGGTCAGTAATTCACTTTATCAGAGGCCAGCAGGGCTCAACAGGTCCAGTTTCAACACAGGCACCCTTGAACAATCAATAAATAATTTTAAGACACAATGCAAATACAATCAAACAATATGTCTAAAAACATTGGACACCTTTCTACACAAAACCAGTCCTGATAGGATTTGACCTCTTTCTATGTGTGCTGCAAAATACAGCAGGCATGTAACAAAGAAAAACGGGGAGAATTAAAGAAATCAATCCTCGTTATGCCTCACCAAGGTGAGATGTAGGATTCTGGTGCATTCCCAGATTTACCAGAGTTGGTAAGTCTGGCACTGTATCAAAACCGATGGGAACTGCGTGGGAATACCCATGCATTGCCCATGGAACCTCTCATTAGAGCTGAGTAAATCAGTACAGAAATTTGCACTGCGTTACCTTACTCCATATTTTTGAAGCCATTTAAAGCTACACAAAGTGGCTGTTTTTGGCTTACAAAATATGACTTACAGGTTTGCACCCCACATGTACCACAGTGCGTGGTGCAAGCATAGTGCAAGCCCCTCATAGATATGCCCCTAAGTCCCTTTTATGTTACTGTTTTGTAGGAATACACAAACACAACACACAGAAAGCAAACATGCCCCTTAGAGGCTCTCATATTTGAGATCTTCACGTCCTATATGGGGGCTAACTACCAGGTCCATGACATTTACAGAATCTCAATTCCTGTAGGCAGGACCTACAGGGTATATAAGAAAAATATATGAGATGGCCTCTCTTGGGCCAATATTTCTACAATTGTATTTTGTACGTTTGCGACAATTTTGATTAAAAAAATGATGCAAATGCATCACTAAAAGAGTATTAATATGGGCCTTGGTGTCATGCTTCATCATCAGTCATTCTGTGATCAACAGAGAGTTCTCTAATCAAAGGCATTTTGTCATAGCACACTGAGGGAAAGTGCAGGGATAGTTCTAAGGAAAGGGAAGGGGATCCAGATAAAATTCCCAGACACATACCCAGGATTGTATTTACACTTTATGAGAGGGGTGGTGAGGGGATGATTAAAATAGAAAGGAGGATGCTAATGCATTACTAAGATTTTTGGAAGGCAGACCAAAGCAACAACAGGGAAATCCCTTTAGTGATACATTACACATTTCATAACATACAGTTTCCTCCTCAATTAAGTTCCTTCTCTCAAGGAAGGTCTGCTTCATTGTGGCTGTAGTGTCTTTCTGTCTCCAGAAATCTCCAGAACGACAGCAGTAGGTGATAGTCTTTTTTAGCCACTGACATAGATATAACATCTGAATTTGATGTTTTTAGACATATTGTTCGATTGTATTCGCATTGTGTCTTAAAATTATTTATTGACTGTTCAAGGACTTTGCAATTCGTGCCGCGGGCGCACCGAAGGTGCGCCAAAGGCAAGCCCATCTTCGCCCGTCCGTGCCCGATCAGGCCCAGGGCCAGTACCCCTGCCCATTTCAGCTCTAGTAGGATTGTGTACAGTGCCGAATTCCTCCACTCCTCTAGATGAGCCGCTTCAGAGAGCGGAAGGGATTTGGGGAAATCCACTAAAGCTGTTCTGCCATTTATAGATATTCGAAGACATCCAAACGCAGGTCCGCAGAGCATTTCTGCATTGGCTCAGACTCAGGAATTGTTGGTAAACACTCTGGCCCTCATTACAGCCCTGGCGGTCAGTGTGGAAGTGGCGGTAATACCATCAACAGGCCGGCGGAAAAAAATGGAATTACAAGAATGGGGGTTACCGCCATGCAAGACCGCCACTTCTACACTGTGACCGCCAGGGTGGTAACGACCGCTGGGCTGGAGACTTCAGTCTTCAGCGCAGCGGCATCACTAGACTGCCAGCGGTATCAGGACCCCGCATACCACCATGGGTTTCGTAGGGTTTTGTACCGCCACGAAATCCATGGCGGTAGGCACTATCAGTGCCGGAAAATTAGTTCCCTGGCACTGATAGGGGTCTCCTCCTCCTTCCTCCCCCTCCCCAGAATCTTCCCCCCCAAACCCACAACCCCCTTTCAAGCCCCTAAAGGTGGCAGGATCCCCTGCCCACCCCGGTCCCCCCAAAAACATACACACACACACACCCCAATCCCCGTACACGCACGCTCACACAACTAATACACATACACAGACACAGACATACACGCACACATGCACACAGACATATTCGCACACATTTCCCATGCACACAACACACCCACCGCATGCATACACGTACTCACACACCCCCTCTACACACTCACACACACACCCCCATGCACGCACACGACACACAACACCCTCCCACCCCTCCCGTAACGGACAATCACCTTACCTTGTCCGATGATCCTCCGGGAGGGAACGGGATCCATGGGGGCTGCTCCGCCACCAGCTCCCCATCACCAGAACACCACCACGCCGAATCCTGGGATGTGATTCCGTGGGCGGTGCTCTGATGACGTGGCGGTGGAGCAGCCTCCAAATCACCGCCGACCGCCAGTATGGCTGCTGGCGGCTTTCCGTCCGGAAAAAAGCGGAGGGCTGCCAGCAGTCATGATACTCTGGGCGGGAGACTGCCTGCGCTGGCGGTCTTTGGCCCGGCGGTACCTCGGCGGCTTGGAAAAAGACTGCTGAGGTCTAAATGAGGGCCTCTGTGTTTGTCAAACTGCAGATCTTTAATGGGAAATAAACCAGATATTAATCTCCTTTTAAGCACACAGAGACCCACAGTATTATTTTTGACAGAGACGTGGCTCCATGATGGCTCAGGGCCAGATGTGGCACTGGCCCTGCCTAGCGACTACTTGATAACAAGGTTAGGTAGACCCTCAGGTAAAGGGGGTGGAATTCCCATCATTTCTAGGGACACAGTCAGGGTCTCGACCAGCCCTCTTCATCTCCTCGACTGTGAGAGTTTACTTTTCTCTATTCTTTCAAACCCTCACTATATTTTTGTTGGGGCTTTAATATATCGTCCCTCCCAGCCCAGCACAATCCTTTTTAGAAGCCCTCACTGAGAAAGTCGCTGACTTAATCTGCACCAGACTCAATTTTACTATCCTTGGTGATTTTAATATTCACTCAGAATCTTTACATAATACTGCTGCGCGAAGCCTCTTAACTGACATGAAGGCGTTAGATTTTACTCAATTGATCAGAGGCTCCACTCACAATAAAGGGCACTCCATTGGTCTTGTTTTAAGTAATACAGTTAATTTAATTGCCCTACCCCCACTCCATTAGCTTGGTCAGATCACATGTTAATCTCTTTGAATCTTACTACCAAAAAACCTGCTAAGTTCTCCCAAACTGTATCTCAACCATATAGACGATGGCATCTGTTGAATGCCAATGAATGGATTGGCGCTTTAGATTCTAAACCAATCCTTAATGGAAATATGGCCGACTCTCTAGAAGCTTTTAACAAGTGGATTACCCACAGCCTTGATTTTGCGCTTCCGTGTACAGCAAGGCGAGCTGGTAAACGGAAAAAAGGGCCCCTTGGTTCTCTTCCCATCTTCAATCACTAAAAAGAGATTGTAGACACTTAGAAAGGAAATGGAGGAAATCTTATGACATCTCATTTAAAAAAGAATATAGGACAGCTATTAGAAGGTTTCATGTGGAAATTAAAGTGGCAAGGATAGAACAGACAGCTAATTCCCCTAAAGAAATACTCACTATACTAAAAAAAAGGAATTTTGCCCTCATGCTCAAACCGATGATATAGAAGCCTCTTTCAAACACAGCAATGAGGTAGGCTCATTCTTCAAAAATCAAATTTCAGATATCTATCCAGCTTTCCCCACACAATCATACAGCCCCCAGTAGGTGAGTGGACAATGCATTACTGAGACAGTTAGCCTAGCAAGGATCCCTCCTCTTTCTATAGAAACAACTTTAACACTATTGAGTATGCTTAAATCTGGTTCCCCTTTAGACCCTGCTCCTCCATCAGTCTTAGCCCAAGGAGCGTCAATAATCGTTCCTACCCTGACAGATCTATTGAATCTATCACTGGCTAGCCACCTTCTTCTATCACAATGGAAGCATGCAATTATAAAGCCGCTGCTCAAGAAATCCATCTTGTACTGAATAATTACAGACCTATATCAATGCTTACAACCTTGGTTAAGATTCTTGAAAAACACGTCAATATTCATTTATCTGCTTTTCTGGAAGACAATCAAATTCTCCTTCATCCCAGATGAGTTTTAGACTCTTACATAGTACAGAGTATGCCCTGGTAAGAATGACATAAGAGGTCAGGAAGCGGGCTCCTTGACCTCAGTCTTCAAAGTATCCCCGTTTATAGCAAAGAGACTCATTATACAAGCATTAATAATTTCATGCCTGGACTATGGGAATGCCATGTTTTTAGGTTCCCCAAATTATGTTAAAAAGAAACTGCAGGTGGTCCAGAATATGGCTGCCTGTCTTCTTTGCAACATGCCTAGAAATCATTCAGCCAGACCTGCCCTTTTAGCCTTACACTGGCTTCTTGTTGAACAATGATTAAAGTTCAAGGCACTCTGTTGTATTCACAGAGTGCTCCATGATAAGGGTCCTCCGTTTTTGCATACCTTAGCTACCCTGAATAAGCCAGTTAGACAACTTAGATCATCATCAACAGCATTAACAGTGATTCCTCCAATAAAAAAAGTGAAATGGGGTGGAAAAATCAATGGCCTATCTCAGTGCTAAGCTTTGGAATTCCCTGCCTCTTTCTCTTCAGCAAACTAGCCACGAACTAGCATTTCGGCGGCTATTAAAAATGTGGCTGTACTAAAATGTCTTCCTATGTTTAGTTGTTGGGGATCTCTGTCTCAAGTGCTGGGAGGCCTCAGGGTAGCTATGCGCTCTATAACTATCCATAACATAACATCATGGTTTTCAAAACAACTAGAAGAGGTCAAAGCCCAGAATTAGGGCTGTATTTATATGACTGCAATGAACTGATGGGAAGGTGAGTATTTTCCCTTGTGGTACTCATTTTCTTATTCTTTTTAACTTGTAGGACTACATAGTGTGAAAGAAAAACAGTACTTGTAGAGGCCTACTGAATTCGTATATTTGTTTAAAGGCAAAAATACAACAAGCAGCAAAAACATTCTATGTAAGAATTCACAAAGCAATAGACCAATACTTCGCCACCTGAGCTATTGGAGCATATAATTATAATTTCACTTCAAGTTTACACTTCTTTTCTATATTTTCAGCAAGTGGAGGATAGGACACATGATGCTATACAAAACTCTAGACAGCAGCTAACGAGCAAGTGCCTAGTTATTCTAAAGACTGAGGGCGCCATTATGAGTTTGGCAGTCCGTGGACGGCCATGGCGGCATTGGCAGTTCAACCGTTGTCAAGTTGGCAGTTATACTGCCGTATTACGAGTCATGAGGGCCCAGGGAGCAAAGACCGCTGCAGTCCCACCAGCACCGCCAGGCAGCACAGACTACTGCAGTAAGGAGGCAGCACAAACACTCCGGTGGAGCCGGTGTTGCCGCTAATCACATTATGAGGTTGCACACCTCCAATGTGACCGTGGCAGTCCAACCACCACATCTCAGCAGGCAGAAGTGGGGAGTATAAAGGGAGACACTCACCTGCAGGCAGTGTTACCCATGGAACCCATCACATATGTCCTACCACTGCTGCTGGTCATTGAAGGAGTCCAAATTCCACGCCGCCGTGGGCACAACCGACCATAAGTACACACACCTACCTGTGTCATTACGCTCAACAATTGTTGGTCGCGCCATCAGCCATATCATATGGGGGTTACACTACAGGCACCAAGTAGACTTGTCATTGTGTATACAATTGGAATCAGACACAAAGAAGGACACAATCACAGTCACAAAATGCCCTCTTTGGGCATGAATCTCACACTGCACCGCAACACTACACAAACACACAAGTCTGACCATCTAAGGCACAGGGACAGTGAAGTGAACACAACATTGTCTCACACAACACCAACATCCCATCTATATATACAACTCACACACTCACATTCCTCACATGTGATGGACTGTCATCACATTCAACACACATATGTATGGCTGTGGCATGGAACACAAACACCACTACCAGTAAACACTGATACAGTGGACACACACATCTCCCACATTGAGACACAATGAAGGACAATGGGATGCACAATAGACAGAGCGACGAATATACAAAACTCACTATGCAAACAATACCTGCACAACAGGGATCGGGCCACCAGGAACACTCAGGGAAGGACCCTGACTGGGACACATATCAGTTTGCACATGCACCTTAAACAACATTTGCACGGGAAATCACCCTACATGTATCTCAGTGACGAACAATACTAGACTCAAATGACATGGCTATCTGCACAATGTGAATATGCAAGTCATCAAAGAACATAAAACCCCAAATGCATAGGTCATACCTCTACATGCACTAGCTGCAAGGTACACACAGCACAATAGACACATGTACAATCAAATGCAAATCAAGGTAGCACAATTGAACACACTTCCTGTCTGCACAAATAAAACTTAAGCCTACGCAGTAGATGAATCCATAATCCATATCAGGAGTACATGTCTAACTGCATACATGCTGACATTGGGCAACACAAGGTGAAATACTTACCATAACAAACAGAACACAATTCTGTGAGACCACCATTGCATTTACACTTATATAGCCATACAGTCAACATATACATTTGACATGAGGGCCACCTGCATTGCCCACAAAGTCAGATACTGCAAACAACAGCAAATGGATCAGAAAGCTGGCAGAAAAGGAATTGCAGAAAAAACCTGCAATGAAAAAAACAACTGTTTGGGTTTATTAATTGTATCTTTTGTAAAGTCCAAGGCCATTGGACAGTCCATATGTCCCTACACAGTCACATCTTTGTGCAGTCACCTGACTCCTAACTCCAAGGGAACCTCCACAGGAAGTGGCATCAAATAGGCAGGCAGGCACCTTAGGGGTCATCTTTAGGGGTAGGGAGTTGGATTTGGGAGGGGTGGACTGCTTTTTGGGAGGGATGGGCTTCTTCCCGGAAGGAGGTATATGGGGGCTTGAAGGTAGAAGGGAGGGGTTGGAATGTGCGCAGGGGACTCCTGGGATTGAGACAGGGTGAAGCAAACAGGGGAAAGGTCAAGGTCAAACAAAAAAAGTTGCTAGGTACATGGGGGCGTCAGCAGAAGGGGGTGGGGATTTGAAGGTTGAGGCAGTGATAGTCCACTGTGTCGATGTGGATGTTGTGGGTGTGTGTGTGTGTGTGTGTGAGGTATGCTTGTATTTGAGTTGTATATGTTTCATAGCTGAGTGTGGGCATTTGTGTATTTTAGTGGGCTGGGAAGTGGAGGTGCTGGGAGATGGAGTGGTGGATGTGTGTGTGTCTGTTGGGGGTCGTGTCTGCCATTATGCTAGATGTAGTGGATGTCTGTGTGTCTGTTTGGGTAGTGTCTGTGGGTATGGTGTTTGTGGTGGATGTCTGTGTGTCTGTTGGGGTGGTGTCTGCAGGGATTCTGGGTGTGGTAGGTGTGTCAATAACTGTTGTGGTTGTGCCTGTGGGTATGCTTGATGTCATGGGTGGTGCAGTGGGCGATGTAGGGATGTTGTGGAAGTGGTGACTGATGTGTGTGTGGGTGTATGTTTTTTTCCTGCATGCTGGTGTGTTTTGTGTTCTGTGTGTGCTGCTCTTGTGTTTTGAGGTGGGTGGGTGCGGAGTGGCCTGTCTGCTCAGGATAGATAGGGGAATGTGGGATTTGTATTGGGAACAGGGATGTGGAGGGAGGACAGAAGATACGGGGTGACTGGGTGCCATCAGCGTGGAGGCCAATGCCTGAAAAGATCTCTATAGGCCAGACATTGCCCCATGAATGCTTGATGTCATGGGTGGTGCAGTGGAGTAGGTAGGTGTGTTGGGAAAGTGGTGACTGATGTGTGTGTGGGTGTATGTTTTTTTGCCTGCATGCCAGCGTATTTTGTGGTGCTTGTGCTGTGTGTGCTGCTCTTGTGTGTTGAGGAAGGTGTGTGCGGAGTGGCCTGTATTCTCGGGATAGGTAGGGGGATGTGAGATTTGTATTGGGAAGAGGGATGTGGAGGGGAGCAGAAGATAGGGGTGACTGAGTACCATCAGTGTGGAGGTCAACGCATGAAAAGATCTCTATGGGCCAGACATTGCACCATGAATGGCATCTAGGAATGCATTTGTCTGCTGCAGTTGGGTTGCCAATCCCTGGATGGGATTCACAATGGCTGTCTGACCCACAGAGATACTTCTCAGGAGGTCAATAGCCTCCTCACTGAGGGCAGCAGGGGTAAAAATGGCTGGGAAAGAGGTACCTGTAGCAAAGGAGACGACCACCTTTTTTGGTGAGCGGGCACGGTGTAGGAAAGTACTATCTTGCCTGGCATGTTACCCCCATATTTCACTGTATATATGTTGTTTTAGTCTATGTGTCACTGGGACCCTGCCAGGCAGGGCCCCAGTGCTCATAAATATGTGCCCTTTATGTGTTCCCTGTGTGATGCCTAACTGTCTCACTGAGGCTCTGCTAACCAGAACCTCAGTGGTTATGTTCTCTCTGCTTTCCAAATTTGGCACTAACAGGCTAGTGACTAAATTTACCAATTCACATTGGCATACTGGTACACCCATATAATTCCCTAGTATATGGTACTGAGGTACCCAGGGTATTGGGGTTCCAGGAGATCCCTATGGGCTGCAGCATTTCTTTTGCCACCCATAGGGAGCTCTGACAATTCTTACACAGGCCTGCCAGTGCAGCCTGAGTGAACTAACACCCCCGTTATTTCACAGCCATTTACCACTGAACTTATGTAACTTCTAAGTCACCTATATGTCTAACCTTCACCTGGTGAAGGTTGGGTGCAAAGTTACTTAGTGTGTGGGCACCCTAACACTAGCCAAGGTGCCCCCACATCGTTCCGGGCAAATTCCCTGGAATTTGTGAGTGCGGGGACACCATTACACATGTGCACTGTACATAGGTCACTACCTATGTACAGCGTAACAATGGTAACTCCGAACATGGCCATGTAACATGTCTAAGATCATGGAATTCTGACATTGGGGGGACAATTCCATGATCCCCCGGGTCTCTAGCACAGAACCCGGGTACTGCAAAACTGCCTTTCCGGGGTCTCCACTGCAGCTGCTGCTGCCAACCCCTCAGACAGGTTTCTGCCCTCCTGGGGTCCAGGCATCCCTGGCCCAGGAAGGCAGAACAAAGGATTTCCTCTGAGAGAGGGTGTAACACCCTCTCCCTTTGGAAATAGGTGTGATGGATGGGGAGGAGTAGCCTCCCCCAGCCTCTGGAAATGCTTTGATGGGCACAGATAGTGCCCATCTCTGCATAAACCAGTCTACACCAGTTTAGGGATCCCCCAGCCCTGCTCTGGCGTGAAACTGGACAAAGGAAAGGGGAGTGACCACTCCCCTGACCTGCACCTCCCACGGGAGGTGCACAGAGCTCCTCCAGTGTGTCCCAGACCTCTACCATCTTGGAAACAAAGGTGTTGGGGGCACACTGGACTGCTCTGAGTGGCCAGTGCCAGCAGGTGATGCCAGAGACTCCTTCTGATAGGCTCTTACCTGTCTTGGTAGCCAATCCTCCTTTGTTGGGAGCCAAACCTCCTTTTCTGTCTGTTTAGGGTCTCTGATTTGGGGAATTCTTCAGATAACAAATGCAAGAGCTCACCAGAGTTAGGGGCGTGGCTAGCCCTGCGGCAAGATGGCCGCCTCTTAGTGCGGCTCCGCCGATCAAGGGGCAGTATCCTTCAGCTATCCTCACTTGGGCGATGAAAATCCTGTCTTCTGGGCTGCGGAGCCACCCGGGGTGCTGGTGACCCGGGATCGCTGAAAGTTGGACCCGGGGAGCTGGACCGGGCTCGGCCTCGGTGGGCGGATCGGCCGCTCCGGGCCTCCCTGAGCCGCTGTTGCAGTGGGCGTTCCTGACCTCCGGCATCCGCGTCTCACTGGGGCTGCCGCAAGGTGATCCTTTTTTCCGGAGCGGTCCCAGTGCTTGGGGCCTGACACCATTGATCGAGGGCTGCCCTCAGCATAAAGAGAGGGGAGAGGCTCGGTGGGAGGTCCGACTCTCCTAAGCGAGCCGCGGACGTCCTCCTGGATGACAGACGATCAGAGGACTTTGGATCGGCTGAGGAGCTGAGGCAGGGCACTCCGCTCCGACCCGCTTGGTGAGGAGAGAGGGCAGATCGCCTCTTAGTGAATTTGGACAGACGGTCGCACTGGGATGGCTGAGGAGGACCTGGTAGGGCCGGAGTGGAGAGGCCCCTGCATTGGAGGAGGAAACCTGATGGGTGGGGCCTGACCCGGGATTGGTCCCAGGTACTACAGGAACACACTAGGAAGAAGTAAGAGGACCTCTGCGACCTAGTCAAGGTACTCCTTAGCTTTATAAAAGTCTGTGGGACAGACCTCGGTTACTTGGGTGATATCTGATGGCCGACTGGCTGTGCCCTGGTGCCTAAAAAGGAAGACTTTGTGCGCAAAAGAAACTGTTGCACAGCTGACATTGATTTGAATGCAACGGCCTGGGTCCCCCCGTTGTGCTGATAGCTTTATCAAGGGTCATTGCATTGGATGACATAAGTGAACCCCAAAATGGGAGTGGCGGAGCAAAGACAGACAAAGATCTCCTTCGATGGGAGTCAGAAAAAAGGTGGTACCACTGCCTCCCAGTCAGGGGATCCACCTGCGGAGGAGGGCCCTGCGGATGCATCGGTCAAGGCTATGTTCCTGGATCTTAAGAGCAGCGTGAGGAATATAGACGCTAAACTAGTCCACCTAACTGAACAAATGGACCGCATCAAGGCAAGGGTAGATGACCATGACTCACGTTTTGACCAATTAGAGACTCGCACGTCGGAGATGGAGGATCAATGTAATGGAGAACGAGAAAAACTGTAACAGATGGAGCGCGTATTAGAAGTGATACGCAATAAAAATGAAGACCTAGAGGCAAGATCGTGAAGAAACAACATAAGAATGATTGGTCTCCCAGAATCCACAGATATGGGCAGGATGGAGGACTTTATAGAACAACTACTAACTGATTTATTCCCGGGAGAGCTGCCCCGAATGCTGGTGGTCGAGAGAGCCCACAGATCGCTTGGGCCCCGCCCTCCCCGGGGACCCCGCCTCGGCCCATTATTCTCTGCCTCTTGAACTACCGAGACAGGGATGCTGTGCTCCGATTGGCCAGAGAAAGACGCCCGGTGCTGTATAAGAACACTGAATTAAACTTCTTCCCGGACTATACCCCTGGCGTAGAGGTGGCGCAGAAGGCCTTCCTGCTGATTAAACGTTTGCTGGGACTCACAGACGCTTGCTTGTCTCTCATCTACCCTGCTGAACTTTGGATACAGCATGGTGGTACACTTCACTTCTTTATAGACCCTAAGTTGGCTGCCAAATTTGTCAAGACTATCCCGCGGAAGGCTGAGACTAAGAGAGTGGATAGTCCAGGAGGCGCCCGCGCTGACTTCAGCGATAATGACTAGAGACTTGTACTGCTGGCGGCCCCGGGGGCCAGGGTGGCCACAGAGATGTATCAAGACAATACACCTTTTCTTATTGCCGACCTGATTACACATGTAGCGCTATGCCCCTTGATCCACCTCCCCTATCCTCCCGGATGGAGGGATGGTCGCTGGCTTTACGGCCCTTGGATGAATCCTGTTTATCTATTCTGGTTATTTAAAGGGGGAAATTTGGGATGGGGAGGGAGGTTTTCAGCTTTGACTCGTTTGGGGGGTCTGCGTGGGTGGGGGAAGGAGTTCTTTGCAGTTTGCTACAATATTGTGTTTTTTCTATTTATGTTTATTTGTTTGTTTTATTTATGTGCGGTAGGGTTTTCGGGAAGGGGACGAAGGCGCGATGCTCTGAAATGGCGACTTAAATGGCTATGGTGGGGATGACATTGGTTCGCTGACTCACTTGGAACGTACGTGGCCTGAATGATAGACGCAAAGTGCGTATTATGTCTGCATATGTTAGGCGCCAAAATATAGATATATGCCTCTTGCAAGAGACCCATCTAGTAACAGATACCCTGAATTATTTAAAGGTTGGATGGGTTGGGGAATGTCATAATGCGGTTTTCTAGCGATACGCTTGGGGAGTAGCGATCCTGATACGGAAGGGATTGCAGTGGCGAACGCAGAGGGTAATAGCAGATCCGAAAGGACGCTATGTATTGCTGAGTGGAATATTACTAGACAGGCCCTGTAGAATTGTTTCGATATATGGCCCTAATATAGATGACCCTGAGTTCTTCTGTGAGATATGGCGAGTGATAAATACACTAGACGCAGGGGCTGTGATCTGGGGAGATTTTAATGTGATATTAGATCAGAAGAAGGATCGAGAGAGCGCATCTAGGACACGGAACACTGCTGCTGCTAGGGCCCTAGCGACGATAATGGAGGACGGAGATCTGATTGACATATGGAGAGCGAAACACGGGGATAGTAGAGAAGGCACCTGTGTTAATTACATACATAGCAGCTGGTCACGATTGGATCGTTGACTGGGCACGCAAGATGTGGAGCTTTGGACACGCTCGATGAAACATATTGCACGTACCCTGTCTGACCACTCTCCGGTGGTACTGGAGCTAGCGATACCTGGAGGCTTGAATGTAGCCTTTACTTGGCGACTACCACAGGGGGCGATCCAAGATGCGGCATTCCGCAAAGAGGTGCGCAAAGCCATAGTCAACTATTTTACTGAGAACAGGGTGTCGGTGAATTCTGCTGGGGTTATTCGTGGGGTATGCTTATCGAAACAACATGGGGTGCTGCGCTCGCTACGCGGGGAACTGGCTACGCTGGAGGCGGGAATAGTGGAATTAGAGTCGGAGCTGACCCGAGAGTGGTCGGGCGATACACTGGCAGCACTGCGAACCACAATATCTCAATATGAGGAAGCCACCAGTCGAGAAATCTGTTTTTTGGGGAAACACGCCAGAGCAAGACGCTATGGTGAGAGCGATAGAGCGGGACGCACACTAGCTAACATGGTACGTAGGCCGGCTGTTATATTACTGAAATAGAAGAACCAAAGGGTGAGCGAGTAACGGGCACAGAGGGGGTTATCAAGGCCTTCACAAATTGTTTTACTGACCTATATTCCACAACCACTGAGCTGAGTGAAGATGATGCACAAAATTATTTTTCCGAAATCAGTCTACTCTGGTTCGACGATGCGCATAGAGCCTATTTTGATGCCCCATTCACCTTGGAAGAGGTGAAGGCTGCAATACGCAGCTTACCTATTGATAAGTCCCCAGGCCTGGATGGCCTCACCTCTGCATTCTATGAAGAATACTCTAATATCATGGCCCCCTCACTGCTGGAGGTCTACACTGAAGCAATGGAGAATGGGATTCTGTCCGCCTCCCTTAGAGAGGTGCTGATAGTCACTATCCTTAAGCATGTAAAGACCCGAAAAGCTGTGATTCATATCGCCCTCTCTCAATGATTAACATAGACAATAAGATTCTAGCCAAAATGATAGCGGCTAGATTACAGCCACTAATGCCAAGACTAGTACTACCAGACCAGGCAGGATTTATCCCTGGTCGGTCGACGATGCACAACCTGCGAACTTTCTTTGTGACCATGGGCATGCTAGGCAAAGATACGAGAGCTGCGGCTGTGTTTTTAGATGCTGCAAATGCATTCGACTCACTGGAATGGAAATATCTATTTGCACTTTTGAGCAGACTGGGCATGAGCATGCGATTCGTGAAATTAATACGATTGCTGTATACGGACCCAGTCGCTCGACTGCGGCTGAACGGCAGCGTGTCTGATCCCTTTTCTGTATCATGGGGGACCCGCCAGGGCTGCCCTCTGTCCCCTTTACTTTTCGCTGTGGCAATGGAGCCTCTGGCGGCCTCCCTTCAACAGCGCCACAACGAGAGGGGACTGCAATATCGGCAGCGGCCAGTTTTGATCTCAATGTATGCTGACGATATCACGTTGTACATCTGGAATCTGTGGGCAAACTTAGATGTTCTGCTGGATGAGATCGTTCGATTCGGCTCCTTGTCCGGCATCATGATAAACTGGTCAAAATCAGTGATATTACCCCTCACTGAGGGGACGAGAAGATTCTCTTCCAGATACCAGATTGAGTGGGCCAGAGGCCCGGTCAGATATTTAGGCATTTGGCTAAGCTGTGAGATGGACACGCTCTGGTCTGCCAATTATGGTAGACTGATGACCTGGATGGAGGACAGAGTCGAGGCGTGGCGGTCGCTACCACTGTCACTTATAGGAAGAATAGCACTAGCCAAAATGATAGTGTTACCAACATTTTTGTATTTGTTTGTGAACCTTTCCCTGATGCTAATGGAGGGCTTTTTGAGGCGTCTTCACTCGGCTATGATAAGAATGGTCTGAGTGGGTGGACAGCCCAGGATCTCCTGGGAGAAGCTAACGCTGCCTTTCGAGATGGGGGGACTGGCTGCACCAGATATGGGACTCTTCTATTACTGTGCACAGGCAGTTTGCATATCTCTGGATTCGGCCAGAGAGATACTTACCACATCTTGCTCCTGAAAGTGAGATGGTCTGGCCGGATGATTTGCCGCAAATCATTGGGAATCCGGCCTGCCCCCGGACCCGTGATATAAATACTGTGACATGCACCTCCAGAGCCTGGCCTGTCCTGGTGCATAGATCTGGGATGAGTGAGCCATATGCCCCCTCAATGCCGGTGCTTGCTGTAGCAGATGAGATGATGTCCCGAGATGGGAAGTTGAGGAAATTCCTGGCCAGGTCAGAATTATCAACCCTGGAGGAGTGGGTTGAGGGAGGTCGGCTGATCTCCTTGGAATCTGCGATTGGGAGGGGAACTGATAGTGCACTGCACCGTCTATACGTCTTACGAGTTGGAGCCATGCTCTGCACGCGATTTACAGAACTTGCATCTCCTCCGAAGATCTGTCATGCATTGGAAACACTGTGGAGAGCACAGTCTCCACGGAAACTCATCACTAAACTATACAGCTGTATACAGGAACAGCAGAGCGCCTCAGTTGCGACTGCTAGAGCAAAGTGGGAGGTGGACGTTGGGGAGGACATCTAGGATGAAACCTGGAAAGAATGCTGCGTGCACATGAGATTGCGCTCACCAAATTACTGGCTGTGGCTTATACATTTTAAATGTATACACCGCCTATATTATACCCCTCAAGGCTTGCATGCGATGGGACTGCACACAGTGGCTGACTGTGGGAGGTGCCACACGCCAAGCACAGACTTTCTACATTTAGCATGGAATTGTGAAAAGGTGCGAGATTTCTGGATGAAGGTGGAACATGTGATTGGGGAAGTGACTGGCGTGGCGCTGCCTCTCACACCTACAATGTCGCTGCTTGGAATAGTGAATGGATGGCCGATAGAGATGCGGCGTCTGATGGGCTTGCTAGTCGTTCTGGCTAAGCGCAGAGTGGCAGTGTGCTGGGGGCGAGGAAAGGCTTCGGGCGAGTCTGATTGGCTCAGAGACGTTGTGTTTTGTCAGGAGCAGCTGACTGTTTATTGGGAGTTGGCCCTGGAGGGGTCTCTTCTGCGCAACATCTGGGCGCCTTTGCGTTCCTTTCTGGAATCATTGTAACGAAATTAGATGTGGTAATGTCCCCTGAAATACGGATTGAAAATTTGGATTGTGCTGCTGAATGGATGCGCTATGCTTTCTATCCGCTAGAATAGAGGTATGCACTAATGGGAATTGTAACCCCTGCCTCATCTCCCGCTTCCGCACTTTTTAATTTTGTTCCTTTCGCCCTATGGTTTGATGCAGTGTGACATCAGTATTAAGATGCACCTCTAACAGTAATTTCACTGATTAGGAAAAGTTTATTTTTTTAGTTGACGAAACCTATATGATTGTAATGTGTAATATGCTTCATTGATACTCCTCATCGGAGGTCAGATGAGAGATGCTTGATGCCTGAAGAAAATCTAGTTATTGTATGAACATGCTGCTCAACTATTTGGGCTCTGTTGTTGTATGTTATAATAAAATTTGAAAAAAAAAAGAAAAAAAAAAAGAGCTCACCAGATTTCCTCTGCATCTCCCTCTTCACCTTCTACCAATGATCGACTGCTGACTGCTCCAGGACGTCTGCAAAACTGCAACAAAGTAGCAAGACAACTACCAGCAACATTGTAGCACCTAATCCTGCCGGCTTTCTCGACTGTTTCCTGGTGGTGCATCCTCTGGGGGGTAGCCTGCCTTCACCCTGCACCAGAAGCTCCGAAGAAATCTCCTGTGGGTCGACAGAATCTTCCCCCTGCTAACGCAGGCACCAAAAGACTGCATCACCGGTCCTCTGGGTCCCCTCTCATCCTGATGAGCGTGGTCCCTGGAACACAGCAACTCTGTCCAAGTGACTCCCACAGTCCAGTGACTCTTCAGTCCAAGTGGAGGTAAGTCCTTGCCTCTCCATGCCAGACTTCAAAGCTGTGTACTGTGTGATTTGCAGCTGCTCCGGCTCCTGTGCACTCTTCCAGGATTTCCTTCATGCACAGCCTGGCCTGGGTCCCCAGCACTCCGTCCTGCGGTGCACAACCTTCTGAGTTGTCCTCCGACGTCGTGTGACTCCCTTTTGTAACTTCGCGTGGACTCCGGTTCACTCTTCTTCTAAGTGCCTGTTGGGGTACTTCTGCGGGTGCTGCCTGCTTCTGGGAGGGCTCTCTGAGTTGCTGAACGCCCCCTCTGTCTCCTCCTCCAAAAGGCGACATCCTGGTTGTAAGAAGTTGGCTCTGTATGCACTATTTCAAAGTAAGGAATGGTATGCACAGAGTCCAAGGGTTCCCCTTAGAGGTAAGATAGTGGCAAAAAGAGATAATTCTAATGCTCTTTTTTGTGGTAGTGTGGTCGAGCAGTAGGCTTATCAGAGGAGTAGTGTTA
This sequence comes from Pleurodeles waltl, assembly GCF_031143425.1. Lineage (NCBI taxonomy): Eukaryota > Metazoa > Chordata > Amphibia > Caudata > Salamandridae > Pleurodeles > Pleurodeles waltl. The sequence goes on from NC_090439.1 coordinate 483,321,024, forward strand.
AGCATTTGTTGTACACACACAGGCAATAAATGAGAAACACACTCTCAGAGTCAATTCCAGGCCAATAGGTTTTTGTACAGAAAAATATATTTTCTTAGTTTATTTTAAGAACCACAGGTTTAAGATTTACAAGTAATGCTTTAAATGAAAGGTACTTCACTTAGGAACTTTAGGAACTTTGAATTAGCAAAATATCATATACAGTTTTCATATAAATGACATATAGCTATTTCAAAACTAGACACTGCAATTTTCAATAGTTCCTGGGGGAGGTAAGTGTTTGTTAGTTTTTGCAGGTAGGTAAACCACCTAGGGGGCTCAAGTTTGGGTCCAAGATAGCCCACTGTTGGGGGTTCAGAGCAACCCCAAAGTTACCACAACAGCAGCTCAGGGCCGGTCAGGTGCAGAGGTCAAAGTGGTACCCAAAAACGCATTGGCTTCAATGGAGAAGGGGGTGCCCCGGTTCCAGTCTGCCAGCAGGTAAGTACCCGCGTCTTCGGAGGGCAGACCAGGGGGGTTTTGTAGGGCACCGGGGGGGACACAAGTCCACACAAAAAGTACACCCTCAGCGGCACGGGGCGGCCGGGTGCATTGTGCAAACAAGTGTCCGGTTCGCAATAGAAATCAATGGGAGACCAAGGTGTCTCTTCAGCGATGCAGGCAGGCAAGGGGGGGTGGTTCCTTGGGGTAGCCACCACCTGAGCAAGGGAGAGGGCCACCTGGGGGTCACCCCTGCACTGGAGGTCGGATCCTTCAGGTCCTGGGGGCTGCGGATGCAGTGCCTTTACCAGGTGTCGGGTCTTTGAAGCAGGCAGTCGCGGTCAGGGGGAGTCTCGGGATTACCTCTGCAGGCGTCGCTGTGGGGGCTCAAGGGGGCCAACTCTGGCTACTCACTGTCTCGTAGTCGCCGGGGAGTCCTCCCTGTGGTGTTTGTTCTCCACAAGTCGAGCCGGGGGCGTCGGGTGCAGAGTGCAAAGTCTCACGCTTCCGGCGGGAAACGTGTGTTGTTTCAAAGTTGCTTCTTTGTTGCAAAGTTGCAGTCTTTTTGGAACAGAATCGCTGTCCTCAGGAGTTCTTGGTCCTTCTAGATGCAGGGCAATCCTCTGAGGCTTCAGAGGTCACTGGTCCCTGTGGAACGCGTCGCTGGAGCAGTGTCTTTAGAAGTGGGGAGACAGGCCGGTGGGGCTGGGGCCAAAGCAGTTTGTGTCTCCGTCTTCTCTGCAGGTTTTCAGTTCAGCAGTCCTCTTCTTCTTAGGTTGCAGGAATCTGAGTTCCTAGGTTCTGGGGAGCCACTAAATACAGAATTTAGGGGTGTGTTTAGGTCTGGGGGTTTAGTAGCCAATGGCTACTAGCCCTGAGGGTGGCTACACCCTCTTTGTGCCTCCTCCCTGAGGGGAGGGGGGCACATTCCTATCCCTATTGGGGGAATCCTCCATCTGCAAGATGGAGGATTTCTAAAAGTCAGAGTCACCTCAGCTCAGGATGCCTTAGGGGCTGTCCTGACTGGCCAGTGACTCCTCCTTGTTTTTCTCATTATCTCCTCCTGCCTTGCCGCCAAAAGTGGGGCCGTGGCCGGAGGGGGCGGCCAACTCCACTAGCTGGATTGCCCCGGGGTGCTGTAACAAAGGGGGTGAGCCTTTGAGGCTCACCGCCAGGTTTTACAGTTCCTGCAGGGGGAGGTGAGAAGCACCTCCACCCAGTACAGGCTTTGTTACTAGCCACAGAGTGACAAAGGCACTCTCCCCATGTGGTCAGCAACATGTCTGGAGTGTGGCAGGCTGCTAAAACCAGTCAGCCTACACGGGTAGTCGGTTAAGGTTTCAGGGGGCACCTCTAAGGTGCCCTCTGGGGTGTATGTTACAATAAAATGTACACTGGCATCATTGTGCATTTATTGTGCTGAGAAGTTTGATACCAAACTTCACAGTTTTCAGTGTAGCCATTATGGTGCTGTGGAGTTCATGCATGACAGACTCCCAGACCATATACTCTTATGACTACCCTGCACTTACAATGTCTAAGGTTTTGCTTAGACACTGTAGGGGCATAGTGCTCATGCACTTATGCCCTCACCTATGGTATAGTGCACCCTGCCTTAGGGCTGTAAGGCCTGCTAGAGGGGTGACTTATCTATACCTGTAGGCAGTGTGAGGTTGGCATGGCACCCTGAGGGGAGTGCCATGTCGACTTAGTCTTTTTATCCCCACTAGCACACACAAGCTGGCAAGCAGTGTGTCTGTGCTGAGTGAGGGGTCCCCAGGGTGGCATAAGATATGCTGCAGCCCTTAGAGACCTTCCCTGGCATCAGGGCCCTTGGTACCAGGGGTACCAGTTACAAGGGACTTACCTGGATGCCAGGGTGTGCCAATTGTGGAAACAAAAGTACAGGTTAGGGAAAGAACACTGGTGCTGGGGCCTGGTACGCAGGCCTCAGCACACTTTCAAATCATAACTTAGCATCAGCAAAGGCAAAAAATCAGGGAGTAACCATGCCAAGGAGGCATTTCCTTACACTGGTCCTTCCTGGTCCTCAGCAGCACCCAAAAACCTCTACCACGACCCGTGCAGCTAGCAAGGCTTGTTTGCTGTATTTCTGCGTGGGAAGACCTCTGCAAGCTTCATTGCAACGTGCAACATCTATCTTCCAAAGGAGAAGTTCCTAGTCCTCTTCTTTCTTGCAGAACTCCAAGCTTCTTCCAACCAGAGGCAGCTTCCTTGCACCTTCATCCGGGGTTTCCTGGGCTCCTGCTCCCCCGGACACTGTCGCGACTATTGGACTTGGTCCCCTTGCCTTGCAGGTCCTCAGGTCCGGAAATCCATTGTCAGTGCACTTCTGGTGTTTGTTCTTCCTGCAGAATCCCCCTATCACGACTATTGTGCTCTCTGGGGGTGGTAGGTGCACTTTACACCTACTTTTCAGGGTTTTGGGGTGGGGTATTTTTCTAACCCTCACTATTTTCTTACAGTCCCAGTGACCCTCTACAAGCTCACATAGGTCTGGGGTCCAGTCATGGTTCGCATTCCACTTTTGGAGTATATGATTTGTGTTGTCCCTATACCTATGTGCTCCTAATGCAACCTATTGTAATTCTACACTGTTTGCATTACTTTTCTTGCTCTTACACCTAATTTTGGTTTGTGTACATATAACTTGTGTATATTACTTACCTTCTTACTGAGGGTACTCACTGAGATACTGTTGGCATATTGTCATAAAAATAAAGTACCTTTATTTTTAGTAACTCTGTGTATTGTGTTTTCTTGTGATATTGTGCATATGATATAAGTGGTATAGCAGGAGCTTTGCATGTCTCCTAGTTCAGCCTAAGCTGCTTTTCCATAGCTACCTTCTATCAGCCTAAGCTGCTAGAAACTCCTCTTCTCTACTAATAAGGGATAACTGTACCTGGCACAAGGTGTAAGTACCTTTGGTACCCACTACAAGCCAGGCCAGCCTCCTACAAGCACCACTGCCAGCGGTGGCAGTACCAGTGGACAGCTGTCCGAGGCTGCACGGGGAGGTCTGGAGCCTCCCCCACCACTGCCAGCACCGCCACCAGCACCACTGCCGGCAGCAGCAGCCCCACTGGGCAGCCGTTCGAAGCTGCAGGGGATAGGCTGGAGCCTCCCCCACCACTGCCAGCACCGACACCTGCACCGCCACTGCCACCACTGAGCAGCCATCACCGCCGGCAGACATTGTGTAGTCCTGCGTCCATGGGGTGTTGTGTGGCCTGGCCCCTGCAAATCCTGTGGGTCTGACACCCAGCTAAGAGACTATGACCTTGCACTACCCAAGACCTGCATCACAAGGCACAATGCCCCCTCCAGAACCAGTGGAGAAGCTATCCACTCACCCCAAACTTCCCAGGATGAAGCTCACTGGGCACAATGCCCCCTCCAGAACCAGTGCAGAAGCCATCCACTCACTCCATCCTTCCCAGGATGAAGCTCACTGGGCACAATGGCCCCTCCAGAACAAGTGGAGAAGCCATCCACTTACCCCATCCTTCCCAGGATGAAGCTCACTGGGTACAATGCCCCCTCCAGAACCAGTGGAAAAGCCATCCCCTCACCCCAACCTCCACAGGATGAAGCTCACTGGGCACAATTACCCCTCCAGAACCAGTGGAAGTAGTCACCACTAGAGAGACTGTGGCCTTGCACTCCCCAGGACAAGTCAGTGGGCAAGTCACCTACTTGATAGACTGTTGCCTTGGACTTCCCAGAACCATGCACAGGGCATGTTGCCCCCTCCAGAGCCAGTGGGCAAGTCACCCACTTGAGAGACTGTGGCCTTTCACTTCTCAGGACCAAGCTCAGGGCATGTTGCCTCCTCCAGGACCAGTGGCGTTGTACCATTTTCCAGCTGAGGTGCCCCGCCCATTGCCCATCCCCCTGAAGTGCCTGTCTATTTTCAACTTGATGCCCCTGCAGTGTTCTCTCTGTGTTGCTGCAGGAGTGAGGTTGGGCCTTGGGCTTTGTGATATGGTCCTGTGGCCCACGGACATTGAGGACTGGGCAGTGTCCCTTCCATTGTAAATATGTATATACTTTTTGATTTGGATGCATGAATTTCACCTATATTTATCTTATTACAGCCTTTTTACACTATAGTAGTTGTCCTTGCATTATTCTCGAGGGGTACGGGGTGTATATATTATGTTACTGCATCTGATTGTGTTTGGTGTTGGGGGTGTTGCGTGTTGCGTGTGTGTGTCACTCTCTTTTTCCTCCTCCCCTCCCGTGTGTGCTAGGTGGCTGTGCTCATCGTGGTCGTTTTCACCAGCGTTGGTGTTCGTAGTGGAGGAAAAGGTAGAAGAGCATAGGGAAGACATGCACCTCAGACTCCATGGCTGTGTGGTTCTTCCTTGAGTGTCCAGTGGTGAGTTGTTTCCCTTCTGTGCAGTGTTTCTGCCAGGCTTTTGATATTGTTGGTACTGCCCCAGAAAAGGTGGCGGATAGGTGTGTCATATTACTGTGGGCGGTACATTGTCTTCCGCCTGGCTGTTGGGGGTTACAGCCGTGGTGCATGTTGATTTCGCCCTGGCGGTCGGTGTGTTAAAGTGGCTGTCTGTCTGAGTGGTTTCCACCGTGGTCATAATTTCATATTTATTGCTACCAGCCTGTTGGCGGTATTACTGCCGCTTTATCACCGACCGCCAGGGTTTTAATGAGGGCCATAGTTTGGTTTCTCATTAGACACTGCATTGAACATTGAAATTTCTCATGCAATTTATCAGCAGTAATATCTGTGTTCCATACCTCTACACCTGAATATACCAACTCCTGATATTTCCCAGACTTCACTTCAGGACAAAAGAAACATAAGTGAATGTCTTCACAAGCATTTTCAACCTCTGATACTGTACCACATAAAAGTGCTTTATTTGTCCCAAACACAATGCAGGACTTTTTAAAAGTAAAGTCTTCTAACTAAATTTCAGACATTTTAGTGATGAACAGCCAACATTTGAAAATGATGAAAGGTGCTTCTGCAAAAATTTTTTGATAGACAGGCCAATAAGTGTCAGAAATTGTTGTATGTGCTCACTTTGTTTGGATTTAATTCTTGAAACATTGCATTTTTCTGCTTCATACTTTTTACTTGGCAATTTACATGTAACATTTTTTATTATATCAGTTAATAACTAGAGAACACTATAAGTACTACTGCAGTCCCATTTATTCATAGGGGCGTGTCTATGCCTTCCTTGTTCCGCTTCAACTATCTCTTCCTCTACATTTCTGGGAACCATCTCCTTTTTTGCAATGGGAGTGCCGTCTTTTACCTCATGGCATTGGCCATTTGTTTCACTGCATGCCCTAGTGTGTTTTGTTGTAAGTAGCTTTCTTCATAGAAAGCCTCACTACTAGAGGTATGCTTCTATTCTACTTTGAAAATGTTGATAAATTGTACTTTTATTAATAAACCTTTTTGGCTTCTTTTCTTCATAGACAATACTGTTTTAGCAAGTGCTCTCATTCTGTTTAACATCAAAAGAAGTAATTTGTGCTTCAAGGAAAAAGCACTCTCGATATGTTCTTTTTGCTTCAATGCTGCCCTTCTCTTATATTGCTTCATGTTTCATACAACATTTTGTTTTACCCTACTTCCAAACATTTGAATTCGTATTTCTTTAATTTGTTTTTGCCTTATTGTCAGAATAGGTGTTTTTTATAACATTTTCCACTTCAATATGACTTACTCCTTTACCTTTGTGAGCTGAATTTAAACGTTGCTTTCTATTTGCAACAATTTCCACATTTTTCATTCCCCACATACTGTTTTAAGAAACTCCTTAGTTCTCTTACCAGCAGTTCTTTTCTTTCCCACTACTGTTTCTTCTGTTTTTTCTACTTTCTTCCCATCTTGCCACAGAAAATCCTCCTCTTTCAACACAAGTAGATATCTGACAACAAAATACATTTAACTTTACATTACATACTATTAGATTACATACTGTAAGAAAGTGAATACCTACCAAATTGATTATATTAGTGTATCATTCCAGAGGTATTAAACATGACAGCTCTACTCTTTCTCAATCAGGACTTACAGCTTATTGTCACCTGATTACACGTTTACGGTAAGGGTCCCGCCAACGAAACAGTGGGTGCATAGACGAAAGACTGCCACAGCACCACAGTTGCTGCCAGGAAATCCTGACTGGGATGGTAGCGGTAGAAGCAAATGCGTGTGTCGGAAGGCAGACCTCCATTTTCACCGGTGGTCCAATCACGAGGCTCCTGTCTGTGACGTGACTGGGCTGGCAGAAATGGATAGATATAAGGCAGAAATTCATCTTTATTCATCTGTACACATTCTCTGCCTCCATAGAGATGACAGTACACGTCCTGATGCTGTTGGTGCTGCTTAATGACTTCCAAAACCCACACCGACATGGATGCAAACCATGGTAAGCCACACTCTTATCCTTTCCCATTGACTCCTCAGTTAACAGATGCACAGGTAGGTACACCTTAATGTGCACAACTCATTTTCAGGGATAGTGATGTGTGTCCACTATATTGTAACAGAATAACAGGTCCTCACTAACATCACAACAGATAATCACAGTGACGCCTTCCAACTTCTCACATGCTCAATCCAGTATTGATAGAATATAAACTTAAGGGGGGATATTGCATGCAACAGAAACACACCTTCTCTGAAAAATTGCTTCACTAGAATCTCGCACATCAGGTACATCAAAAAATATTTTTGGTAAAATGCAATTCTAAACAATCTGCCTAACAAGTATTGCAAGGTCATCATGGAAAAACTTTCTAGAGAACAGGGTTGACTCAACTGGGGACCCCCTGAAAGTCTGGGTCCATGGGCTGCAGTCCATTTTGCCCATGCCCCAAACCATTTCTATGCACAGGCCCCCCGGCTTTATGTATATCACCAAGTGTCATGCATATGTATGCAATGTGTAAGTGCAAGATATTAAAATAAACACATCAGTAACTGTATTCTTCACATACAACTAAAGTAGGTGTAAGGTATGCACAAAACAATGGACACGTGTCAGAAAAAGAAAACAAAAAGCCATGACAACCAATCACCCACAAGGTGTGGATAAACAAATAGCTAACTTATATACAGTCAACACATTTCCAACATGCATCATAGGGTAGATAGAGTGCAGGCCAAATGAGGTTGACATTGCACAAAACAAGCTGAAATCTATAACATTTGAAATGCCACCCAAATAACTGGGCAAATTTGGATACATCCCAGATATCCAACCATGTATCATTGCTCCTTGTCCTGTGTAAGTCCTGTAGTGGTCCCAAACTTTAAATATCCAAACCTGTTCATATTGATCATCAATCAGGGTAATAATATCACAACTATACTCACATCCTAATGTATCAAATCACAGAAATTAAGTGGAACAAGTGTTCATCTCTATTATGAATGCCTGCCCAGAAAATACTATTACCAACACATACCATTTCAAATTGTGCATGTACATAACAAAGTACAAAATAACTATATGTGTAGTATAGCCTGCCATAATGTATATACACAATGACATTGTATCACAATCTAACTGATGCAACATTGGCAGGCTCCCACAGATAGCCTACCTTTCAACAAAAATCTTTTGAATTTTCAATGGCCAATGACCAGTCCAACTAAAAATGTAGTGAGCACACTGCTGTTCGACAAAACTTGCCACAGAAGACACTGTCAAGTAACCTCCTCACAAAAAGGTATCCACTGAGCAGGGCAGGCACCTCTAAGCTCTCAGTTGGAAGAGGGACATTTGGGTTTGGGTGGGGTATTCTTGGTATGGGAAGTGGTGGGTTGGGAAGAGGAAGAAAGACAGAAAGTTGGGAGTTGGGTGCCTGCACTGAGGGAGGAGGTCAGAGCCTAAAAATATCTCTGTAGGACAGATATTGCACTGTGAATGTCTTCCAGGTAGGTCACCATCTGCTGTAGATGGCTGCCTTGCCCCTGGATGGCTTTCAGAATGGCAATCTGACCCATAGAGATGGACCTCAGGAGGTCAAAGGCTTCCACATTGTGTGCATCGGGTGACAGGGGCAGAGGCTCAGGTGCCTGGAGCATAGGAGACAGTTCCATTCTCAAGGGAGCAGGCACCGCCAACTGGGTGGGGAGCAACAGGTTTGGGGGAAATGGGACTGGTGGTAGTGAATATGGACAATGTAGGAATAGATCCTATGGGGTCAGCCACCACTCAGAAATGTCCACTGGGGGATGACTTAGAAGATGATGACGTTGAGCTTGCGTCATCTATGGCACTCCCCACACCATTTCGGCCACAGGGTCCCTCTGTGTCTGTAGGATCAGAACCAGAATCACTATGGCCAGCTGCTACTCCCAGGATGTTGGCCCTGTCTCCTTAGCTTGCACTGAATGATTCTGAAATGACACATAAAAATGGTTGATTGCATATGCGTGAACACAACTGACCATCATATTAAAACACAAAACATTACAGAAGGATACATATATTTACAGCTGCATGGTTCACTACATGGGTTTCAACATTAGCATGTGCATGCATGGTACATTAGCTGAAAACAGTTGGTCACAGTGATGTCATAACCCCAAAAAGATCCTATACCAAGATTTAACTTGTCTACACACCATCCACATGTATATACTAGAACAGTTGATCACCTTGTAAACTTTGGCCCTTGTAGCCTACTATATTGAACTGATGTCACAAGATATGATGGCTAACAGAAATGCGTTTCCACAGTGTCCACCCTAGCTCCTGAATTCAGCTAATGCTCATTTCCCTGAAACAACATCATGATGTGACTATGGGAAAATCATTCAGCAATGTAGTTGTAATAAGTGCTGTATCAGAAATCATGACACATGCAAAGGCTCAGTTCCCACTGATGTTATTTTTTCCTTATTACTTCCTCATAAGTTCATTGTCAAGATAGTAAAGTAAAAGCTGTACTGAGGTAGCTCCACTACATATCACATGTATCATAGAAAAGTAGGCTGGATAGAATCATGGCCAAAGCATTGGGAGAGATATACCACAAATGTACACATCATAGTAGTCCATATGGCCCTATGAACATCCCCAACCCTGCTTTACATTAGTGTCAACACCATTCTTAGATTGTATTCCTAAAAGCCAATACATCTTTGAAGTTTGTTATGTGTCAGTGAATATCTATGACATGAAGAGGTAGACACATTTCTGTTCTAATGGGAAGGAACATCACAACACAATTTAGTACTGCAAACACCAATGGTGTTGTAAAACTGAATGCAAACACCCACATATGATCCCTACATTGCTACATCTCACTCCCTGATGCCTGTCACCAGTCAGTGAATGTATCTTGAAACTGTATTGCAGATAAAACTACAAGTGGGAAAGGTACACTGGGCAAAATGTAGGCACTATTGTTGATGCCACCAGTGATGACTGCACACTCATGTTACTGATGCATCCCAATTTACCAATGGGATGTGTTTCCCAGTCACTGCAGCAAAAGAGCAATGAATGCCATGGCACATGTAATATGGCTACCAGCACATGAGACACAGTAGTGAGGGAGCATCACTCCTGACACAATGTAGACAAATGGCCTGTTTGGTACCACCATCATACAGAACATCAAACAACATGAGGTGATTCTGACTTTACTCAGCCATGTGTCTGCTCAAAACAGCAAATTAGTAGTGGATTGGACTCTGCTGGCTTCTTGGTCATGAGGACATTATTCAAAGCACACCATTGTGTACCTACTACCAGACCGACACAATTCACAACTCCTCCTGTGGGTTGGACATGGCACTACCCCAGTGTTGTTGGGCAAATTGCTACCTGTAACAAAAAAATAGTAATGTAATATGAACAACTCGGGCTAGGACTCACCCCTTGTTGTTGCTGTTGGGCCCTCAACTGCTCATCAAGCTCTGGATATGCCACTGCCAGTATGCGGGCAATTAGGAGGGTCAGCTTGCGGCACATCCCCCGGACTTCCCATCTGAACCTCGGTGGTTTTCTGGGTCCAGCGCCTCAGGTCCTCCAACCTTTTTCTGCAATGGATGCTGCCCGACGATAGATCCCTAGGATCCACACCTTCTGGGTGATGGCCTTTCAAATGGTACGCTTCTGATGGGCATTGGCCTGTATGGGTACAAGAGAGGAAAAAACAGTATGGCACTGCAATTATTTAGATAGCTAATTTTTATACAATTTTTCTACAACTAACACAGACTTTAAATCCAAAGTCAACCGATAACATGTATAATTGTACAGACACCTTTACAGCTAGTACCATTGACTTTATTCATATGGTCCATACAGTCTCGAACCATAGTACAGACTACGTTCTAAGTCTTGGACTCACATGGCAGCCTTTCCATTGTGACCTGTGATAGCTTCCCCGCGGTTGATGTGTGGACTTGTGGACCATTTAACATAATATCATACTACGTCTGATAGAGTTTTTGTAGTATGTACTGGGGTCACAGGGCAAACCTTTTGCCAAATGTGGCACCGTTACAGGGATGCTATCACTAATTGGGAGAACGTGACTAGGTGATTTTTTCTCACTCTCAAACAGTAAACTATATCACACCACAGTAACTGGGTTAAGGGAGTTATAAAATAATCAGGACCGTTCATCTAAATGGGGCTCATTATTGAGCCTAACCTCTCATTTGATTCACTGGCTGAATTCTTCTGAAAATTGGAATAGATGCCTCACCCACTAAATAGTGGCATGTTTCATCACCGGCTGTCGATCCACACCCTGGTATAATTATTCTACTGGGGCAGACTCAACCAAGAACGTTTGGGAGTACTATATCAAATTTAAACTGGACAATAGCAGGGATCCAGATCATACTTTAAAATACCTATTGTTATACCCCAAGATTTTTTTTTTTTATTATAGGATAACAGAAGTATAGATAAAACCAAGTTTTTTTTTTTTTCCATGGGTCAACAATGCTCCTTGGAAACATTAATCCAAAGCCAACATGTTTTGGTCATCTCTAAGAGCCCAATCAGTCTAATGGTCTTCATCATGGCCAATAACAACTTTCTCTGCCTTGTACACCAAAGTGTCATTCATACGTATGATGCCTGTTGCTCTTGCCCGATTTTAAGGCGCCTTCACTTTTTGATGTACCTGTAATTTAATAAAAAAAAGAAACATTAGACTCTCTCAAAAACTTGTGGACATATACCCCATCGCCTTATCATGAATCTCTATAAAATGTAATAAACCGTCACCTACTTACAAACACCTTGCGGCTCAGACAAGGACTTTTTCTATTTTCAAAAGGGGTAATTCTTCTATTAGTTTGTTATCTTTCCTCAAGCTGTGTTTTCATTCCACTGCTCATCTTCTTATGACCTCACTTCCTTAAACTTACTTATTGTCACAAGGAGTTCCCTGTGAATTGCAGGATTAAGTTCAGTTTTGGTGTTTTGCGGTCACCTGCATGGTCTATCCTTTATTTACCATGTAAAGGTGAGCAAATCCTTCTTTTAAAAGTTCTCTTTGCTTTGATTGTTTTCGGGTATTGTACCTAAATCTCAATATAGAAAAACCAACATCCAGAACATATAGGAGCCTCACCAAACTTTATTTTCAGCCTATCCCATCCCCTATTCTGAGAATAATCCTTACAAGTAGGGTTCTTATTTATCCAGATCATATATTTATATAATAGTTCCCTCCAATTCATAGGTATGTTATAAAACCATAGAAAGGTGTAAACAATCACATCAATCCAGACCAGGTAATCTAGATGTTCTAGGTATAATCCCCTCTAATCATTTGTCCACTGATTTGTCAGCTTGTAAACCTGTGACATAAACGTGCATCATTCGGTGTCTTAAATGCCAATTATCATTACACCACATGTGTGAGTCACATTCAACATTCTTACCCTATCCAGGGGCTAGTCATACCCTATGCATGCCTGGTAGAGGTTCGGTCCTGTAGTCACACACTTGAGGTAAAAGAATCAACAAGACAGAATGAATTGAGATAGAGATAATACTCATCATAGGTAGAAAGCACATCATCATAACGGGAGGGATTACTACGGATGTATTAAACGACATCAGCATAATATGCTATACCATTAATAGACTACCTTGATATAATATATAATCTGCTGTCCCCTTAAGATGTTTCCTTTGTGGCATTATTCAATCAAGGCTTCCTGGGTCCTGAACAAAAAAAGATATTGCAACAAGTGACAGCTCCCACCAAGACTACAGATGGCACCATAATATGACAGTAAATGGATATTACAAGCCCTGGGGTCATCCACCATAGTAAATCACACTGACTTCATCAAGGATCACGCACCACAATCGAACCTATAGCCACCTCGCAGACTGCCGAAGATTGCATTTGTGTGAACTTAGTGCTTGTTAAGTCGTTAGTGGTGTCGGCGTCTGACGTCAATCACGTGCACTGGCACCAGGTATTCTTGGGAAATGTAGTCCACTTTTCACTGCGTTTGTACATCCTTATGTCCACCCAATGGGCTAGTGATATTAACGCTCATCTACCCATTGGCTAAAGCAGAACATTTGTACCAAAGATGTTAACCCCAGTATATCTTCTTTTTTTTCCTAGGTATACTCAGGGAATGGAGTCTGTTTTTCCTCACGTGTATCTATACTTATATGCGCCCAATGGGCCAGTGATATAATGCTCCTCCTTCCATTGATTTAAGCAGGACCCCAAAACACAGGGTTTTTTGCTGTTCCATTATTACAAAGATGTTAACCACAGCATATATTTTCTCTTTAAAAACATCTAATTATGGAAGGGCCAATATAGTAGTCTTAAATTTTTGTTTCTTCTTATTTTATTTTTTTATGGATAGGAGCTTACACAGAGTTCTTTATCTACATGATTCATCTCTGTTTATTTGTGTATAGTAAATTGAGATAAATATCACCCTGGACAGATGGTTGTTCAGGAGGCTGGTGGACCAATTAGGTCCTTCCATTAGCACCTGGGAATACGTGTTTGTAAATATGTAGAGGGGTGATTTCCTGTGCATCCTAGTGGAAAAATGATCCTAAAATAATTTTCAGGGGATCCCTATCTATCGGAAAGTTATGGTCAGGGGATATCATCATTCAATCTTCTATTTTTGTTTGTTGTGTTCCTATTGATAAGAGATTATGTATAGTAAATTTGGATTAATATCACCCTTGACAGATGAATATTCAGAAAGCTAGTTGACCAATTAGGTCAATCCATAAGTACTTGAAGATGTGTTTCTAAATATGTACATAGAGGGGATGTTTTTTGGTTCATCCTAATGGATGAATTATCCTAAAATAATTTACAGGGGATCCTTATCTATTGTAAAGTTGTGTAAAGGGGATATCATCATTCAGCCCCAATGTGGAGCTGGATAGTCTGTAGATTGAATGTTGTTCTATCCTAAAGAGTTTTAGCTCAGTTGCCTCTTGTAGGTTCTCGATGATGTACCATTCGAAATAGTTTTCAGTGTGAACACAAGCCAGAAAATGGTGCATTAATTCCGTAATTTGTTTGTTTGCACCTAATGGTTCTTCTTTGTTCATTTATCCTCACCTTTATTTTTCTTGTGGTCATGCCCACCAATTTCAAGTCACAGGGGCAGATCAGCACATAGATGCAGTTCATGGACTCACATGTTGTCTGGGTTTTCAGGATCCATGGGGTTCTGAAACCTAAATCCAACTGTTTTATCTGACTTGTAAAAGGGTGGACATTACATTTGCCACATGAAATGAATGAGGACTCCAACAAGGACATTCAAGCTTAAGAAAATATTGATAGTAAAGATGGCAAAGGAAAGAGGATGTCCTGTAATACCCATTTACTGGGATATTAGGGTGCAATCAGTAGTCTTGGTGGGAGCTGTCACTTGTAATAATATCTGTTTGTTGTGGCCCAGGGAGCCTTGATTGATTAATGCCACAAACGAAACATCTTAACAGTGAAAGTGGACTATATATTCTATCAATATAGTCCACTAATGGTATAGCATATTATGCGGATGTCATTTAATGGATAAGTAGTGATCCCTCCTGAGGACCCTTGATTGAATAATGTCACAAAGGAAAAGTTTTAATGGTGAAAGTGAACTATATATTATATCAATGTAGTCTATCAATGGTATAGCATACTTAGGCGGTCATTCTGACCCTGGCGGTTGAAAACCGCCAGGGCAGAGTGCCGCGGAAGCACCGCCAACAGGCTGGCGGTGCTTCATGGGCAATTCTGACCGCGGCGGTAAAGCTGCGGTCAGAAAAGGGCAACGAGCGGTTTCCCGACGGTTTACCCCTGCCCCAAAGAATCCTCCATGGCGGCGCTGCTCGTAGCACCGCCATGGGGATTCCGACCCCCTTCCCGCCATCCTGGTCCTGGTGGTAAAAACCGCCAGGAACAGGATGGCGGGAACGGGTGTCGTGGGGCCCCTGTGGGCCCCTGCACTGCCCATGCCAGTGCCAGGCATGGGCAGTGCAGGGGCCCCCTAACAGGGCCCCATAATGATTTTCAGTGTCTGCCTAGCAGACACTGAAAATCGCGATGGGTGCCACTGCACCCGTCGCACTCCAGCAACTCCGCCGGCTCCATTCGGAGCCGGCTTCATCGTTGCTGGGGCTTTCCCGCTGGGCGGGCGGGCGGGCGGCCTTTTGCCGGTTGCCCGCCCGCCCAGCGGGAAAGTCAGAATGACCGCCGCGGTCATTTGACCGCGGTGCGGTCTTCTGGCGGTCTCCGCCCGGCGGGCGGCGCCCGCCGCCTGCCGGGGTCGGAATGACCCCCTTAGTGCCACCGGAAGCCAGGGAAGAACTGTATTGTAACAGGAAGAACTTCCATTCTATCAACATCCAAGCTGTCCGCTTGCCCGATTCTTATATTCCAAACATTTGTACCACATTCCCTGGATCAGCCCATGATTCCTTTGTCATGCAGAAAAGCACGATATTCCAGCTGATGTCACAACTACAACCATAGAGGGCCTGGCTTGCTGGTAAATATGATCTGTCTTAACTTTATGTGGGTAATGTCAGGTAGTATGAACATGACATATGTAATGTATTGCTGCATTTATATCTGTCTTCCATTGAGGAGACTCAGCCTATTCCAACCTACCATGGTTTTTGGCCCAGCTGAGGAATCCAACAATGCCGGGGAAGCCTGCTTCTAAGAGGCCCACGGAAGAACAAGTCGGCCAGTGAAGCAGTTCCTGTCCTGAGGTTTCGTTTTTTGTACTGAGAGATGAACATGGCACCTCTTAAACATTCAAGCCAACACAGTGGCAAGTTATCATGTGTATTTGACCATTTCAAGGCCGAGCTGTATACTAAACAGGCAATCATACAACCTGGTTGTATACTTAGCAATAGTCATCTTGTGAGCAGTGCAGAGTCAATGGGTCACGTGCAACTTCTAAAAAAAGCGGAGTTAACCTAATGCCTTGCAAATATTCAGCCCACACACTTGGTATGGTGTCACTCATTCCATCAATTGTTTCAGTTGGGGAGACCAGGACAACATAAATGAAAGTACACAGAGAAGTCTCTGAGTAGAGCATTGTATATAGTTTGGTTACTCAATGAGAAATGAACATCAGTTGTAATATGTCAGACAAGTGGGAATTGTCAAAATCACAATTTTGCTATGTTTAGAGTTGCAAAAACAGGGCCTCTTGGTAGTTGTAGTACTTACAATCTCTACTCGCCAACACTTACAAAAGTGTCAGTGTAACATACCTGTTCATAAAATGTTGTTGAAAGGGCCACATAGTTACCTATTTACACATAACACGGGTCCTGAAATGAGATTTTTTGTGGGACTACATTTACAGACAGCATAACAACATGTGGTATGTGATGGCAATTGATACATGTGATCTTATATGCAACAATACGCATTGACACTGACAAAAGCTGTCTGATACTTTGGGGATTACATATTAGGAAACTAAATAGACAACACAATGGCAACAGCTGGATTCGGAGGAAACAGAGCATTGAGATTTTGTGACGGTTAGGTGCATATTCATACTTTTTGGTGCAAAACTGCACTAACGCAGTTTTTCATCAAAAAGTTTTGCACCGGCTTGCACCATTCTTGAGCGCCAGCCGGGCAACATATTTATGGAATGGTGCAAGCTGGCGCAAAGGGTAGGCTAGCGTAAAAAAAATGACGTTAGCCGGGTGGGGGTGGCGGTAAGGGAGAAGGGGGTTTTGCACCAAAAAGCGATGTTAGGCAGGTTAGAGTAAACAAAAATGACTCTAACCAGCCTAGCATCATTTTCTAATGCAAAACCATCCATACCGCATGACTCTTCTCTTAGAAAAGACAGAAGTCATGCCCACCACCCCAGTGGCCAGGACAGGGGGCCGGGTCCCCTGGGCATGGCCACTGCACCCAGTGCCATGTAGGGAGGCCCATTTCAGGGCCCCCAATGGCACTTAAAAAATTACTTACCTGTACTTACCTATACTTACCTGGGATGGGGTCCCCCATCCTCTGCTGTCCCTCTGGTTTGGGTGAGGGTGTCTTGGGCAGGGCACTTGTGGGCTTATTCCATGGTGTTCCACCATGGAAATAGGCCCACAGGTCCCCTAATGCCTGCCCTGACCCAGGCTTTGCACGATTATTTGACCTCTGTGAGAAAGTAGCCTCTTTCTGGCATGGTTACACCCACTTTTGGCCTGTTTGTGTGTGTGTGTCATTCTGTTTTTACTGTCTTACTGGGATCCTACAAGCCAGGACACCAGTGCTCATTGTTAAAACCCTTTTTGTCAGTGTGTTGCCTGTCTCGCTGGGATCCTGCTAGCCAGGACCCCAGTGCTCATAGTTTGTGGCCAATGTGTGTGTTGTCAGTAGTGCCTAACTGTGTCACTGAGGTTCTGCTAACCAGAACCTCGATGCGTATGCTCTCTCTGCTTCAAATTAGTCACTATAGTTAAATGACTTCATTTACCAATTCCAGTTGGCACACTGGACCCCCCTTATAAGTCTCTAGTATATGATACGTTGGTCCCCAGGGCATTGGGGTTCCAAGAGATCCTTATGGGCTGAAGCATTTCTTTTGCCACCCATGAGGGGCTCAGACAAACCCTTTAACAGGACTGCCACTGCAGCCTGCGTGAAATAATGCACACACCGTTTCACAGCCATTTTCACTGCACTTAAGTAACTTATAAGTCACCTATATGTCTAACCTTCATTTACTGAAGGCTAGGTGCAAAGTTAAGTGTGAGGGCACCCTTGCACTAGCAAAGGTGCCCCCATGCAGTCCAGGGCCAAATCTCCAGACTTCGTGAGTGCAGGGACACCATTACACACATGCACTACATAGGACACCTTTGCACTAGCAAAGGTGCCCCCATGCAGTCCAGGGCCAAATCCCCAGACTTCGTGAGTGCAGGGACACCATTACACGCATGCACTACATATAGGTCAACACGTATATGTAGCTTCACAATGGTAACTCTGAATATGGCCATGTAAGATGTCTAAGATCATGGAACTGTCCCTTCATTCCAAATCTGGAATAGTGGGGCCAATCCCATGCATCCTGGGGGCTCCACCATGGACCCCCAGTACTGCCAAACCAGCTCACTGAGGCTTGCATTGCAGCTACAGCTGCTGCCACCTCACAGACAGGGTTCTGCCCTCCTGGGGTCTGAGCAGCTCAGTCCCAGGAAGGCAGAATAAAGTATTTCCTTTGGGAGGAGGGTGTTACACCCTCTCCCTTTGGAAATCTATGGTACAGACTTAGGAGGGGTAGCCTCCCAGAGCCTCTGGAAATGGCTTGAAGGGCACAGATGGTGCCCTCCTGGCATAAGCAAGTCTACGCCGGTTCAGGGATCCCCAGTTCCTGCTCTGGTGTGAAACTGGACAAAGGAAACGGTAGTGACCACTCCCCTGTCCATCACCACCCCTGGGGTGGTGCCCAGAGCTCATCCAGTGTGTACCTGGCATTACCCATTTTGTTTTCCAAGATGTGGGGACACTCTGGAGATCTCTGATTGGCCAGTTCCAGCAGGTGACGTCAAAGAGCCCTCCTGATAGGTGCATACCTGGTTAGGTAGCCAATCCCCCTCTTAGGGCTCTTTAGGATCTCTCCTGTGGGTTCCTCTTTAGATTCAGCTTGCAAGGTTCCACCAGGAATCCTCTGCAACTCCTGCTTCATCCTCTGACCAATGGCAGACTGCTCCAGGAACCGCTGTAACTGCAACAAAGTATCCAGAAAGGCTACTGTGAACCTGCAACTTCAGCTACAGTCAGGAGCTGCAACAGTTACCAATGTATGCATGCTCTGGGAACTCCCTGTCTTCACCCTGCATCAGAAGGACTGAAGAAATCTCCCGTGGAGTGACGGAATCACTTTCCTGCTCCAGCAGGCACCTTGTAAGTCAATGACTGGTTCTCTGTGACTCCTCTCCTGGCGACGAGCTTGCTCCCTGGAACACAGGTAGTAGACCCCTTCGACACAGACTGTCCTAAGGTCCAGCTGTCCAAATTTGACAGAGGTAAGAGCTTGCCCCTATGCACTGCACTGCGTCATCTTGACCTATTGAGGCCTTTGTGCACTATTTGCAAGAATCCTATGTGCACAGCCTGGCCCAGTTCCCCAACACTCTATCCTGTGACAATCAACACGTTGAGTTGTTCTCTGGCGGAGTGGGACCATATTTTGTAGTGATGCAGCAACCGCAATTTGTACCTTCTTTGTCCCAGTGTCCTGGAACCTCTGTGGGTGCTGCCTGATAATTTGTGGGTTCCCTCCAGTGTTGGGAGCCCCCTCTTCCTCCTCAGTCTGAGTTGAGGCCCCCAGGTCCCTCCTGGGTCCAGGCAGCACCATTTTGACACGATCTGCGACATTGCTTGAACCAAGGCTTGTTGGACGAATCTAGCGCTGCAACTTGCCTGCATCCAACGTCTCGACGTTGGACATCCTTTGCATCTTCTCTGGTGCTCTTCTGCAGACCTCTTCCAAACGTAGTATCCTCTTTTGCACCATCTTCTAAGTTGGCAGGGGCTACTGCCATTCCTGGAATCTTCTGTGACTTCTGGACTTGGTCTCCTCTCTTTACACGTCTTTAGGTCCAGGAATCTACCATTTGTTGATTGTAGTCTTGCTTGGTACTTGCAATAACTCTAATCATGACTTGTAGTGTATCCTGAGGAAACTTGCAGTACTTTGCTGCTACTTTCCTGGGCTCTGGGGTGGGGTACTTTACTCACCTTTGTGGTTTTCTTACACTCCCAGTGCCCCTCTACAAACTACACTGGCCTATGGGGGAATTTGTGATACGCATTCCACTTTCTTTGTATATGGTTTGTGTTGCCCTAGGCCTATTTCTTCCTATTGCATTCTATGGTATTTTCTATTGTTTGCACTATCCTGTGACTATTTACGTACCTGATTTTGGTCTCTAGTGTATATATTGTGTATAATACTTACCTCCAGAAAGAGTATTGCCTCTAAGATATTTTTTTGCCCTTGTGTCACTAAAATAAAGTACCTTTATTTTTGGTAACACTGAGTATTGTCTTTTATTGTGTATAAGTACTGTGTAACTATAGTGGTATTGCATGAGCTTTGCATGTCTCCTAGTTCAGCCTAAGCTGCTCTGCTGCAGCTACCTCTATCAGCCTAAGCTGCTAGAACACTACTACATTTCACTAATAAGGGATAACTGGACCCGGTATAAGGGGAAAGTACCTAAGGGACCCACTACAAACCAGGGCAGCCTCCTACAACTCCTCCTTCCCCTATGCATGATTCTAGCACGGGGCAAATATGGCACTAAGGCCATAGGGTCATTTTTTGCACGGGAACACCTACCTTACATTTCATTGACAAAAGGTAGGTTTCCACTCCATAACTTTGGCACTAATACTAGCACTTGTTCCAAAGTATAAATATGGAGTTAGTTTTGCACCGAATTTGTGTAAAAACAAATGTCTCAAATTTGGCTCAAAACAAGTATAAATATGCCCCTAAGTGAGATGTAAATGACCAGACTCCACTCCTCCAGGAATTCTTTTCAAGCCATCAGGATGTAGGGTCCTCAATACCTTCTCTTTCCATCGGAACCATCTGATTAGGTTGCTGAGAGGACCACCAACAGTTCTATTGGCCTCCAGGTGTTGTTTGGAGGCCAGGGAACACACCTTCCTCCTCAGGTCATCCCACCTCTTCTTAATTTCCTCCTGTGTGCACAAGGTAGTCCTACAGCATTCACCCAGTCTAATATTCTGGACAAAATGTCCCTTTTCTGACTAATAGTGGTATGTTGGACTTGGGCTCCAAACAATTGTGGCTCTACTGTTGTGATTGTGACCACTTTGACTCCCAACTCTGCTTCTGAAAAATTTGGATTTTTGGTCCGTGACATATCCCCAAATTAAAGTCAGTCACAGAGCAACAAAAATACATTAAGGGATGATACAAAAACGTGCTGCCAAGGTTGTGGTGAGTGGTAATAGGGATGAGGAAAAAGGCCTACCTTCTCTCACCAAATGATTTGCCCAAATTGCTGTGCTGCAGTGGATTGGCAAAGGATCATGGTCTTGAATAGGGTGTGTTTTATAGTGTGATTTGCATGTTTATCTACATGCCCAATCAACATCAGGTGTGTTTTATTTGTTTCCATCCAGTGGCCACTATTATGGTGCTTTCCTGATGGCGTACCGCAGTGACTGACTACTGTCAGGGAACTGCCACAAGGGGATCGTCAGTGCCACTGTGTTTTCGTAATCTGCTTGGTGAGAACCTGTGGATCTGACGGCAATGGAATACGAATAGCCAGCATTACAGTCTGCCGCTTTGCAGGTGGGATTCACTCCGTCAACCTGGTCAGCAGTTCAGGTTGCATGCATTGTAATAGCGCAGGGAAAAGATCGTCAACTCATTGGAGTATTTGAGACCTCCTTTGTGGTGGGACAGCGGTACAATCGCCAAACTCGTAATAGGGCCCTGAGTGTAAAAGGTAATCCCCCAATGTTATCCTATGAAAGAATGCAGGCCTCACACTAGTTAAAACATCGTGGGTGTTTTTCACTATCAGGACATTCAAAAATTAAAAGTACATTTCTTACCTTTTAAGTACGTAGCACCGTTCCCTATATACTATATAGACCATGCCATAGTGGCAACATATGTGCTAAAGAGGAGATTAAGGCTTGGCAAAGGGTTTTAAATGCCAAGTCGAAGTGGCAGTTTAAAACTGCACACACAGGAACTTCAATCACAGGCCTCAGTCAGGTTTAACAGGCTACTTGTGTGGGAGGCACAATCAGTGCTACAGGCTCAATAGTATCATTTATCTTACAGGCCCTAGGCACAGGCAGTGCTTTCTACTAGGGACCTACAGATATATTAAATATCTCAATTGTGGATCAATCAATGTAACCGTGTTTAGCGGAGAAACACATGCATTTTACCACTATCTAGCAGTCATAAAGTGGTCAGGCTCCTAAGGCCAAATTAATGTCTTGGTATTTGGGTGTGTTAATGATCGTATGGATGTCGAAATGGGTATGCAATTAGCTGCATGGATTTGTAACTGGCTATCTTAGTCAGTGTTTGGGTGTGTAACAGTGTGTGTGCAAGTGGCTCTATTAGCAATAAATACATAACTGCTGTGTGAGTGTGTGAATGTACTTGTAAGTGCCTCTGTTGCTGTCTTACTGGTTGACGAGTGGCTGTATGGTTTTGCAAATAGGTAGGTAAGTGCGGTATAGGTGTGTGACATGGTGTAAAACTGGGTGTATGGGTCTGTAAGGGCATATGTAAGTGACTGAAACTCAATACTATGGGCCTTGTTGGACTTTTTGCCTTACGCAGTGTCATCCCCAGTCTTTTTGCCTCCTTCCTCCTGGTTTTTCTGACCTCTCGCTGTTGGCTCTAGGACTCTGAGCACTTTATCACTGCTGACCAGTGCTAAAGTGCAGGTGCTCTCCCATCTAAAGTTGGTATGATTGGCTTATACCTAATTGGCATATTTAATTTACCTATAAGTCCCTTGTACAGTGGTATCTTTATACCCAGGGCCTGTAAATTAAATACTACTAGTGGGCCTGCAGCGCTGCTTGCGCCACCCACTGAAGTAGACTTTCGAACTTGTCTCAGGCCTGCTAGCGCAGGGCCTGTGTGCGCAGTTTTCTTCCACAGGGACCTGGCATCTAAATTTACTTGCCAGGCCCAGAACTCCCCTTTTACTACATGTAAGTCACCCCTAAGGTACGCCGTAGCTAGCCCTATGGTCAGGGTGCCATGCATGTAGAAAGGCAGGACATGTGCCATATTGCATGGCCTGTCCTAGTAGTGACAAACAGCCTAACTTGGTGTCTCACTGCTGTGAGTGCTGCCTTCTCATAGGATTGCATTAGAAATGCCTTGCCTTATGTGCAAGGGGTATTGTCTGATTTATGAGGAGTAGCGTAGGCGTGTTTGGTATGGTTGTGATGGTGATAATAAATGCTGCTTACTGGTGTGGGTGTATTTTTTATTACTATCACAGAAATGCCACTTCTAGAAAGTGCGCATTTATCTGTGCTTATGACTCTGGTATTTTGCAGCTTGACTCCAATCCACGTCTGGGCAGAATGACAGGTGGGGCTTTGTGCATACTTTTCAGACAGCCTTTACACAGGGAGGGTGGAGGTGTCACAGAGGTGCATCTGCATACTGAATAGTCTTCCTGGGCTGAGAGAAGGGAGAGGCGGGGCACACCTGCATTTGTAAAGAGTGTACCCTGGCCTCACACAATAGGGTTGTTAACCCCCCACTGATGTTTGGAGCCTGTGCTGAAAGGAGAGAGGGGGCACTCCCAGAACAAGTTGTACCTGGCTGGAAACTCCTCTCCCTACCATTGTAAAACACTGTAAGAACTGACTATAAGTACAAGGGAATTTTCCCCACAATTGGGAGACTCTTGGAATCATCTTGGAACTGGACACCAAAGGCTGAAAGGACTCACCAGGAACCGCCATGGACTGCTGCTGCTGTGCTGACCTGTGACCTACCTGGTCACTGTGAAGGACTTGACACTTGCTGCCTTTCCCTTGTGCTGGCCTGTAGCTGGGCCTTCCACCTGAGGACCTTGTCTTAAGATTCTGCTCCCCAGGGGCAGGGTGCTGTGGCCCTTGACCCCTGCATCCATTTCTTCACGAGGGGTGCTTCTCCGTGGTTGCGGCTGCCATAGCGCTGATTGCAGCGCGCTTATGGAGCCTTGGGAGCTCGTAGGCTCCTTGCTGCATTGTGCCCCTTTAAAAAAGATCACTGCAGCGGCCCGGGAAGCTGGAAGAACACTTGCGCACCTTTATCGGGTGCGGGCGAGTGTCTGCTTGGGCCCCAGGAGGGGTCCGATCTTCTTGTGGCTTCACGGCAGGACCAGGGGAAGGCGCAGGGACTGCCCCCTCCCCCCTGGCCTCTGCGTTAGGAGCAGGACGCTCCTTTTCTGCTGTTAGGTAAAACGGGCATTCTTGTGCCCCCCCCCCCTTGGTGGAAGGGCCAGTGGAGGACCGGGGGGGCCCCCATAGATCGTGGGTCCCAGGAGAGGCCTGTTATTAAACCGGAGGGGGTGCGTGGTGCCCCCCTCCTGCCCTAAGTTGTTTTTGCTGGCTTTGGCCCCCCTCGTGAGGGCCGGTTGAGGCCCTGGGGGGCCCCCAGTAATCATGGTCCCCGGAGGGGCCTGTCTATAAAAGAGAGGAGGTGCATGTCGCCCTCCTCTGACCCCAGAGTATAAGGGAGGCCCCCGTTTTGCGCATAGGAGTGCAGGGGGCCCCATTGTTTGCCTTCTAGGCACTGGAGGTGCCTTCATCCAACCAGGTACTGTTTAAAGGACCAATATAGTTGCAATCCAAAGTTCTTTCTACAGACTTTTGTTTGATTCATATATTATCTACCTGCGTTTGATGTATTTACATATGTGTTTGCAAATGTTCCTTTTATGGACATGCTTGCTAATATGTTTTTCTAACTTGCCATATGTTTTCAAATTTTCCTACTATGGGCATTTTATGATATTCTTATGACAAGTGCTGTGATGTAATAACGTGTTTTCCTGACTACTGCTTATGTTGCAGAATACTGAGTAACCTGTGTGTTATGTGTGACTACTGCTAGTTTGCAGAGTAACTAATGTGTAACGTTCTGACAACTGCTAAGGTAGCAGGATAGTACTGATATGTGATGTTTGGTCCGATAATTACGTTGTGTACAATACAGTATATTTTCATATAATCTGGTGTTTTGTTTCCTTTGTGGTGGGGATATTGCGTCACATGTGTTGTGTGTGTTGTGCAAACGCTTTACACATTGCCTCCGGGTTAAGCCTGACTGCTCGTGCCAAGCTACCGAGGGGGGTGAGCAGGGGTTATCTTGGACGTGTAACTCCCTTGCCCTGACTAGAGTGGGTAAGTTCTGCCTGGCTGAGGTGCATACCCTAGCCAACCAGAAACCCCATTTCTAACATTGGTCGTCAGCGGTGAGGATAGGACTTGCGCTTGCACAATACCATTGTGACTCATTATTTCACTACAAGGATTGCGTTTAGACCATCACATATTTGGCTTCTCTTAACTTTCGCTCTTTGGTCATTTTTCCTGTTTTCTTTTCTCACGCTTGGGTATTGTGGTTGTCACATTTGAGTTATTTGTACCTTTTCAAGATGGGACTTACCTTTGATTTAGAGTACCTACCATTTTACACGCAAGAGGAATTAGAGAGGTTCTGTAGAGAGAGAGGGCTGCCTGTAGAAGGGTACCTCAGGAGATATCTGAATTTCTTTGAAAGGTTTGTGACATATTCCCAGGGAGGGAGTGTGCTTAGGGGGTACCCAGAGGATCCTGAGTGTAGCGAGGGTTCCCAATGGGAGGGCTCCCAGACCTCATCCCTAGAGAGTGATAGAGAGACTGATCAGGAGGGTGAGAATGACCGGGTGGGGACGCCAGTTGACAGGGAAGGCCCCAGTGATAGGGAGTCCCTTGCTGGGTCCAGTGTAAGAAGCAGGGCTACCTCTCATTCCTTGACGCCTTGTGAGCTAAGAGATAGGCAGGAAGAGAGGGACCTGAAGTTGCAGTGAGTGCGCCTAGCTGTTAAGGAGAAAAGGGCTGAGGTAGAGAAGGCGTTAGTACAGGAGAGGATGGCAGAGGCAGAGAGGGCCTTTGCCAGAGAAAGACTCGCTCTAGAGGGCAGTCTGAAGGTTCTGGACTCACCAGCGCTGCTGGTGGAGTCCAGTGGTGGCAGCAATGTAGAGTGCTGTAGCAAAGATGTTCCTCACATACCCATAGATCTGGTACCTAGGTTCCAAGAGGGGGGTGACATACGTCAGTGGTTAAAAGAATATGAGAGGGCTCTGGTAGAGCGCAGGATCCCTGAGAAGGATTGGGGAACTGGCCTAGGGAGCTTTATTCCTGAGGAGGGGAGGGATGCCCTACGGACTCTAGAAGAGAGTGATAGGGAGGGGTACTCCGCTGTAAAGAATGCACTGATTGTGAAGTAGGATTTTTCCCCTGAGGAATACAGAAAAAGGTTTAGGGGTGGTAAGAAACTGTCCCACCAGTCTTGGGAGGAGTTTATGGAGGACTGCTGCATTGCACTAGACGGATGGGTGAAGGGTGGCACAGTAAACAATTTTGAAGGGCTGTTTAATCTGATTGTCAGAGAGCACCTGCTTCGTTGTTGTTTTTCAGAGTTACGCCAACACTTGTCGGTGTGTGAGTTTTCTGACCCCAGGGAGCTTGCAAAGGAGGCAGACTTCTGGTTGCGTACCAGAGGGTCTGGTGTGGCATTAGGGGGTGTTCCTAATGAGAGTGGTCTAGGTGTTTCCCAACCAGGTGTGGTGGGAAAGGCTTGTGTCCCAGGTAGGCCCCAGTGTATTGGGGTGGGTAAGGCACCCCATGTCCAGTCTCAGAGGAGAGGGAATGGGGTTGGGCTGAGGCCCAGGGTACCCGAGCTCCAGTCCCAGGTCCTGGAGGGTTCCATGAGTGAACGCCAGGAGGTGAGCCTAGCCTGTGCCGTAGGGCCAGCTGTTCAGAAGGATCCCATTTTGTCATTAGGACTTGGGCGGGTGGCTGGTGATAGTGTTCCGCCGGTCCTGGTGTCTGGTAGTCTCGCTCTACAGCAGAGGAGGCGGAAATCCAGGCATAGGGTTGAGAGGAGGCTGCGGGCCCCAGTGGAGAACCTGGAGGGTCAGGGGTCAGCTCTGAGAGCAGAGCCCCCCAGGAATGCCCTTGGTGAGACCATTTATGGGCTGGGGGGAATCCAGACTCTGTCAGATGGGCAGAGGTCAGGAGACCTGCGCCAACCAGACTCTTGTGTGGCCCTTGGGGAAGGGGTTTCCCTGGTGGGGGGTAGGTGTGCCCCCCAGGAAGTCCTGGTGCGCCAGGCAATGATTGAACCGCAGGGTGGTGACTCTGGGTTGGATGATCAGGTTCAGGGGGTAAACTCTGACCTGATGGGGAGTATGTGTACTCCCAAGGAAGTCCTGGTGCGCCAGGCGGTGGTTCAACTGCAGGGTAGTGACTCTGGGTAGGATTGCCAGATTCAGTGGGTAAGCTCTGATCTGGTAGGGGGTAGGTGTGCTCCCAAGGAAGTCCTGGTTCGGTGGGCAATGGTCCATTCTAAGGGTGTCGTCCCTGGACTAGATAGACAGGTTCAGGGGGTAAACTCTGACCTGGTTGGGGGGGGCGGTTAGTGTGCTCACCCCCGTGTGAAACTTCTGGTGGCTTCTCCCGAGGTGGGGAGACACAAGACTCTGGAAGTGGGGTTCAGGAAGGGGGAAGCCCACCCCGTACCCCGGTGCAACCCAAGGGTGTCGTCCCTAGGTTGGGTGGTCAGTCACCAGGTAGTGATCCTGGGCTGGCAAGAGAGTTGTGCAGGGCTGCTGTACCGAGCACCCTGGCAAGTGTGGATTCTGGTGATACCCCTCCTAGGAGAGGAGGGGGGGATCCTAGAAGGAGAGGTAGAGGGAGGAGAGCCTCGCCTCTAGCCCCTGTAGAACCTATGGGTGCGGACCCTAGGTTGGTGGATCAGTGGCAGGGTAGAGCCCCTGAACTGATTGGAAATGGAGTGGAGACAGGTTGCTTTGCACCTGGGGCTACCGCCCCCACTTGTTATGGTTTCAGAGACCAGAGGCTCCTAGATGGCCTGGGGCCTGGTTCTGGCCATTGGCAGCTAGAGAACCCCGTGGGTTGGTCTAGGCTGCCTGGGAAGCATTGACAGAGAGATCCAAGTGGAGTCAGGAAGGCGTAGAACTAGAACATGCCCCTGCTGTTGTGGGCCTGGGTCCTTGTTCTATCACCCCAATCAGGGAAGTACATCAAGGTATTGATTGTTCTCCCCAGCCTTTGGCTGGTAGGGGGTTGTGTTGGACTTTTTGCCTTACACAGGGTCATCCCCAGTCTTTTTGCCTCCTTCCTCCTGGTTTTTCTGACCTCTCGCTGTTGGCTCTAGGACTCTGAGCACTTTATCACTGCTGACCAGTGCTAAAGTGCAGGTGCTCTCCCATCTAAAGTTGGTATGATTGGCTTATACCTAATTGGCATATTTAATTTACCTATAAGTCCCTTGTACAGTGGTATCTCTATACCCAGGGCCTGTAAATTAAATACTACTAGTAGGCCTGCAGCGCTGCTTGCGCCACCCACTGAAGTAGACTTTCAAACCTGTCTCAGGCCTGCTAGCGCAGGACCTGTGTGCGCAGTTTTCTGCCACAGGGATCTGGCATCTAAATTTACTTGCCAGGCCCAGCACTCCCCTTTTACTACATGTAAGTCACCCCTAAGGTACGCCGTAGATAGCCCTATGGGCAGGGTGCCATGTATGTAGAAAGGCAGGACATGTGCCATATTGCATGGCCTGTCCTAGTAGTGACAAACAGCGTAACTTGGTGTCTCACTGCTGTGAGTGCTGCCTTTTCCTAGGATTGCATTAGAAATGCCCTGCCTTATGTGCAAGGGGTATTGTCTGATTTATGAGGAGTAGCGTAGGCGTGTTTGGTATGGTTGTGATGGTGATTATAAATGCTGCTTACTGGTGTGGGTGTATTTTTTATTACTATCACGGAAATGCCACTTCTAGAAAGTGCGCATTTATCTGTGCTTATGGCTCTGGTGTTTTGCAGCTTGACTCCAATCCACGTCTGGGCAGAGTGAGAGTTGGGGCTGTGTGCATACTTTTCAGACAGCCTTTACACAGGGAGGGTGGAGGTGTCACAGAGGTGCATCTGCATACTGAATAGTCTTCCTGGGCTGAGAGAAGGGAGAGGCGGGGCACACCTGCATTTGTAAAGACTGTGCCCTGGCCTCACACAATAGGGTCGTTAACCCCCCACTGATGTTTGGAGCCTGTGCTGAAAGGAGAGAGGGGGCACTCCCAGAACCAGTTGTAACTGGCTGGAACCTCCTCTCCCTACCATTGTAAAACACTGTAAGAACTGACTATAAGTACAGGGGAATTTTCCCCACAAGTTGGAGACTCTTGGAATCATCTTGGAACTGGACACCAAAGGCTGAAAGGACTCACCAGGAACCGCCATGGACTGCTGCTGCTGTGCTGACCTGTGACCTGCCTGGTCACTGTGAAGGACTTGCCACTTGCTGCCTTTCCCTTGTGCTGGCCTGTAGCTGGGCCCTCCACCTGAGGACCTTGTCTTAAGATTCTGCTCCCCAGGGGCAGGGTGCTGTGGCCCTTGACCCCTGCATCCATTTCTTCATGAGGGGTGCTTCTCCGTGGTTGCGGCTTTCATAGCACTGATTGCAGCACGCTTATGGAGCCTTGGGAGCTCGTAGGCTCCTCGCTGCATTGTGCCCCTTTAAATAAGATCACCGCAGCGGCCCGGGAAGCTGGAAGAACACTCGCGCACCGCATCGGGTGCGGGCGAGTGTCTGCTCGGGCCCCAGGAGGGGTCCGATCTTCTTGTAGCTTCACGGCAGGACCAGGGGAAGGCGCAGGGAGTGCCCCCATCCCCCTGGCCTCTGCGTTAGGAGCAGGACGCTCCTTTTCTGCTGTTAGGTAAAACGGGCATTATTGTGGCCCCCCCTTGGTGGAAGGGCCAGTGGAGGCCCGGGGGGGCCCCCAGAGATCGCGGGTCCCGGGAAGGGCCTGTCATTAAACGGGAGGGGTTGCGTGGTGCCCACCTCCTGCCCTAAGTTGTTTTTGCTGGCTTTGGCCCCCCTCGTGAGGGCCGGTTGAGGCCCTGGGGCCCCCAGTAATCATGGCCCCTGGAGGGGCCTGTCTATAAAAGAGAGGAGGTGCATGTCGCCCTCCTCTGACCCCAGAGTATAAGGGAGGCCCCCGTTTTGCGTATAGGAGCGCCGGGGGGCAAATTGTTCGCCTTTTAGGCACTGGAGGTGCCTTCATCCAACCAGGTACTGTTTAACGGACCAATATAGTTGCAATCCAAAGTTCTTTCTACAGACTTTTCTTCGATTCAAATATTATCTACCTGCGTTTGATGTTTTTACATATGTGTTTGCAAATGTTCCTTTTATGGACATGCTTGCTAATATGTTTTTCTAACTTGCCATATGTTTTCTAATGTTCCTAGTATGGGCATTTTATGATATTCTTATGACAAGTGCTGTGATGTAATAACGTGTTTTCCTGACTACTGCTTATGTTGCAGAATACTGAGTAACCTGTGTGTTATGTGTGACTACTGCTAGGTTGCAAAGTAACTAATGTGTAACGTTCTGACAACTGCTAAGGTAGCAGGATAGTACTGATATGTGATGGTTGGTCTGATAATTACGTTGTGTACAATACAGTATATTTTCATATAATCTGGTGTTGTGTTTCCTTTGTGGTGGGGATATTGCGTCACATGTGTTGTGTGTGTTGTGCAAATGCTTTACACATTGCCTCCAGGTTAAGCCTGACTGCTCGTGCCAAGCTACTAAGGGGGGTGAGCAGGGGTTATCTTGGACGTGTAACTCCCTTGCCCCGACTAGAGTGGGTAAGTTCTGCCTGGCTGAGGTGCATACCCTAGCCAACGAGAAACCCCATTTCTAACAGGCCTCATTTACAAGAATCCTAAACACCGGCCCGATGCGTCAGATTTCTTGCACTGCGCTATGATGCCCTAACAATGCCATTGATGCACTGTATTTACAATACAGAGCTCCATGGCACACATTTTCACACATGCATCAGAAATTCTAATGCATCTGTTTGCGCTAAACTCATGCATTTCTGGACTAGCATAAAAAAATGATGCTACTCCAGCAATGCGAGGAGGCCCCCATAGAGTAAAGCCCTGCATGAATTTTACACCTACTCTGAGCAGGTGGTAAAAGTATGATGCAGCGAAGTTGCAGAAAGATGCAATGAAATGTAAATTTAACTGTGTCAGTTTTGTGTAGCTTTTCCCAGGGGATTGTCTAGCCTGCATACATTATACCTGGTGCATAATAATGTGACGCAAGAGTTTACAAACTGATGCATTGTGCCCAATATGTCAGTTTGTAAATCTGAAGCAGTATAATGCACTGCTAGCGCCACAGCTGCATCAAAATAAATACTGTAACTGTGGTGCAAAGGCCTTGTAAATGAGGCCCTTGATGTCTTAAATTTTAGCTACACAGCACCCTGCCCTTTGGGCTATCTAGGCCCTACTTTAGAGTTACCTTATATGTAATGAAAGAGGAGTTTAAGACTTGGCAAAGGGTTTTAAATACCAAAGCGACATGGCAGTAAAACTGCACACACAGGCTCTGCAGTGGCAGGCCTGAGTCATGTTTAAAGGGCTACCTGTATGGGTGCAATAATCAGTGCTGCAGGCATATTAGTAGCATTTAATTAACAAGCCATGGGCACAGGTTCTGCATGCTATTAGGGACTTATAGTTAAAATAAATATCCCAATTGTAAATCAACCAATGTAACTTTACTTAGGGGGTAAGCAAATGCACTTTACCCCTACATAGCTCTGTTAGTGCTGCATATATAAGTGCTTAGTGGGTTTGTCAATGGATGTATAAGAGCCTCTGTCTCTCTCTATCTGTGTGTGTTAGTGACTGTATAGTTTTGTGAACAGGTATGTGTATAGCTACTTTAGCCATATTTTAGACACATTATTTTAGCAAACCAGGCATGTTGTGCATTTTAGCCCAGTTACATTTTATTCAGCATTGCTTTATTTTTCTAGCAATAGCCACATTTACAGTGTTGTTTTATTTTTCTCTATCTAATTGTTCTTTTGCCTAGGAACGCATTACGTTCTCAGAAGGACATTCATTTTACTTTGTGCTTTCTTCAAGGCTGCAATCAGTTAGGGTTGCCAGCAAAAGTGGTACAATGTGTTTCCAACATTCATAGAAATGCAGATATTCCTAAGTGAGAACCCTTTCTTAGCATGTCAACTGTTTTATTATGAAAACACTCCTTTGTCCCATACATGTTAGATAGTGATTACAGCTAGATGACCATGACTGCATGATGATTGCTGATTGCCTCACTACAGCTGCTTGCTTAGACTGCCAATCCCATGGCCTACATGGGGACGGTGTCTTTCTAGACTACAGGCTTCCTTACTCAGGCATGAGGGATGATATCTTCCCAGGGGGGAAACCTGAAGGGCGGATTAGGGCTTATTATGCTGTGTTCTAACACAGCTTAGGTAGGAGAACTATTTATCACTCCTAGTGACAGTATGGTGGGACTGTTTTTTTGTTTCACTCTCCTCGTCACAATATTGGTTTTATTGTGTTTTATCATCCTAGTTATTGGAATACTTGCCATTTTTATCTAAGATGCAGTTACTTCAATAAATCCTTATTGAACTATATTCTGCCTCTGTTTGTCTCTGCCTGTGTGAGACTAATGTAACCTAGATAAAGGGATGAGATTTGATCGACCACAATTCCACGATTCTCCTAAGGAGTCTTCCTTGTCATGCCCCCGGTTGCCACTATCATTTCTGCTCTTGAGTGAAGATGAGGCACTGCTAGTTAGCTGGAAAACCTGGATTAGGCTGATAGCTGTCAGATGGTATGGAATTGTACCTAGTACCCCACAATCTATGCGATTTTGCCACCCAAATCCATTAGCCTCATTAGAATAATGAGAACCCAAAAGTCATGGCACCACCAATGTTTGGTCAAACACTAATTGTCGGATCCTCCTAAGTATCTCAGCCTCACTAAAGGCTAAAGACACCTCAATACTATATACGGAGACATCCGTGGTATTTAAGATTTCCTCCTCAGCTAAGTAGATAGTACCTATATAACGCTGTAGGTTGTTCAAGCTTGAACCTCAAAAGGATTAATCCCCATTTGGTATCCTTATCTCAGAACAAAGACCTTCTCCATTAACATGGTGAACCCGCATTGGGTAGCAATTGCAGTAAGTGTGCAACCACCCCTTACTGCACACTTATTGGCAAATGGCCTAACGGCCCAGGTCAGTAAAGTCACATTTGTTGGTGAGGCTCATCCAGCCTACAGAACAGAAACATTTTATTCTTGGGTCATTTTTCCAGCAGTTGATGGGAACGCAAACACATTTCATCACTATACACCTGCAAACATACCTGTATAATACAGAGCTCATGCATATTTAGAAATAACCCTATCTTATCAGGACCATAATAATTGGATTGATAGGGGGGCATTTTATTTAAGGCCATTTCTGCCCCCGTTGGGGCAGATCGCTCTATATTAATTAGGTCAATCTGCCCCCAGGGAGGGCAGAAGCCATTAGGCACCAGGGATTTTATATATATATATATATTGATAAGGGGAGAGATCCCTTAGGCAAGAGTTGCTCCCGGGGGGTAATTTTTGTACTAGGCCTTTTCTGTCCCCCTTGGGGGCAGATCGGCCTATATTAATTAGGCTGATCTGCCTCCGGGAGGCAGAAGCCACTAGACAGCAGGGATTTTTTTTATTATTATTATTATTTATATTGATAAGGGGAGCGAACTCTTAAGCAAGGGTCACTCCCCGGGGGGCAATTTTTTCATTAGGCCTTTTCTGCCCCCCTCCCCAGGGGAGGCAGAAGCCATTAGGCTTCAGGGATATATATATATTTTATTTATATTGATAAGGGGAGCGACACCTTAGAAAAGGATCGCTTCCCGGGGGACAATTTTTTTATAAAAAATTGGGGGCAGATCGGGCTATATTAACTAGGCCAATCTGCCCCCCGGTGAGGCAGAAGCCACTAGACATCAGGGATTTTTTTCTTTTATTTATATTGATAAGGGGAGCGACTCCTTAGGCAAGGGTCACTCCCGGGGGGGGGGAGTAAATAGTTTTTAGGCAATTTCTGCTCCTCTTGGGGTACAGATCGGCCTATTCCTATTAGGCCAATCTGCCCCCAATAGGATAGAAACCACTTAGGCACCAGGGATTGGTGTGTGTGTACGTGTGTGTTATGTTTGGGGGGGCAGCCCCTTGGGCAAGAGTCGCTCCCCATGGTGATGCATTACTGTTGGCCATATATTTTTGGAAGGCCCATCTGCCCCGTGGGGGGCAGAAAGCCCACCAGGGAAGATTTTTTTTTCAAAATAAGAGGCTGGGGGTATGGCTATAACTCCACCCCAAATAAATGGGGCCAAAGTTGTTCTGTCCACCATTTAGCAGATAGGGCAATTACACCCAATCCATACCCGGGGGGGGGGGCAGAAAGTCTACTACATGCCATGGAATGTTGTGGTGGCTACTAACCAGTATGGGCATGGTTATGCCCCCACCCCAACTGAAGGGGGTAACAGTCTTTCAGCTCTCCCCCCACACACTAAAACACCTTATCCCACAGCAAGCAAGAGGACATTTGATTATTTTGGGTTTTGGTTTTACATTTGGGCAATGAGAGCTTGGCTAACTCTCAAAATCTTCTCACTTGGAATGGTTAGGGCTGCACTTTTTTAACTTTGGGACGGTGCCATGTAGAAAAATCCACAAGACCTAGACACATCTGAAAACTAGACGTCTGGGTAAGTCCAGGGGGTGTGCTTTACATGCACCCTGCACCATTTTCTTACCCGCAATGCCCTGCAAACCTCCAACTTTGATGGAAATCACACATTATATCCACATTTTTGTGATTGGACCTTCCGGACCAGCAGGAATCCCCAACATTCCCATCATGCAGCTTTGTCTCATCTATAACGATAAAAATTCTGCTGCACTTGTAAGCCTAATTTTTTTTTTTTTTTCAAACTGCCCTTTTGGACCCGCTTAAGTTCCCCCTCAATTTCAACATGTTTTTGACTCTTCCCTGTCACAGGCACTTGGCCCACCCACACAAGTGAGGTATCATTTTTACTGGGAGACTGAGGGGAACGTTGGGTGGTAGGAAATCTGTCCTAGTGTGGTGATCCTATACAGAAATGTGGGAAAATGTGATTTTTTAGCCAAATCTGAGGCTTGCTGAGGTTTCTGGGTAAGAAAACATAGGGGGATCCACGCAAGTCACACCTCCCTGGATTCCCTCGGGTGTCTAGTTTTCAGAAATGTTTGGGTGTGGTAGGATTCCCTATATGGCTGCTGAACCCCGGACCAAAAAACTCAGGTGCCCCCACAAAAAGAGGTAGTTTAGTATTTGATAATTTTGATGTGTCTATATAGTGTTTTAGGGCATTTCCTTTTGCGGGCACTAGGCCTACCCACACCAGTGAGGTACCATTTTTATCGGGAGTCTTGGAGGAACGCTTGGTGGAAGGAAATTTGTGGCTACCCTCAAATTCCAGAACTTTCTGTCACCAAAATGTGAGAAAATCTTTTTTTTGGCCCAATTTTGAGGTTTGCAAAGGATTCTGGATAACATAACCTGGTGAGAGCCCCAGAAGTCACCCCATCTTGGATTCACCTGAGTGTCTAGTTTTTAAAAATGCACAGGTTTGGTAGGTTTCCATAGGTGCCGGCTGAGCTAGAGGCCAAAATCCACAGATAGGCACTTTGAATAAACCAGCTCTGTTTTCTTTGTGATGTATCCACATTGTGTTTTGGGGCATTTCCTGTCTCAGGCGCTAGGCCTACCCACACAAGTGAATGTACCATTTTTATCGGGAGACGTGGGGGAATGCTAGGTGGAAGAAAATCCATGGCTTCTCTCAGATTCCAGAACTTTCTGTCACCAAAATGTGAGGAAAAAGTGTTTTTTTGGCCAAATTTGAGGTTTGCAAAGGATTCTGGGTACAAGAACCTGGTGAGAGACCCACAAGTCACCCCATCCTTGATCCCCCTAGGCCAAAATCTACAGCTAGGCACTTTGCACAAAACAGGTCTGTTCTCTTTGGGAAAATGTGATGTGTCCACGTAGTGTTTTATGGTATTTCCTGTCACGGGCGCTAGGCCTACCCACACATTTGAGGTACCATTATTATCGGGAGACTTGGGGGAATGTTGGGTTGAAGGAAATTTGTGGTTCCTCTCAGAAAACAGAACTTTCTGTCACCAAAATGTGAGGAAAATGTGTTTTCAAAGGATTCTGGGTAATAGAACCTGGTGACAGCCACACAAGTCACCCCATCCTGGATTCCCCTAGTTTTCTAGTGTTAAATAATGCACAGATGTTGTACATTTTCCAATGTGCCAGTGGGGCTAGAGGCCAAAATCTACAGCTAGGCACTTTGTAAAAAACAAGTCAGATTTCAATGTAAAAATGTGATGTGTCCATGTTGCGTTTCCTGTCATAAGCATTAGGCCTACCCATGCAAGTGGGTTACCATTTTTATCGGGAGACTTAGGGGAACACAGAATAGCATAACAAGTGCTATTGCCCCTTGTCTTTCTCTACATTTTTGCCTTCCAAATGTAGGACAGTGTGTAAAAAAACATCTATGTGAGAAATGCCTTGTAATTCCCATGCTAGTATGGGCATCCCGGAATTCAGAAATGCACAAATAACCACTCCTTCTCAACACTTTATCTTGTGCCCATTTTGGAAATACAAAGGTTTTCTTGATAGCTATTTTTCACTCTTTATATTTCACCAAAATAATTGCTGTATACCCGGTATAGGATGAAAACCCATTGCAAGGTGCAGCTCATTTATTGTCTCTGGGTACCTAGGGTTCTTGATGAACCTACAAGCCCTATATATCCCCGCAACCAGAAGAGTCCAGCAGACGTACCAGTATATTGCTTTCAAAATTCTGACATTGCAGGAAAAAGTTACAGAGTAAAATGTTGAGAAAAATGGCTGTTTTTTACCTCAATTTCAATATTTTTTTTATTTCAGATGTTATTTTCTGTAGGAAAACCTTGTAGAATCTACACAAATTACCCCTTGCTGAATTCAAAATGTTGTTTACTTTTCAGAAATGTTTAGCTTTCTGGCATCCAGCATTGGTTCACACCCATTTCTGTCAATAACTGGAAGGAGGCTGAAAGCACAAAAAATAGTAAAAATGGGGTATGTCCCAGTAAAATGCCAAAAATGTGTTGAACAATGGGGTTTTCTGATTCAAGTCTGACAGTTCCTGAAAGCTGGGAAGCTGGTACTTTTAGCACCACAAACCCTTTGTTGATGCCATTTGCAGGGAAAAAAACACAGGCCTTCTTCTGCAGCCCTTTTTACCATTTTTTTGAAAAAAAGGAAATGTTCACTGTATTTTGGCTCATTTCTTGGTCTCCTTCAGGGGAACCCACAAAGTCTGGGTATCTCTAGAAGTCCTAAGATGTTGGAAAAAAGGAAGCAAATTTGGCGTGGGTAGCTTATGTGGACAAAAAATTATGAAGGCCTAAGCGCTAACTGCCCCAAATAGCCAAAAAAAGGCTTGGCACCTGAGGGGGAAAAGGCCTGGCAGCGAAGGGGTTAAAGAGAGACCTCTGGCCTAGGGGAAACATATCATTGTCATATGCCCCATCCCAGCCCTTTTTTCTTTTAAACTTATTCTATTGGTTTTCATTGTAACACATGCAATACCATACAATACAATCATCACAAGGAGGCCCCGGAACTCAACAATAAAGTACCTTGTCAGTATTTGCCAGTGGGTTGTATGCTTTGATCTAGAGTTATCATTTCTTTACATGCGAATAGTAGTTGTTATTGGATCACAGCATGTGAATAAGTAACTAATAAAGACTCTGTGGACCAAGTCCTATATAAGAGCAAAAGAGAAACTCTCAACATCTCAATATCGTGGACCTACCCTTGAGAGGATCAAACTCCCCCCTCCCTATTCCTCCACACTCGTCGCTCGTGTGCCTAGTTAACTTAGTATGTCGGTGGTTTTCGGGTCTCAGGTGTCACTCCATATGGCGACAATCTGTGTCTACTAGTAGTCAGCTCTATTTATTCTTTCAGGGGGTGGCAATGTTGCTAAGGTCTTTACTAGTTCTCCTCAAAATGTGTTTCCTCTGGCTACTTAGGGGGGTTCTCTGTCTATTGGTGTTCCCTCCTCCTGGTGTTTCCAGTCGCAGTCCAGTATGCTCCATGGCCGAGCCCTCTCCACTGGCCCCTGGCCCCTCCGTGCTTCTCGTTGTCTTATTGTTTCCTCTGCTTTGGCCCATTTCAGGACCTCTCTCCTGCATGTGCTTAGTCGGGGGCCCAAAGTTGCTTGCCATGTCATTGCAATTACTCGCTTAGCTAAAACCAAGGCCAGGTCTTGGAATTGGTTAGTATTTCTATGGTTGACCTGCCGGTGATATCACCCTAATAGACAATGTCTGAGATCATTAGGCATCTCCTGCTCAATAGGTTCTGTAAGTTGTTGCGTGATCGAGAACCAGTACTCACATATTGTTAGTCAGTACCAAAACATGTGGATGAATTGGGCCCCTTCCTCCCCACATCTTGGACATCTAGCATCTGTCACCCGAAGTGTCTCCTTATTCTGCCTGGAGTCAGGTTTGCTTTGTGTTAAACATAGATGTTGATCAATTTGAATCAGATGTTCCTAGAGGTTCGTGGAGTCCAAGTCAAGATTTCCTCCCAGTCAGTGTCTGCTATGGAAAATCCCAAGCCTACTTCCCACTTCTGTTTAAAAGCTGTCAGCGGCTGGCATATCGTAGCCCTGATTTTTCTATAAAGGCAGGTCAGAGCTCTGTGTTCCCGTGGCGCTCACCAGGTATTGAGTCACCTCTGATGTGGGTGGTTCTGTTGTCCCAGTCTGCCAGTGCCTAATCATTGTTTCAGTGATTGCCCTGTGGAGTAGAAAGTGCCATGCAGGAATTCGATACCTAACTCAAACGTCTTTGAAGGGTAACAGGGAGACTGCTTTGTACAGGGTGCCTAAGGTAGTTGCTCCTGCCGTCTCCCACCTCAAAAGTCCCCCCATCTTCTCTATGTGGCATTGTCAGCAGACATCTCAGCGGTATCTCAGGTGCAAAGGTCATAGTAATTTGTATTCTACGGAGATGACGCTTCCAGCATTTATGAATTATTATTAATTAATTGGACCTAGAAGCTGATGGGAGGCCAAGGTGAAAGACAACCCTGGCCAGCGAGGGCAGGTCGGGGCTGAAAGGTTTAATCTCATGATCTTGCATCGTGCAGCTTGCCGTCCATCTGGTCAGCCATTGCAATTGGTTTGCTAGATAATAGGCTTCAAAATCAAGTGTTTCCAGTCCTCCTTTCTGGAATGGACGCTGCAGCGCCGTGAGTGCCAGTCTTCAGCTACCTGTCCCCCATACAAATCCTGTAACCATGTAGTTCAATTCTTTAAAGAAGGTATTCGGGATCCATACTGGTAAGGTCGTAAAAAGGATACAGCAGATGATGCAGCACAATCGTCTTCAGAAGTTCCACCCTTCCTGCCACTGAAAGTGGCTGGGTAGCCAAGAAAGCCATGGATCCGCGAGCTCCCCTGAGATCCCGCTGCACATTGCCCTCGAACAGGTCCCGGTCACTATGATAGACTTGAACTCCCAGATGTGACAGGCGCCTAGGTTCCCATTGCAGGTCTCTAAGGTTGGGGTGAGCGACCCTTCCCTCTATTGTCGGGAATAAGCTGGATTTTTGCCAATTCACTTTCAGCCCAGACAGATCACCAAATCTCTTTAACAAGTCCCGAGCTCTCTGTAGTTCATCTCTTGCATCTTTCAAAAAGAGAAGGAGGTTGTCTGCATATAGGGCAATAAGGTGAGTCTGCCCTGCCAAGGTGATACCCTCGTAGGCTCCTCCTGCTCTGGCCGTTCAAGCTCCGGGTTCTATTGCCAATGCAAAAAGCAGGGGGGATAGAGGACAGCCCTGCCTAGTCCCCCTCGCTACCCTCTAACTCTCTGATATAGTGCTGCCTGTGCGGACTCTGGCCGTCAGGTCAGTATACAACTGTGTTGTCAAGGCTATGAACCGGTCCCCATGCCCAAATTTGCAAAGTACTTTATATAAATAGCGCCATTCCAGGCTATCAAAGGTCAACGGCAAAGATCATCGCCTCCTGCTTTTCATATCCATGGCTATGAAGCAAAGCAAAAAAGTGTTGTATGTTCATCGCCGTTTGACGTCCCAGGATTAACCCAGCTTGGTCGATATGTATCAGGTGCGGCATATAGCGGATGAGGCATAGTGCTAGTGTTTTACTTAGTATTTTATAATCAACTGAAAGCATAAAGAGAGGACAGTAAGAAGCCACATCCGTGTTTTTTTTCCCAGTTTCAGCAATGGGATGATCAGGGCTTCTCCAGCAGATTCAGGAAGGATCTGACATGCAGTGGCCTCTTCTTAGACGGCCACTAGTCGCGGCCCCAATTTTGAGAGATATGGGGAATAACATTCTATCTGTAGCCCATCTGGACCAGGTGTTTTATTACACGCCATGCTGGCTATGGCCGCTCTCACCTCTGCTATGGTGATTGCTCTCCCAGTTCTGTTGCTTTCTGTTCCGACACAGTGGGGAGCAGGAGGTGTCCTAAAAAGGCATGAATCTCGTTGTCTGTTGGGTGCACGTTACTCGTGTATAAGTCGGCATTGTATTTGTGAAATTCGTCATTAACTGCAGTCTGAGAATAAATGCTACGTCCCCCAGGATAAGTGAGTTCAACCATAACAGAACCTCTTTTCGCTGGGTTTGCCATCCATACCAATAAGGAATTTGCACGGTCTCCTTCCACGTGTGTTCGTGCTAAATTGGTCTTATATTCATAACAGCGCAATCGGTCTATTGCTACTGTTGTTGTCTCTTGTGCAATTAGGAGTGACGCGTGGAGTTCCGGGGCATTGGGGAATTTCTGCTCAAGTTTTCGCTGTTCTTGTTCAGCTACTTCTATATCCCGAAGCAGCCTCTGACGTTTGCCGGCATCCGCTGAAAGACAATTCCCTCTAATAACCACTTTGAACACATCCCATTCTAGTAGTTTTGAGGTTACTGAGCACTCATTATTCTCGAAGTAGGTGTTTATTGCCATGCCAATGCTATGTTTAAAGGTCTCATCTTCTAGTAAAGATGGTTGGAGCCGCCATGTAGGGGTCAGCGTCCATATTCGGGACCACCCAAGTCTAAGGAGTTATGGGTTATGGTCTGAAATTGTCCGGGTCAGGTATTCACTCAGATGCGCTAGCTCATGTATCTCTGGTGTACAGAGGAAGGTATCTAATATGACATGTAGATCATGCATAGGTGCATAAAATGATTAGTCTCTGTCATCTCTGTGTTGGATGCGGCAGGTATCAACTAGTCCCCAGTTTTGCTGCCATGTGCGGTACATTTGGGCCATTCTAGTGATTGGAGTTGAAGGTGGGGGGGGTGTGATCTATCTAATGTTGTGTCTGCTATACAATTGAAGTGTCCCTCTAATAGAACCAGCAACGCCACGCCAGCAAAACATCGCCTACTGTATCATGTTCCATGATACGCCTGGCGGTGTTTTGCTGGTGGACCGCATCCTGTCTCCTGCCGGAGGACCCCCTGCAAGAAGGTAAGTTGGGTTCTCCGACAGGAGAGGAGGGGGGTGTTGTGTGCGTGTGTGTGGGGGGTGTGAATGTGTTTGAATGTATACACGCATGTGTAATCCATGTGTGCATGAGTGTGTGTGTGTGTGTACGTGCATCTTGTGTTGTGTGACTGTGTGTGTGCCTGGATGTATGTTCGTGAGTGTTGCTGTGAGTGTGTATGAATGTATGCATGCGTGGATGAACGTGTGTATGTGTGTGTATATGGGTTTGTATGTATGTGTGTGTATGTGTGTATATGTGGTGGGTCGGAAAAGGGAGGGGGAGTGTGGGGTAGGACTCTTGGGAGGGAGAGGGGGATGGGGAGACCCCTATCAGTGCCAGGGAAGGAATTCCCTGGCACTGACAGTGCCTACCACCATGGTTTCTGTGGCGGTACAGAAACCACAGAAACCATGGTGGCGGCCGTGGTCAAAATGCCATGGGAGGCCTAGTGACAGCCACCGGACTGGAGACTGTAGTCTCCAGCCTGGCGGTTGTTACTGCTGTGGCGGTCGGTGTGTTAACTTGGCGGTTTTGCTTTGGCCAAACCACCAATGTCATAATACTGGAGGTACCGCTAGCCTGTTGGTGGTAATACTTCCACTATTACACAGACCAATGACCCCTATAGTGTCTTCGCCCAAACTATCA
Organism: Pleurodeles waltl; assembly: GCF_031143425.1. Taxonomy (NCBI): domain Eukaryota; kingdom Metazoa; phylum Chordata; class Amphibia; order Caudata; family Salamandridae; genus Pleurodeles; species Pleurodeles waltl. The sequence goes on from NC_090439.1 coordinate 483,363,018, forward strand.
AAGAACAAAATTTCAATGATGATCATAGTCACTACTGTGCAGGTCACGGTGTGTACGGGGTGGTGACTTTGTTGCTCAGCAGCCAGGTGCTCCTGGATTCCCTCGGCTTACCTCTTCCCCCCTCGTCTCTTTAGTTAATATGTGTGAGGTTGCAACAGTACATGAAAGAGGCATTAGTGTCAATAGTGGGAAGGAATTAGGCTTCTCTTTTTGCGCCGCCCATCTAGAATCTAAACCACAGAGTGGAAAATTGTGTTTTCATTGGGGCTCTACCGTGGTAGACTGTTCTCCTTTATATAAGTTTGTCAGCTGTGTTTGGAGTAACCATGGGTAGAACGACGCTCAATTGGGTGGAGGTCGCTGTTTCACTATCAGAGTCTGTTTGCTCAACTTCCCTCTATAGGTTCGAGGGCAGTGTACCTCCTGGTGTCTCTGATAACCCGCCCAACAATGCAACTGCCGTTACCACCCGCCTCACACACAGGGATCAGGATTGAGAACCATGCATCACACTGGCATTCCAATGGCTAGGTACCACAGCAAGATGTGAGTCAACCCCCGCCCACTGCAACCCTCCTGGGAGTCACTAAGTCACTGGCTGCGGTGATACCCTCAAGGGGATCAGGGTCCAACAGGCACTCTGCCCTCATTGGGAGGCCATTCCCAGCTGGGCCTCCTCGTTTTTCCGAGCCCAGCGTCTCAGGTCTTCCCACCTTTTCCCACAGTGGGTCCTCCCCCCTGCTTTAGACCCCCAGGGTCCGCACGTCCTTGGCAATTGCATGCCACAAGCCCCTCTTCTGATGGGCGCTGACCTGCAGAGGAAACTCAGACAGGAGGACACCATTACACATACAATCCAGCTTGTCACACATATGGCCCACAAATTTCAATTCCATCCCCATTGGCACACACATCACCCAGCGCCCACCATGTATTCTACCACCAGCCATACCACCCCCCCAAATGACACGATGCTTGCACACACATCTCCATGCAACCTTTTCACATGCATTGTGCCCAAGGTGTACTCACCTGTTGGTCTGGAGGCCCATACAACTGTCCATACAGGGGTAGGACCCCATTCACCAAGCACTCCAACTCCTCTGAAGTGAAGGCAGGGGCCATTTCCCCGGTCACAATGGCCATGGCAGAGGAATAGCACGGCGGTGCAAGACTGCCTTCTGTCATGACGCCCAACTTCCACCTGTCCCTACATACAGGACAGGTGTTCGCCATTTAATGGTGGGGGTCAACATTCAGATGATCAAAAACTGCCTCATTTCTATACTTTGCACATACATTGCAATTCCAATTGTCCAACCACATACTGCTCTATGTACACTGAGGCGGTGGTTCCATTGTTCCAATTGTGACACCCTACTCATTCTTGTGTCCCTTAGATACCTACCACTGCGGAGGAATCAGAGGAGGAGACAAGACCCTGTGTACAGACCCCTTGTGGACTTGGCTATACTGGAGGACAGGTACCTAATACTCACCTATAGACTGGACAGGGCCACCATCACAAAGCTGTGTGCTCAATTGGAGCCTGATCTGATATCAGCTATCTGTCATCCGACTGTGACCCCCCCCCTCTTGTGGAGGTTCTATCAGTGCTCCATTTCCTGGCAAATGGTTCTTTCCAAGTGACAGTGGGCTTGGCAGCCGGAATATCACAGCCAATGTTCTCAATCGTGCTGGCAAGGGTTTTGTCTGTCCTGGCGAAACACAAGTACAGCTACATTGCTGTCACCCAGGTGGAAGATTTGGCCACTGAGAAGGCATGATTCTATGCAGCAGGACATATATCCAATATTTTATGGGGGGAATTGACGGTACACATGTTGCATTTGTCCCCCCCACCAGAATGAACAGGTGTTCAGGAATCATAAGAGTTTCCACTCACTCAATGTGCAAATGGTGTGCCTGGCTGACCAGTACATCTCCCACGTCACTGCCAAGTATCCTGGGTCAGTGCATGAAGCCTTCGTCCTGAGGAATAGCAGCATCCCAAATGTGATGGCACAACTACAGAGGCACAGAGTGTGGCTAATTGGAGAGCCTGACTCCCCACCCAATGTGTGCCAGTGTATGCCTTCTGATATTAACCCCATACCATTGTGTAAGGTTAAAGTTTGTCCCTCAATACTTGCAGGTGACTCTGGCTACCCAAACCTATTGTGGCTCCTGAGCACACTGAGGAATGCCAGGACAGGGGCTGAGAATCGTTATAAAGATGCACATGGGCGAAGCCAGGAGAATTATTGAAAGGACCTTGGGCCTCCTGAAGGGCAGGTTCAGATACCTCCATCTGACAGGTGGATCCCTGTGCTACTCACCCGAGGTCTGCCAGATAGTAGTGGCATGCTGCGTGTTGCACACCCTGGCCCTCAGACGACATGTGTCTTATGCAGGAGGAGGTGACTGGAAATGCCCCTGTCGCAGCAGTGGAACCTGAGGACAGTGAGGATGAGGAGGCAGAGGATGAGGATGTGGACAACAGAACATCAGTTGTACGTCAATACTTCCAATGACACTCAGGTGAGACAGTGGAACTGACCATTCCTCTGATTATTGATGTTTTCTGTGTGGCTGTAGCAGGATGGCATTCACTTCCTTTGCATCTCTACTTACTGTCACATATGGCTTCTCATTTTGCAGATGTTGGTGATATACCAACTGTGTACTGCTGTGATGAATACAGACAGCTACAGGTCATGAAATGTATGCTATCACTGTGTTCAGATCATTTGCATATGATGTGATTATTCCATATATCCACATTTTCATCACATAAAACACTTTCATTCAAGTTGTGTTCAAGGTTGTTTATTGTAGTGCAAATTATTGATGGAAAAGTGCAATGGAATGGGGTGATGGTAGAGGAAAGTCAAGGGTTTTGTTCCAGTCTGTTTGTAGCACAGATCCTGTGTCCAAGGGGCCATAGGAAGGGGAGCAAAGGCAGTTCAATGTTGACAAGGTGACAGAGTGGGACAACAGGGGGACATTCAGTGGTCTTGGTCTTGGCAAGCATCTCTGGCTTCTGTCTGGGTCGCACGGAAAGTTTGTGGGGTGGTTCACCTTCTGCAGGGGCAGGGGTGCTGGTGGCCTGTGGGTCCTGTGGCAGAGCCTCCTGACCACTAGCTACAGCAGAAGTGGTTGGTTAGTCAGTAGACTGGTGTAAGAAATGGGGTTTCTGGCTGGCTAAGGTTTGCACCTAAGCAAGGCAGAACCACCCACTCTAGTCAGGGCAAGGGAGTTACACATCCAAGATAACCCCTGCTGACCCCCTTGGTAGCTTGGCATGAGCAGTCAGGCCAAACACGGAGGTAATGTGTAAAGCATTTGCACAACACACACAACTCACGTGTCGCAGGATGTAGACCACAAAGTAAACACAACACTGAGCTATGAAAAAATAAACTGTATTGCACAAAACATAATTAGACCAAACATTACACGTCAGTAATACCCTGCTACCTTAGCAGTTGTCAGAATGTTACACAAGTTGCTAATAGTGTGCAAGAATAAGCCGTTGTCACAATGGAACATGTAAGTACTCAGGATTCAGCAACATCAGCAGTAGTCAGGAATCACAGTAAATAAATGTATGTACTTGTCATTAACACATCATAAATATCCATAATAGGAACATTATTGAACATATGGCAAGTAATCAACACAAAACAACATGTCTGTCCCCTAAAAGGCACATCAGCAAGTGTATGGCGTAGAAGAACACAGGTTATCCTAACCAGTCAAATGGCCCATACTAGGAACATTAGATGCCTTATGGGTGGTCTGAAAAGTACCTGATTTATCCTGCTAAGGCACCTCTAGTGCTGAGATGTGGAGAGGCGGGGGGGGGTCCCTGGCACTTCTTGCGCCGTGTGTTCCTCATGTGGGAGGGGGGCGGTCTGCTCCCTCTCCGATTCTTTGATCGGGCCCCTCCTGGGGCCTGTGATACCTTGGGTTCCCTCCTGGGCTGCTAGGGGCCCTACAACAATGGAGGAGAGCCTCCGTTGAGGCCTCCTTCTCCATCCCGAAGTCCTGGATGTCGTTGGGGGCCTGGTTGAATGGGGGCCTCCGGTGAGGCTTCCCACCTGCTCTACCTGGTGTACACGATGCTGTACACCAGCCCATCTTGAGCCGTTCTCCCCGGGTCGATGCAGTGATGAGGCTCACAAACAGGAGCCAGTGTCCTGGGGGCACAATCCGTAGCACACTGTGACGTACTAGTCCCGACCGGGCTGTGGCGGTGATGAACAAGCCCAGATGAGTGCTTTCCAGCGTGGGGCAGCGGCGACCTTTGCAAACAGGCACCAGCTCTTCCCAAGGCACGGCGTAAGGCCACAAAGGCACCCTCAAGATGCCATAACTTAAAAGGAGGCGCTCTCTGCAGTGCTAGCACTAAGGAAGGAACGAGGAGCTAAATTCTTCCTAAGCAGGAGGGCTTCCCTAGGCTGCAGGAGGTGCCCAGCTGTTGCACTCTTCGTGCTGTCGGCAATTGCAGGGGTCGGGGTCCACAGCACTCTGCTCCTGGAGACAAGAAAAGGGGGGGAAGCAAAGGGCTGGCAGGCCCAACAACAGGTCAGCACAAGGGGTGCAGGTGATGGCAGTTCCTCCTAGTGACCAGGTATGTTACAGGTTAGCACAGCAGCACCAGTCCAAGGTGGTCCTGGTGAGTCCTCTCAACAGCGTCCTGTGTCCAGTTCCAGGTAAGTTTTCTTGAGTCCCAAGAATGTCCAAAGAATGTCTAAATTGTGGGGAAAATTCCCCTGTACTTATACTAAGTTTGGAGTGTCTCTTACAATGAGAAGGAGAGGGGATTCCAAACACTTACAACTGGTTCTGGGAGTGCCCCTTCTCTCCTCCAGCACAGGCTCCAAACATCAGTGTGGGGTAAACAACACTATTGTGATAGGCCAGGGCACAGCCTTTGCAAATGAAACTGTGCCCCGCCTCTCCCTTCTCTCATCCCAGGAAGACTATACAATATGTAGATGCACCTCTGTGACACATCCACCCTCCCTGTGTACACTTTGTCTGTCTGAAAAGTATGCACAAAGCCCCAACTGTCAGTCTGCCCAGACGTGGATTGGAGTCAAGCCGCAAAAACACCAGAGTCTTAAGCACAGATAAATGTGCACTTACTAGAAGTGGCATTTCTGTAATAGTAATAAAAAAATACACCTACACCAGTAAGCAGCATTTCTCATCACTATCACAACCATACGAAACATGCCTACGCTACTCCTCATAAATCAATCAATACTCCTTACACCCAAGGCAGAGCATTTCTAGTGCACTCCTATGAGAAGGCAGCACTCACAGCAGTGAGACACCAAGTTAGGCTGTTTGTCACTACCAGGACAGGCCACGCAACCTGCCACATGTCCTGCCTGCTACATACATGGCACCCTGCCCGTAGGGCTTGCTATGGCGCACCTTAGGGGTGGCTTACATGTAGTAAAAGGGGAGTTCTGGGCCTGGCAAGTACATTTAGATGCCAGATCGCTGTGGCAGAGAACTGCACACACAGGTTTGAGAGGCTACTTACGTGAGTGGCTAAAGCAGCGCTGCAGGCCTCTAGTAGCATTTAACTTACAGGCCCTGGGTATAGGGATACAACTTTAAAAAAGGTTTATAGGTAAATTAAATATGCCAATTAGGTATAAGCCAATCATACCAATTTTACAAGGGAGAGCACGTGTACTTTAGCACTGGTTAGCAGTAAAAAAGTGCTCAGAGTCATAACGTCAGCCAGCAAAGGTCAGAAAAATAAGGAGGCGAAAGGCAAAAAGTCTGGGGAATGACCCTGTAAAAGGGCCAGGTCCAACAACTCGCTAGTGGTAGGGGCTAGTTGGTGTGCTGTCCATTCCCTCATGATGTGGGCCATATCTGCCAGCAGCCCTGCTATGGAGACCATGGTGATGTTGAGGGTCCTGCAAATCCTCCCTGATCTCCTGATAGTGTACCTCTTGCAGCCGCTTGTTCTCCTGCATGTTGTTAAGGATCTGGCCCACCTTGTCCTGTGATTTTTTGTAAGCACCCAGGACATTAGTGAGTGTCTCCTGAAGAGTCGATTCCCTGGGCCTATCCTCCCCGTGGTGCAGAGTGGTCCTCCCAGTGTCCCTGTTCCCCTGTGCCTCTGTCTCCTGAACAGTGTGCCCACTGCCACTGACCACAGGTCCCTGATTGTCTTGAGGGTGAGGTGTGGACTGTGGTCCCTGTACAGGTGGGCACACTGCTGATGGACATGTCCTGGGGACAGAGGTGTGGGGTTTTTGGGTCGGTGCTGTGGTGTTGGATACTGATTGGGGAGGCTCTGTGGTGGACTATGAGTGGGCTGGGGTGGCCGACTGACCAGTAGTCCCTGATGGACCAGGTAGTTCATCCAGATCCTGAAGTCCAAAGCTACTGTCATTACTGGGGGCATCTTCTGTTGGGTGACTCGATATTTGTGGCACCTCCTTGCCGCTGAGATTGGCTGGGCCACCTTTGGGGATGCAAGTGGTGTATTATGCTTCATGTCTGTGACATATTGCACATCCCTAGCTTCCCCTCTGTTGTTGCTGTTGCCCTCCCACCTTTGTTTGTGTATAGTGATGTATTGTGGGATTGTTAGTTCTCCATGCTGTGCAGGCTTTGGTGATGGGTGTACATGCAGGGCTGGGAGGGCTGTCAATGCATTGGTATAGCATGCAGGGCTTGGCAGTGGGGTTAGTCAGATGTGTAGGTGCAGTGTGTGGGATGGAATGGAGTGATGGGGGTGTGATGGCATGCGGGTATGGTGAGTGATGAGTAGTAAATATTGACTCACCAGTGTCCAGCCCTCCGGCTACTACGGTGAGTCCCTCAGGATGGATTATTGCCAAGACTTGCTCCTCCCATGCTGTGAGCTGTGGGGGAGGAGGTGGGAGTCCACTGCCAGTCCTCTGGATGGCGAGCTGGTGCGTTGCTGCCATAGAAAGGTCGTTCCACCTCTTCCTGATGTCATCCCTTGTTCTTGGATGCTGCCCCACGGCGTTCACCCTGTCCTCGATTCTATGCCATAACTCTATCTTCCTGGCAAGGGACATTTGCTGTACCTGTGCTTTAAACAGCTGTGGCTCTACCCTGACTATTTCCTCCACCATGACCCTCAACTCCTCATCAGTGAGACAGGGGTGCCTTGGTGGGGACATGGGTGTTGTGTGGTGTGTGTTGTGCAGAGGATGTTAGGTAATGTGGTGGGTTGTGAGATGTGGGGTGTGTGATGGATGGATGGGTGTTTGTGGTTTGTGTGTGAAGTTGTCTCAATGGTCTCTGTGTTAGTCCTGTGGCTATTATTGTTATTCGTAAAGGGTTGTGTGTAATGTGGGTGTGTGTTTTATAGTGTTATGGGTGGGTGGGTGTGCTGTGTGCATCAGTGTCAGGTGTGTGATTTTCATTCAGGCCAATGTTGTGTGTTTTCTATTTGGGTGGCCATGCTGGGCGCACCGGTATGTACTTTTGATGGTTTACTGCCATTGAATGTCCGCCATGGTGATTTGTGGGTTATAATGTAGTGGGTGTTGTTTTGATGGCGTGATGGTATGGGTGTTCGCACCAACACTTTAACACTGTCCTTTGGGCTGGCGGATTTGTGTATGTGGCAGTATTCTGTTGATTTTGTGTGTGTCATAATAAGTTGTATTCGCCACCGCGGCGGTATGTTGGCAGCCGATCAACGCGGTGGTAAGCGGCATTTACTGCCAATGTCATAATGAGGGCCTATGTCTTAGATCGCATATTACTGTGTCACTGAACACAAGACTTTCTCCTTCATGTACCAGTCAAAGTTCCACTGTAAGTCTACTTGTGTCACAATATTCATGTGTTACGTTGTTTATGCCACTGTGTATATCACTGTCTTCTTCACAGCTTTTCTATATAGATTAATGTTCTCTCACATGTGTCACTCTATGGATATGTGTCTTGCTTACTCTCTTTCTGAATGAATTAATCTCTCTCAAGATGTCTGACAGTATTCAGGTCTGGGTGCATCAGTATGTACATCACCACATGACTGGGTATATCAGCCTCTTCAAAACTGTATACCTGGTTGTGTCAGTCTATCCATTAGTGTGAAGCTACCTGTCTCAGTCTCTGTATCAATAGGTCGCTCAGTATATAACTGTATGCATTAATGTGTACCCAACTATATGCCTCTATATGTCACTGTGCACCTACGTGTCTCAGTATGTTTATATATTTACCTGATGAATTAATGTATGCATTGGTGTGCCCTTGTGTGTAGCAGTGAATACACCAGTTTACTTCTAGCTATGTGTGTCACTCTATCCACCTCTCTCTCCCTGCGTGTGTCAATGTATACATCACTGTACATTTCAATAATTCTCTGAATACATCAGTGTCGACTTGACTGTGTCACTGCATGCACCAATATATGCCTGGGTCTGTCACTAGATTCATAATTGCATCCCTGGATGTATCATAATATGTTAGAGAGTGTGTCTGCATGTGTCATTGTATACATCAGTGTGTGTCTGGCTCTATCAGTGTGTAGATAAGAGTGTACCTCTTTCTACCACTACATCCATTACTGAATACATAAGTGTCTCAGTCTATAAGTCAGTGTGTCTCTGGATGTGTCAGTGTATGGATCACTGTCACCTAGGTATTATAGTGTATGCATTGCAGTGCACCTGAGTGTCTCAGTCAATGCATCAGTGTCCACCTGTTGTGTCAGT